>NC_138356.1:10167490-10891240 GCF_046562875.1 Panthera onca | reverse complement strand
CTCAATTCCACGCTGGCTGCCGGCATGTGACTGAGCAAATAGAACTTGACCAAAAATCAATTTAACACAGGTTGTTTTTTTTTTTTTTAAAAGAAAATTTATCAAAGCTTAAAGGCTGTATGTGGTGTTACATGGTATATTAAAAGCCAGTGCATTTTATTCAGTTATTACATGTAAAAAAAATAAATCTGTAACGATGCTATCACTGTCCTGTCTACCCACCTCGTTCTCTAAGTCCAAGCAAATCATTTCACCTCTTTGCACATCGTTTTCCTTAACTGCAGAGGGGAGGCATAATCTCCAGGGTTTTCTCTGGGATTCCATTTGAGCATAAATATAGAACTCTAGAACAATACCCGAAGGGGGAAAAAATGCATAAGGTTATTCATCACAATGTGGCTCATAACAGAAAAATCAGAAACCCTAAATATTTGGTAATAGGGAACCAATAGGATAAATTATGGAACATGCACACGATGATATAATGTGCAGCCATTTAAACAATAATGTAAATGATATTTATTGGCATGGAAACTCATTCATGATTCATTTTCAGTGATCAGATTAAATTATGTGATGGAATAATAAAATAATGTAAATAATAATGTAGCAAACAATTTATTGATTGCTCATAGGAGCCAGTATATTACTCAAATTATTTATATTATCTCATTCATCTCATTTAATGATGATTACCCTTAATGAATTGAATACAAATGTCATCCCTATTTTACAGATTTGGAAACTGAGGCTTAGAAAAATTCAGTCCCTACACCTACTAAGAGGTCAGCTGAGATTTTCATATCGTGTTTCTACCTTCAAAATCAGAGCTCTATGATCTGACTTAAAAACCCAAAACGAAATAGCAAATATGGAGTATATACAAAATCTTGAAAGACATACATTTTTTTTTAAATGTTCATTTATTTTTGAGAGAGAGAGAGACACAGAGTGCGAGTAGGGGAGGGGCAGAGAGAGAGGGAGACACAGAATCTGAAGCAGGATCCAGGCCCTGAGCTGTCAGCACAGAGCCCGACACGGGGCCCGAACTCACGAACCACGAGATCATGACCTGAGCTGAAGTCGGACCCTTAACTGATTGAATCACCCAGGCACCCCAAAAGACACACATGTTTTAATAGTGGGTTTTTTTTTTCTGAGTGGATGGACTAACTGATTTCTTTCCATAGGTATATATTTTTCTGGTTAACATGGATTATTTATAAAATAAAGCAAAAAAAAAAAATGTTGAACTGAATCTCAGAATGTATGCACTCAATGTGAGAATTCAAAACATCTGAAAAACTAAAAAAAGTATAGCTGCGTTTGTACATAAAATTGTGTGCTCAACAGTGAAATTTCAATGTTTTAATTACCCTCTTAAACACTCAGTACAAAATGACAACTTGTTACCAGAAGAACATCCTTGGGCCCCTATTAGGGTTTCAGAAGTGACTCCTGCTCCTTAATCTGTTCTTCCTAATCATTCCTGTGTGCATTGTGGCTTATGGGGGGGGGGAGGGGGAGTACGTTATTTATTTCCCAGAAGCTTGTTTTTTGTGTGTTTTGGGGACAATTGCTTTGTTTTGTTTTGTTTTTTTAACCAAAGGGGAGGCCCATATGACAACAGCCCACAACACTGGTTTTAAAGTATCCCCTAGAGGGGCGCCTGGGTGGCTCAGTCAGTTGAGCGTCCGACTTCAGCTCAGGTCACAATCTCACGGTTCGTGAGTTCGAGCCCCGCGTCGGGCTCTGGGCTGACGGCTCAGAGCCTGGAGCGTGCTTCCGATTCTGTGTCTCCCTCTCTCTCTGCCCCTCCCCCATTCATGCTCTGTCTCTCTGTCTCAAAAATAAATAAACATTAAAAAAAAAAAAAAATTAAAGTATCCCCTAGAAATGTAACTCGGAGACTCACGTAGGCCCCCAAACAGTACTGAGAGGAAATAAATGTTCCCCATTTCAGTATCATTAATAAAGTGTGGCAGGAGAAATGCCTATATGTAAATGCTAAGAACTTTTCTGGAAGTCTGTGGAGAAGTGGCCTCAGCACCAGCCCTGATTCACAGAAGAGTGTTGGACTACGTTGCCCTCCCCATCCCCGATCTGAATGTGCTTGGCTCACTGCCCCAGGACCCCTGAATCCTCAAAGCTTCAGCCTATTCATGGAATCAAAGCTCACCCAGTCCTGGCCCTAAGAGCCAATGAGAGCCATTCACTGGGGCGGCCTCAGGTCAACCTCAAGTTTTCTGGTCTCATTCAGGCTTTACACACTGGGTTTTCAGTTATGAAAAAACATAATCCAATAAAAACCATTCCCAGTAGAGGACTGACTTGGGCTCAGGACCCCCAAGTTTGTTTCGGTCAGTAGGGCCGATCTTGCCCTTGAAGTTTTCTAAGAGTTGAAGACGTGACCTTGCTGTCGAATCTCCCTGCCGCATTGTCCAGACTCGCTCATTTGTTGGTTTTGTGATCCTCCCGCGATCACGTAGTGCGTTTCTGCGCAAGAGTCTTGTTTGTTTGTTTTTTTTTTGTTTCTTGTTTTTGTTTTTTTTTCCTGATATCCAGGGTAAATCTGCTTGTTCCGATCCCTTCATCATCCCAGCTTCAAGTAGTTCTACTTCCGTTTACACTTGATTCCAACACGCTCTTTATTGGGAGCCTAAGTTTTTAAATTTTTTTTTTCAAATTTTTTTAACATTTATTTATTTTTGAGACAGAGAGAGAGAGAGCATGAACAGGGGAGGGTCAGAGAAAGAGGGAGACACAGAATCTGAAACATGGGAGCCTAAGTTTTTAAATATTTTCTGACTCACCTCCCTCATAACAAACTGCATCTCAGAGTTCTCTGTATCTCAACTCCCACTCTGGAGGATGCCTGACACATAGTAGGTACACAACAAATGCTCTGAGGTGCTTGTGGCCTTTTGCTTATTAGCACAGGTCACAAAGATTAATGAGCATAAATAAAATAAATTTTGTACTTTTTACCAAAAAAAAAAAAAATTGCACTTTGATAACTGTTGCTTGAAAAATTAGCACATTGTGTGTTTTTAAATGAAGATGATTTATTGCTATTGTCTAACATGTGAGGAAAGACAAAAAAATTGTTTGCAGGATCATTGGCTTGAGCACATCAATGGCACTGTTGGACAATTCTTGCTGAGTGTTAAGATGATTTATGTAACAGACCGAAGCTTTCCACAGTAATACATTATAGTCTCAAGCTATCAGCCCTTGTTCCTGCAGAGACAAAAGAATCTGAAAAATACCTACTTTTGAAGGTCTTCTCAAAAGAAATTGGAGCTAATGTTGATGCTGTTTAAACTCTTTCGAGAGAAATCACCATTACATGCAATGTCTTAACTTCTGAAAACACACACAGGAAGTTTATCATTTTTCTTTTTTAGAAAACTCATTTTTCTAATAAACTCTTCAGTTTACTCTCCTTTGCATTTAGTTCTTTGAATCATGCAACAAGAATTTTCAATAAAGGATGAAACATATTTAAACATTGGTATTTTTCTATCCTGAAATTTCGGGAATTATGTTACAGATTAAAAATTAAGGCGTTCTATAGATGTGTGATGGCAGTGCTATTTATTTATCTTTCAAATAAAGATCTATATGAGAAACATATTTTACAATGTTATAACCATAGCCATATTTTTAGTATATGCATGATTGCATGAAGCCATCACATAATTTAAAGGTATGTACAAGATGATATCTTTTGAATTCTTCTGAGTTATGGGTCTTCTTGTCACCAAAGATTGAGTGCTCTGTATAATGATTGCAATGTGTGGACAGAGACTCACAAAGACAAGACCCCTCTGGTAGGGAAACCAGATTTTAAAAAGAGAAGAAAAGGCAAAGTCCAGAAGAGAGTTCCCATTATTTGTTCCTGGTCAGCATATATGAACACTCTACCTAGATGGTATGAAAACATGAATTCTCTGTAGTCAAAAGAAAAATCCTAATTAACATCCCACTTCCAGATGCAGTCATGTAGGATAAGAATAAAAAACAAGAACAGGCTGTAGCAAAAGGCAATGTGGATTGCAGAAGGAGAAAATGTAAACAGGATACCCGGGTCATGGAATATGTTAAGCAATATGATTAAAAAGGAATGCGAGTATGTAATTAAACAGACAGGGGGAATGAGATCTTCCAGAAACCAGGTGAGAAATTTCCTTTCCCTTGTCACTAAAATAGGGGTCCTGGGAGGGTTCAACAGGGGCAGGGGTAATGGCTTTAGCCAAATGGCTAAAAAAGCGTCCAAACAGGTCAAATGAAAAGAGATTGGAAGGATCCTCTGTTACTTTCCTGTGACCCAGTCTCTTGGTTCAAGTCTCAAAAACAAGCCGTCTGATTAGCAGTTTTACCTCCTTGCCAAGAATCTCCCGGTGAAGACAGCCTTTCCATAACACAAGGCAGTATGTTAGCAAGGATGGCTTTTGTTGCAAATTTAGACACTGAAATTGTGGTTCCCGAGTTCATTGGCCTTTTCCCCGGGTCAATAGGAGTGGAACTGTCAGGAAGCCATCAGTCCGGGCTGCGGGTCTGCCTGCGCAGTTCCCCGAAAGAGCAGAGTTGTGGCCCTCTGCAGGGATAAGTAGGCGTCCTGCGAGCTTTCAGCAGCCCTCACCTGCTCAGTGGTTCCCACTATCATTTTATTCTTTAATTTCAAAAATGCAATTTCATTCCATTAAGATAAAGGCAAGACTTTCTCTCAGCTACTTAGGAGGAGCACTGGAATGAACGCATTACGTATGAATGGCGCTATAGTTTGTTTCAGTGTGAGTTCTGTTCAATGGCAAATACACCGAAATTCCTTTATAATGATGTCTAAACCCTCTCCTATACTGTCTGTAGTTGTTTGTTTTCTTGGACATGACCCATTCCACGACATGTGTAGACCCACTTGATAGCTGTAGCTATGCTAAAGCTGCCATTTATCAAGAACATTCTGTGTGGCAGACATAGATTAGTAGGCTTTTTACCTACCTTATGTTTTCACTTTCAATGCTCAACAGAACCCCATGAAGCAGGTTTTGAAACAGGCTCACAAAGAGGAAGAAATCAGCCCGAGAACCCACACTAACAAATGCTTCAGAGAACCTAGATGCAGTTCCTATCTTCTGGACTCCAGAGCCTCAGGTCCTTCCAGCACGTTCTTGGCTGTTCTTATCAGTCACTGAAGGAATCATTATGAGTACTCTCAACTGACCCCCAAATCTATAATTTTTAATAATTTTATAATTTTTAATTATATGTTTTTATAATTTTATAAATATAATATATTTATAATATAATTTTATAATTTTTAATACTACTTTAATGTTTCCAACGGTCCCTTTGTGGCCTTGAAAAGTTCATACGTATTTTGGAATTAGCCAAGCCTTGTGTTAGTACAGCCCGCTTCAAGCCACATTCCATGACTCTTGGCTTCTGTTCCCTGGTCACACAGTAGAGCTGTCCTATGGCACATCTCAGCACCAGCGACATGATGAGATCTCCTGTGTCTAGGACCAGTGAGTAGCTTCAGATCAGAGAGAATCTGGTTAAGTAGCAATAATATAACTTTGAGTTCTTGGAATCATTTAGATCGTATAGATTGGCTGTTATTTAGAGCAAATGACTTTGCGTACTTCTTTGTTTCCAATTTACCTTTCGTGAACCCGGTGAAGAGGCAAGATAAAATTAAAAATATTGGCTTGAATTTTGTGCCACTATCCCTGAATAATTTCTCCATGTGTATAGATGGTCACCATTGACTTTTATCATTCCCCGGGGAGAAGGCAAGCTGTATGACTCAGTCTGCTGGTAAGATTCTGATCTCTAGACTAGAAGGGGTAACAGGCACTGTGAACAGGGATAAGGAATACGATGCCACCTTGAAAGTCCATACCTGTTCTCCAGAATTCTACTCTCGAATCAAGCCCTGTGGGATCCTCAGAGGACCTGGGGTTGACTCCTTGGTGGTCTCTAATTCAGGCTTAGAAAACACAAAACAAAACATAGTCCTGTTTCTCATGAAATATGTAAGGGCCTTAGAAAGGATTCTTGGTCCCAAGACAGCTGGAGAATGAAAAATACTTGAAACTCATGGCCTTTCTGAGACTTGAAGGAAGGAAATAAGCCCAAGTCAGAAGGGCCCTAAGTCAGTAGACAAGTGTAATAGGTCCACTGTATCACCCAAGGATGACCTCAACAGAAGACTTTTGGGACTACCCATCCTCTGCTTTCATCACAGTGTCCCTGTTCCTTTGCTCAGAATACCTTCTCGTCGGCTCTATACTTACCTGTATAATTAAGCCCTTGCTGCTGCCCAGGCATGGGGCATCAGACCTGCTGTTCCCAAGGGATCCTGATGTGGAGCTGAGGCTTCCATGGGGTCCTTAACTGATGTTCTACCTGTAGGAGGGACTAGGTTTCAGCAACTTCTGAGAATCCAGGAGCCCCAAACCCACCCTCAAAAGTCCTCTGGGACCTCTGTGTCACTACAGAAGGGCGAGTGCAAGCCATTTCAGGACAGATCAGCAGGCCACACTACCTTGCGCCAGCCTTTCTCGAGCTACTGAAGCCTTCATGTCTCTAGCAGGATAGTTTTGTCTTCCTGACATGCTGAGAGATTAACCTTACATACTGTGTCCTCAGCTGACCAGTGCAAAGTCTGGGGAATACAGGGTATTTATTCAAACCCTTGGAATAAAAGTGATATATTCCCAAATTTCTTGCCTTTAAAAGGTCACCTTAGCTTTCATTCGGTCATTTATGCATTCGTTCAGTGATTCATTTGTTAATTCATTCAATACACATTGAATACTGACTCTAACCAGGCAGCCTCAGGGGGAATAAGGAAAATACTGAACCATATCCTCTTGTAATACATTCCTCCAAAAACTGTGATTTTTCTCTAATATATAACTTACTATTGTTAAGTCAGACTTACTCCTATTAAGTTTTTGGAAATTAAAATAAAGATGTCATGTCGTAGAAATCAATGTTGAGGAATTAGCTAATTCATTTCCACATTAAAAAAAATAATTAGTAATTAGCCTGGCATTGAGGTTTTTGTAAGTTCTGTGACATTCTGACGTTTATACAATTATTATGATACTTCTCTATGGCATCAATTACACTGTAATAGGCCCCTGGCAAATAACCATATCGTGACTTCTAATGTAAAGAACAGGAACTACCGGGTAACCTTATGCTGTTAAAATCCCTGATCCACGTAACTACCCGTTACCATTTAGGTTGTGGAATCCGTGGTTTTGGTACATAAGTGCATGGATTAAATAACATTAATGTGTAATTACATGAAAATAAACAAGGTAGCTTTGTTAAATTGCAGTACAATTGTTATCGCTGAATGTAAAGTGATACCAATTAAACCTTCCTTTAAAACACCACAAATTAAGATTTAACTACTGGAGAAATGCATGTAAAGCTATGGTATGCCATGGATAGAATATCCCTGAGTACTTTCTGAGGTTTAATAGCATTTATAAAATTAAAAACATCTTTTCCCTTTATCCCTGGCATTAACTGTATGTTACTTAGTGAAGTTTCAAACAGACACCATTTAATTCTTAAAAGATAAGCATCAACAAGTTCGGCCTTTGAAGTGTTGACGCAAAGACAAATTATGATTTCTTGTGTTCACATAGAGTAAATATTTTAGTGGGATAGGCATTAACATGGAATTTCGGATGAGGAAAGACCTGATACCGAAGCTAATGTTAATTCTTAAATTATGAAATTTTGTTGATCAAAAACCATTGGGTGTTGGCAACTTGGTATCATTCAGCCTCATAAAATAGTAGCAGTCAAACTGCTTCTATGTCACAGCGTATATCCATCCCTCATATAGTGTGAGCTGTTTACCAGCTGAGTCAAAGTTACTTAAATTCTGAGCCTCAGTTTTCTCTTCAGGAACACAGGATAACGTAGCTACACACAGGACTGTCATTGAGGATTAAGTGAGGACGACATAGTCAAAGGACCCAGTACAGCGCTTTTTACAAAACCAGCATTAATAAAAGTGCTTCCTCTCCCACTTCCCCGCTTCAAATCTTTTGTGCTTCTTCTTAAATCAATACTTGTCCCGGGAACTGTTGGTTTAGATCCATAGACTCAAGCTCTAAAATACATCAAGCAAATGAGAATTTAATCAAACTTACAATTTTGACACTGAGCCCTAATGGGCTTTTCAGACAAGAGATCTAAACTATAAACAGGAAGCGCTGGTAACTGATGTTGGAACTTTCAGAGCTGGTGATTTCTTAGCAGAACTTGAGATATCCAAGAAAACTTATCTGCAAAGATGAGTCAAAGCTTGCCTTCACCTACCCCTAGTTTCTAACCCGCACGTGCCTCTACGTGACCAGGTCTGAATTCCAGATGTTTCCAGTAGCGCTTCATTTCATCGTGCCTTCTGACAGCACCTAAACAAATATATTAAAACTTGTACAACATTTAGCAAGTGCAACTCGAAGATTTTCTTTCTGTTAGACAAATAGACGCCATCTGGAAAAAATAACCCCAGGCGCTTGGACGCAGGAGCATGAAGCTCATTGGCTGAACACCCAATGAATACCTTACATTACTTTCTTTGGCTCCTACCCTCTGCCTGCTCATTGCAAATCTTGCACACTTCAGCAGGGTCTGTGCTGTTAGACAAGAAAGTCCTGTTACTCATGTACTCAAACACTATGAAGACATGCCTAATTTGAAAGATAAGCTTGCAAGAATGAACCGGACCCAGATCGTTTCCTTTTTATTGTAACACCTGCTGCATAAAGGACTAGTAGATATCACTCTGCCTTGATATTAATTGGAAACAATATTTTATTGTTCAGTCCCCCCTCATATTTTCAATGTTTACCGCATTCCGTTTCAAACGGGAGTGTCCTCGTATAATCTTTCCTTCCTTTCTCTTTCCTTTCCCTCCCTTTCTCTTTTCTCTAAAGCTGCTTTCCAAAGGGAAAAGCCCCACATATGTTGTTATTTGTCTTACTGATTGACTTTTATTCCTAAATTCATATTATAACAATGTTAGTGTGATTTTGCCTTTCAAATTAGCTGAAAGGAAACTGAATGACTGTAATATTAGTTATCAGCTTTTAGAGGAAAGCCAAATAGATGGGAATTGTCAGAAATCAAGAGAACAATCTTCACTTTATTTTGATGGTATAATCTTCGTGGGAAAAAAAATAGCTTTTAAAGCCTTTTTTTCCCCATATCAAACTTTCTCTGCAACCACACTTAGGCGACATGCTTAACTTACTTGTTCGCTAATTATTTTTCTTTTGCCCGTTGTAAACATGCCGCTTTGCAAAACTCTAAAGTGATTTCCCCAGAACTTCTGGAATTCATTTTATGACGTCTCATGACCTGAGCAGTGGGGGGTCCTATGAAACATGTTTGATTACACATTAATTTTATAAATTGCCTTCCTTCCCCCCAATTCCCATGAAAAAGGTATTCAGTTAGATTAAAACTCTGGAAAATTTCAATGGGACCTTTGAAATCAATGTTTGAGTTCAGTTTCTCGGAAAAATAAAACTGCCTGATGGAAGTACTCTTTCTACAAGAAGTGCATATGCCTTTGAGGCATTTTTTTTTCCATGAATAATAGTGAAATGACAGCAGGGTAATCTGCGTGTTTGAAATGTCTTGGCCAAATCCAGGATGCTGCTTGTAATAAGATCTGAGGGCTCATGTGTATTTGTTCGTGGTGATGAAGAAGATGGGAGTGATAATTTGCAATGATGTCGTTTGTCTTTTCAGTCTTACCCTGGTCCAAGTCTGGAAAGTGAAGACTTCAACATTCCACCAATCACCCCTCCCTCCCTCCCTGACCACTCACTGGTGCACGTGAATGAGGTCGAACCCGGTTACCACTCTCTGTGTCACCCAATGAACCATAATGGCCTGCTACCATTTCATCCACAAAACATGGACCTACCTGAAATCACCGTCTCCAATTTGCTGGGACAGGATGGAGCACTGCTTACTAACTCCATTTCTGTGGTAAGAATCTGCTTACCAATTTGTGGCGGGGGGGGGGGTGCGGTGGGGGGGGGGGTGGGGAGTGAGGGACGTAGTGAGGGTAAGCTCGACTCTAACGCAAGAAGCTTTAAATTGGGGTAACACAGGGTTCTGAAACTAAGCATAAGTTTTTAGCTACGGAGAATGTTCTCCATAGATTCCTAAAGCCATTTTCCATTTTATATTTAATTCAGGGGAAAAAAAATCAATGAATTACATGTTTGATCACTTATATTTATAAGCCAAACTTCTAAATACTATTTGACACTGAATGCCCTGTCATAAAGTTGACAGACTTCTCATCACAAGGCAGATCCTCACATCTTCTGACCAGGGACTTCTTTTAAACTGGATTTCATTTTATGGAAAGCAAGAAAACAATTTTCCTTTTTTATTTTGGAGGTACAATTCTAGTGATTAAAATTTATCTCCCTCAAAGTGTTTCAATCTGTTGGCCCCGTTGGCCCTATGAATCTTCAAATGTTCTGTAGTTCTCAAAGTTAGTAGGAATGTGTCTCCCCCAGAAAACGAGCAAAAAGTACATTTCCAGCTTCTACCCAGAAGTCCAGGGATCTGGATTTTTAACAGGCAGCCCATGTTTGAGAAACACTAGCTTATCACAAAATCGTTCCTTCTGATTTTTACGTGATCTTAAACCTTAATAATTTCTCTGTCTATATCTCGAGTAGTGAAAAATATTTTCAGTGGTATATGGCCAAGGACAGAGCTCTTTACCATGTCCTCAAACTCTCCCTGAGGTTAACATTGACTTTTAATTAGCACTCTTTGGTTTCCGTTGTTCAATCACTTAACAGTACAAGTAACTCAATTGTCATTTGGGTAAGTCACTGAACAGTGCTGTCATGTTCACAATGAATAAATTGATGAATTTGCTCATATCATATTGTTTCTGATAGGCAGCATTCTTATTATCACTTATCTAAATCATTTGGGGATGTAGCTTTAACTTGAGTGGCTTCGCAAGGTTTTTCTGTTAATCACGAATGTGAAGGGTGGGGGTTGGCAGGCCGTGGGGGTGGGGGAAGAGTCAAAAGAAACCGTGCAGTAGTTTTTGGAGAATGAGTCCCAGAGTCTAATGCCATGATAGTGTCTCGATTCTTCTAAGAACTGGCAGCTAGCCCAGTGGCCAAGAGAGGGGAACTCATTCACAGCCGTAATAGTGGCAGAAAACTGCTATCCTCCATTTTTTAGATTATCTGTTACCTATATAGATTTGTCCTACGAGTAGGAGTATTAACTCTGGCTTGATGAAATATGAAATGGATTTTTAAACAAATGTGCTAAATTTGTAAATCTGAATAATGTACTTCAAAGTGGTCACCTTGAAAAGTCTCATGTCTGGTCCACTTTGGGGTGAGGCCTTCAGACCCAGTTCATGAGTCAGTCAAGTGTCCCAGGGGTTGCTTTTCTAGGCATCAGCTATTCATTAAGAAGGAGAAGAAGAATGCATACAGTATCTACAGTACCCGGTCAGTCCTCGGAGTTTTCTCAGGGTGGATGGAGTGGGGCCATAGAAGGGGTGATGAGACGTAATTTAAGTCTCAAAACCCTTTTTCCTTTATATCATTTGTCTTCTTAGCATTCCTAGGACTGCCTCAATGTACCATTCACTCATTAAGAGATGCTTCTTCGGTATATGTGTGCATACATAGGTTGTATATAACATACGTACATATGTGTGTATATTCTCAGTATATATGTGTCGAGGATTTCTCCAGAGTGGCCATAATGGCAATCACACTATCCTTACATGGCATGCTCAGAACTGGACCTGATCACAGCATGAAATACACCACTTTCCAGGCCCTTCTTCCACTGTGCTTTTGTCTTACTCTATCAGGAACCTCACCTCATCCAAATTTCTTTATGCTTTCTTCACCCAACACAATGTCAAAAACAGGACTTTAGGTATTTTCCCTTCAAAGTGGTATTTCCTTTGGAACTTTTAGCACTGTAGAAAGCAGAGGGGCCCTGTTGGCCTAACCTAAGGTTAGATAAAGCTCTAACGTGCCATTCCGGTTCTTGGCAGGGTGCATCTAGCAGGATCTTTCATAGAATGGTGAGCCTTCCTGATACCTCCCAGACCACATTCCGAGCTGAACATCCACTTTGCCTACTCTCAGTACTGGCCCTACCATTCTATGCTGTTACGTAAAATGCTGCTCCAACAAATAATCCAAAACTTGGTGAGGCTTTGGATGGGCTTTAGCACTGTCCGATAGAACTTTCTGTGATGAGGGCTTTTCTGTTATTCACTGTCCAATAGCAGTGTTCATTGGCTAGTAGGCACTTTAAATGTGGCTGAGTGACTGAAGAACTAATTTTTGTTTTATTACATTTGAATTATTTTACATTTAAGGTAGCCACACGTTCCTATTGGCTACTCTATTGGATAGCTTAGGTCTAGTTAATGTTGATTCTAACATCAAATCTATATTAAACCCATTTTTAAGCCAATGTGGTCTTGGAGAAAGTAGCTTTGGAAATTAAATTTGCTGTATGAATCATCTTTCAAGAGTTGGATCTTTGGCTGGAGTCCAGGAGCCAGAGTCTGATATAGTCTATAGTTGCAGTAGAAATCTAATAAAGTTGGAAGGGCCGACTTTATAGGAGTCTACTAATTCCTCTGAGAAACAAGGAGCCTCTTCAATACTTATTTTGAGCTAACATGTGTCTAGAATGCCATTCATCAGCATGTACATTTTAAATGCTTACCATGATCTAAATGTTTCAAAGTGCTCAAATGATCGATATGTTTTAAGCTGGAAGATTTGGCCAAAGACTTCAAAAACCAAGCAAAGGACCATGGGCTTGATATGATGGATTCATAAAAAACATTGGCTGCTTTCACTCAGGGTGAGAGCAATATGAAAACGGTATCATGGGAAAATCCTTCTGGCGTCTTCCTGGATGGATAGCGGTGGTAAGAAACGAGTTGTGCAAAGTCCATGGAGCCTGTTGTCATAACTCAGGCAAGAGGTGTTGAGGAGATATAGAGGGCGGTGACAGTGAGAACAGAAAGATGGGCTACTAAACTGTTCTCACATCATTCCCAAGTACAAACAGATCTGAAAATGAACAAGCCTTCATATAGCCACATTTTATGTTTAAAAAGCTCTCAGGGGTTATTTTCTTTGAAAGGAACTTTAGGACTTACAGAATATTTTCTTCATATTTCTTTGTAAAAACAAACAAACAAAACTCTTTGTAAAACAAACAAACAAACAAACAAATTAAAAATCTTCCCTAAAAATTTTGCTCATGCCTAATGTGATCTCCAAATTGAACAACCGAACTATTGGTCAGTTTGCCAATCGTTGAAATATACTTATGAATAGTGTACAATTCAGGTCATCAATACTCATATCGACAAGGCAGTAATGACTACAGAAATCAAGATGGAAAAGCTGCCCACCTAGCAATTGCAGCGTTCTTTCCCAGCCCTTCTGTCAAGGTCACCTTCAATAATAAAAGCTAACACCTGTAGATTCTAAATAATAAACTTGTTGTGATTCTTAATATCCTATGAGTAAGGGCCACCCTAGGCAGACTTATGTATGGGTTCAACTGTCTCCAACTGCATTCTCCAAAAGCTTTACAGAATTATTAAAGCTGAGCTTTTGTTTTTAGCGTGGTGCTCACATCTTGGTGTTAGTATCTTCACATGACAGAAGTTTAGAATTTGAATGACTCACAGGGGTAGAAATATTTTAGTTCTCACTGAAGCATTATATAGATTATAGAGATTGTAATGTTTAATCTATATGCATTATTATGTCATATGTTATCTTTCATATCAGTTGTTATATATAATATGTCTTTCCTGAGATTTCATTTTAAAGATAAATTTTCTAGTATCTGCTTGTTCTTATCCCCAGTGGCAACATAAGTGATACAATTTGACTGAATTTAAGCATTTCCTACAAATGTCTAATGTATTAGACATAAAAAAATTTAGTCTATAATTAGAAATCAATGTCTGAATGAGTATTATTATCCCAATTTCACAATTGGAAAATGGAAGTTTGGAGTGGTTAAGTGACTTGCTCAGTGGCTCAAGCCACTAAATATGCCAGCTTTCTTATCTAAAAAACAAGGAGAAGGGCGCCTGAGTGGCTCAGTCAGTTAAGAGTCCAACTCTTGACCTAGGTTCAGGTCATGATCTTGCAGTTTGTGAGTTCAAGCCCCGTGTCGGGCTCTGCACTGTGGCAGAGCCTGCTTGGGATTCTGTCTCTCCTTCTCTCTGCCCCTCCCGCACTTGTGTTCTCTCTTTATCTCTCTCCCAAAATAAATTAAAAAACTTAAAAAAAAAAAAAAAAGGATAAAAATAGCCCTTACCTCATGGGGTTAAATGAACACTGAAGAATCGCTTAGACCAGTTGTTGGCACATAGGAAGCATTATATAAGTTTGTTAAATAAAATGGGAAAAGCAAGCCTGTATGACTCTTTTGGAAGAGTTAAAATGCATAAAACAGAAGATTTTCCCAAAGAGTTATTTATATTTCAATCCTTAATCTTCTTCACAATTGTTGGCCGGCGGGGGCTGGGGTGGGGGTTGGGGGGGGAACAATAGTAAGCCTGCTATTAACCAAAGAAGGCTTTATCTTTTACTGAGTGTCCTTATATACCAATATCATTTAAACCAACATCTTTGGGCTAGACTTCCTCAGTTCAAATCCAAGCACTGCCACTTACCAGCTATGTGACCTTGAGCAACTTACATAATCTTTCTGTGCCTCAGTTTTCTTATCTATAACATGGGCATGATGAGACGTTTAATGAAAGAAGTTATCTGTGAAATATGTGCCTGTCACACAGTAGGTGCTAGATATATTCAGTGGGAATCCCTTTCTGATCAAAAGGTCACCAGGGTAGAATATCGAGATTGCTTCCTGAAATTTATCATAAATAAATCTGTATGGAGGCTGAAACATACATGGGGTGAAATTTCTTCCTTGCCACGTTTCCCGGCACTCCCTTTTTGTATCTTCTTGCTGGTGCCACTTTATATGTTAGCAGTCAGTTGGGACTCTCGCAAGAATTTAGATTTCTGGCTCTTCAAAACAGATTCCATTTTCTTCAAGTCCCTGCTTTCTAAGCCCAACCTATAAAACAGGGCAGAATTTCTATTAGTATATGCTGTCAAACAAGGGCCAGTTAGTTCGGATTCTGTGACACAGCTATTCATGACCCCATATGCAAGAGTCCCATTTTTTCTCACTGTTCCCTTGAGTTATTTTGCTAGTGGATGATTGATCAGCCTGCGCTTCTCAGAGAGGGGAATCTCGTCAGAAGAGCACTGGAACGAGAGTCTGGAAGGCCAGGGCCTGCCTTGGATAATAAGCGTGGGCAATGTACTGTACCCCATCTGAAACCAGCAGGATTGGGCTGGATCCGAGGGTCCAGATTATGCTCATTGGAAACAGGGGAAGGCAGGACTCAGCCGGACTGGTGTCACACTTGTTCATAGTTCCTACAAAAGTTCCCTTGAACGAAGGATTCTTACGCCCAAGAAGATGGAAAACCACAGAACTGGTTGATCGCTGAAACCCTTTCCAGGGCTAGCACTCTCCTATGATTCATACTCTACTGACCACACAACTGGGATCCAGAGTCACGACTCGCTCGGCTTTTTACTTTAGTCACTTAGTAATTTTTCCTACCATCACTTTGGCTTTCTCATTCCTCAGTGTTTTACCTGTCCCTCCCAGAGCCTAAATGGTTATTAAGATATTTGAATCTATTGAACAGAACATTTCTTTGAGTGGAAAATGTTGTTCTGCCATTAAGGAGAAAGTGATGTTGCTTTGTGGGACCGGACGGTGTTTTCATGTTGTTAAAGAGAAACTACAGGACTATTTTGGGAGAAAGGTTAAATAAGAAAATGTCTGTATTAAGCATTCATGGTTCAAGAAAAATCCTTTGATTCCTACAAACCGAAATCAAGAGCCTCTTCTTTTTCTCTCCACTCTGGCACATTCGCTGCTGGGTTTAATCATGGATTGGTGGAAGGAAAATACAACCTTGTATAAAGTCATCCAACCCTCGCTGCCTGGCCTATATGTGGCGATTGCTTGTTCTTTGTGCAGTCAACAGAAGCTCTTTCATACAAAGAAAAACCGTGCAAAGTTTCAGAATGGCCTCGCAGAAAGGATTCATTTAGACCTGAGCTTTTTGTGCGTGTGGTTCCTAATGACACATTATAGAAAATTTACAATGAAAAAAGCCACAAAGGAGATTTCAATTTCTTTGAATGCTTCAAATTTCCAGTTCTGGAGTTTAAAATGGAAAAAGATGTTAAAAGGCAATGGAATCGGGGGCGGGGAGGAGGGTGGTTGTTTCCCAAATGCCTTATTTTTCCAGGCAACAAAAGCAAAGCATAATGTATATACTCAGATTTATTGTCACTTTCAGCATTCAGTCATGCCACACTTTGCATTCGGAGGCCACCGTCCAGCTGTTTTGACAACCATCACCTCAGAAGGTGCTGTGGAGGACACACGAAACTGAAGCAGAGGGTATTCCTCTGGGTCTGTAGGCAGGGCTGTACATCAAGGAAGCCAGAGGTATTACAGCAGCATGAATTTCTAATATGTCGCCATTATGGAAAGGACCACTGGCACATTGAATAATGTGGCTTTCAAAGCCAAGCCGAAAATGTGATTACAGACAATTTGATTGCTGTTTTTAAAATAAATATTTCCAAAATCTTGAGATATTTTATTTCACGTAATGCATCAAGTATGTAACAGTGGACCAGAGCTAAATGTCTTTCAGGACACAAAGGAGCTGATGATGTCAGCCCCATTTAGATATGAAATAATGGAAGCATGTGCTTAAAATGGAATGGATGTCACAGTGGTTTGTTTCTTTCTTAAAAATAAAAAAAAAAAAAAAAAAAAAACAGGAAAAAAAAAAGCAATAACAAGAAATGATTTTGCCCGCTTTGACAGAAGGAAAAAAAAAGATGAAGAATAATTATTTAGCATTATGCCACAATTCATGAAATGTTTGGCAATTACAGCCTGGTTTGGGCTTTTGTTTCTTTTTTTCACAAATTATCCTTTTTTTGAATGTTGCAGCACATGAGAGCAATGTATTAAACCACTTTAATGCCGTGAGGACATGAGCTGGTTTTGCTCTTATTTTTGACCATGTATAATAAAAGTGTGTGGTTTGGGTTTTTTTTTTTTTTTAATGTCAAATTCCTAATAAGGACAAAAGTAAGTGTTTGTGGTGCAGCCCTTTCTTTGCTCAGAACAGACTACTTTGAATGTGATATCGATAAGTAGTCCAATGGACTCAGTATGTTAATGATTTGGGACCATCTTTTAGGGCTATAATAAAATATTATTCCAAACTGGAGTTCTCCTTAATAGCATCCAGGAAAGGAGCCAATTTAAAAATAACACTTTTCCTTTCTTATGCCAAGTAAGAAAACTCAAGATTGACTTTGTATATAGGGCTTGTTGTACTTTTTCTTCAACCCTTGAGTTCATATGGATGTGTGCCTCGCCCATGCACGGAAGAAGTTAAAAAGCTATAAACCCAGTTATATAATATACAAACTCTGGGAGTTATTCAATCCAGCCTCTTTAATTCCAGGCAGGAGTAAACCTAAACCATTTAAGATATGTGGTTTTCTATCAAAGAGCCAAGATTCCACAATTTTCCTTGGTAGCCTGTTTGTGTTTAATTAACCTTGTAACATTAAGTTAAATTGCAGTAAGAGATTTAGATTCCTTCCAGGAAGTTCCTTATTAAAGTTAAACGAAAATCTCTTACTACAATTTTAGTCTACTTTGTCCGCTTCAGACTTCTGGATGCTGGGAGAACAGTTGATTTCAAGTGGTTGACATTTATCAAGTCGTGTTGTACCTGGCCCAGACTACCCCAATTCCTGTAACCCGTCCTCAAAGATCATATTTTTCAGCTTTAAAATCAAATTAACATCCTTTTTTTTTTTTTTAATTCGTGATCTTAAGGAATACTGACCACAACGAGAGGCGGTGCTCGAGACAGGGCCTGAGATTACAGATTAATTTCTGATTTTTTCAAATAATTCTCTGCCCCCATGTGGACATTTTATGATAGGCTCTTTAATAGCATCACTGATTGCTGACATATTTAATTCTGGGCCCGTCGATCACTCCCACGCATGTTCCTTGCTATGTTGGTGTCTTGCCAGCAGTTCCCCATCTTGTTTCTGTGTAACTCATTTCACGTCCTAAAGGCAAACATCTGGAAAGGCCGTGATGGTGATGCTCATCAAGTCATTTTTTTTTTTTTTTTTTCTGGCTGGGTATCCATTATTTAAATAGTCCTCAGCAAACAAAGAGTGGGGAAGAAAACTATAGTTAAGCTCTCGTAATTGTCCCTGGACAAACATATTCTAAGTAGGACCAGGAGAAGGATTCTCTGGACCCCGGTGTGAGGCTTCAGCCACTAGCTCTCACCTCTTAAATTGTTAATAAAATGGTCCTTAACGTGTGGAGGGGGAGTTTGGGCAAAGCAGCCCAGAACCTAGAGGAAACAGCGGTGGGAGCAGGGAGGAGAAACAGCGGTGGGAGCAGGGAGGAGAAACAGCAAACAAGGCTATTTGTAGGAATCCTGTCGCTGAGGGCTCCGTCCTAGCTTGTGTCTCCTGTTTATGGTCCCCCTCCTACCCTTTCTCTGAGCCCATGCTCATTGCTGGATTCTCCTCCCCATTTCGGGTCCCCGAGGATGTTCCATCCTCAGCCCCGTACCCTAACTAGTAAATGATGACACTTCATATATCAAGTCCTCACTGGGAATCAGGCCCTAAACTGAGCGCTTCACACATGTCCTTGTTGTCTCTTTTCTTCCCTTGCTATTCGCCATTAACGCTCTGGACATGCCCTCCCCCCATGGAACAGAAGATTTCATGTTCCCTCTCGCTCCCCCTGGCGAGCTCTTTACAGATAAGAGGACCTAGGTACCTTGAGAGTTTATTTGGTTTCATTCCTTCATGTGGAAGTTGTTGCTAACAATGTAAGTGGTCCACCACACTTAGTAAGAGACCCTGGTAACTATTTCTGATCAAATGAATGAACTCATTTGTCCCCACTGGAGCCCTAAATATTTTCCTCAGACAAATGCGGGATCATTATTGCTTTTATTATTTTTTTTTTATTTCTATTATATTTTTAATGTTTATTCATCTTTAAGAGAGAGAGAAAGAGAGAGAAAACGAACAGGGGATGGGCAGAGAGAGAGGGAGACCCAGAATCCGAAGCAGGCTCCAGGCTCTGAGCTGTCAGCACAGAGCCCGACACGAGGCTCAAATTCATAGACCGTGAGATCATGACCTGAGCTGAAGTCAGTTGCCTAACCAACTGAGCCACCCAGGCGCTCCCCCATTATTGCTTTTTTATACTGACCCTTCTAAGCTGTTGTTTATCTTCTAAAATGAGACAAATACTCCAGTTTTTTAAAAAACTATAATGTCACGTCATGGGGTCTAAATATGTCTAGCCTACTATGATACTTCCAATATAGCTAAATGCGTTTCAGCTCGAAATTTACCTCTAATCTTATAGTCTTAATACTTGAGTCAGCTTACTGCTAATTACTCCTAACCTGCACCACTATTAAATTGAAATATTTGACAATTAATTACAGTGTATTAGTTGATCTTCCTGTTTCGATGAATGCTTTTATTTTCTGAGTAGAGCTATTTTTATGGAGAAAAATTATCAGTAAAATTACAAGACTTCTAAAGAAACATATTTCTGCCTAGTCCCCCAAAATCTGGGAGGCAGAAGGGGCAATGTGGAGAATTAGTGTCTATTAAAGATTGCCTCATATGACCAGTGAAGGGTTTTTATTATTATTACAAATTGATTTAGTCTTTGACTTGCCATTTGCTTGATTCGTGCAAGTAGATTATTAACATTAAAATGTTGCATTATAAACCCATTTAGTCATGGAGTCATAGGAGAATTAGGCTAAAATGCTTTTCAGGAGAACAATGAGCCAGTCTCATTTCAAGACACCAGTTCCTTCATTATTCATTAACTATTCTTATCTAGAGCATACGGGAACATTTTAAGAGCAGGTTTTGGGTTTTTTCCATTTCAGTTTTTTCCAGTTTGAAAGTTCCAAGTTCTCTAATGTGGACAGTCATTACCTATAGGAACATAATATTTGTCTTTTTCATATTAGCCATTTATATACTTTGCCGGAAGGAACATGTGCACCATTGGTGGAAAGGTACAAGGTGTTACAGGATCTTTGACCATTTGGTACAGTTGTTAAAATACTAGATTCAACTTTCCTTTTTTGGACCATTTAAAATATCACAAATGCCATAATCACCCAGAGAACAGATCTTTTTTCCTTCACCTAATAAATATATTTAGCATTCTGATGAATATATAATAACAAAATTAATAGTTGAACATCTTTGAATTTAATGGAATGTACAAATTCCCCTAGGGAAATCTAAGTACCATTTAACAGAGGGAGGATTAAACTCCTCTTTGTAATTCAAGATAGCAGTTCTATTTTTGATAGGCATGATACTTTCTCAAAATTTATTGCATTTGAAAAGTGTTTTTCTTTAGCATTTAAGGAGTTTTGTTTTTTTAAATCAAAAGCTTGATTGTCTTCCATAAAATATTAGCCTTGAAATCAGCCCCAGAAACATATTACACTATTAAAATTTTTCATATTTTCATATGCAGTGCATATTTAATCACACTCTCTACTAGTCAGCAGACATAAATAATGGCTTACCAAATGGAGACAGGACCATACTTCTTACATTATGAAACTTGAAAATGAGCTGGATGAAAAATACGTCCCTCTTTGGTTCTTTAGACAGTACATTCATAAAGATTATTGCTGAAAACATTATATTATTAAGACTGTCAAAAGACAAACAGAACCCTTAACATGTTGAAGCATTTTCTTCCTATCGTGAGATTACACATATCTCATGGTGCTTGAACAATTAACAGGAAAAGAAGACTCCGGCCCAACCATGTGACAATTATTCAGATACAGAGTAAAAGTAGGCTATTTGCTATTTGCGTCTGTATTTATGTATCTCTCTGTCTCCCTACCTAAATATATGCAGTTACACATTCATCTGTTGATTGTGCTGGGACATCTGGGACTGGTACCCACTGTTAAGAGATCAGTGGCCTGCGAAGGCCACTTCCCCACTGGGCAGATGCATATCGGGACCTTCCGTTAACAATACTTTGGGGCGCCTGGGTGGCTCAGTTGGTTAGGCAACCGACTTCAGCCCAGGTCATGATCTCCCTGCTCGTGGGTTCGAACCCGCGACGGGCTCTGTGCTGACAGCTCAGAGCCTGGAGCCTGCTTCAGATTCTGGGTCTCCCTCTCTCTCTGCCCATCCCCCATTCCTCTCTCTCTCTCTCTCCCTCAAAAATAAATAAACATTAAAAAAATTAAAAAAAAAAAAGAAAAGAAAACAACCCAGTACTGTTACCTGGGATATTTTCTTGTTTATGGGTTGTTACTGAGCAGCCTCATTACTAATTATAGCATTGCACGAGGCCAGCCTGTGTTTCCCAGCAAAGGGCAGACCCTGCATTTTCCGAAGCTGTGCTTTGCTGTGGCATTTCACCCCACCCATCCCACTTGTTTGGGGTGCCTTCAGTTGTGCCTCAGATCCGTAGATGTCATGTGCAGTGACTGTTGGAATCCCTGAGCTGACAGTTCTCTTGGGAAGAGGAGGGTTACACGTAGGACACGCGTGGAAAATCTGAGACCGTGTTAAGATCGGATCCTCCACTGCGGTGCCCTCCTTAATTGTTTCGGGGACCGTGGTGAGTGGTGGTCACCTGCAGAAGCGGACTAACGGTACCGGCGTCTTGGGAAGCGGCGTGAGGGCTGGGACACCGGCTGGTTCGGGGCGGGGCGGGGAGCGGCCTGGACTTGACCCTGCCTGGCCCCTCACAGGCTGCCTGTGACTTTGGGCCAGTGACTTCTCCACTCTGTGCAACGCTTTCGTCTGGTGGTGGCGACCGAATGGGTCTCGGAAGCGCTCGACCCATCAGGTCAGCCGAGTTTCATCATCCGCCTTCTCCGAAGTCCCATGGCTGGTTGTCTGGGTTCTCCGCACATTACGTGTGTTTCCGCTTCTGATTGCTGCTGGCCGTGTTCCGCGTGACATTCTGCCCTGAGCGCCACAAGGCCCTGAGCCCCTACTATTGCCAGGTCCCAGGCAAGGTGTTTGACAGCTTGCCCCGACTGCCCACCATCACACCAGGAAAGGGTGGTGTAATCCTTCCTTTATGTAGGGGGGGGCTGACGACACAGAGGCAGGCCACACAGGGGGGCAGGGGGGAGGTAGAGAGGCAGGCAGGCGGGGGGGGATTGTAACCCCTCCATTTCTGGGGAGCCCGGGGCTGTGCCTTGCCTGTGGGGGCCCAGTAACTTTGCACTGAAAGTTTTCATTGAACCTTTCGTCCTCCAGGGCCTCCTACATAGTATGTTCTGATAAACCCTGATGAGCCATTACTGTTCACCCTGGCCTCACCAGCCCAGATAACATGCGCCACTCCGCTCTCCCTCGCTCGCTCTCTCTCTTTTTTTTTTTCTTTAACCAAATACACTCACTTTAGGGCAGCTGGGTGGCTCAGTCCATTAAGCATCCGACTCTTGATTTCGGCTCAGGTCAGGATCTCACGGCTCACGGGATCGAGCCCCATGTGGGACTCAGTGCTGGGCACCGAGCCTGCTTGGGATTCTCTCTCTCTCCCTCTCCCCCCCCCCCCCCCCCGCTCACACGTGTGCACGCACACTCTCTCTCAAATCAGTATTTTCAAAAAACTAAAAATAAGTAAAACTAAACTCACTTTCTGTTTACATTGCTGAAATAATAATGGAGAGAGTGAGTAGAGGAAAAGAGAGATCATATAGTCCAGTGAAAAAAGGAAAGCCTTGGTATTCTAGCTGCGTGACTTTGACAAACCACTTGACCTCTCAGGCTCTCAGTTTTCTTCACCGTAAAAGAAAGAACTGAGGTGGCCCAATAACATTTATATTACCATGTGGTCGTGGGGATTAAGTAAGATACAAGATAAACATTTCTAGTACCTGACAATCTAAGTACATTCTCTGGTCGTCCGGTTGAATAAGTTAGAATTCCAGCTAATGAAACACGTTGGGTATTTGACAAAAGTGCAGTAATTTAAAGTTTAAATTCTTCTGCAAGGCAAATGGTGTTGCCTCCTCAGGTAGCAATGGATGGCTATGCCAATGGATCAGGATTGAGGCAGTCTTGCCTCGTGACCAGCAGTTGGGTTATCTGCCATTTGATACAAATTTGTTATCAGCCAACCTCAAGATATTCTTTCCTCTCCACCATTAGTATATAAAATTTACTTTTCAAAGTACAAAGATATTTAAATTATTTTATAAATAAAAGGAGGAAAAATTCTGGGCAGCCTGCCAAAGTTAGCAGATCTGAAATTAGCTAGAAATGTTTCCTCCTCGTTATTAAATTCCTACTATTTTTTTCTGATGTGTTCATATCAACTTGTCTCTTCGTAAAAATTCAAATATTCTGCGTGACAGAGAATTGATAAAAGCCAGAGAAAGAGCGAATTGTGAATCAACTTCAAGTTTTCTTCATTCCTGTCCGATAAGGATAAATTAATGTAGCCAGAGTTACAAAAGCATCTTGACAGGCTGAGTTCCAAATGAGCAGTGTGCTCAGATCCCCCCATGAGCCGAGGGCCCTCCCTGATGTGCCCAGGGTGCAGGTGACAGTGCTGGCCCTTGAAGGAAGACAGAGCCATAGTGTGAATTTCAGAGCTCTCCCCGTCAATGACCTCCTTCTCCTCACCCAGCCTATGGCATGTCCCAGGGCCTGAGAGCAGTGCTTTGGAGATCCTCTCATGGGGCCAGAAACTGGCTGAGAAGTTACTCTGCACACATATTACTCCCCATGCTTCGTTACCTCAGAAGAGGAGCTGTAGGCTTTGAACATGTCAGTACTCAATGAGATTTTCATAGTGATTCATAATCTTACTTAATTCAGCTGCCTGCTTTGGGTCCCCCATACAGGCTTGCATCTAGGATGGATCTACAGGTAGGACTGATCCAACTACTAGGGTAGTTACATGGACCAAGATGCTTTTATGCATATTACAACCCGCCTTCACTGCCGTGGGGAAGGAACACATTGTCTTTGCCTATTTGGAATAGTCAAATGGAAAATGGCACCTCCACCCCAGGTGGTTAGGGTGTATACTCTTAAACATAGTACGACAAAATGCTGCTTTTCAGAGCACAAGATAATTCAATAATAATGTAGTTAAAATGCTGGTGTATTTCTTTAGCACAGTGGAAAGAATATTGAAAACAGGGCCACTTGAGGGCAAACGTGACCTCATTGGGTCCAAAGTTGCCATTATCATGCCGCGATTTCAAAGATGGGCCCTTCTTAGCTTAGGACCTCGCACAGGGTACTTTGGCTCTTTCCCCCTTTGTGAAGTAAAGGACTGGTGAGTGTGTTCTGTTTCTTCCTGTAGGACTAACGGAGACAGTAGAGTAGGCAATTATTGTGGGTTCTCAAGTACAGTAAATTGTAAACAGGTGATAAGTGCCTCTTTCTCTTGGATGCACCTTAACGTTGAAATCGCCTTATACTCGTGTGAGGTTTTCTAAAACAATGAAACGTTGAGACTGCGTGTAACTGGTAAAACTTGCAAAGGAATGCTTTCTTATCAGTCGTCATTGAAAACGTTGGCCTTTTTCAGTTAAAAAGAAAACAAATTCTAATTCTAATTCTCTGAGGCTTAAAAGCACTACTGCTAAATGTAGGGTTTGGGTGGATCTTACGTTCTCGTCTCAGCGGCCATTGAAAGATTTGGTGTGAACGGGTGGCATGGTGGGATGAAGGACATGGCAGTGACCGTGAGTGAGGCACCACCTCACGTGAACTCTGGGGGATGCTTCCTGCCAGTAATGAGCTCTACAGCGAGGAAGGGAGCAGCACTCCTGTGCCTCACGCGTTCTCTCGTTATTCTGTAATGATCCTGTGACACGAAATGGAAAAATGTGAAACTGTTCCAAAATGCACAAGCGTAGTGCACAGAAAAGAAATGACAACAACACACAACTTCCTGCAGAGGTGAGACAAGAAGAAATTAGGAATTAATTCTCCCTGGGCGATCTCTCAAAGTGTTGAGAACAATATATCACTCACGAGAAAATATCAAACATCAATTGGAAGACAAGTGCATGTTACTCTGAATCGTGGATCACAAAGGGGTTTCCTCAGGCACCTCCAGGACAACTTTATGATGCATAAAATAGTGGATTCTCCTTATTACAGTTTGTTGGATAAGCACCTCCATGAATATGGGGCTACATTCTGCCTGGGAAGGAAGAATCTTGCCCAACGGGCTCTCGGTCCAAGTTGTGAAGTAGATGCCACTCAAGCGTAAAATACATGAGATGCGAAAGTGATTACGGGTATGTCCTTGAGAGAGCAAATAAATGCTGATTTGGAATCAACCTGGTTATGGGTCCTTCGCCTTGAGGATGTTGAAGACAGTCATCCTGTTGACAGTTACCGGGGAGTTTCATCTCAAACCCTCCCTACTAATGTGTAGCATAAAAATGCAGAGGTGAGAACAGCTTTAGCACATACTGTATGATTTGGAAATCCCTCCTGCTTACATCTTTTGTAGCTTCATATGTCAGTGGAAAAGTCACAGAATAACAATGCCCAAAATGCATAGTTTCCTAAAATAGGAAGACGGTTGAGGCACAAAGGTCTTCAAATATGTGCAACCTGCCGTCCTGCATTCCATTTCCTATTTGTAGACAAAACTCAAATGTCTGCAGTACAAAGTCTTTGCCTTTTGGTTGTATTCTTTATCGGATGATTCTTACCTTGGAGCTTCAGAGAATCAGAACTGAACTCCAATTTTTCCTCTTTGCGTTGCATTCCTGTAAATAGGCCTTGAGTCTTAGAATGATTAGACAGTATCGGGCATTTTCTATGTGTAGGATTACCGTATAATTTATCATCCAAACACAGTTTTGAAAGGACGGCCGTCAATAACTAATAATCATCGGGCCTAAACCTAGGACTGATCTGAGGAAACTGGAACTTAGATTCCCAGAACTATCCGTAAGACACCGTGCATGTTAACGGTAAGGGTGCAACAGTTACGTGGAAATAGTTCCTGCCCTCAAGCATCTAGTAAAGTAGACAAAGTATGTTCTCAAAAAGTCACACAACGTTTCAAAGCATGGTACTTATTATAACAGAGATATAAAATGACACAAGGAACCAGGGACAACTACCCAATAGAGGTAGCGTTTGAACAAGGTCTCAAGAAATGATTCATTGTTGATGGGGGAGCCGGGGGGAGGTTGTTTCTGGAGTGGGGGAGTTTCACTGAGTGTGTGTATTAACGTGAAATTGAATCACCATCGCCTCCAGATGCTCAACCCCAAAACCTGGGAATTCCTACTTGGTTCATATTTTCCACTCACTCCAAACATCCATTATGAGCAAGTCTTGACTGAATTGCCCCCAAAATATATTCTGAGTCCACCCACATAGTTTCTCTCTTCACTACTCGCACCATGGTCCACACTGCTATCTTCTATTTGGACTATAGTAATGGTATCTGGGTTGACCTCCTCTCCTGACTCTCATCGCTCCGTAAGACATTCGGCACACAACGTAGGGTCAGTGTTGTCTTTTTAGCATGCGTTAGATTGGCCGCCTTTCAGTGACTCCCCGATGCACCCAAGATAAAAAAGAAAATGAATTCTGTATTTCTTAACATGATATTCAAGGCCCTTGTGACTGGCTGACCTTGTTTCATACTTTTCTGACCCTAACTGGGCTAAGTCGCATTGGTTTTCTGTTCCCCACCTCCCACCCAGTGGCCTTCGCGTCCCTGGGGACAGCCTTCCTTCAGGTCTTCACATTGAGTTCTCAGCTTAAATGTCACCTCCCTGAAACGCCGGTGTAAAGTGTCACTGCCCCCGCCCCCACTCGCTCCTTATCACGTCGCCAGGTTTTATCAACTGAGTTAATGCCGTAAAGCGCACATGGTAAGAAATGAATAAATAGTAGGATTTAACTGTCTGAATTATCTAGTTTATTTAACTCTTTGATTATTTGCCTCCCACTGCCTCTTACTCTGTGAGAGGTAGAGATCTTGCCTGTCTAATAGCTTTCGTGTCCTGAGCATCTAGAAAAGATGTCACAGGAGGTGTTCACTTAGTAGTTGTTGAGTGAATGCATGTATTTTCAGTTAAAGAAATCCTATAGAAATTGAAGACCCCTATCTTACTATAACAGGGTTTCCATAGAAGCAGGTAGAAGCGTTTGGTATGTGTACACATATGTATACACAGACAGACACACGCATACTTACTAACACGCCATATACACTCTAACTGTGTCAATACGCTAACATCAGGATTCAGATATATTTTGTATTTTATCTTTGCCTTCCTCTCTTGCCCCTTCCTCCTAACACTCAATCCTGGGAACCTCGAATTAGTAAAGCACCGAGTCAGGACAACCCCAAGAATGCTTGCACACATGATTGAGACACCAGGAAGATGGATGTATAACCGATATTAATTATCCCATTGTTCACTTACTTTTCTGTAGCTCCTTCATTTAGGAGGAGCCTAGACTCAGAACGTGTATTGTTCCCAGCTTAAATGCCTTAGGTGATATCAGGCCACAGCATGCTCTAACCCAGGGGATAGGAGATATTAGGGACCAAGAGAGTGACACAGAATGATTCTTCCCACCCCATGGTATCTGATCATAGTTACCCAAAATGGTAAAATCTGGGGGTGTGTAGATAATATAACATCATAATAAGGAAAGCTATGTGGTTGATTGGACTTACAACATACTTTCGAACTTATAAACATTAAAATAAAAACGTATCTAGTAAAATGGCTTCGAAAACTGAAAATGTAACTTTTTTCAGAGATTTAGAGTCCAAGAGGGGTTTAGGAAATACTTTAAATGACCTAATTTTGAAAAACGATAAAAACTTCAGGGTCAGTAGTTTTAATGCAGCCGGCTAGATCGGCAAATAATTTGCATAAAGTAGTTACAAATGAGTAGAGAAGGTCGGAAAAGAGTTTGGAACGCTTTTGCTTTTTCTTTCCTATTTCGGCCTCCAGGAATCCAGTTAGGAAAGAATGCTTGTTGAGACGTGAAATTAGCCCTCATTTTGGAGTAATTAGGGATCCTAAAACTGTAACTGAAGGAGTCTGAGAAATCACTGAACTTCTCTGGGCTTAACACCAAAATATATTCTTACATTCTTTTTGGTTGGGACACTCTGGAGCCATAGGTAACAATTTGGAAAATTGTCGTATGGATTTATGTCTTCAAAGAATTGTGTGTACAATGTGGATCCTATCTATTCCTCTCTAGGTTGGGATATCAAGCGGGTAGCCCATCGGAAGTTGTTGATAGACTTTCTGGTGACGTGTTTCTTGTTTCATTCTTAGTATCGATGGGTTAGTAATTAACTATCAAAACTCACTATTTTTTATCACTTAATGCGATCGTAATTTTTTTTAGAAATTGAATGTTGCTTGCATATTTTTAAGAGATGGTGGGAAATCAGCTTCCAGGCTGAATAGCTTTGAACATTATGCATGGCGTGACCCTAATGTGTAGTGCTTCTTGATTCTTGTTTCCTTTCTTGACTCTGTCTCCACACAAAGCTGGCTATATCCTGACAAATGACTGGACGCTTAATGTCATAAATCAGCCCATGTGTCACCCACCCATCACGAGTTATGGATGCATTTTGAGAGGGATCTTTACAATCTTATCTCAAAAGGATGATTAAGGAGCTGGGAATATCAAATAGTTGAAAAATATATAATTTTTTAATATTTTTATATATATCTACAAGCATATATTGAGGTCTTACTCTGTGCCTGGAACTATTATAAATGCCAAAGAAATAACTTCTCATAGACAAGTTATTATCTAGCTTACTATCTAGATCAAGGGTTCTTAACTTTGATGCTGTTGACGTTTTAGGTGAAGGATTCTTTGTTGGAGAGGGAGAGACTGTCCTTAGCCTTACAGAATGTTAGCAGCAGCCCCAACCTCTACTCACTAGATGCCAGCAGAACCATAAACCTAGTTGTGGCAACCAAAAAATCTCCAAGATGTTGCCAAGTGTCTTCTGGGTGGGAAAATGCTCCCGAATGAGGACCACACTCTAACTAGATAACTTCTATAAACATGAAACGGTCAGGGTTTAAAGATTCGCACAGGTTTTCTCTTACTGGGACACCTCAAGGGCAAATGGGGATTCTACCTATTTGCAGTGTTTGTTCTTTCAGGAACAATCGTAGAATTAGAGATTTGAGCAGGAAATTATGTGAATCACAAGGCCAAATCCTTCATTTTACAACTCAAGAGTCAATTCTCAGAGATTTTTCAGGATTGTCTATAATTCTCTCCCCCCCCCCCCCCCACTGAGCACACCTTCAACTCGCTCTCTCCATTCCTTATCATTCCAATAAACCAGGACACGATTTATATTTTTCTCAAAAAATGGCTAAGTGAAGGCCAACTTTGAGCAGAATTCAGTGATACTTAAATTCTAACTTAAATAAATTTAAATTGTCCCTTTTTGGCAAGCCTCTAAAAATCCAGCAGTAAAATATGTTCACACTTTCGAATAGATCTTTGTAAAACATCCTCATACTTTTAAGTGTGGGTAATAATAACAGTTGCAGCCAACATTTTTATTAACCGTCTACTAGCTTCAAGTCAGAATGCTACCCTTGTTCAAAAAAAATACAGAAATCAATGAGACACATACTAAGGAAACAATGCATACATACATAAATCAAACTAAAGCAATGGTGAGAAGGTAGGGCACTAAGAGTGTGAAAGAAGAGAAAATGAGAAGCGAGCAGTAATCCAGAGAACATTCTGTGTGAGGCACCATATTAGGCACTGTGCAGACACTCATATAGTCCTGTAATTTGAATTGGGCGTTATTTCCTACATTTATAAGAAAGTATAAGAAATTGTAGTGGGAACAATGCAAGCAAAGGAACATATGAAGGAAAGCAAAACCCCAAAAAACCAACATATTCCATTTTATTACATCATAAAATCGGTGAACGTGTGAAATGGCACCTAAGGGGGGAATACCTTGGACAATTCCTGGCAAAGAATCAAACCTCGTGAAACATCAGTGGAGTGGATATAGATGAAAGAGTGAACGTTAGGCTGGGGCCAGTTCATAGAGACCCTTGAATGCAAAGGAAGGCATGTGAGCTTAATTTGTCAGTCTGTGAGAACAGATGTCCTGTGCCCCACTGGGTCTAGAGAGGGAAATTCATTCTTGAGCCATGTTCTGTCTCAAAGTGCAGCCCACAGATGGACTGCATCAGCATTACCTGGGAACTTATTAAAACGGTAAATTCTGGGGCCCACTCCATACCTTCTGAAACTCTGACTGCTGGGCCCAAGTATCTGTCTTTTAATAAGACCTCCAGGCGATTCTGTAGCATGAGAACCATTGTTCTAGAGTGACTTCATTTGAAAGAAAGAAAGACTGTTCTTCTCCCCAGATGGAGAAAAAGAAAACTGAGGCATCCTGCCCTTAGAAAAATGGGGGTGAGGGGAATCATTGCCTTAAAAAACATATACAAAGAATTATCAGCAAGGTTTGAACTAGTCTTGGTTTAAGGCACAAACTAATAATAACTAGTAAAATGAGTTAATTCCACTCTTCCCTAGGCCCGTAAGAGAGCAACACAGTCTATTTGGAAACTGTATTTAAATCCATGAAAGGAATAAATTAAAGTAGATCACGCTTCTTTGATTTAAAATATGAATTCATTAAACTTGAGAAAATTACGATAGGATCTGTGGAGACAAACAGGATAAAGTTTTATAAGCAGAAGGAATTACAACAAAACCAAAGTCCATTTCAAAGATACTGTCTGGAAAAACACGATCCCATTATCATTATAGCTCAAACCTGTGGCTTCAGCTGGAGTGGTAGCAGGGGAGTTAAACTGAAAAGTAATTGAACTTGGGCATTACATATTCTCCTTTTCTTTCTGCTCAGAGATGATTTGATCACCTTCCACCGCAGTCCAGAATGATCAGCCTCGGTTCAGCCCTGCCAGCATTTAATCAGTGCTGAACAATACATAACTTCCAATGAAGTCTTGTCTATGGCATAGTACTTTACGTAACGGTGCATTTTATGAATCTGATCCTTAAGTTATGAAACTAGAGTAAATTTAGTAAGAAAAAAAGATACATGTCCTCAATATATATATGTGTATATATATATATATATATATATATATGTATATATGTATATATGCATATACATATATGTCTACAGTAAGTAAGAAAGACAGTATAAAATGAAAATAAAATTTAGAGTAGAACTAGATATTTCTGATTCTATTTATATACTCCCATTCTGCTTCAAGTGGTGCCATTGAAGTGTCTGGACATTTCTAATGATCCCTCCAGCTACATGTCCAAGATATTAAATGAAATAACTACCCTTGTCCCAAACTGAGAGTGACCCATTTAAAACAGTCTCTGTTCAACGCTTTCAAAGGAAACGGCTTAAATGGGCCATCCTGTATTAAACCATGAAATAAACTTCCAAGGGAATTTGGAAGACATCCAAGAGGTTGTGTAATTTCACAGTGAAAAGGAAAAAGACTACAAAATACATTATAGGGAATAATGCTTCTCTGAAGAAACAAAATGAGAACTGGGAAATATTTTACGAAGCAATTAAATATAGAAATCTGTTTAGGAAAAGAAGCGTCTTTAGTTGTCCAAGAAGCGTGCTCTGCTGGTCCTCAGACCTCTAGAATCATCTGACCATGATTGTGTTTATTTGCAGCTATTCTTTGGATCTCCTTGATAAACACCAAAAAGAGCTTCAGAGTGGAGCTAGGACCCAGGGTAGGGGACACACACTGCTAAACCAGAGGAATACAGATAAGTCTCCACAAGGCCTATGTCTTTGTGCCTTGGAAAGAATTCACAGGACTGCGAAGGAAACAGGCCCTTTAAAGGTGTTTGTAAACTCAGTTTTGATAAATGAAGTCATGCTTTTCAATTGACTTACTTTGTAATATCAAAATTGTATTCCAAGATTAAGAAATAAGTTCCCAAGTAATCCAGTTCGTATTGTCACATCTCCTAGCAAAATGTGGGCCATCTACTAGACATGGGGAAAGTGCCCACTGCATAAAGAGCCAGCTGGACATTGAAATCTCGTATCATTTCTGTTCACACAGGGTCCAGGACATCTACCCCCTCTTTGGCAGGTTGCCCTTAACATGTTAACCCTCATAGTTCCCAAACTTTTTACATTTTAATTGCAAAAACTTGTCAAGTTCTTCCCACCTTACAACAGGTGGCCTTTCAAGATTCATTCGTGAGAAAAACATACAACATCCAAAGGATTTGGTAATGCTGCTAAATTAATGGGTATTTTACGAATCCGAATAGCACCTGCATCGACTTGGAAAATGTTTGTCCAATACATCTATACATTGATATGGTTTGCATATGGGTTCCTAGACCATTGCAGAAATCTCAGAAGGTCCTAATTCAGATTTGGGTATTACTGCCTCAATTAAGGTGATTTAACGGGATGCTGAAATGATCTCCAAGGCTACGATCACTCTCCCCCACCTCCTCTACCGTATTACCTGCCAGAAACATGATCTGCTCCCTGATGGATGCTGTGGAAACTGGAGATCCAGAAGAGATTAAGAGACATATTCAGTGTTTCTCAAACTTTAACGTGTATGCAAATCATTGAGAGCTTGTTAAAATGTAGATTCTGATTCAGCCCATCTGGGATGGAGTTTGAGAGGTGAGGTCTAGGCCATCCGTTTAGAGTAGACAATTTTAGTAGCCAGAAGAATTGTGTTGTCAAGCTGAAGTACTCATCAAGAAGCAAAATGCATTGGGTTCCCCCACCAAAGCCATTTGTTCTCCCATGGGGTCCAAAGATTAGCATGTTTTCAAAACTCCCTAGGTGATTTTAACATGCGGCCACGGTTGGAAACAACAAAGCTACAGTTTTTGTGAGTTCCCTGAAAGTCGATAATCTCCAAACATGCAAGTTCTTAAAAAAGGAAGATACCCGGTCATCCTGTTAATGAGAAACTCTAGAGGGCAAACAGATGAAAAAGGAGAAGACGCTGTAGGCAATTTTCAACTTTGTACAAAAAAGTACTTTGTTTAAAGTAGAACTGCCTAGGGATGCCTGGCTGGCCCAGTAGGTTAAGCATCCGACTTTGGCTCAGGTTGTGATCTCACAGTTCGTGGGTTTGAGCCCCGGGTCGGGCTCTGTGCTGACAGCTCAGAGCCTGGAGCCTGCTTTGGATTCTCTGTCTCCTTCTCGCTCTGCCCATCCCCTGCTCAAGCTCTGTCTCTCTCTCTCTTTCTCTCAAAAATAAATAAACATAGGGGCGCCTGGGTGGCTCAGTCGGTTAAGCGTCCGACTTCGGCTCAGGTCATGATCTCACAGTTTGTGAGTTCGAGCCCTGCGTCGGGCTCTGTGCTGACAGCTCAGAGCCTGGAGCCTGCTTCAGCTTCTGTGCCTCCCTCTCTCTCTGCCCCTCCCCTGCTCATGCTCTGTCTCTGTCTCAAAAATAAGTAAAAACATTAAAAAAAAATTTTTTTTAAATAAACATTTAAAAAAATGAAATAAAATAAAAAAGTAGAACTGTCTATGCCTTGAGTAGGCTGGTTTAGGTTAAAGTAATTTTTTTGTCCCCAAGAGACAGTCTGAGGCAAGAAGACTGTCCATCAGAAAAGGATAAACGAGACGCTTGGATTAACTCATTCAGCAAATAGATACTGGGTGCCTCGCAACGTTACCATGGCCCTTGCCTCTACCATCAGATAAAGAGACATACAGCCATGTAGCATGTTATGATCATTGCTTTGGAGGAAATATAAACAAATCGCGTAGAGAACATGGGAGAAGTGGGGACGCCTGAGTGGCTCAGTTGGTTAAGCGTCTGTCTTCAACTCAGGTCATGATCTCACAGTTCGTCAGTTCAAGCCCCACATCAGGCTCTGTGCTGACAGCTCAGAGCCTGGAGCCTGCTTCGGGTTCTGTGTCTCCCTCTCTCTCTCCCCCTCCCCGACTCGCGCTCTGTCTCTCTCTCTCTCTCAAAAATAAATTAACATTTAAACAAGGAAAAAAGAACATGGGAGAAGTTGCTCATGAGTCTTCTGCAGTATTCAGGAATGATTCTCAAGACACTTTCAGAGCTGAGGTTTGCAGCATTTGGAGGAGTGAAGCCCAGATGAATAAGCAGGACAGGATTTTGAGGCACGAGGAACAGTGTGGTCAAAGAAAGGCAGAGGCTGGAGTGGCACGTTTGGGAAACAGGAAAGAGGTATAAAAGTATAAGGCACACAGGGGAGGCAAAGCCAGCCAGCTGGGCAGCAATCCCATCACAAAGGCCTATGTGCCACAGTTAGATCGTATGTGTGCGTTATGTGTAGAATATTGGAAGTGATACCCTTCAGATTCCCCATCGATGCGATTACAGTTCCGACACGAGGGGTTTTTTTGGGTCGTGTAATCATCTCATATTGAAAATTACACCGCCTCTTCCCAATTCGTAAGTTCTGATCTTTCTGTGTATTTGAAGACACTGGGCATATTTGAGATCTAGCGGACTGAATTCATAGTGCTTACCTCATACAAGCTTTCCATATGAAAACCGACTGTCTGGTTTGTGCCCTCCTGAAGTTGCCTCCATTTTGTTCTAAATTGTTTTTGATTATACTAACCTGAAATAGTCCAGTGGTCTGGAGTAGGTGGTGGAACATGAGGGGGTCCAATTCAGCCTCTTGTCCTAAACCATCCCATGTGCTGCCTTTGTGCCTACAAAAACACATTCCTGACACTCCTTTAATGAGTTCACTGCCTCTTTTAGGAGATTTTAGCTCAAGGCCGTAATTACGATTTTCGGAATGGGTAGGATATTAAGCATCATCACCCACAACCATCTCAGCATAAATACGTAGACCAAATTAGCAAGCTCTTCACCGGAGGGGGCCCTAAGAGGAGAGGAGGTAAAACGTGGATGATTTGGGGTATGTTCAGTGTTTGGGACGTTTCCATGGAATGCATGACAAAGCAGACGACCCCAGGAAGAATGAAACCATTGAGTGCCTGAGAAGCAGGTGAGCACGGGAAATGAAATACAAGGGGCAGGGTCTGAGAACAGATCTGAAGAAAGACATCCAGTTGACTACTTTCTTGCCTCATGAGTTCTAGCAGCTTGTTCCTACTTATGTCTGTCCAGCACCCATAGGCCTTGAACATCAGAATATGATTATGAAAAGAGACTTTGATTTTCATTGCTGCAGACTGGAGGAATTTCATATTCTCTAAGACAATCACAGTGTTGCCAGAACAGCCAAAAACTGTGGGTTGGTTGTTTTTTGTGTTTTTTTTTTTTTTTTTTTTTTCATAATCTCATGCCAGGAGAGAAAGGGACATAAGCAAATATTTTTATATTTTGAAAGGGATGTTTTATTTTATAACATCTTGAAGGAAAGAAAGCAAACAAGCCTGGCTAATGCCTTTTAAAAAGAGAGAATATGTTTTTCCTAGTTAACGACAAAGATTTCACTGAGATGGAGAAAAAAAAATGTAGCGTTTATAAAAATGTTGATGTAGATATAATTAGATCCATTTTAGGACCAAAAGTTTTATGCAGAAACTGACAGAAGGATACACAATAATTATAGTTTCCTGACAAGCTGAATAGAGTTTTCTTTTTTTATCTTATGGTTTTAGAAAACCAAACTGTAAATAAATATGCAGTTTGACAGATTGTAATTGCGATCAGCAAGGCGTCTTTTCATTTAATCAGATGGTGTTATTAAAATGGGGTTACAATTAAACATTTTATAATGTGACGTAGAACTCCATTAAAATTCCTCGGCAAACAGCAATTTACATCTGATGTTTAAGCATCCTTTTCTATTTGCAGAAATGTTATTGGCTGTGACCTTCCACTGGATGGGTCTCTATTTCTATTTTTTATTTTTTCTTCTTACTTTGATACATGATATCGAGCAGCCATTTTTTTTCAAACCTCCTTGCACAGTTAAGGTATTAGCTTTGCATGTTCTTCTTGAATTATTGTGACCCTTACTGTACCCATACTGGACCAAACAGAAGGTTTGAAAACGCATGTTTACTTGACAGGAAATTCATTTTCTCTGTTTATATAATAGTCATCCCCATCAACTTCAAATTAATATTGAACTTACAGTTAAATTTGTTTCAGGGAAAGATTAATAGGAAGCTTTTGCAAAGTGTAAATATCATTTAATATTTTACATTCCCTAGAAAAGTACATCCTTAAACAAAGAATGAAAAGGTGTGAAATTGAATCTGACAGTAATTAAAAGGAAAATGGCCTCAAAATGCTGGCAGGGCAAAGTTACGAGATGCTTTACTGTTCCTGCTCAAGAGTCTTTGGCGTGATTGTGACAAAACATCGCCTGACCTTCATAAAGAACATTCAGGAATGTGACTAAACACTGCCATAGGATCAAAATCAGATGATTGGATAATGGAACATAATGGAATAGGGAATCCAAATTGTAAAGCCTCAGGGAGACCTTCTCAGCCTAATGTTGACTCAAAAACCCCACCTGTACATCTTAATTCGGCCAAGAAGACAGAGTTTACTGGTAATGGCCATGGTCATTCTCTGACACTGGAAGTATTAGACATATTTTCCATTTTCAAAAAAAAAAATCTCTATTAAACTGTAACTAAAGATTTTTTCTAAAGGGCATCTTTCAAATTAGAAAAGTTCCAAATGGGAAGCATTGCCTGTCTATGTAAGTGAGATCTTTCAAGGAGAAAACTTCAGAAAAGTAGTCGTTTGACTAATAAATATAATTGTTCCTCCGGGGTAGTTACCTAAAATAATTTCAAATCGTTCAATGACCAGTTATCTCCTTTTGTGTATTACAGACATTTTATTTCTCCTATGCTGCATTATTTCTAGCCACTTGATTGTCTTACGGGTTATCACTAGGCAGCACTTAACAGGGGGAGAAGGATTTGAAAGTCAAACCTGTCAATTCTTCTAGAGCTGTGAAGTGACTGTCTAGTCAACTCCCTTTTCGTTTTACAGATCGGGAAGCCCCGGTTCTGGGGGGCGTTAAATGGTTATGAGTTAATGCATGGAAAACCCAAGAACAGGCACCAAATGCTACTTCGGAGCCTTGTTCTGTTCCCTTATAACATGCTCTCTCTGTCCGTTCAGATTTGGTTATTTTATTTTCATTCACTCATCAATACATATTTAGTGAGTTCCTATAAGTGGCAGGCATGTTGAATTCATAATGAACCTATGGAAACTTTGAGTGTAAGTCATTATCTGCCAGTGCAATGTGGGAAAAGAAAAGGTAACAGAGTCATTACCTTGGTTAGGTTTCTGATGCCACTGCCTAAAAGGGTTTGTTTTCTTTTGTTTTGTTTTTGTTTTTGTTTTTGTTTTAAAGTAAGTGGCTGTTGGAGTATAGCTGTATCTGTGAGCCTGCCAGGAATCTGGTGGTTGAGTTGGTCCTTTGTTTCAAGAGAACACCAGCTAATTTTTTCCAGGGATTGCCACAGCTCAACAACAGGTGGAAATGGTTTTCCAATCCCTGGTAGACTATTGAAATACAGCGAAATAATAAAAGTGCTTCTTTGTAACCTGGAAAACCCCTAAACAATTTAGCATCAAATATTTATTGTGGCCCCTATTTGGAAGGAGCTAGGCTCTGTACTTTAGCATCACGTACTGCGGTCAATATAATAGGTGTGTATATACATACACACATATTTGTTACTAACAGGAAAGACAGATATGAAACACACCTAAAAAGAATTCACACATTGGACAAGGGAAGAGTAATTTTGTGAGTTGTTCTTGTGTAGAATTTTGTGGATCCAGAATTTTAGTATCTTTCCTGGCAAAACCCATTGAGATCAGTGTATTTGAATTTATTTTTCATTGGGACACACCATACGTCTCTTTATAAAACATGATCTGAGCCCTGTCTCCAAAATATATAATCTGCCCTAATTGCTAAAATACAGTTTTGGTATTTCTAGTATGGTTCATTTTTGTATTGCTTGCTCATCTAACCTCTCCGAGCAGGAATAAGAAAATCCATCTTTATTAGGAAGATATATTAAAACACAGCAACATAGTGAACAAAAGCCCTCGGTAATCGGGCCACAGTCTGGGGGTAAGAGTTATGGATCTGATATCATATATTTGTGTGACTTTGGGCCATCCATTAATTAAATATCTCGAGTCCGCACATTAGGCCCTGGATATTATGTTAACTCATTAGCAATTCAATTTTCTCCCGTGAAGAAAGGAGGCAAGACTAGATGATCCCTGAGGTCGCTTCCTGTTAAAAAATTCCGTATTTACCATGTACCCCAATTTAGTGAGACTTTTAGTAATGTAAATATTAGCCAATATTCAAAAAGATCCTTTATTAAACTTGGAAAGCAAAGATGAATATTCCTGGAATTGATGGAAAACCCATCTGAGTCCAATTCTAAATACCATTGGGGGTAAAAATGCACCAGCTGTTTAGCAGTGCAGAGAAAAGCTATATCTGAATTTTGGATTAGAAGTGAAAAATACCTTATCCAGTTGAAACTACACAGGGAATTTGGATAGGATGTAATTACGCAGTTGGAATTTGTCCAGAATCTTCTGACTAACCCGCCTCCTTTTACCAGAAGTACATTTACCATGGGATCTTTAATGATGGCATATGATCAAGACCCTCAATTTTAACACCCCTTCTAAAACAAGAGTTCACTACACATTTGTAATACAGTGAATTCCCCTAACGCCCATCTTGGGACATTTGTTTAATACTATGTTGCAACAGCACCGATTCTTACAAAATCGTGTCTTCCCTCCAGGGTCTCTAGTCTCACCCTGACTTAATTCTGTAATTCTTAATTTCTGTGGTCAGCGCCTGGATGGACCATATGAATCTTGTTTGCTCTGCCTATGATTTCCAGGAAAGGCTAAGTTTCATTCAAAGACATATTTGTTTTTAAAGGTAAACAGTATTCTTGTTTTTCTTCTTCTTTTTTCTTTTTTCTTTCTCTTTTTTTCTTTTTTATTGAGGACAGCTACTTCCATTTCTGTGCTTCAGGCTGGGCCTTCAGCCAGCAGTTAGAGCAGAGGGTAGTGCAAAGTCATTTTAAAGCTTTGTCACAAGGGTGACCCTCCCCAAGAACCAGTAGAGCTGGAATTTTTCTAAGCAAGAGGACACTGAGTAGAGTTCATGAAAGACGGCTGGGATTTCAAACACTGACACAGGACATTCGGCATTATTTTTAGGCATCAGAATGGAATGCGGAAGAAACAAACAGCCGCGTTTTACCGTGAAAGGGTAGATGTGATTCACACAGCGATATCCCCTTTTGGGCAGAATAATATGATCAACTAGTTTATCTTTCCAGACGAGTTAGCTGATGCAAAAAGAAACCTCAAGTGATAGCCGGTTTCTAGATTTGGGGAAGCGTCCAGATTTGACATTGTCTTCTCGGCCCGGGTTTGAGTCACAAACGAGGTGCTTCTCCCACCAAACACCCCCATTTGCTAGAGATTCTGATTTCGTAGGTCTGGGTGAGCCAACTGATTCTCTTCTAGAAAACCCCTACAACTGCCACCAAGTTAGAACCACTGGTTTAGATCAACCATGTAGATGATGGATTAAATTCTTCATTTTTCATTCATGCATGACGATAAAGGAATGGTCGTTCTTTTTCAGTACAGGTATTGATGGTGACCAGCAAGTAAATGCGATAAGGAAGAGTTAGAAGTGGTATCTATCAGAAAAGGGCCGTTATTTTTACACTGAAAGGAATATATGCCCCATGTTAAGGAGAAAAGGGGGGCGGGGAAGGCACTAGTAATGATTGCCCTGGGTTTAAACCCTGGACTTATTTTTTAATGCAATAAGATGAATCCATTATAAAAATGTGGAGATAAGTAACTAGCATCAAAAATGAAAATAAAATAATGAAAAGAAAATAGTGTGCTCTACGGTAAATATAATTACATTAACATTTAATACCTTTTCCATTGGACGACAATGTGAAAAGTATCCATGGTGCATTCCCAATCCTATCGAATCAACCTTGGACACATGAATAATGCTACTATATGCATACCTGTTTGTGAAGTTGGCCTGGATTGTTTTAAAGCTTGCAGTGTGTTCTGTCTATTGTATTTTTACATTTCAACTCGTTTGTGCCACATATTTATAAACCATCCTGATCAAGCTTGAACCGGCTTGATTACCTTTGATTTGTGCCGTAGGATTTCTTCATTCTTCCTGGAAATTTCAAGACATTTTACTCTAAACCTATTCTTTCTTGCCTTAGATTTATTTACTACCTTTAGAAGTAGAAAAGTCCAATTTCAATCGTGTTTGAAATAACTCATTTTGGACGAGTACGTGCTGCTCTGCTTACAAAACATATATGAGCGGAATATGCAATTACTACAACTCAGTTTCCTGCCACAGAAACATTTCGGCATTATAGCATTACAGAAATAGAATGACATGCATAATGAAAGATTTCAAGATTCACCCAAGGCATTTATTCTCTTCACCTTAATGTTCTCAGCAGTAGCAGAGTATCCATTAAAAGGTACTATGAATTATGGTTGCCTAGCAACTGGAAGGAGCTTGTAACAGCACCAAAGAATGAAATGGCTGGTTGATAAAATGAATTTTCTCTGAGCATTAGCCTGTTGAAACTGCCTTTTCTTGTGGAACATAAAGTGCATTTATTTGTCTCATGCATTTTTTATTAGAAAATTATTTGAGTTCCAGGGACTTGAATCGTTTTGCTACAGGAGATATTTGATTTTAATGTGTTGTACTAAAATAAGTAATAAAAGACACTTTCTTCAAAGCAAAGTCACCAAACAATCCTATGTGGATTTTTGAAGGAAGAAATAAAATATTTGATAAGCTATTCCATTACTGGTTTCTAATTAAGAATGGCCTTAGACAGAACTCGGAATTCCACTGACGCTGTAAGAGGTATAAGGTTAAGATAGTGGATTCTTCTGGGTTGTATGAACGAGAGAAATATTCTGTTGACAGTGAAATGCAAGAGAAGAATGGATTTTTTTTAAAGTCTTACTCTTTGTTATTGTTCTAGGAAACTTTATTTCAACAAGGCCTAAAGACTTACCCAAAACTCTACCAATTATACATTATCTTTGATTTCATTGATCTCATTTTGCTGTTTTGAACATCTTAATCTCAATGTGCTGTGTTTATGGAGAGATACAATATTTCACTGTCACTGCTGGCTTTCCTTATTCGTATAATTAAATGATGGAGTATGTAGTATTGCCTTGCAGATCTCTTGCCCTAAGAAATATACTCAGGTGACATGAATAGATGCTGTAGCAGCTACTAAAAGTATATATATATGATATATATATATATATCATATATATATATATCATATATATATCATATATATATTATAATATGTATATAATATATAGAGAGAGAATATATATAATTATCATATTGTATGAGCATTTTTTCAATTTAAAGTAAGTCAAATCATCTTCTCAGGTTCATAGAAACTGTAAACAACCCCAAATTGAAGAAAAAAAAAAAGTTATAAAACGAGCTTAAAGCAAAAGTCATTAAAATGAGAGTTCGTACACTCAGTTTTGATTTTCTTTTGAATACTCATTTTCTACATTTCTAGATTATCATTATGTATAAATCTAGAATATTTCACATACCATATTTATCTTACTGGGCAAAATATAGTACCGTGTATTCATCTACTCATGTGTGTATGGAAATTGTATCACTAAACGCCACGCATTACATTTTTAATAGCTGCTTTGTATAATATATTGCTTCTGACTGTTCAGTACATGATTCATTTTTATGATAACATAATCTCTGGTTGAAAAAAAGAGTTACGTGGGACCACTGTTTATTCAACTGGGTGAATAGTGGATACTTCTTTGTCCTTAAGTATCTATTCAATTCAAGCCTGGCCCAGAGCAAGATAGTTATAAGAGGGAGGGTCAAATGGAAATGTTATTGATCACTGTAAATGGAAAGAATTTTATACAGAATAATTACCCATGTAGATAGCAACAAGAGGACCGTCACTTACAATGACCACCTTGGCGCAATCTTTATAGTCCAACTGAAAAAGAGCATGGAAAATACATCTGTATTTTCAACCGAACAGCATGAGCAAAGGAGTTTATGATTTCAGCCATTAATACTCACTGACTGTTTCCTCCGGAGCCTGAATTTTCCACCTGAGAGCCTGAGAGCTTCACGTCAGTATGAGTGTTGAGCTTATCGTATACTACTCCTTTAACTAAAATTAGGATAGTGGTATCTCCTCCTTGTGAATTCCGTAATTAGCCCACCTGTCTCATTGTCAAGATGGAGAAGTTTGCACTGGGCACTCTTATCACAACTGTGTGTGAGACTCAGGTATTATCCTGCTTGAGCAAGTCTCAAAGCACTTAGCAAAAGAAATAGAATTGATATCTTTTTAAAAGACTGGTGTCGAAAGCCCAAATGAAACATGAGAGTGTCTACCTACATTGATTATTAATGGTTCTCCTAAAATGATTGTCTGGGAGGGCTGGTTTTCCCTGGTTGAGAATGAGAAGCTTATAGTCTTGGTAACCAGTTAGTGGGAGGTAGGAGACCAGAAATAAAAATTAGCTTGCACCTCACAACTCTTTACCAATTACAAAGAGCTTTCCTTTAGCTGATCTCGTTAGATTCTCACACAGCCCCTGTGATGTCAGCAGGACAGGAGCTATATTAGAAAAGGCAAAGTTTACTGAAAACCAGACATGGAGTAACAAGACCAGCGTCGGGTGAGGGCTGCCCCTTCATGTGTCTCCTGAGCCAACTCACTGGACCTTTCAGAGCCTTGGTTTACTTTAAAGGGAGTGATACTGCCTTCCTCAGAGAGTTACCTCAAAATTCAACGTGTGAAAGCACCTAGCATGTAATAAATACTAAATAAATGAGAACAGAATCTGAATCTCAATAATCGATTTGCAACTGACCTCCCAAGGTCAAACAGCTACCGAGACAGAGATGGGGTGGAACACCTGTGAACCTTGCTGAGTATGCTAGAGGGTTCCACCCCTACAGTTTCCACTGTAAAAGACTCGTGTGAAGAAGCCAGATTGGGAGAGTAAAGGACAACCTGGGCTCAAGCAAAGGTGTGAACATACATGGTTCTGTTATTCACTGGTGTGAGCCCAAAGGAGGCCTTTATTCCCCTGTACCAGAAACCTGTCTCTTCGGCCACTGTTTGCACCTCCTGAAAATTTTTGGCATGATGCTCTGCTGTGAGATCACAAATCATTCCCATGTAGCAGTAATATGAGTTGCTTTTCAAAGTCAGAAGTTTTATAGGATAAATTTTGCTTTGATTTTTAATGAATTAACAGTTGAGTCTCCAGGGTTAATTATAACCTAATTCAGACGAAAACGTATGTTTTTCAGCATAACTAAAGGTAAAAGAATATGGCATTGAGAAGTGAGAGCCCTTTTTCAAAGGTGTGTCTGAATAGTCAAACATATGAATAAGTCAGATATTAATCACTGCTAATATTTTGCAAAGGTGTAAGTTGAAATTCCAGAGAGAGAGCTTGACTGATTTGATTAACAATGAGTTTAATACAGCAGAATCCCACTTGAACATAAAATTGTTACACTCATAATAATCCTATGTAGTTACTGAGAGAGCCAAATTGAAACTCTTTCTGATATTTACATAGAATTATGAGATACATTCTGTATGTGTTTACAATGTGCTTACCAGCTAAAGGATTTTTAATGGAGAAGGTGCCTAAAAATACTTTTATGTTTGCATCAAATTTATTCTCAAAATGCTATGGTATTGCTATAGTTTACAACCCTCTTATTAGTTTATCTTGTGAGTCTGGGAAATCATCGTTAAATTCAAAATAAATATTATAACACAAAAATCTTTAAGTTAAAAATGTTTTCTCCTTAAAAACAATCGGGAGCTAGACCATCTTTTGACAGATTGCCAAGCTACTGGTAGAATTAAAAAAAAATTGTAGAAATATCCAGGGTAAGAGGGCAAACAGGACTTATCATTCATGAAAATTACATTCACGGTTCAACCACAATTGTTACTGACTCATGTATGTAGGATGTGTTAAAAAAAAAAAAAAGACTTCTATTTAAATGAAATCCCACTTCTACAGCCATCTATGAAAAAGTGGCAGAATCTAACATTTTAGTCTTGGAATGACTATAGTCTCATGAATATTCCATCACTGACAGTTGCCAGAATCTTCAAATAAGCAACAACAGAAGGTCAAAAAGAAGCAGAGAACACATTACTGAGTTTTAGTTGATGTTACAGTTTGATTTCGAGTGATAAATTTTTCCATACAATGGGTTCCTATCATGGCTGTGGTTGACATGCATTTATGATATATAGCTTATGCCCTCTTGAATGTTTCCTAAAGCCGCTGTCCACACAGGGCATTGTTTTTCTGACATGTTAATTAATTCTGTAGTATCCAAGAATTCCATTTCCTATTTCCTGAATTCTCCCATCCAGATAGAAAACTCACAGCAACAGCAAGTTGAATATTAGTCTAAAATAAAATAAGCATGTCTACAGAGCGTGACATAAGTGATAATTAGTGAAAATGATGATTATAATTAGGAAGAGCAGGACAACTTCATGTAGTTGAATTTTGCTTCTAGAACTTCCTGTCTCCAGAATGATACTTTATAACCTTGGATATAAATGCCCTGATATTTTAATCTCTCCATGATACTAGAAGGCTGTTAACAATGATTAGGAATAATAATTGTTTTATAAATAACTCCAGGGTATAAGAATTAGAAATTTTCAATTATAGTCTGGAAAGGGAAATGTAACAATCTGATAAATAAAAGACCAAATATCTTCTTGCCTTTTCTGCTACTTGAGACAATACGAGTCTCATATGTAATTCAGGAATGTGAATTGCAGTAATAAATCTTAGCCTTTCTTTGTGTGTGATGCAGAAGAATGAGTAAGCAAATAATGGGTTTCCTTCCTATTCTTATGCAAGTCGTCATGTGGTCCATGCTGGGTAATAATACTAAGCCCCGCCGATTATACAAACCAAAGTACTGAAATGGCAGAGGTAAAAGTTAAAACAGAGTTTTAAAATACTGAGATAAGATGATATTCTGAAGGCCAGTTCCAGGAATTGATGCCCGTTACCGGAGGCTCAGCGACAGAGCCACCTACCCTGTGGATGGGTGTGACACATCTTGCCATGTTGTTTGTGAACTGCTGTGCCCCGGGGTCTATCCCTTGGGGCTTCTTGTGAGCCGGCCATGGCCTGACTAGTCCTTCTGTATCATGCCCCACCCAACATCGGACATAGACAAATACAGAAAACAATGAAATGTAGTAAATGAAAGTTACGTAAATTTCAGAATTATTAGAATCTCACTAATATCGTCTGCTCTCCAAAAAAAAAAAAAAAAGGAATAAAAAGTCTAACTAACATTGATTGAGTGCTCCTTCAAATCCCTCTTGAGGATAATCTGGATGTATAACCAATCACCATCTACAAGTTCTGTGCTATGGGTCAGGTTCTAGCCCGGAAGCTTTCATAGATGCGTGATGATACTTAATCTTTACTGGGTCCATCATGAGGTAGGTACCATAATCCTTATTTCCATAGACAGAGAAAGGAAGGCCCAGAGGACTTAAATAAAGCAAACGTTTAAACCCCATCTGCCTCACCAGTGGTCTTTCCAGAGCAGTCCCAACCAAACAAGTTAGTATGTTATGAAGAGAATAAGTGAAAATGTTAATAAGTTCCCACATAGGATGATTGCTAAATGGAACCTGTGATTGTGGCCCACAGGGTGAAGTGGGTCCCCATCGTTGTCAAGTCAGGCAAAATTCAGTCACATCAGGTTTGGGTTTAAAGGAGACACACAAAGAACCCAACACTTTAAATGCTGGACTGTATACTCAGCATGGATAGGAGCTCAGCACTAAGAAATGACCCCCAGGATCCCTGCTGTACCAAAGGACTTATACCCCTCACAGGTCCTTCCCTCATCTTCTGTACAGCATTTTGTGTTTGATTTTTATATTCTGTTCAATATGTTTATACAAAAATAGCATAATAAATATTTTATATTCTTATTCTGTATTTATTTAGGCATAAATAACCTTATGCATGAAGAACCATATAATCTTTTTGTTTACAGAGATAGACTCTCTTTAAGTCTTTTTTTTTTAAGTTTCCACAGACCAGTCGTATTTAAAAAATAGAAATAGTTTTATTAGATTAATAAGACTGCAAGTAATCAGAACCCGATAATAACCAGAATTGTTAATAGAAAGATTAATAATTAGAAAATAAGCCAATATTCATTAATCTTTCTTAAGAGTGCATCATTATATAAAAACTGATGTTACTTGAGGTCATTCTTTTCCTCTTTGAATTAATATCAGTAAAAAGGATGTGCCCAGCTGTGAAGACAACACCTATGTTTATTTTTTTTTACTTTTTTAAATGTTTATTTATTTTTGAGAAAGAGAGAGAGAGAGTCAGAGTGTGGGGGGGGGAGGGGCAGAGAGAGAGGGAAACAGAATCCGAAAGCAGGCTCCAGGCTCTGAGCCGTCGGCACAGAGCCCGACGCGGGGCTCAAACTCCAAGAACCGTGAGATCATGACCTGAGCCGAAGTCGGACGCTTCACCGACTGAGCCACCCAGACGCCCCAAGCAGAACACGATATTTAAAACTCGGCTCAACTTCTTACCTTAGATGTCACTTAACTTCACAGAGCCTTTATTTATTCATCTGCAGCGTGGGGATAATAGAACTTCCCTCACTGAGCTGTTAGGGAACCGCATGCCACAGTGTTTCTGAAGTACCTGCACAGATCACTGTGGTACCGTGTAGCAAGTTTGGCCATCAACAAAGATACACTGAATCCAAATCTGACTGATGGGCTTGGGGCATAGTAAGGTTTCTGCTTTCAGAGAAATTTTGAATTATGGCCATCGTACTATTATTTCAAAGCACACGAGCGCAATTTCGTAAGGTTTCCAACACAATTAAAAACAAAGGAGGCATTCTGGCAAATTGAGTTTTCAAGAAAGCTAAAGGAGCAATCCATTTTACTCTAGCAAAGCTGATTTATATTCATCTAAAAAGTGATCTTTATTCTTATCTTACATAAAAATAGTGCATCTAGTTTGTAAAGGGAAAGTGAGTGTTTTCCCATCTGCTCACTCGGGTAGCTCTCGTTTTCACCTGTTGACTAAGAAGCAGGACATATTTCGTATTCGCTCCTTCGTGCATTTATACTGAACGCTTTTCTTAAGTATAAATTCCAATAGCTTTTACTTTTTCGCTCCTTAAACAACTTTAAGATGGAGGTCAACGTTCAGTTATCCCTTGAAGTAAAGTGTTCAGAAGCGTTGTTACTTTCTGCCAAGTGAAACAGACTTAGTATTACAATGATAATAATTGCACTGGACGTATGACAAATTAAAGAAGGAGTTTATATAAATGTTCACTAAAAATAGTTATGTGCTGGATTTTTAAATTATGGTTTCTGTTCTGAAAAGACTTTGGAAAGGCTACGGCTAGGAAGGATGATGCCTGTTACTTAGGCACGGCTACGATGGCAAGTGAGTAATACTGGAAAATGGACACTAATTTCAGAAAATTGATCAAGATAGACGATGTCTTTTGGGGAGAAAAGAAGCATTTGCTTCTGGCCAGCCAAGAATGAGAATGAAATCGTTGAGAACTCTGTTTTTCCCAATATTTACAGCTCTGTGTGTGTGTGTGTGTGTGTGTGTGTGTGTGTGTGTAATTTGGGGCGATTAGAAGGATAAGTCCTGATTCCCAAGTAACACGAAAACTTTACAAAATTACTGTAGACACAAAGTAGTTAGATTTCTGGGTTAAGTAGCAATGGGAGCAAAGTAAATAAAGCAATACAGTAGAGGAATATGAAGACAATTTATTTGCCCTTATACTTGTATTTGACCTGAAGCGTATGGTGTTGGACCAACAAATTCACCTGCTTCTAATTGTCTGTAAGACTAGGTAATTACATAGTTGTGTAACATTTTATATCACTGCGGCTTACATTTTTGCTATTGCAATCTTTAGTCCCCACAGCTGCTCCAACTGTCCTGAGCAGCAGGGAGCCCCATTTTATAGTTAAGTAAATTGGGGGGGGGGGGGGGGGCTGGGAGACGAGGTGATTTGCCCCAGGTCACACAGAATTAATCCGGAAATGAGGCTAAAAACAATGAGAAGCTGATTCCCAATACAGTACTTCTCCCGAGCCCACCTTGTGGGAGGAATACGATCCATCCACCCACGTAGCCAAGAACTGACATGCGCAGGCCAAATCAGAATCCGATTTAATCGGCATAGTTTGCATATCTCTCCTTTAACTCGGCACTTTAAATCTTGCGAAGCACGGTTCTTGTGGCCATGTGACGCCTTTAAGGGAGCACAAAGCCATATGCATTTCTTTTTCATCTGTTTTAGATACAGTATAGGTAACATCCTTCATGCAACCACAATGCAACTGGATTTCGATCTAATATCAGGGCAGTTCAAGTTTATGTTTGTTCATTTTAACCATTCAGTGCCCGCTAGAAAAAATGAAACAAACTAAAAGCCACTAGGAAAAGCAGTTCTGTTGTAAGAGCACAGAAAAAGAATATCTCTTGTTAATCTCCCTCCTCTCTCTCTCTCTCTCTCTCTCTCTCCCCACCCCCCCTTTCATCTCCTTACATCCAAATAATTCAGAACTTGATACATCCTGGAACTGAATCCATCACTGTGTAGATGCCTTAGTGGCATAAAATGAAGAAACACTGAGCACCAAAATATTACACCACATAGTAGCTTTCGGCACAGCGCGTCTCTGATATGTAGAAAGTAGAGCAAAGCAATTATAACAACAGTAAATCGTGGACATTTCTGAAAAGCTTGATGAGTAAGCTCTTTCGAAATGGTGCCCACCCAGGAGTGGTGCTTCTTTTTCCCTCCTTGCACAGTATCGATCTCATTGTCTGATTCTACGTATGGTGCACTGTGACTATGAATGGTCTAGAATAGATCCTGGGTGGCAAAAGCTGGATGATATCACAAGAGGACCACATGTGTGGATAAAGATAATGGTTAGCCATGGCTTTCTGTGGAAACGTAGTTGCCAGAAACACAGAGCCTGGACCCTTCCCATGGCCAAGTCTGTGAGAGCTTACGAGCACAGTGCAAATCTCACATGCAAAAAGTAGAGCTACTCCTGTATTGAAGATCATGTTCAAAGTCAGGCCCTCCAGTCTGTCTAAGGCTCCAGCTTCTCAGTTCTACAATGGAGCTTACCTTCCACTTCTCGAAGTAACCATAGTTACTTAACAAAAACTCTTTGAACTTCCCTCTTTCCTGTGTTCCCCATCCTATGGTGGACTGTGTTTTTACGTCTTCCTTTCCCACGTGGGCAGCAGGGTGGAGTGATCAGAAGTGAGGGTAGCAGAGTTCTTGGGTGGGAACCCCCTTACCTTCCACCACGGGCAAGGTGGGCAAGTTTCTACCCGGCTCCCCTTGCCTCGCCTTTCTCAAAATCACTACTACTTAGGACTGAATATAAAAAGCACACGGCTTGACATCGTATTCCTCTTGTTATCCTTCTGTTTGGCTTCTGAGCAAGAAGGCTCTCTCTATCTACTTTTCTTAAGACTGATTTCTAAATGGCTATGTGTCAGTTATATCTCATGAAAGCCAGGGGTAAAACAACACGTCTAAATGTATGCTTGACCCTCCAATAAGCCTCTTTGTTTTTAAATATTGAGTCTCTCACTTAGGGCTGACCTCCTTCTACCTCCAAATGTACTTTGGTCTCTCATTTTCTGCAAAGGCAATTAACCACCGTTCCTGAGGTTGCTATTGACTCAAGTGTCGGCCGCATCTCTCCCCTCGTTCTTCACCACCCTGTGTCTCAAAGGTGGCCTCTACTTCTTCTGTGAGCTACTAGAAACCGTGGATCTCATTTGTCTCCCGTCGTGACCTCGGTTTGCTCACCCGTCAAATGCAAGGAAGGGAAAAGAGGAAGGGTTCGTTCAAGGGAAGGAACACATTGATCTCCTAGATCTTGTCCTGTTTGGATGTGATGCTACGACTCCCTGAATTGCCAGTCCCATCGCCCTTGTCAGTCAGTCTTCAGTGTGAATGTCCCCGTCCCCGCCAAGGTTCTGCTTGTCTGTCTGCATTCCTGTGACCTCAAGCAGCCCCACAGTTTCCACACAACCTTATTTAGGGGGCTGACACATCTGTGTCTCCCACGCTACTCTCATTTTCAGCCTCTAATTCCATGACTTCAGATGCCTTGTGAACACCCCTCCTGGGTTTTCTGCTAGCACCTCAAATTTACCAATTTTCTCACTACACCATAGTTCCTCCTCCGAACTATACTGATGTTACCACTGTTCTCCTGGTTACCAAGATGTGAAACCTTGCTGTCATCATTTTCCGCTCACAGGTCTCCAAAGCCTATTTCCATCTCTGCAGTGTCTCTCACGTTATTACTTCCCGCGCATTCCGAGGACCCGTACCCCAAATGCCGGAGACATAGAACTATTCCAAGCAAGAGAAAGTGAGGAACAGTTTGGAGTAATGTTCTCAAGGTCCTAATGTATTTCTTCTCCTTCCATTCCTTATGCTCAAATTACCAGAATTATTATTTTTTTATATAAAAAATTTTTTAAACATTTTATTTAGTTTTTTTTGAGAGATAGAGACAGAGTATGAGCAGGGGCAGGTTAGAGAGAGAGAGGGAGACACAGAATCCGAAGCAGACTCCAGGCTCCGAGCCGTCAGTACAGAGCCCGACGCAGGGCTTGAGCTCACGAACTGCGAGATCATGACCTGAGCCGAAGTCGGACGCTCAACCGACTGAACCACCCAGGGGCCCCCAGAATTATTATTTTTAAAGACATAGTTTTATTGTACCATTCCAATGCTCAGAAATCTTTGATGGGTTCCCCATTACCCATTAAATAAAAGACACACTTCTTGGGCAAAGCTGACATCATATGGTATGGTGGCCTTATCCTCCCTAGAGTTATGTGACATAGTGGCCCTGTCTTCCCTATGGTCTTATATCAACTATTACCCACCTCCTATCATAGTCTTGTATCTCTTTAGGTCTCAGCTGGTTCCCTATATATCCAAAAAAAATCGAACACTGCCATTTGATGAATGCATCCCATACTTTTCTACCCACCCAAAGTTAGTTTTACTTGGAATGTTCAACTTTCTTGACCTCTGCTTTCTAAAATTCCACTCATCCTTCAAATCTCAGTTCAAAATGTTCTCAGGTGAATGTAGTCTGTTTCCTACTTCCATATTCTCAGAACAATGTGGACCCCTCCGATGGCTTTCTACTGCAATCTGCCTTTAATTGTTGATGTGTGTCTTAGAACCTCTACTATTATATGTCAATTCTGTGAATGTGACTAAATTCCTCTTTGAAGGCATTTGAGTGTTAACCATATTTTGTATATGATAAGTCTCTTAGTTATCAAACAAACTGATGTATTATCACATATATCCCACTTTTAATAACCCCACCCCAAAATGATTATCAAATTTATGAGCATAAAATGTTTTGTAAAATGTTACAAGATGACTATACCTCACTTCTCTGATCTTCTACCAACATAATTTTTTAAAAATATTTTTCTATTTTCACACCCAACCTTTGGTGAATAATACATATCCATCTGGGAAAGTGTGAGTCATATGTCATAACATATATAGCCTCCAAGCTTTTTAAATTGGAAGCCTTGTTTTTTTTTTTCTTTTAATGTTGTTAAGAGATCATTTTAGTCATAGTTTGAATTTTGAACTTTTGGCAACTAATAAGTACCTTTAGTTTATTTTGAAAAACAACGTTTAACAATATTAATTAAAGTGAATGCAAGACATCTGAGCATTGAAAATTTGCTGGGACAATTCTTTTGAACACAGCAGTTCACTTCTTATCCAGGCCTACCATTAGATAAGCTCCCTCTTAAGAAGCAAAATCTTGGGGTGCCTGGGTGGCTCGGTTGGTTACACAAACAACTTCCACTCAGGTCATGGTCTCACAGCTTGTGAGTTCCAGCCCCACATTGGGCTCTGTGCTGACAGCTCGGAGCCTGGAGCCTGTTTCCGATTCTGTGTTGTGTCTCCATCCCTCTCTGCCCCTCTCCCCCTCACACTCTGTCTCTCTCTCCTTCAAAAATAAATAAATATTTTTAAAAAATTAAAAATAAGAAATAAAATCTTATTTCAAAACATCCACAAGAGATCATTGCTGAAGGATTTCTTTCATAGTATAAATGGTCTTTTTTAAATTTCTGTTAACTGTCTTTTTCTAAATGTAATTGTTTGAATTAGTAAGTAACACAGCCATAGGATTTAATGCCAGGATGTATCCCCTTCTCAACCTCTCATCTTTCCATTTCTGCCCCACCACCAAAATAGGTAACTACTGACTTTGTTTCTTCTGTTCTCTTTCTTCAGAGTTTATAGATTCTTATTCCCTCTCCCACTTTTTCTTCTTACAAAAGATGACTTTTTTCTGCCCTTTTATCGCTTGGAAATCTTCCCTATGTGTGCTTCTTTCTTATGTATCTCGCACAGTGTCCCATTATGTAGACGCTTTGTTAATTCCATTAACAAATCTCCTGAAGGGTATTTTGTTTTCACTGTTTTGCTATTGCAAACAATACTGCAAAAAAAAAAAAAAAAAAAAAAAAAAAAAAAAAAAAAAGAGCCTCCCACAAACATTTTGTATGAATGCAAGTTGCAGTGTGGAATTTCTGGATTAAAAACTGGGTATGCATGAGTAATTTTAGTGAATTTAGTAAATGCCAAATTGTGCTCTCTGTGTGTTGTACCAATTTACGCTGTCATTATCTAGATATGGGAGTGTCTAATTCCCCCTGCTTTGTCAAACTTTTATATTTTGGTCAATTTGATAAATGAAAATAATCTAAGTATACTTTTTGTATAATTAAATGCCATTCACATTTCCTTTTTTCTGTTAGAGTCTGTTAGAATATATCGCGATGTGAGCCAGAAGGTATGGATGCAATTTAGTTTTTTTCTTCAGGTGGCTTACCGGTTATCTCCACATCATGTATTGAGTGAACAATCCATCTTTAATTCAGTGGCTTGAGATGCCCCTGCTATTACACAGTAAATTCATGTATGTAGTTGAGTCAATTTCCAGTTTACATTTACAGGTCTTTCTCTTCCTGTACTGTTGTCCTATCATGATTTTTCCGGTATTTTAATATATTTTAGTCTCTATTACTGTTAAATCCTTCTTCATTGCCCTTCCTGGCTATTTCTGTTAATTTTTCTATTTGTACTTTAGGATAACTTCTCCAACCCCATAAAACAAGAAGTTCCTAATAATCTTTTATTGGTATCACACTATATTCATAAACTAATTATGGAGTCCTTTTCATCAAGAGCATTGTGTGTATTTCTACTTCTTCAAGTCTTTTGTTACCCTCACTAGTGTTTTGAGGTTTTATTCTTATATATCTTGCACATTTCTTATTAAACTGATCACTATTACTGGGAGTATTTCATGCTAATACCGTAGGTGGGATTTTTCTTCTATTATATTTTCTATCTGATAGGACACTTTCTAAAACAAATTAAGATATTAGATAAGATATTAGTTCATATATAAGATATAAGATATATCTTCATATATCTTAAGATAAGATAAGATATATCTTCATATATAAGATACAAGATATTAGTTCATAGGAAAATTCTTGGTCTTAAATACTTACGTCAGTAAGCATATGAAATGTATTAAAATGAAATAAACAAATTAGATTCAAGATTTAGGTAAGTTAGAAAAAGAAAAAAATAAATTTATGAAAAGCAAAAGAAAAGTATTAAAAAAGAGAAGAAAACAAGTTAGGAAACAGAAAAATAGTAGAACTGAGAAATAAAATAAAAATCCAGGTTTTGAAAACATAATAAAATAGGTTCAAGAAAAGATTAAAGCACAAAATATATAAAATAAACAGAATCCTATAGAGAACTGAGAGAATTGGAAAAGACTAGTTTGCTCATTTCTTTGTAAACAAGTTTGGAAAATCTGGAAGAATATAATTTATAAAAAAACTGATCATAGAAAAAGAAAACCAAAAGAATAGACATATCAAAAGAAGAAAATGAGAAAGTTGCCCCTGCTTCCCAATAAAAATAGCAACATGTCTAAATGGCTTTAGAGGAGAATTCTAACAAATCTTTAAAACTGTTCAAATCTGTTCCAAAGCGTCAGGGACAAAGGAAAACTGCGACTTTTTTTGTATGAAATAATTACAATATTGATACCAAAACTTGACAGAAATTGTGCACGCGCACGCACACACACACACAAAACAAGAGACCAACCTCACTAATGAATATCAACACAAAAGACTAACTAAAATATTTTAAAAAACAGAAATCAGGAGTAAGAATATATCTGACCAAATGAGGTTTTTTTCAGGAATGTAAGAGTGGCTCAATGTTAGCAAATGCGTTAATTTCACATAAATTATATGATAAGTCCATAGCAGGATTTTACAAAATTCAACACTCATTCTTGATTTTTACAACTTCATAAAATAGGACTCAATGAATACTGTCTCAATGGGATGGAATGCATTTATCTCAGCATAAAAATCACGCTCACGTCTAGAGCCCATGTCATAGGGGAGACACTGAAAGGGGTTCCACCCCAGTAAAATATCAGATAAAGTTGCCCCCATAACACCTCCCTTTAGCACATTGAAAGTACTAACCAATATGACTAAACAAAAGACATATTAAAGACATAAACATTGGGGGAAAACAAGGTAAAACTATCTTCACTTGCAGATGATTTTGTATTACACTTGGAAACCCCAAGAAAACCTATTAGAAGCCTACTACAAACAATAGGGGGGTTCAGATACAAATGCAATAGAAACAAATTAATGCTTTTCATATGTAATTGTCACTCTTAACATTTATCTGAAACATGTGTTTTCACTGTCCTGTCAGTTGAGTGTCAAAAGTAATGACTTTTAACTGCCAAATTTGTGGGTCTTGATTTGGCCACGGGTGGAATCTGGGGTCTCTTTGTCCTCGATCTTAACTCCCTGCTTTTCGCATAGAAAGAAAGCCACTTTGGACATGCGTAGTCCACATGTCGCCGTGATTTTATCTCCCCAAATAAGGCAACCAATTTGCCCTGATGAGGCTCTGATGTCAGCACTTTCAAGTCCTACCATTTACAGCAGAATATAATAGATGTAGGAAACAGTTTGATAAAATAAGTAGAATTAGTTGTGTCGTTAAATTAAACTAACGTCGCTCATGGCTGCTATAGCTTGCCTTCCTTAATACCTGACACTTTTGTGAGTGAGAGCGCTAAGAACGTAAGCTGTGTGAGGGTCACAGATGAGCAATTCCTGCATCACGTTTAGTGAAGGCTGTTGGAGTCCACTTGAGAGTATCTAGAATGCCGGCATACCCTGGCAAGAACGTTGCTCTCTCTTGAACCTTAGCCTTGGCAGGAGGAAATAATTGGTAGAATAAACCTTGGGACCATCTCGGGAATGAACTGTGACACACATACCAACCGGTGTGTGAAAACACTGAAACCTCACAGTGCGATTATATTTCAGGTCTCCATCTCAAGAGTACATTGTAGATGGAGTCGTGATTTAATATCCCTAAAAAAAATCTATTTAATATCCCTAAAAAAAATCTGGATTTTTTACAAATGTCCTACTCTAGATAATCACTTTGATTGAAGTTTAGGATATATGTGCATTAAAGGAGTGGCCACCAAATTACACAGGGTCTATTTTAGAAGGCCTCCTTGAACCAGAGACTTTGGGGATTGAATATAGCAATTAACTTCTTTTTTTTAATTTTTTTTTTAACGTTTATTTATTTTTGAGACAGAGAGAGACACAGCATGAACGGGGGAGGGGCAGAGAGAGAGGGAAACACAGAATCAGAAGCAGGCTCCAGGCTCTGAGCCATCAGCCCAGAGCCCGACGCAGGGCTCGAACTCGCGGAACCCGAGATCGTGACCTGAGCCGAAGTCGGACGCTTAACCGACTGAGCCACCCAGGCACCCCGAATATAGCAATTAACTTCTGAAAATCCACATAACAAATACACCAGCCTGTCCCGCAGGATCCATGGGCTTAAGCAGTCTTTGTCATAAAGTTACAACAATAAGTCATGGAAATAGCCAAAGGCAGGTAGTAAAGTGGGTCTGAATTGAAAATCATTTGGGGGTACTATTTGGCATTTGTAGGGCACACTGGCTTTTTTTTTGCACTAACATAATAACACTCTTTGGATAGCCAAATAAGTTATTATTCCCGTCTGAACAACCTCATTTTGTGAGAACAAGTTCGACAGCTGCTAGGACTAGAGAAAGGTGACACAGCAAAAGGTGGGATTTCACAGAGCTTAAAGCTACCACCAAAAGAGATTGTTTGGGAATAAACACACTTGTATCAGTTTCTCAGCCAGAAGTAGCAACAGGTAGGTTCCAGTCTGACTGCTATAATCAAAGAAAACGTGTTCAGGGACTTCTGTAAAATTCATGACAATAGCCAGGTGATTACTCTTTTTGCTGTTTTCCAATAAGCACAGGAAGGACGGAGGGCATAATAACTTATTGCATTAAGCCTACACCCAAGCTAAACAAACAGACGTCATCCAGAACACGTTTCTCATGTTGAAGTACCCTTACTATCAGAAAGCCCTTCCTTTCTATTTTCTGAAAAAAGATTGATAGTGTTTTAACTTGAGCTTTATTCCTCCTCTTTCTCTGGAGGACAAACAGTATGTGCAATTGCAGCTAACTCTTTTGAAATCATTATAGGCATATTAAAGACACATTGTTACACATGGTTGGAAACAAACATTTCAGCCTGGATTCAGCAATCACTTCTTGCCATGTTAGTTTAAAATGTTAAATGTTGGAGAATGCATTTACTGTGCCTATTAGTATGCACGCAAATAGTCTTAAGGGAATATTTGCAACTAGAAATGCTCTAAGCATTATTTGGCGAAGCTAGAAGAAACTTAATTAGCAAGAGTCACAATGAACCTTTGTAGAATAAAGGAAGAAAAAAGATGTTTTAAGCCTTTGTAAGACAGTGATAATTTCAGGCAGGACCAACGCTGTACTGAATTGAAAGTTTTCAAACAAACAGGAAACAACCATTGTTAGAGTGGGTTTTAATGGTGTTGGTGTTGGTATCTATCACTCTAAACCATCTTGACTTTGGTGGAAACACCAGAGAGCCTTCTTCTGCCCACCAAGCTTTTTGGCAGTCTATTGTAATGCATTTCAACCGACTTATAAATCATTTTGCAGAGACTAATGATTTATTACTGCTGTAATGAACTTCACAGGCATCAATACATTAGTATCCACTTTGAAAAGAAACTTGTCAGGTCCCATTGGAATGATGATCAGTTTACTATTGTTATTAATGACCCTGATCAGCTCTTTGGGTCTATGAATAACCTTTTTAGATGACAGAGGCCTTCCATTTGGGGAGAAAATCGATGCATATGTAAAATAAAAGTATATGCTGTTCTTTTTCCAATCCCTCTATCAATGCCAGGGATTGTTAGATTAAAGCTTCAAAATTATTTTAAAATCTAGCTACTCCAACCCCATTAAAATGCTGGTGAATACATCCTTAAAGGATATTGTCATTCGAATTGCTTGTCTCTATGTTACTAAATTATGGTGTTTTCATTCTTTCTACTTGAAGCCTCAGCTGGACCCCAGTGGTTTGACTAAAATAGAAATTACCATGTTAGAACTTTTTTCTTTTTCTTTTTTTTTTTTTAATGTTCAGTGATGTCAGACATTTGACCTGTGAGGCTTTTAAAACTGACCTTGTTGCTTCTTTCCATTCATTAAACTACAACCTTTGCTCTCTTGTCATAAAAGATAAATGAAGATTCACACAATCTTTGTTTAAGAGAAGATTTATTGTTTACATTAATGTAGATTAAGTGGAAAGATACCAATTATTTTTCAAGTCAATCAGATGTCTTCTTTGGGGTTTCAATTTATTATTATTTCCGTATACTCTCTGGCAGTTTTTCAAAAAAGTAACATGGAAATGAACAACTTTCATGGAAATCCCAAATTCCATAGTTTGTCTTAACCAGCTAAGCAAGTTTTCAAATATGTGTTTTGATAAGTGATTAAAATTGGGTTTTAAAATGATAATTTTCATTCTATGAGATTGTCACAATGATTAACTTCCATATAGGATTAAAGCTTTGGAGAAAAGTTTAAAAGCAGGGTGATTATTTGTAAATTTAGAGAATGGTTTTAAGAAGGGAAGCAGTCTGAAGTTTCAATGCAGTATTGAAGCATCGGCCACACAAAAAAATACAATAATGAAATTAGTTATTGTTAATGTAGACATTTTTAAGGTTGACTAGACCACACAGAGAGAATAGAGTGAATTAAAATGGGATTTTTACAATTGTTTGATCCGAAAGGAAACAAACAGATCCTATAATCAAAGTCCTTTGTTTTATTGATGAGAGAACTGAGGCCAGAGAAAACTGAGGAAGGCATATGCCTTCTGCCAGAAGATTCCAGCCCACTGGAGTGAGTGACACTGACCCTGGGTGTATGTGTCAACCAGCCTATGAGGACTTTGGATGGGAACCTTGAACTTTGTGGTGGTTGTAACCCTGGAGCCCTGTGGTTAGAACTTTGTGTTATGGTTACCCAAGGGCTGGGCCTGGCTCAGCACAGGTGCCTAATGACTACTGAGAAAGACACTAGGACAAGGATTGCTGAGAAGGCAGAATAAAGAGAAAAGAAAAACAGAGCACATGAGTTCCCACATTTGACCTTAGGGCCTCTTTCGCTTCCTTGTCTCTCGTTTAAACATCCTGCCTTTATCCTAGGGTTTACCTTTATAATGACTTCATTCGGAAATGGATTTTTCTATACCTTAAAGAGTAGAATCTTCAGTTTGGATATTTCTCTCGTGACTTCTAGATCCTGTCAGTGAATAAAGCTTGCATTGGACACTGGTGAATCTTAGAGCCGATACCGACATCATCCAACTAACCCTCTCCCTGTTGCAACCACACATCCCACCTCTCTCTCTGTGCCCATCTCCCCTGATCATGCACATGCTCGTGCCCCCTCTCTCTCTCTAAAAAAAAAAAAAAAAAAAAAAAAAAAAAGTGGTAAGTCTTTGTCATTTCCATCACTTTCAAAACACTTTCTTGGTGTAAAACCCTAAAGTTTGGGTATCTGTGTTCGTCTTTACAGCCGCACTCCCGCTGCCCCAGCCTGTAGCGCAATGACTTCTGTATCAGAGGCCACAACAGTTTTTTGTCGAATAAATTAATTGACTGGTGATGCCTTTCTTTTAGAGGGTAGCTGGTGTAGTAGTCACATGGTAGGGCAGATGTGCAGGGGTGCCTTCAATATGTACAACTCAATTGGTAAAAAGTGACTCTCGATATGCCCCTAAATCCACTTCTCAAGCAGTGTTGCGTCGAAGCATAAATAACTCAGATGAATAGCATGGGAATTTTATTTGCAACAAGATTCAAGGCCGATCATCGGTACCTACACATACACTTTCAGTTCCTGGTTTGCTATGACCTTCCTCACCATCCCGGGTACATTCCCACCCTTATTTCTCTCGTTTTGCTTTGGCATGTCTAGCTTTTAGAGCCTAATTTGAGCAGAGAGAGAGAGAGAATGCCCGCCTTACCTATTATTTAATAACCCATCCACAAAACAGAATCATCATAACCCGCCAAAAATCCACTAGGAGGATGTTCATTTGTCACCCTTTTGGCCTGTTCTGGTACCGAATATACAACTAGAGTCTTAAGTGTATTAAAACTCTCTCCAGCTAATGGCTATAATAATACTAGTCACGCTTTGTGGACATACCATTGAATCCTCATAGCTCTGTGAGTTTGGGTTTTCTTATCCCCAGTTTTACATTTGAGGCACTTGAGATTGGAGATGTTAAGTAAGCCACTTGTACCTTAGCATCTTGGTCCTTTCCTCCCTCTGCATTGTCATCATTGACCTGGCTCCCCCAGGACTCTGACTTCTGGGCAGAGAGAAGTGACTGGCACACTTCTGCCTTCCCCTCTATCTTCAGGGAGCCTGCATCTGCCTTTACACACCTCCAGGTCCCAAGAATAATATCTCATTCTAGACCAGTCGCTAGGTAAGCTGCTCTAGTTCTCTCGAGAAGCGAATTTCCTGAAGGAACCGTCTTTCCTTTTGAATGTTCCGAGATAGATCTGAACAGTTTTAAAGGACACTGAAGATAATAAAACATAAATTTATTCAGTGCTGTATCTTACAGGAAAAAGAGTAAATGAGATAGAGAGAGAGAGAGGTGTCAGAAATACATTGCCCCAGTGCCTAGATGGCAATACTGTGTGTGGGTGATACTATAGAAAATATTTTTTTTAATTCTTCGCAAGCAAATCACTAAAATATGTATCCTGAGATTTGTCATAGAAAGTTGATCCAATAAAACCTAATTCGTTTTGCAATTTGGTCAACTACAAACCTAAGCTTTCATGTGGTGTGGTTTTGTTTTATTTTGTTTTTAAGAAATGCTTTGTTTGGTACAGGCCAGTCCCTTGATTTTTTGCAGGGAACATAATGTCGCATTTCCTGAAGGACTAATCAACCACAATGAAGAATTTATTAGACAGCTAGATTACGTGGTTGATCACTCTTGGTGCATATATATTTTTCCATTTATAGTGAAGTGTATTTGATGTAATAACTATGACTAAAAATATGTTGTTTCACATAGACTCCAGTTCACAAAATTAAGTAATTCCTTTTGGTCTTTACATGAAAATTAGAAAGGTTTTCTTGAAATGTGGTAATGCTCGCTTGGAGAAAATTAATTTTTATTCTGTTGGGAGAACATCTGACTTTTGCTTAAAATTCTGGAAGACTGGAGTGCAATTTCTAAATTATATGCACTAATTGACATTTCATTTTAGCCATGATGGCGAAACGATCTAAAATAAATTACCATAGAAACACAGAAATTCTTAGTTATCATGCCAATAGTCTAGTATGATTTCTGTACCAAATATCAAAACATCATAGATTCTATAGAATTCTAATTGGAGGCCTTTGCACACGAATGTAGCTTTTAATGGAAATGAGATTTTATTCGTTTTCCTTCTGTTGCATTTACCCAAACACAATTCTTATGTGAGGATCTGTCTACTGGCAAAAAATATAATACTCTCAACAAATGCCTTTACAAAGGCTTATTTCCTTTTCAGCCTTGAGAGCTGGAGACTGTAGAAGGGCACTGAGAATGTTACAAGACTCAAAAAAGGGACAGAAAAATGGAATTTTTTTCAAAGACAAACCAAGCTGACAGAGTTAGGCCAAGAACACGTTGTTCTGGTGTTGCTGCTGTGAACTAGAATTCGATTGATGATTTCTCTATTTTCAAGTGACACGGTTTATCCCAACATTCATCTGAGGATTAAGTGATTGTTTCGGATTTTGAATGTGAACTTGAATTTCCTTTCAAATGTGAAAAGAAACATGGGTGAACCCAGTGATCTTCAGGATGATTGTGAAGACAGATGATAGACCTAAAATGTACAATCTCTTTGACTTGCTAAACATTTGATTTGGGATTTTAAGAAAGGATAGTACAGAAGTATGTTCTCCAAAGAACGTTGGTTAGCCTTGGCCGTCTGTGGTTCTGCCTACTCTTCTGACGATAGGATGAACCTAGTGAGGGCCAAAGAAATTCTAAATTTTCTCCTTCCCTCTAAGAACCACCTGATTTTAAGTCATTGCCTGTTGATACCTCCTATGAGGAGGGGGAAAACATTGCCGGTCAAGACGGTATATGCACTGAAAGTGGATTGCAATAGTGGGGAATTTCGGATCTGAATTGTGAAACCTCAGAGTGAGGCTGTCTGCGACCCGTGGTTGCCGGGAACCTTTGGATACCTGACACGTCGGGGTTTGATTCTTTCATTCTGCTCCCCAGTGGGAAATAGAGTCATGATGATCTGAGGCAGGACCTTTCTTACCCTCCTTACCCCGAGCAATCAGAACAGAATATTTAGAGAAGGCAAAATCAACTGGAGAGTTTTCCTGCAGCTGTTTTTTTTTTTAAAGCATGCAGGCTTTCCCCAAATATTCATCTACTACTGCAGTGAAACAGAGGCTGTTAATGGGGATTAAATAGTGTTTGATAGGCCTGCACATTTTCGTACGTTGCACGACTTCATGTTTGCTTTGGATGACAGACATGTGTTTTCTTTCTGCCTGAAGAGACTGTTTGTTTTGTGAAGTACAAGTTAAGAGAGACTGAATCGAACCTAGAGGATGTTCTTTCAGATCCTTGATTACATACATCTTTGGCGGTGTGAGCTTTATTGGATTATGTGCTGTGCTGTGATTCCACTAACCGTGTGTGCAAACAGCGGGCAAAGTTGGAGTTATTAAACAGACTCCTTCTTGAGTCTCTGTTTCCCAAGATTGCGAAAGTGAATATATTTACTGTAATCAGGGGGGGACGACTGCAGAATTAATAAAGTTTCGAGACAGTTGTGGGGCACACACCCCCTCGAGCACTGCCGTCACTTGCTACACTGATGCTTTGCTTTTCTTGTTTGATGCATTTATTCTGTTAAACTGCATGTCACTGTGCCATTGCTGTTTTTAATGTATAAAGACCACGTGAAGATTTCCTACAGGTTTACAGCGGAATTATTTGAAAACAATATAAAATGCTGCTGTAGGCAACCTATACACATCATTGTAATGATCAATAAAAAAAAAGGAAGCCATGTGAAAAATCTTTCCATAATGAAAAACTCCGTCGTGCAATTTGACTTCAGCTTTGACTTCTTTTGTAAACTGAGATCTCAGAAACCAGAACGTAAATCATTCTGTAAATGCAATCCTTTAGTCAAAATACGGTCTCCATAAATATTTTAGCAGCATTTGTGATGCTTTTAATTCTACATCATTTCACATTAGTTCCCTTCAAAGCTAAATTATTAATGTGCCTCTTCCTAAAAGTTCAAAGTATAATAAACTGAAGAGCTTTTACTAATTGGAAATCAGAACATTCTCTGCAGGTCTGAAAGTATATTGTTCGTATTTATTTGCACTTCCAGGAGAAAAATAGAGCTGGCTAGGCAAAGTTGTAACTCTCTCCTTCCACCCCGCAGCGTCGGGTACGGATAGTTGCAGAAAGAAAAATTCTCAAACGTGAGCTTTTATTCCAGCCATTGAGGTGTCCTTTTCTGCTCCTTAAACACCTAGACCCTTCATGCTACCCCCTGGCTGCACATGGCCAGACATCTGTATCTGTTTTGCCGCCCAGAGAAGGACCCCTGTCTTCTTCTTCTCTCCTGAGCAAAATCGCATTTGCTCAGGGAAACTGATCACATAAACTCTAAGAAGAAGGTAATCAGATTAAAGTAATTCAAACAGAAATATGAATGATTGTGGCTGGCTTCATACATTTACAGATGCCACATCCCCCCCCCCCCCATTTGAAAAAAGGAAAATGCTAATGAAAATTAGTGATTTTTTACAGATGCATTTTACCCAAGGTACTTTGAGTTCAGGAAATTTAGGCCACTTCAAATCATAACACATTTTTTTCTGTTTAAATGTGTCTGCCTGTTTTATAGTCTTATTCTCATGATGAGATTCAGGCTGATAGATATGTGTGTATATATGCACACAAACATAATTTCTATCATAGACTGTTAAATAAATATCTGTATTTTCATTTGGAGGTACTCAGCTTCCTCTTAACACATCAGCCGCAGAATATTTTCTTTGTAAAAAAAAACACATAAAAACAAACTGTACATTACCATGTGTATTTTGTGGAAATGTTTCAGTTTATGAACTGTCTCTAACTAGTATACCAATTACATATTATCACCTGACAGAAAAATGAGGCATTCTTGGAAACTTTGTTAAACGTAAATATTTGGGGTTAAGCCTATGGAGAAAAAAATAATCTAGATGATGAGAGCTAGATCTGTCTTAAGCATCAGTTACAACCTTGATGATGCTAACTTAAAGCTATCCATTCATTCATTTGTAATTCATGCAATATACCTATGTTGAACTGCAGTCCCCGAAGAGGAAAATCTCAGATATCATCTAGTCACACCCCCATATTTTAGAGAACAAAACCCGAAGGTTAGAGACGACTCATGATTGCCCACTCTGGCTAACCCAGAGCAGCATCCAGAACTTCTGACCCTTCCAGAACTTTCACCAGGGCCTGAGTCACACCCCCTGCACTCTCCTTTTTCTCTCCTTGAATGCAAAATCAGTCGCCAAAGAACGTCACCAAAACTATTAAAGCGATTCCACCAGAAGAACGTGGGTTTAACTTATTCCAATACACAGCCAGGAGATTAAATATTGTGGGCATTTAAATTTATGAATGCTCTATTTTCTGTTTGTCTTACTTTTCTAAAAGAAAATCACTTTTCTGAAACTACATTATTATGGAGACTGCCCTGGAAAAAAAAAAAAAATCACTGAACTCAAAACATCATCTTTGAGAAACTTAATGGCAAAGAGAATATACAAAATATTGAGTTACTATGAGCTACTACATTCCTGTTTTGGTAGGCAATCCACATAATACCTTCATCCCTAAGGTCTTTAAATGACTTATGAAGAGTTTCTAAGGAAGGTACATTTTTGATTCAGCAGAATCTATAAAATGCATGCTTACTCACCATGTTAAGAGACACTATTTCTATTGATAGATAGATAGATAGATAGATAAAACAATGTCTCCTTAATAGGCTTTCCAGGTGTGATGCAGAGGCAGTGACAGAAGTCACTGCCAGAAAGGTCTTGTACTTAGTCCCAAACACTAAAAAGTACTGTTGCAAGGCACTGCGAACTGTGATTTGTGCTCAAAAGGCCTTCCGTATGCTCACTGACTCCTAGGACAAATGAAGTTCAGACATGCATTTCTCCTCTTGAACCTTCAGAGAGAGCTTCAGAGTGGAAAAGATAAAGATATATTCTACAAAGTTCCTAGTGGTAACGGACTCCAGCCTTGCAGTGTTGGACACGCTACATATTTTTTGTATCCTTTGCAAATTTCTTTTCTGCTTCTAAACATTTTAAATGGCATCATGTCTGTGTTGTAGATGAAAGTCAATAAAAATTAATTTTTCCCTCAACATTTGTAATATTTTTTGCAACTTTTAGACATCTTTCTTTGGGAATTGAGTCTAATACAAATAGACTTTCTTCGCTCAATAAATAGCACACAATTCTCATTCCTGGCTTTGGTTTTCTAATCTTGACTCAGAAATGCCTCAAGTAGGTGATTCCAGAAGCCAGCATTACCTTAGTGCTCCCAAAGTCTTAGGAAGCCAAAATGTTCTTGGGAACACATATATTCCTACCACTGTCTACCCACACACACTCGAAACATGCTTCACACTTTTCCTTCCCCAAAACAAAATAAAAATCCCATCATTCTGAAAAGACACTCCTGTATTTCTGTGGAAACTAAAAAGATTTCCTTTAAGAAAATTTTAATAGCAAAGTTTTAAAAGTCAACCAGGGAAAACAAAAACATGGATGGACTCATTAATACACTGCCAGCACTGAGAAAACCCGTAGAATGTATGCCAGGCATAGACGGATGAAGTCCCTTACAGTAGACTCACTAGTCAGGTAAAAAGAACACTCTCGAAGTTTGTTTGCCTTCAGTGTGATTAACGATTGGGCCCACAGCCTGTAACACTTGGCCAACAATAGGTCTTCATCTATCATGGTGAGAAAAGCTTCCTGGCATTCACGTTGTGTATTCTTTTCAGAAGTGATAAGTCATTCAGGAAATTTCTGGTTTCTGCCCTTAAACAGATTATGGAGGAGAAATATCCAATATTCATGGAACCTCTGGCAGCTAGTCAGCTAAAGAGACTCTCCCTCAAGAGCAAAGAACAAATGTAGTCAGGTATCCTAATATCCACACTGTCCCCAACCTGTGATGGTACGACTTAAGAGTTTTCGACTATATGATGATACGAAGGCCATGTACGTTCAGTCAAAATTGTACTTTGAATTTTAAATTTGAATCATCTCCCAGGCTAGCAATATGCAGAAAATCTTCCCTTGTGACGCCAGGCGGGGGCGGCGGCCACAGCCACAGCTCTCAGGTGGCCACGTGATCGTGAGGACCAGCCACCAATACACTTGCGACCATTCTGTGCCTGTACAACCATTCTGTTTTTCACTTGCAGTATAGTGTTCAATAAACTATATAAGGTTTCAACACCTTATTCCAAAATAGGCTTTGTGTTAGGCGATTTGCCCAACTGTTGGCTCATGTAAGTGTTCAGAGCACTTTGAAGGTAGGGTAGGCTAAGCTATGATCTTTGGTAGGTTGGGGGATTAAATGCATTCTTGATTTGTGGTTCATTGGGATGTAACCCCATCCAAGTCAAAGAATATCTGTACTAGTATGCAGTATATTACCAGTATCTTCCACAGACGTTTAGAAGTTTAGCACCTTATTTTTGAATGCTTCCATCAAATGTCAGCACAGCGAACACTTGGTGGGGAGGCTGACAAAAATCCAGTGCTAACATTCTCAGCCTCGCCATGATTCATGCATGGGAGATCATAATCTACAGAGAACTTCTTCCTGCATACAATTAAGATTTTTAGAATGTAGTAGAGGAGCGGGACACAGTAGTTACTTGGTCGAAAGAGCAGGTGAGCATCTAAATATCCAGTCATTTGGGGAGAGGACCAGAGCGCTCTCGGTGTTTGGGCCTGTGACTGCAGCCTCGTGTGCTATTTGTAGTGTGAACAACAGCCATAAAACTGTGTCTGTGGATATTTTCTCTTTACATTTCTTTAAAGTGATGCAAGGAGTTAAAGATTCTTCTGAGACAATCTGAAGGAAAACTCCTTACAGATTTTTACAATAGTTTTAATGATCTTTAACAGTGTCATTATGTCATAATTAGGCAGCAAGTTTTTAAATAGCATATCTTTATTCAGTCTTTCCAGAGCATTAAATTTGATTTATACAGAAACAATTCTCTTTGCGCACATGCAGATTTAATCAGTTTGTATGTTATTTGAATAAATGTTGCAATCGCATTAATACGTATGATGGCATAAACAGGTTTGGGAACTAATATGCCTGATTCTTGGTTGGCTTATAGCTCAGCTACTAGGTGTAAAACCGGGCCAGTTTTTAAACATTTTTTTTTAATTTTAGAAAAGTTTTAAATTTACTAAATGATTATGAAGATAGTACAGAGTTCCTACATGCCCCAGGCCTTGTTCCCTCTATTATTTACATCTTACCTGAGTATGGTATATTTGTCACATCTAATGAACTGATATTGGTACATTATCCTTATCTAAAATGCATACTTCATGTGGATATCCTCAGCTTTTCCCTAATGTCTCCTTTCTGTCCCAGGACACCACCGAGGACAGCACGTTACATTTAGTTGTCATATCTCCTTCGAGTCCTCTTGGGCTGTGGCAATTTCTCAGATTTTCCTTGTTTTTGATAACTTTGACAATTCTGAGAGGCACTGCCAGGTATTTTTTAGAATGTCCCTCGCTCAGGATTCATCTGATGTTTTTTTCCCACGATTAGATTGGAGTCACGTGGTTTCAGAAGGAAAACCAAAAAGTACCATTCCCATCAGGTCGTGCTAAGGGTTTATATTATCAATGTGACTTACCATGGTTGGTGTTAACCTTGATCACCTGTCCGAGGTAGTGGGTGTCAGATGTCTCCACTGTAGAGTTACTCTTATTTTAAATTTTCCCTTGGCAAGGAAGTCATGTGCAGCCCGCATTTAACGAGTGGGGAGTTACGATCCCCAGGTTTGAAGGTGCTTATCTACATAAATTATTTTTAATGTTTATTTATTTCTTTTGAGAGAGAGAGAGAAAGAGAGAAAGGGAGGGTCCGAGAGAGAGAATCCCAAGCAGGCTCCGCACTGTCAACCCAGAGCCCGATGTGGGACTCTATCTCACGAACCATGAGATCGTGACCTGAGCCGAAACCAAGAGTCAGACACCTAACTGACTGAGCCACCCAGACATCCCTACATATATTATTTTTTATGTATTAATTCTTCTTCATTGGAGACTTGTCTATTCTCTCTCGTTTGTTTATTCATTCATTTTTTTTCTTCATTATGGATTCATGAGTATTTTTAGACTTTGGGTTAAAGTCTAATACTAGTTTCTCTATCTATCTATCTATCTATCTATCTATCGTCTATCTATCTCAAATTGTTTCAGTTTGGCCATTGGGAACTCTTTCAGTTGGCTTTTGTATCCATCTAACAAACTCCTATCACTGTATATGTGTGTTTTGTTGTTTGGACCCGTTCTTATTTTCTGTCACTGCAAATTGCTAATCCAGCTTCATCTTACGTATCTTCTGTTCCGGTCCTAGAACCAACCATTTCTCCATGGAACCCTGGTGCCTTTTCTTGGACAATAGTATCAGAAACTAAAATCTGGGCACTGCATAGGCTCACTGCTACTGGAGTTTCATTGCTTCCAGGACTTCCCAGCTGACAGAGCAGGGGGATGTATGCATGGATATTAATCTGTATTTATACACACATCTGTAAAGGTTTTTATATGTAGCCACCTGTGTGTCTATTAAGCCACACAGTACCCCATACTGGTGTCTTCAACTTGAGTCTGTTGCCATAGAGACTTCTGCCCTTGCTTGTCTGTAACCTCCCACAGCCAAAGCGAGAGACCTGGCCCCCACTATCCACTCCATTTACTTTATTGTCCTATCACAGGAACCATGTGTATAGCGTATCAGAATTGTGCAAAACAACTTTATCAACTAGGATACAGTGCTTATGCACAGTCCCTTTGCCTTCTGACAGACTACTTTGCTAGTCTGATAGACCACTCAAGTCCAAAGTTACTTAGGTCAGCAACTTATTACCCATCTCCTTTAATGAGATTGTTTCATATATTTGCAATACATTCGGATTCTTTTTTCATATTCTTCATTCCATCCTGGGATTCCCCAACCCCCTAAATTAATTTGCCTACATTAAGATTTACCTTGTGTGTGGTGTAGTTCTATAGGTTTTGACAAATGCTTAATATCTTTTATTCATCATTTACAGTATCACATAGAAAAGTTTCACTACCCTAAAAAATTCCCTTCATTTTACCTATTTAGCTACCTGGTCCTCCAAAACCTGACAATCAGTGTTTATGTCTGTCTAGGTTTGCCTTTTCCAGAATGTTATATAATTGGAATTATACAGTATATAGCTTTATCCGACTGGCTTCTTTTACTTAGCAATATACATTTAAGATTCATTCATGTTTTTTCATGGCTTGACAGCTCATTTCTTTTTATCGCTGAATAATACTCCATTGCATGGATATACTAGGGCTTATTCGTGCATTCACCTACTGAAGGATTTTTTGGGTAATCGTGAATAAATCTGCTACAAACATTTGTGCGCATCTTCTTGGGGGGACATAACTTTTCCTATCAATAGGGTAATTATCTAGGAGTATGATCACTAATGGTAAGACTGTGTTAACTTTGTAAGAAACTGTCAAAATGTCTTCCAAACTCGCTGTACCATTTTGCATTCCTTCTAGTACTGAATGAAAGATCTTGTACATGTTCTCTTTTGCATGTGTATGTCTGATAGCTCCAGGATCACTTGTTGAAAAGACTGTTTCTCCATTGAATTGCTTGTACCCTTGCCAAGAATCAGTGACTATATTTATATGGATCTTTTTCTGGGCTATCTATTCTGTTCCATTGATCCACATGTCTGTTCTTTTGCCAATAGCATTCTGTCTTCATTACTGTACTCCAGAGTAAGTTTAAAATCAGGCAGCATGAGTTCTCCAACTTTGTTCTTCTTCTTCGGTATTCTGTTGGCTATACTAGGTCCTTTGTTTTCCTTGTAAACTTCAGAACCCATTTTCCTATATCTATGTAATAGCTTGCTGAGATTTGATTGGGATCATGTTGGATCTATAGATCAAGTTGAGAATAACCGACATCTTAACAATATTGAGTCTTTCAATACTTGAACACAGAAGTCTCTCCAGTTATTTAGATCTCATTGATTTTTTTCTTCAGCGTTCATGGTTTTCTGTATTAGAGTCTATATATGTTTTGTTATGTTTATGCCTACATATCTCATTTTTGGAATACTATTTTTAAAGAACCTGTTTTAAATTTCAAATTCCAATTTCTCACTGCTGATGTTTGACAAAGCATTATATCCTTTATAGTTACTTTACTTGCTTATTATTTCTAAGAGGTTTGTGTCGTTGTTGTTGTTGTTGAATCTTTGGGATTTTCTCCATAGACAAGATGTTACCTGCAAATCAAGACAGTTTTCTTTCTTTCTTTCTTTCTTTCTTTCTTTCTTTCTTTTTCTTTTTCTTTTTCTTTCTTTCTTTCCAAGCCATATAACCCCTTATTTCCTTTTATTGTCTTATTGCATTAGTTAGGACTTTTAGTATAACATTAGATGAGAGTGGTGAGAAGAGACATTCTTTCCTTGTTTCCAGTTTTAAGGGGAAGACATCCAGTTTCTCATCACTGAGTATGATGTCAGCTGAAAGGTCTCCATAGATTTTTAAAATGAAGTTAAGTTCCTTCTTATTTTTAGTTTGGTAAAGGTTTTATCACAGATGGGTTTAGATTTTGTCACATGATTTTTCTATTGATATGATCATATGATTTTCTTCTTTAGCTTGATTTTTTTTCATTGAATTTATTTGACATATGACATTGCGTAAATAAGGTATACAGTGTGTTACTTTAATACATTATATATTACAATATGATTGTCACTGTAGTGATATTTATCACATTATGTAAGTATAGTACAATGTTACCTATATTCATTATACTATGGCTTATTTACTAAGTGTTACAAGTTTGTACCCTTAACATCAATTTTTATCCTCCCCCCACCTCCCCTTCTTTAGCCTGGTGATGTGTTTAATTACCCTGATATATTTTCTCATGTTGAGCTAGCTTTGCACAGTTAGAATAAATTCTGCTTGTCTGTGGTGTGTAATTCTTTTTATGCATTGTTAGATTCACCTTCAAATATCTTATTGAAGATTTTTGCATTTATCTTCATGAGAGTTACTTGTCTGTAGTTTTCTTGTTTAATCTGTGGTGATATTAAGAAATTTGGGGTCTTATAACATAGGTTAGGAAGTGTTTCCTCTTTTTCTGGAGATATTATGGAGAATTGGTACAATTTCTTCCTTAAATGTTTGATAGAAACTATCCGGACCTGGTGATTGTTTTTGGAAGGCTGTTAATTTATTTTGTTTATTTATATTTTATTGGTTAATTTATTTAATAGATGTAATATTATTTAGGTTATCTATTTTTCTTTGTATGAGTTTTGTAGTTTTTGAATCTCAAAGAGTTGTTCCATTTCATCTAAATTGTTAAATTTGTGGGGCACCTGGGTGGCTCAGTAGGTTAATTGTCTGACTCCAGTTCAGGTCATGTGGGTTCCAGCCCCATGTCAGGATCTGTGCTGACAGCTCAGAGCCTGAAGCCTGCCTTGGATTCTGTGTGTGTGTCTGTCTCTGTCTGCCCCTCCCCCTCCCATGCTCACTCTCTCTCTCTCTCTCTCTCTCAAAAATAAATAAACATTAAAAATTTTTTAAATAAAAATAAAAAATAAATTGTTAAATTTGTGAACATAGAATTTTTCATATCATTCCTTTATTACCCTTTTAATGTGTTTGGGATCAGTAGTGATGACTCCTTTTCCATATCTGATATTAGTAATTAGTGTCCCCTCTTTTTTTGTTATTAGTTAGCTTGTCTAGTGCTTTATCAATTTTACTGATTTCTCAAAGAAGTAGGTTTTTGCTTTGTTGATTTTTTATATTTTTCTGTTGGCAATTTCATTGATTTCACCTTTAATTTTTATTATTTCTTTTCTTCTCCTATGTTTAGGCTTAAATTGCTTTTCCTTCTCCAGTTTCCTAAGATAAAAAGCTTAGGTTATTAATTTTAGACCTTTCTTCTTTTCTAATATATGCATTTCATGGTATTAGTTTCCCTCTTTGCACTGCTTTGGCTGCATTTCACAAATTTTATTGTTGTACTTTTATTTTCATTTTGTTTTTTCTTAAGTTTTTAGTATGTTAAGAAATTCTAGATACTAATTTTTAAGTATCTTAGAAGGATTTTCCCCTAGAATTTGAAAACTTTTGAAGGCCAAGAGGCATGGTTTTATTCTCACTTTACTCAACAAGTTCTGTCACGTTTGATGGATGGAGGCTTCTCCATTCTTGATCCCCTATTAATTAATAATCACCTAGGACCTACAAGAAATAACTTTCTTATCGGTCTACCCACAGAAAAGCCAGGTCAAAGTGGCCCACTGTCAGTTGGTGATTCTGGGCCGTAATCTCCTAGCGTGAAAACTAGCACAGAAATCCACAAACAATGGCCAAAACTCTCTGGGAGAGCTTGGAGCTTTACCAAAGGGTTCAGTATTCAGTTGTTACTGCAAAATTCTCCTCTGAGCCCGGTTCTTCAGGGTACCTGAGTTTGGCACTGGGAATAGAGCAGTAAAAAACGCAGGAAAAGGACCCTGCCCTCGGAATTTGGATTCTGGTTAGGGGAGTCAATCCAGAAACACACTGAGTAGGGCACACTGGTACCACCTGGGAACTGTTAGAAATGCTGAATCCCTGTCCCCTCCCAGACTCCCTGAATCCAAGTCACATTTTAAGATGATATCTAGGGACTCATGTGGATGTTAAGGTTTGCAGAGCTTCACCCTGGATAATTAGACACGGTTATTATGCTGTGAAAAAAATGCCTGGGTGAAGAAGGCTGGATCTACTTTTGTAGGTTTGAGAGGGCAGGCCTCTCTGAGGAGAGTGACCTTGAGGCTGACGGGTAGAGTCTTGTCCATCTGGACCCCTCCCCCTTTAGTTCCTCCAGTCCCCCCACTCCCACTCTTTAGTTCCCCCAGCCCTCTACTCTATCAAATCCATCCCAGCACCTCCATTTGTGTCATAAATAGTGAGCATCCAACAAAAGTTTTGGTGGAGGAAGGCAAGAAACATAAGCCTCCCCAAAGCTATCTCCCTAACCTTCATTTAAAAAGGGAGACATGGGGGGCACCTGGGTGGCTCATTCAGTTGAGTGTTTGACTTCAGCTCGGGTCATGATCTCGGTTTGTGAGTTCGATCCCCACATCAGGCTTGGTGCTGTCAGCACAGAGCCTGCCTTGGATCCTCTCTCTCTCTCTCTCTCTCTCTCAAAAATAAATAAAAACATTTTTAAAAAGGAAAACATTAACATATAAATATTTATAGTCTTGAACTAAAATACCCCTGGCCTGTGAAAGGGGAAATAAAATGCAATGCACACTTTTAAAGGTTCTGACTTCTGTCTTTTCCAAGAGCACTTTTTTTCTTTAGAAAATAAATTGTAACTGAAAAATTCTATTAGCTTCTATAAAGGTAGGTGCAGAAAAATGATCAGATGGTTTTGAATTTAAAAACTGCAGGGTAGATATCCTTTCTTGCTTCCTTGTAATAGGCTCTAAACTTTAATGATGTGAGTTTTTCTCTTTTCCTTCAGTTGATCAATGTAATTGAGATTTTTCCCATTTATTGGAGCTGTCATCTTGTGGTCGTACAATTATGCTAGAGATAATAAATATGTTTTAGACACAAAATTGTAAATACAATATAGAAGAAGCATGAACTTATTTCCATATCATTAAACTACATTTTACCCATGAGCAAAGTACATTTTTCATAACTTACAAGAAATATCCTGCCTTTCAGTGGCACATACATTTAACGTTCTTAACAGCTACTTGATTTGGCACTGTTATTTGGGTTATTTTTTTTTATCAGGGAATGAAGGACAGCAGAGTTGCAAGAATCAATATATAAAACTGACAAATCAGTAAGATTCTAATTATATTCCAAACTGCCATTCTGCCAATTAACACTTTTTGAGAATGCAGGGTATCATTTTGGGAAAAAAATGTACCTAAGCTTCTCCCATGGCATTGTATAAGGAAAGAATCGAAGAATAGAAGTCGATGTGTTCAAAAGTAAATTCTAATACAACAGCCGTTTTTATCAGTTACTTTGTTGCCACAAGTTTTCATAGTAAGTAATTTTTATGCTGGTGGCCTTGAAATGTTTGCGGTTCATCAGCATAGTAGTCTCATACAGCAATCTCTATAGAACTATATGCAAGTAAATGTTTACAGTACAGGATTTTATTGTTTATATAGCTCTCTTAGTATATGGATCTAGCCTCAAAAGAGACGTCAGGCTTTATCCGAGGTGATGGTAGTTGTTTGTTCTTGTTAAAATATGTCAATGCTATTACTGAAATTTGGGAAATGAGATAATAAAATAACAAATTGAATATTACTTCTAATTTTTAAAAATGTCCCCCTGGAAGATTAAAACCTACATTAACTATTAACAAGAGTCCATCCAAGCAAGCTTCTCGGCTAACTGTCACTTTATTTTATCTTACTTTTCTTTTTGCACAAAGCACCTGAAAGGCCAGAAATGCATTCGTTAGAAAGGGTATGTCCACCAATCAGCAAATGTTAACTCAACATTCCACAACCACAAAATAGCAAAGTAATTCTTAAGAGAAAAACTCATGCTCTTGAAATCTTTCAAGATTCATGATAAAAAGAATATTTATTACAGTTCATTTAGAATCGATGTTTACCCCGGGGCAGAAAAGTGGGCAAAGGCATTCTAGAACAGTTTTCAGCAAGAATTAAAACAAAACAAAATACCAAGACACTAAATTAAATTTCAGTGAAAAAGGACCCCTGCTTTCCTAGGAATTTTTAGACATTTTACTGAAATTATGTTACCCAGATTATGGGCATGAATATTAAGAGCTACTGCTAACTTAATTGAATTCTTATTCTAAGACAGCCTCCTTTTCAGGGCACACATCAGAATGATTATAATCTAACACAGATTCATCACCCTCATGTGGATGAATTCTTTACAGACTCTGGCTGAGAATGCGCCCCCTACCGTGCCTTAAGGTCAATGGCTCCCTAGAGTCCCAGCCATCCATTTTCTCACGGAGAACAAGTGGGAGAGACACCACTTAATGATTAATAAGCAGGTGGAAAAAGTTGTCTTTATCAAAAATTGAATGCAATGTGCAGAAAGATCTTTTCTGTTCCAAATTCCTGATACCAGCCCTCATACACCCATCAGGCATCCATTTAGTCTTTTACTATTAAAGGGAAAGGAAACATCCCTTTAAGCAGACGAGGTCCACTCAGTGCTCATTCCCCACTGTGAATCTGTTTTCTGTTCCTTGTACTCTTTCCTTTGTGTCTCAGAGAGTCGTGAAGCGTTCACATAATTAATCCATGAGCCCAGCCTGGACCACAGGAAGCCTCGTGCATTCTTACCTCCCTTGCAAAGTGTTTTGTTTTTCTTTTTCCTTCTGGATCACTTATGTCACTAAGAAGTGAATGGCACCGATTGACGAGTGGGGCAATATAAAGAAAAGTTTTGATCAAAATGTTTGAGTCAGTTGTTCTGCGAAAGCATAATTTGTGGGGCAGCATTTGTAGCTAGAGATCTGGATCAAAATGACTACTGTTGGTGTGCCCATAGCGTGATTTAGGAGCAGGTGTAATAACCCACATTATTTTTGAAACTGTGGGCCCATATTTAGGGGCCGACAAAATGGTCTTTGCTAATGGAGCATCAAATGTTAGTGTGGTTTATTGGCTTCTTTCAGTTAGAACAACTGGATACCTCAGAATATATATTGACAGATAGTCTGGAAACTACAGACAAAGTCTCTAGCAATCCTGAAATTTAGAAGCTAAAGCATTTGACAATTCAAGCAGGCATCAAACCATCAGATTACCCTCAGTCACGTTTTTAAAAAATGTGATTTGATTGTGTGTTGAATTGTTAAGGTTGAATTTAGTGGAAAAGCCACACAATTATTTTAGTTTGTTCAATTTTATTTCACATTATCTTACATAAATCATTACTTTTATGAAAGTAGAGCAAGTATAGTAGACCATCTAACAATCAAACGATGTATCTTTTTTTTTTTTAATTTTTTTTTAACGTTTATTTATTCTTGAGACAGAGAGAGACACAGCATGAACGGGGGAGGGGCAGAGAGAGAGGGAAACACAGAATCAGAAGCAGGCTCCAGGCTCTGAGCCATCAGCCCAGAGCCGGACGCGGGGCTCGAGCTCACGGAACGCGAGATCGTGACCTGAGCCGAAGTCGGACGCTTAACCGACTGAGCCACCCAGGCTCCCCAAACGATGTATCTTAGTGTCCGTAATAATTGCCTCCAGAATTCAATTCCCACTTACTTCTACTGTTCCAAAGTCTTCCTATTAAAAAAAAAAAAACAAACATTTTTAATTGGGGCGGCTGGGTTGGTTAAGCATCCGACTTCGGCTCAGGTCACGATCTTGCAGCTCACGAGTTCGAGCCCGAGTCAGGCTCTGTGCCGACAGCTCAGAGCCTGGACCCTGCTTCAGGTTCTGTGCCTCTCTCTGTCTCCCTCTGCCCCTCCCCCACTCGGGCACTGTCTCTCCCTCTCTAAAGCACACAAACATACTGAAAACATTTTTTGTTGAAGTACAGTTGACACACCATGTCATTTGGCTTCAGGCATTCAACGTGATGACTGGACAAGTCTAGACAGCGTGCTCTGCTCACAAGTGTAGCTACCATCTGCCACCACGCAACGCCAATTCAGCACCATTAACTGTAATCCCTGTGCGGTGCTTTGTACCCTCGTGGCTTGTGCCTTCCATAGCTGGAAGCCTGTAGCTCCCACTCCCTTCACCCATTTTGCCCATCCCCGCCTCCACCTCTGGCAACCATCAGCTTGTTCTCTGTTTTTATCCGTCTGTTTCTGCTTTTGTTCGTGTGTTTTGTTTTAAAAGCCTTCTTAGTTCCCAGTGGTGCTCACAGCAGTTTCAACCCATTACAGACAGACTCCTTGTTGCAAATCATTTGTACATTTCAGTGCAGTCGGAAACCACCCTTTCTCCTCTGCAATCCTATGGTGGTGTGTTTTTGGTTATGGCAACTAATCTCCTCGGACTATTATAGTATGTCTCCCTACCCTGTGAGCTCTCCCATCACAGGGACAGTCTTATCTGCCTTAATTTCCCCTATGACTTATCATAGTACTGGACACAGAGTAAGTGTTCAGTAAAACACTTCGGACTGAATTTCCTACCCAAAGCATCGGCACATTGGATTCAGTCATTCTAGGTTCTAGCTGCGTCTTCCCCAGCAAGCACTTTCAGCTAAACTTTCTTAAAAGAACATCTAACGCATCAGTACATGTACTGGATCCAGAGCACAGGTGTCATGGTTATGATACAGGCTTGGAGATCAGGCAGCTTGTGACCAATATAAGCTGGTTCACTTACTGGATAGCTGAGTGATCCTCTCACTGAGCCTTTGGTCCTCCACGGGTCTGATGATCTCACCTGGTTATTGTGAGGGTTAAATAAGGCAGTGTGCTTAGTATATCAGGTAGGACCCGTAAGTGTTAGATATTATTAACAAAAGAACTTAAGACCACAATTATCAAAGGCTATCACTGAGCACTTGAGACTGATCTGTGGACAGTTATCTGTGTGTCAGGTATCGACCAGTTTAAATCAGTTGTACTAAGCGTCATTTCCTGGAGAAATAGATTTAAAATGGGAAAGATATATTAGCTATTTTTTATAATTGATACCTAAATTTTTTTAAGTTTATTTAGACAGAGACAGAGCTAACACAGGTGGGGGAGGGGCAGAGAGAGAGGGAGAGAGAGAGAATCCCAAGCAGGCCATGCACGGCCAGCACAGGGCTCAATGCAGGGCTTGAACCCACAAAGCCGTGAGATCATGATCTGAGACAAAAATCACGAATCAGACACTTAACCGACTGAGCCACTCAACTGATACCTAAACTTATGTCATCATCACACAGGGTTATAATCATGAAGAATTGTGATCCATTTTAACTCTTTATGCCGTAATTACCTAATTTCAACATAGATTTTGTAGATGTTAAACCTGTAAATGGTAGAAAATTCAAATTGTTAACATTAGTGTTTTTAAAATTAGTCACTATTAAAACCTAATTATTGGTTGTGTGGCTCTATGTTAGTGGACATTGAAAGATGCACAAAATTGAAGACATTTGTCCAAATTAAAATTAGAACATGTAGCTCATATGTTCTAAATGAACATGTTTGCCTCTCCAATAATAATTTCATTATCACCAAGTTACAGGATAGAGTTTTAATTATGACCTTTATATCAGTAGAAGCCATGTATTTGGGATTAAAAACCTACTGCTTTAACTAGTCTAGTTAAAGACTGTGGCTTGATACATTCTGGGCTCCAACTTTTATAAAAACCAGAGAACACTCCTAATAACACTTTTCTAATTTCATGGTTCAATGCACAGTCAGTAAAGATTTAAATAATTCAGAAAGAAAGCCTATTCTCTTTCTTTATTAGAAGTTTGAGTCAGGCAAATTCTTTGACATTTAATAGGTTTTTAACCCTTTTAATAACTTTTTATAATGAAATTTATTGGCAGTTGTTTTAGAGAAAGGGTTATTATATTAGCATGAATAGCAGTCACTAGTTTTTATGATTAGTTTTGAGACCTTGACCTTATAGAACTCAAAGTGTATAAAAGCATAAATGAGTAATGTTAATATTAACGAAATTAGGTATACCCACAATTATGAAGACTGTATATAACGATATTCATCCCATTATGTAACATGCTATAAAATTTTGGCAGCCAAATATTTGAATTTTTTAATTGTTTTAAAGGAGCTTAAGGTCACTTACAGAGTCAGACACTTTAAAGGAACTGAAAGACATGGTAATTTTCCTGGACTGATTTTACCAAATTATTAATATTATACTCAATAGGAGAGGATTTCTAGCCTTTTCCTATCTTGGTTTCATGCTATTTTAAATGTTTTATAATACATTATTAAAAGGATTATTGGAAGATTTCCATAATAAAATACTAATTTAAAATTGTACTTTTCTTCAAGTCCCCAATAACCTAGGAACATACAAATATTCTGCATAAGAAAGCTATCGGGCCCAAGCAGAATATAAGGTTTTAATTTTGCTTCTTGAGATGTACTTTTAAGTGAATGTCATGTGTATCTAATGATTTAAGAGCCTCTAAAAGAACTCAAATGTCACTTTCTGAACTGATGTTAAGAAGTCAATATTCCACTTGACATCTCCATTTTTACTCACATCCCATTAACATTGCAGTGGAAAGTATGAAATTCAGTTAAATTTTCAGGTTTAAATATAGTATAAAGAACCATTTCAGCTGACTTGTGATGCTATAAATACACAGAGCTATTTCTCGTAGATAAACCACAGATCCCATAGGGCGTGTCTCGTAGCATTTACCAAATCTCTTGTCACCTATCTTTCCAATCCATTCTTTTTGTTCCCATGCACGCAATCCTTTCAAAGTATTCTGAAAATAAGGCGCATTATTCAGTCCCTTCTTTTGGCACATCAAAGCAGAGATGTGAACAGACATTAGCGTGTTTGAGTACACTTTAATATAAGATTATAGTTCCATGAACAAAGCGCTGCGTCTACTTTGTAGTGCAGACGCAAAAGGAAAGGCGCGATCTATACGAATAAAGGGCTTCATCGACTCTAATCATAGGTAGACCCAGTGCCAACTCATAGACTCCTTTTACCAGAGGTGTACTACCAACTCAGGTATTTGGGGAACCAGAGAGTTGACCAGATGGTCTCCTAAACCCTTTCGGATGAGACAAAGCTTTTAGTCGGTCTTCATCGTATGCCATTAATTGGAATTATGAGAGATGCTCTTCGTCAATTAAGAGTCAAGCTTGCCTGTTGTACATTTGCATGTTTCTTTTCTTTGAGCCAGACAGAAGAGTCCCGTCAAGGGCACACTGGAGCACAATGTCAGCTTGTTAATACTGACGTTGATAGTTTAACAGTAACAGTAGGAGGCGAATAGTGTTGGCATGAAGCAATCAGAAATGGATGCCTCAATTTGAGTGAAAAATATCTTGCCGACTGTGTGTCACTATACCCCATAACCTTCTGGCCAAGGTTGTGATCCAAAGAGGGGATTATATGTCCAGAGTTTAATGGGAGAGAAGAGTATACTGTGACCCGGAATACCTTTTTACGCATTTAAATTTTTTTGAACTTTGTAGCTACCAGTTAGCCTGTTAGCTGTGATTGGGAAGCTATTAAAATCCGGGTTATAAGTTCAACCTTTATCTGGGCTACTGACTTTCTCACAGTGAAACCCTGTGCTCTCTGACATAAGCTGCCCAGCTTATCCTGGAGACGATCTCCACGGATGCAAGCTTTTGGCTACCAGAATGCCTGGTCACGACTATGTCAGTGGCTCACCAAGAACTAGGACTAGTTGAGGAAAGTTGACTCCAGAGGATACCAAAAGATAAACATCTCCATCTTCCACTAAAGGTGACCCGGGTGGTCAAAAATAGGTTTACATTTGACAGAACATCTTCATAGTCTTTATTTTAACCCATCCTCGAGCAAGCATTTAAGGTCAGTACACTTCCCCCTCTTGAAAGTGAGCTGCGTAAGGACAGATTTCAGCGTGCTCACTCGCCATTGTTAACGTGGCCCCAACTGCAGTGGCTGGTACAGAGTCGGCACCAATAAATAGTTGTTGTTGAAAAATCGTTATCCCTAGTTTAGAGGTGGAAAACAAGAGGCAATTCAGTTAAAAGTAAGATAGATCATTCGATTCAGAGTCAGCCCGATGATGTCATGAGCAAGGTCCCCTCTACGATGGCACACTGCCTCACGTCTAGAAAAAGGAAGAAAAAAGGAATTTTTAAAAATGGCGTAAAGTTGCTTGTCCGGTTGGTTGTACGGATCAATCGAGACGCACACACAAGGGCGATTAAGATGCTCTCTAGATCTAGCAGGTGTGACAGAAATAGAAGTCAAGTTTGGTTACACAGGGGCAGGACCTGGCAAAGACGATGAGGACATTGAGAAGTTGGGGATCCCCCCCACACACACCCACACACACCCCCACTGTGGCTATCTGCCCTTTAGCATCTGATCTTTGGTTCATGCCTGGGAAAGCATACACAAGTTTCATTGATTAAATTGAAAATTGGTGAAATGATCTTTAGCCAGTATAATTATTGGCCCTGACTTTTAAAACTTTCAATGGTGTTTTCCTCTAACACATCAAATCCCTGGAGTGAGAAGGGTCCCATTCATGGAAGAGGCCATAATGAGGGAGAGACCCCAGTCTGAGGGAGGAGGAAGGTTAGGCATTATGGAAGTTCCCATGGGCTTGACCATTTGTTTCACTGAGGTAGTTTTCATCTTTCCCTATGATGGTGGTTCTAGAAAGTGCTATGTCTTTCCATTTGGCAAATATCTAATGAATTGTACTCCAGAGCTCTTGCTTTCCTGTGATAATTAGTTTTATAATTACTATTTACCCTAACTAAACTACAAATATCCCATTTTAGTGTTTTGTGAAGAAATCTGAGCCCTGTTTATTCACATTGTCTTTTGGAAGAAAATTCGATTCCATCAAGTTATTCTGACTCAATATTGAACATAAAAATACATGTTCATAAAAATATCCAGTCTTGCCTTTGAACTTCACTTTTCCTAATCTTTAAAACTACAGCATGTGCTTTGCATATGTATTTTCCAGATTTCCCCTTTTGACATTATCAATGTTCAATGTCAGAAGTCTAACAGCAAAACTGTCGAAGTTTATTTAAATTACACGTTTCTAAATAATAAATAGAACACATGTGGAGATCACCTAGAAACGATTTATTTAATTTGTTTCGACAACAAATAATTTAGCTCTCTCTTGGAATATGCACTTAGGAAAATAATACATGAAATTTGATTATTAAATTTAGCCACGCATTCATTCTGGTGTATACATTTACATATTAATTGAATCCCTGGCAAAAATATGTAATCAAATTGGGAACTTAAATAATATCAACATTTACATTCTTCTCGTAGACTCGTAGAGTGCATTATTCCCGAGAAAAATGGGAACTACTTGGTCTTCCTGGCCTGACTGATCATGTAAGGCTCTATGTACTACCAACAGCAGGCTCAGAAGTTTTTCTTTAGATGCTAAGGACGGTATGTGTTTGATAGAACCGAGAGTAAGCCCTTGTCACAGCCTAAGCCAGCAGGGTCCCCTCATAGCCCCGGGGAAAGCGCTCAACGGTGAAGGGTATCAAATGCTGACAGACAGGGGTAAATGGACGAGCTTCATAGATTCCTCACGTTCTGCTGTTCCTGCTGCAATTGGCACACGTCCAGGCCTTGCCGGCAAAGACCACAGAAAGCAGCAGCTGGTAAACCACATTAGCAAATAAGGCCTCGGGGCTCCCCATGTTCCAGGCTCTGTTCACCAACTGCTATTCACTCAAACAGCTGGATCAGGGCAGAGAGAGCCAAGACGTCATTAGGGTTTTATGTGTACAACTGTTTTGATATGGATTGTCGGCTAGAGGCAGAGATAATGATAGCTTTCAAGGCTTGCATGTTGGGCCGGGAAGGGATGCTGACATTTGAAAGAAGAAAACAGACTCTGGAAGGATGGTGAATTCACACGGTCTCAAACACTGAAATGCAGGCCTTCCTTTCTTCCGGTGCCGTTCGGGTGTGCAGTCTTCACACCGTCCAGTCACTGATGCGTTGCTCCAAGTGTTTGGTTTTTGGCTTTGGGTATGGCTGCTACACCAGAACGTGGCTCATTTTTTAAAAATAATCTGAAATGAGCTACCTGGGATCCCCCCCCCCCCCCGCCCCTTTAAAGAAAATCCAAGGAGAAGACAGTGCGAACGCACTCTGGAACATGTATCAAATAGTATACCCGAGGTCTCCCGCTAGAGCACTGTCCTCAACCTGGAGCTTTCAACACTGTCGGTAATGGGGGGGAGCGTGGTGTTAGGACCAAGCCCCGGATCACAAGGCAGGGTCATGAGGGAGAATACACGGTATCTGCTTTGGTTTCCTAAGTGATTTTAACTGAGCTTTTGCTCTCCATTCATGGAAAAAAGGTTTTGAAAGAACTCCGTTGACATCTTCTCGTCATCGTTGTAATCCTCCTCCATTATTTTCATTGACATTTGTCAGCTCCCGTAATTGTAGGACCACATCAGTCCTCAGTAGCAAACTGTAAAATTTAAGGAAACAGTTGTGATTCCCAAGAAAAGTGAAATTTGGCACCCGTTTTCAGTGGATTGAGTTTCCCCAAAGGGAAGATAGATATTAAGAGCCATTCAAAAGTAAAATGCTAACAATACCAAGGACTTTTAGCCAAGGAAAAATGAAGTTCACTGGGTTTGAAATAAACAAAACGAGAAATAAACACATCAGAAAGTAGCTTGGAGATGCTCGAGTCCTGAGAAGTTAGCAAACGAAGTTCCCAAAAGATCAAAGATGTCTAATGCTGCTCATGGGAAGCCCGCATCATTAATCTTAATTGTACCTGGCCTCAACATCTAGTCAGTGTCACTCAAGAAATATATGTCATATTATATATACCTATGGTCTGCCATGATCTGTCCTAGATACTAGGGCTACACTAGTAAACAAAAGAGATTCCAACCCTGCCTTTTTGCGCTTATAATCCATGAGGGTCTATCAGTTAAGATTAGGTTGAACCTCACGTAAAAGTAAACTCAAAATGACAGTAACTCTAAAAAGGACAGACATTTACGTTCCTTTCACTTTAAAGACTCCCACAGTAAGTAGATGGTCCAGGGTCTTGTAGTTTCAGAATAATCAAACACTCAAACATCTTTTTGTTGTGCCGCCAACGTCCTCAAGGCGATGCCTCTTGGTTCAAGACATTTCCCCCAAGCTCTAGCGATCGCACCCACAGTTTTGCCAGCAGGAAAGAACAAAGGACGGTGAGCCTTTCCCTTTAAGGACATTTCTTGGAAGTACCCACACAATACTTTCACTTATATTTCATTAGCCAGAACGCGGTCACATGGCCCGACAGAGTTGCAGATGAAGCTAGGAAGTGCCCTTTGTTGGGTTTCTGCCACAAAGGGAAACAGACATTATTCAAATCGGGACTGATGTTAGATGAAGCTCACTGGAAAAAGAGAAAACTCATCAAACTGGTTAGTCGGTTTCTACAGATAGTACTCATTTCTTCACTTATATACTGACTCAGCAAATATTTTTTGAATACTCGGAATGCCTAATTTAATTAAGAGAGATCTCATGAGGGATTGAAAAACACATTAGTCACATTAATGTGAAAAGCACATTAATGAAGAATACCGTCTAGGAGATACATACATAGTAGACTAAGAAATCTACAAGTGGCGTCCCATAAAGAAAGTATAGACAAAATGCTTTAGCAGTTCAGAAGAAGAAGGTTCTGGAAGATTTGTAGATGAAGTGACTTTTGAACTTGCCTTTAAACTATATTTAAGGTTTAAATAGTATCAATATGGTAATCGCATTATGGAATTGAGAAAAGCACAAATATGTAGAGCAGATTTCATTTCCACTTTGATCTTTGTTGGTAGAGAGACCTGAGATCATTTAAACTCTATTATCCTCAATAGACTTGTACAGAGCAGCCATTTCTATAGGGCTGCCTCAAAGGGGAATAATAACGCTTGACAGATAAAAGTACTGAACAAACCACAGATCACTGAGCAAAGTTTGGGGTTTTTTTAACCGTTTTTTTAAATTTTTCTGACAGCAACGGCTCAAAAAATGGCTACTGAATGCTGGAAGAGCAACACAGCCAAAGACATACGCTCAAGGGAGAGAGACGTAGGCAAAGAGGAGCAATTAATTGGGTTTGGCTGAGCAGTAAAGGTGTGAAGGATAGTCATAGGGCATATGGTTTATTCGGAACCTCTCATGACACGCTGAAGAGTCTGGATGTAATCTGATAGGCAGATATCATCGGGAAGGTTTTGAGCCTGTGGCTCATGAAGAGTGATTCTGTGGTACTCTTCAGGGTGGATGCGAAGAGATTCTTTTTAGTTTAGTAACCATTGCAAGTGAAGAGGTGATGAAGGCATTCATGAAGTACATGAATGGGTGTGGACATGAATAGAAGGCAGATGGAAGCGTTCTTTTTGAGCAGACTCAGTGGAACTCACAAGACTGATAGGAAAGGAAAGAATCAAAAGTGACTAAAACATTTTGAGTAGGGATGACAGGGAGGATGAAGGTTTCATCAACAGAAACTGGACGCACAGTACCAGTTTGAGAAAGGAAACTTTGGGGTGGACGAAATGTGACTCAAGCAGAATGCTGGGAAATAGTTTAGGTGGGGAGAGCTGTAGGAAGACAAGAAGTCAACAAAGGAGTCAAGAAGAATCAAAGAGAAGAGCAGTTGTTATTAAACATGCCTGAAGTGAACTATTCACAATACGTTCAAAATGTTGGAAATTAACGGAGATAATATTTTGCGAGGCGAAGTTTTATATTTGGCATTAAGACCGTAGTCAATCAATATCTTTCTAGAAGGAAACCAGTAATCAAAACATTTGCTTACCTTCATGAGCTAACTAATTAATCTTATTTGTCAATAATCAGACTCCATCCAGTTTAATTTTCCCCATATTATACATTAGGCAATGATTAATACTGAACTGACTTCCGTGAGCGCAAGGTAAAATGGAAATACTAATATGGAAATGGGTGTTAATATCTGACATTCCTAAATGCATCTGAGCGCTGAAGAGATGGCTATGCTCTCCAATTTGTGCTTTTCGCCCTCCACACAGGAAAATTATTCTTTGATTCAGTGTTAAAGCTGCTGCCTGCCTGGCCTAATATCATGGTGACATGATATTCGGACTAATGATGAGTTTGCTGAGAAAGAGGTACCCTGTTGAGTACTTCATTGTCCTTACCTAAAGTCATTCTTTACCCCACTTTAGTGATGCCCACCTTCCTCCACTCATAAAACAAAGGTGAGAATACGAATTGTAGTATTCAGAGGCCTGTCTACAACATTCATTAAAACGAGAAAACAAGTAGACCGATTACAAGATGGTGGGGGAGATAGGTGCCATAAAATGAGATTGTAGGCCATTGAAGACCCTTGGTTGTAGTCATAAATCTGAAACTCTGTATGTAGGTCAATTTAAAAATCATCCTCTGCAATATCATGTTAAAACCGCAATATTTCTGAAAGAGTTAGAAGCAGTGGGCTCCAAACAGGTAGGTTACAAACCGTCATGCTTTGTAACAGCATTTATATGAAGGAGAAATACAGTTATCAATTAGTCAAAAACTTTTGGAAAGATGATTTAGTTAAGGTAGGATTTCGCTAATAAACATTTTATTTTTTTTTTTAATTTTTTTAATGTTTATTTATTTTTGAAGAGAGACAGAGACAGAATGCGAGTGGGTTAAGGCAGAGAGAGAGGGAGGCACAGAATCCGGGCTCTGAGCCGTCAGCACAGAGCCTGACGTGGGGCTCGAACTCACAAGCTGTGAGATCATGACCTGAGTCGAAGTCGGTCGCTCAACCAACTGAGCCACCCAGGCACCCCGCTAATAAACATTTTAAATTTACAAGGCTAGAAAAATGTGTCTTCCTACAAATGTGTATGTGTGAACATGTGCTGGGTTGGGGAGAGGAAGCTGCCCTGGATAGGACAGTCCCATTATGGACATCCACAACTCTGTGCCCGTAATAAGAGAGTGTTCTACATGCTACGGAAAAAAAAAAAAAAAAACACAGTAGGACTCCAGAACATCAGAAAGTAGGCTTGAAAGGCCACCTAGTTGGAGAGTGTTATGCTAAGTGAAATAAGTCATACAGAGAAGGACAGATTCCGTATGTTTTCACTCCTATGTGGATCCTGAGAAACTTAACAGAAGACCATGGGGGAGGGGAAGGAAAAAAAAAATGGTTAGAGAGGGAGGGAGCCAAAGCATAAGAGACTCTTAAAAACTGAGAACAAACTGAGGGTTTATGGGGAGTGGGAGGGAGGGGAGGGTGGGTGATGGGTATTGAGGAGGGCACCTGTTGGGATGAGCACTGGGTGTTGTATGGAAACCAATTTGACAATAAATTTCATATTAAAAAAAAAAAAGAAAGAAAGAAAAAGAAAAGCCACCTAGTATAGACTGCTTCTTCTGTGTACTTTCAAAAGTGGCCTCGATTTTTATGATACCCTCTGTTAATGGCACAATTTCAAGGGTATCTGTTAAAGCTAGTATGATTTCATAAGGAAGATCAAATTATGTAAGTGACGCGAACAGCTATGAAGGGAGAAGAAAACATTTTAGTAAATGTGAGTGGAGACAACGTGGATGGAGTACATAAAAAGTAGTAGGGTTGGAGAAATACAGTTTAAATTCTGGAAAAAAATGTTGATTTTTGCTGCTGGAGAGCAGCAAATACAAAACCATGGGGCTGACCTAAGCCTTTGCCACGAGTGTAGGATGCCAGAGCCAGAGTGTAGGATGATACATAGAACCAAGTCGGAGCATTAAAAAAAAATTAAAAAAGAAAAAAAGCGGGGAGGCACCTGGCTGGCTCAGTCGGTTGAGTGTCTGACTTTGGCTCAGGTCATGATCTCATGGTTCGTGAGTTTGAGCCCTGCGTCGGGCTGTATGTGGCAGCTCAGAGCCTGGAGGCTGCTTCAGATTCTGTGCCTCCCTCTCACTCTGCCCCTCCAATGCAAGCAGACACCTCTGCAGTCTCACCTTCAGTTTCAGATAGATCTAACTAGGTTGGTAAAACGACTAGGCAACATTGGTAGACAATGATTTTATTACCAAAAGAAACAAAAAGAAGCCTATGGCTAAGTAATTTAATTGACCTTTACAGTATTTCTATGTCATGGGAACATATGCTGACAGGCAATTATGGGCCATTCTGACACCATGTGGGATTTTTTTTTCAATGAAACAGGAAAAGATATCATTATTAATTTTATTTTTTCAGTTCTGAAATGTAACTAACCATACGCCACTTCATTGCCCTTCTTTTTTCCTTGTTTTATAATCCTCTACCTGCATGAACTCCCCAACTCCCCTCAGAGTGAAAAAAATGAGCCACTTCTATAAGCAGGGCAAAATACTCATTAGTTTAAGTTTGAAAATGTCAGAGAAACGTTAAGTGAAATCCACCATACTCCTCTTATACAACACATTTGACCTCTAGATACGTTAAGAGCTTCATCCTCCAATGCTTTTAATTCTAATCCTTGCAGAGACAAAATTCATTGCTTGAATTACAAGAGTGAGTCTCATTAAGGCTAAAAAGCAGTGACCCAGATAGCATAATGGATTAATATGGTGACCTTGCAACTTTAGAGCTTTACTTTCAAATCTGACTGTGCAGTCAAACCACTGCAATAGTCAATTAATCAATTGGTTAATACCAGCCTGTAGTGTTCTGAGTCTGGAAGTTAGTAGATCATTTTAGCCAAAACTAGCCTATATAGAATTAAACTAAGAATCGTAGTACACTTAACTCGCAAAACCTTTCTTAAAGGATCAGAATAAAAGAAATAGTGTTTCACGAATGGCTGCAATGCTGTAATCACTAATAACTATATAATTTTGAGATTCTAAGAAGCATCATTTTTGAAGCTTACGTCATAAATATCTACTAATGATATATGTTTGCATGTCTTTAAGAAAGTAAATATAATTAATCAGGTCTTGAGTAATGAAATGGGATGTTGACTGAATTCTCAAGTTCTATTCTTTGGTAACAGTGGCTTTAAGGTGATGTATATGTTAGGGTTATTCTATGCTAGAGAGGGATTGGGGGTTGAGGTGGAAATATGCATAGTTCAGCAAGACATTCTACAGAGTTTTCGAAGTCTAAAGAATTAAAAAAAATTTTTTTTCTGGAAATATGTTTGTGAAAAATGATTCCCATCTTTGTTTTTGGTAGATGCAAGATATACGGAATCCAGAAGGAACTCAATATAGCTCCCACCCTCAGATGGCAGCCGTGAGACCAAGGGGTCAGCCTGCAGACATCAGGCAGCAGCCAGGAATGATGCAGCATGGCCAGCTGACCACCATCAACCAGTCACAGCTAAGTGCTCAGCTTGGCCTGAATATGGGAGGAAGCAGCGTCCCCCACAACTCCCCATCTCCACCCGGAAGCAAGTCTGCAACTCCTTCCCCGTCTAGTTCAGTGCATGAAGATGAAGGTGATGATACCTCTAAGGTATGACTAGGCCATTTTTAGGACCTATAGGAAATGCTTGTTGCCTAAAAGGAGTATTCTTTAATACCTTCCTTAACCAGTGATGCATGCAAGTTTGTATCATCCAAATGAGAAATGTTGGTGGGGGACATACTTTTTTAAGAAGCATGTTGTTACAAACTGAATAGATTAAATCACTTGCTTTTCCAATTACATTTTTCAGTCCCCAGTAAATCCTTTAAATACAGATGTATGAAGCATTAAAGTAGACTTCACCCACAAAATATAAGGTCTGCATCGTGAGTAGGGAGAATAAGTCTTGTAGAACTCAACATCCAGGGGAGCCTGGGTGGCTCAGTCAGTTAAGCGGCCGACTTCAGCTCAGGTCATGATCTCACGGTCCGTGAGTTCGAGCCCCGCGTCGGGCTCTGTGCTGACAGCTCAGAGCCTGGAGCCTGTTTCAGATTCTGTGTCTCCCTCTCTCTGAGCCTCCCCCGTTCATGCTCTGTCTCTCTCTGTCTCAAAAATAAATAAACGTTAAAAAAAAAAAGTTTAAAAAAATTAAAAAAAAAAAAGAACTCGACATCCAAAATGAAGCTTAATTCACCATTCAAAAGCATCTATTTTAATTTAACAATCTTATTTTAAAAAGGCAACATCTCAGGGATACAGTGATGGCTGTGTGTGTGTGTGTATGTGTGTGTGTGTGTGCACATGTGCATGCGCACATGCATGATGGTTAGATAAAACCTTTGAGATTATTCGTCCCAACCATTTCATACTGAGAATGAGGAAGGTAAGGACCAGGGATATTCTATGACTCCCTTCCATTAGCAGAAGCCTGGGTGTTTCCTGGCTTACTTTCTGTTAACCCCATGCCAGCATGGTTGTCTGTCTCTCCCTCTGTGTCACATTAAGTTATCTGTACAGGAAGCTAAGCCTTAAGTGTCCTTAGCTTGGAAAATTACCTGCAGAAGCTTTTAGATCTTTAAAATATCCCAGACAGCTTTTTTAAATGTCTGCACCAAACCCAAGTGCATTCTCACTCAAAAACACCAAAATAATCTTTTCATTACCTTGGTTATCAGTCAAGCATCTTCCAGATTTGTCCCATTTCTGGGAAGGACCCTTGTGCCCATTTACCATGCAAAATACTCACAGCTACAGGACTATTTCATATTCCTCCTTTTTCCTTTAATCTTACTAATGACTCGTCACTTGTGTCAGCCCTTTGTTTTCTTTTGACTTTTACAAGAGTTTTATTTTAGGGGAAATTAATCTGTCAACATGCTACCAAAAACAACCTGGTGGGGATCTGACCTATATGGATAACTTTCCAATAGCTATACAATTTTTTTAAGTTTATTTAATTATTTTGAGAGAGACAGAGACAGTGCAAGTAGGAGAGGGGCAGAGAGGGAGAGAGAGATAGAGAGGATCCCAAGCAGCCTCCACACTGCCAGTGCAGAGCCCAAGGTGGAGCTCAAATTCCCAAAGCCATGAGAGCATGACCTGAGCCCAAACTGAGATGGGCACTTAAACGACTAAGCCACCCCAATGCCCCTGCTATATTAGTTTTTTAAAGATACAGATAAATAGTGACTTAGATTTCTTTAGCCTAATTACCAAGACAAGGCTGCTGCATCGACGATAATTTATTATTCTCCGTATTCATTTTTCTATTAATTTTTTTTATCAGTTATTTATTTTTGAGAGACAGAGAGAGACAGAGCATGAGCAGGGGAGGGGCAGAGAGAAAGGGAGACACAGAATCCAAAGCAGGTTCCAGGCTCCGAGCTATCAGCACAGAGCCCGATGTGGGGCTCAAACTCGCAAACCACGAGATTGTGACCGGAGCCGAAGTCGGACGCCCCACCGACTGAGCCACCCGGGCACCCTTTATTCTCAGTATTCTTGATGCTCTGGCATGTGGGCCTTGATCCTGGAAAAACTACATCTCCTGGGGCTCGCTAATTCCAAGAAATAGGACATGACTCCCCTGTGAGCACACTTTTGATAAACAAACCAACCAATCTGGAACACATACCCCTAGTCGTTCACTCTGTCAAACTCACAGCAAGTCGATATATCTCCACCGGACCAAGAACCAGACAACTAGGAACCACCTCTGTAGCCCATAGCTCACTGATGTTGTTCAAACTATCCAATCCTTATTCAGCATACCTACCCCGCCTCACCCATCCCTTCCCACAAAAACCCCAAACAAGGCTCTGGGCCACGGTCAGCCCTCTCTCCGTGTCTGCCTCGTAAGCGCCCCCTTGACCGTGTGCTGTGCCTTCCGTTTCTAGGTATCTGTGAATACAGGCGTCTTCCTTCATGACAGTCCTTTCCATGTCTGCTGTCTTACTACCCCTGATTAGAACAAATCCTGGGGACACTTTAGGAAAGCTGCGTAGCCAAACATCATTGCTCATGCTGGTCTTGTCCACCTGCACAGCTTATTCCTATTGTCCATGAGCCCGTAAGGTACAAAGGCCGGAGATTAATTGATATGACATAAATAATTTATGGGGCTAGTGACAGCCCGCCCTTTAGCTGGTCCTTGAGAGGACAAAATAATATTCTTAAGAAAACCTGTGTTATTCTGGCAGTATCTAACAGTTGATGGGTACCTGGGCCTAAAGGTGAGCACCAAGAATCTGTTTGTGGCCAGTGATTTTGATGTTGGATGACGCATGAGTAATTCAGGTGAATTCCCTACACATAAATGCTATGTACTCTATTATGAGGAGGGGGAAAATCAATGTTCTTCCTATAGTAAAGATCAATTTGTGCATCTAGATTATATCTTTATCAGTATCTGTTGCTGACATTTCAGGAAATTAGTACAAAATTAGCATCTTCTGACAGTAAGTGGTATGCAGGATTATTCTGACTTACAACATCGTTTTCCACACTCTTCAGCATACATGAGTAGAAGACTGAGTAGAAGCCAGAAATTCATAGAGTTAACATTCACAGATTCCGCCATTCCTATTGGCCCATAAGGTCCGTGTCTTGTAATTTTGCTGAGGCATGAGTTTGTACGTTTCACACCCGGCTGGCGTGAAAATTTACCAGTGCACATCCTATCCTGTCATTCAACGTCCACATCTCAAAATAACTTACAGCTCATCGTGAAGTATAAGTATTGCACAGTAGAATTGGTACTCGGTTAGTGGTATATTTTTGAATTAGCCATGGGTGAAAGCTTGGGGATGGATTTCTTTTCTTAAGAAGCCATTTCTTAAAACGGCTCTCTGTCTATACACATATTGTCAAGTTCATATTTATTTTTTAAAGTGTATTTGTTTCTTTTGAGAAAGAAGAAACATGTGTACAAGGGGAGGATGGGCAGAGAGAGGGAGAGAGAGAACCCCAGGCAGTCTCCTCGCTGTCAGCGCAGAGCCGGACGCGGGGCTCGGACTCACGAACCGTGAGCTCACGACCTGAGCCGAAGTCGGACGCTTAACCGACTGAGCCACCCAGGCGCCCCAAGTTCATATTTGGTTTAAGTGTATTTTCCATCTTAAGAAAACCTACCTTCCAATTCCAGCTCTGCACACTGTTCTTCACCTTCTCTCCAGTTCAAAACCTTCCTCCCCGTTCATTTAACTTATATTCATTAAATGCCTGAAACCCCTCTGATGAAAATGTGCAAGCACTCTTCATCAGAAGATTAAACTGGCATTTTTTCCTTTATCCATGAGCAGGATTTATATGGAAGGTACCACAACAGCTCCCGTTAAATGTGAAAGAGCATTAAGTCAAAAAGATCACTTAAATCATTTCTAACAAGAGAACTAAAAAAGAATACTTCGTCTCATACCAGGAAAAAACAAAAAGCTTTTAAAGCTTCCCTCTTCACACTTTGAGCTCTCGTAAGCAATTAGGTATTAAATCCAGCTTATCTAATTGAACAATTAAATGAAATGAGTTTGTTGTGACAGAGAGAAATATTGCAAATACATCAGTAAAATAAATTATCACCTTATAAACACTATCCATGGTCCCGACTGCTCTGGGGCTGTGTTGACAGCCTGAGGTCATAAACTACACGTACAGTAAAACATCAAAGAAACATAAACTTGGGGAGCTTGTGGTTCTAAGCCTGTAATCCAGCTCTTGTAATACAACAGACACTGCGAGACACTTAAAGTATCTGCATTAGAAGTATATTTTTAGCACACTTTTCCCTTTCGGGAAATTACGGGCTAAGAACCACAGTTTATCTTTCTCCATCCTTGTACTTTCGACTTTTCTACTTCAAATATCGTCAAGTTTTACATGGGTCCCTTGTAAATGGCATATAGTTAGATATTCTTTACCTTTTTTAAGTTTATTTATTTATTTTGAGAGAGAGAGCTCGAGCAGGGGACGGGCAGAGAGCGAGGGAGAGAGAGTCCCAGGGAGTCTCTGTACTGTCACTGCGGAGCCCAAGGCACCCGGGGCACGATCCTACAAACCGTGAGATCATGACCTGAGCTGAGATCAAAAGTCAGAGGCTCCACTGACTGAGCCACCCAGGTGCCCCTACTTTTAAATAAAACTGGCTTTTGGGCGCCTGGGTGGCTCAGTCGGTTGGGCGTCCGACTTCAGCTCAGGTCACGATCTCGCGGTCCGTGAGTTCGAGCCCCGCGTCGGGCTCTGGGCTGATGGCTCGGAGCCTGGAGCCTGCTTCCGATTCTGTGTCTCCCTCTCTCTCTGCCCCTCCCCCGTTCATGCTCTGTCTCTCTCTGTCTCAGAAATAAATAAAACGTTAAAAAAAAAATTAAAAGAAAAATAAATAAATAAAACTGGCTTTATTTATATCAATATAAACTGATATAAACCCTAAAATATTTGGGTTTATGTCTCCATTTAAGTATGTTGCTTGCTATTTCTCCCGCATATTCCATGTTCCTTTTTCTCTTTTTTACCTTCTTTAAGATTGTTCTCATTTTACTCGTTCCATAATTTTACATTGTAATATGGGAAATTTTGTACTTTCTCTCCATTTAGTAGCTGCCTCTGACACACCAATGCATAAAATTCTAACATCGATTAATATATTTACTCTTATATTAACTCCAAACACCCCCCCCTTCAGATTTATAGCAGAACAGTTATTGCTGTTGTTTCAATCATAATTTAATTGAATGATGTCATTCAATAAACTCCATGAAGCATTATTTTTATCACTTTCGCAGTCTTTTTTCCTTTAGCTATTTCTACATATTTAGTGTTTTCTTGCACCTGATACCGTTTTCCCTATGCCTTTAAAATTTGCTTTCTCGAGGGGCGCCTCGGTGGCTCAGTCAGTTAGGCACCCGACTTAGGCTCAGGCCATGATCTCACCGTTTGGGAGTTCGAGCTCCACGTCGGGCTCTGTGCTGACAACTCAGAGCCCAGAGCCTGCTTCGGATTCTGTGTCCCCCTCTTTCTCTGTCCCTCCCCTACTTGCTCATGTGCTCTCTCTCTCTCTCTCTCTCTCAAAAATAAACATTAAAAAAATTTTTTTAATTTGCTTTCACGAGGAATATGGGAACCCTGATTGCCTTGAAAACTACTTTCCCTGTGTCTGGAATTTTAGGTTGCTAGTGACTCTCTTCAATTATATTGAACATATTCTATTTCCCCATTGAATCCTGAGTTTTATGATTGCTTTCGAGAATTCTACGGCTCCACTGTCTTTTCTTTGAAAGCAATCTGCCTTGATTCTCTGACTGGTTTTAAGATCTTCTCTTGCCTTTGGCATCTGGCAGCTTCACTGTGATGTGTGTGGGTCCTTAAACTTACCGTGAATTTAATATTTCCATTTAAACCAGTCCCGGGGAATTTTCAGCCATTATTGTTTTTCAGATATTTGCCTCTGTCCCATCTGGCTCCTTTCTCATTCTTGAATTCTAACACATTATGCGCTAGACTTTCTTTCATCTTTTCCACTTTCTTGCCCCTTTGTCTTATATTCTGACTAATTTATTCATGTCATTTTCCCACTTCATAACTCTCTTTTCAGCTAATGTGATCTGAAATTAAAGACGACCTATTAAGGGTTTCAGTTCAATTATTTTGTATTTCTAGTTTTATGTGGTTCTTTCTCAAATCTGGTTGGGCTGTTTTTTTACCTGCTGGCTCTTTATCCATATATGTCACCCTTTTGTTCCTTTGACAGTTCGCTAATTCCAGCACCTTAGGTCTTTGGAGGTCAGTTTCTATCATCCATAGCTGCTGCTGGCTCTTGCTTTTGATGCCATGTTTTGCTTTTGCTTTTTGGCTTCTAGAATAAAAGCTGATGTTCATTAGAACTTGATGAGGATTCCATCGGACCTTATCCACAGGAGGGTTCTTCTGGGAATGACTAGAACCACTCCTGGCTTGAAGTCTTTCCAGGTCACCCAAGTAGAACGCATTCAGGGTATCAGTCCTTAACAAATGCTGGTTTCTCTCTATGAATTATCACAAAAGATATTTTCCACTCTTCATTCAGTATCGTCCTTGCAGGTTCTGAGAGGGCGCACGTAGGGGAAGTTGTTTTATCACACCCTGGCACTGAGAGTCTAGTTATTTTCTGTCCTGACTTTGATAGGAACCCTCTTGTTAAGCACCTCACTTTCAGTCAGCCATGGGCTTTGTCTGCTATCTGTTGCACCTTTGACTCAATTTTACCAGGCTCAGCAACGATCTTGAAGACAAAAGCTGGCTTCAGTACTCTGCTCACTCCTTTGGGTCCCTGCTTTCACTTACTTTTTGCTTTTTTAAGAGTTTCTTACTAATCTGCTAGTTCATCAGTGCGTGTACTTTGCCATGCTGGGCAGAGAGAGGTTTTTTCCTCAGAGCAAGTAGGCTAAGTCACTACAGCAACAATTAAATAAGCCTTTAGAAAAGTGCTTTTTATTTACCACTGTTCTGACGGCAAGAAGATTCCTGTACAAAGTAAAAATGATTAGCAGACAGGTTTCTATAAACGCTAAGTGAAATCAAGCGATGTTAGAACCAAATGTCAAGTCACATTATCAAGCAATAGGACAGCAAATTGGGACTCCAAAGTCTCATATTTTCCTCATTGAACTGTCTTTAGTATGCAGCTGTTCAACACTTCAGATGGTATAATATAATATGTATGATACTTTTAAAGAATTCCTTAGATCCCAGCCATTGAAAAAAAATATTCACTCCTTATTTACCAAAAATAAAGTATCCCATTGGTGAAGGCTGAGCCTAACAAAGTAGTTCTGGGGAAAAATAACAAAATCCAGTCAAATAGCCAGTTAGCACTCAATTCTAAATAGTTGTTCCTAAAATCCATTTGAGTAATTAAATCATACTAGGACGAAGTATTCTCAAGGGGTATATGTTCCTAGACGATTCACACCCTAGATCGTTGAGCACACTTTATTAATTCATGGAGTAAAAATAAAGTGAGATTGAACACAGGCACCTTGCGCATTCTACACACAGCAGGAGAAACCCTCTTTCCAAAAGAATAAGAAGTGAAAAGTATTGCCCCAGAGAGGCACATTTGGAAAAGACCATGTGAATTCCACAGAATTGACAAATATAAATATAATAGGTATATATAATTGCAATCAACTCTCTTCCTCACTTTCACGTAGTTTTTTCTGGACAGTGGCCCAAATTGCGTATCCTTACATAAGGCCACTGAGTACCCTTGCTGAACTCATCATCCTCAAGCAATACTCAGCTATGTTTGGCAGGATCAGGGATCCTTAAAAATGAATTTGCTTTATAAACGATGATACACATTCACACTGGTGAATCATTTCAAGAGTATAGCATTTCATAAACCTTTTTTTTATAATTGATGTTTTGAGTCATTGAATGTACTGTTATTATTAATGATAATAATAAACCTGATTGCAAAATGAAAGAAGTATTATTGCAGCCTTGCTGATTTCAGAGTAACCAGATGACTTACTTTCCATGCTTATTTGAATTTATTCTCATAAGGGGATTTTGGACGGCATAGTTTAGAGAGAAAAGAGAGAATGAATTTAAGTAGCAAAATTTTTCACTTACAGCAACAGCACCATCACAAAAAGTGCCGTGATATGTCCTGTTTCTATGGCGAAGATTTTATAATATTTACTTTATATGATAAGAGTTATAAGTAGAGTTCCATGTTGTTTGTTCAGCCTATTATGCAGATGGTGCTTGATTAAAATCTATTTTAAACTCCAGCGATTACTGCAAGATAGTGTGCATTAAACAGCTCTCCCAGCTCCATTAAAGGCTTTGGGACCGCGGCAGTTTATTTTAAATATGCTTATAGACGTTTCTAGCTTCTCCAGGGACATTTCAATATCAGTGATTCTCTTTCCTTGAGAGTCTTTAACTCGTGTACTCTGTATTCTTAAGAAGTATTATCTAAGCAACACCGTTAGCACACGCTTTTTTAAAGTGAAAAATTATTGTTTTCTTGTGATAAATAAGTTAAATACATCACTATAATTAAGCAATAAGACATGACAGGAGTGGGTTACCAGGAGCCTAAGGACACCTCCAGGGATTGTAGAAATAAATCTATGTCTGCGAGTAAGTTACAGGAAGCCCATGCGTCTGCGTGAAGCTTATGTGAGAGTAATATTTATTTATGCATTTGTGTATGTATTTATTTATTCATTAGTGCCTTAATCGGATGTGAAGTAAATCTGTCGGTGATCAGGATTACAGTTAGGGCCATTACAACCCAGCCATGTTTTGGTTTTCATACAACTTTTACATTTGTTTCGAATGCCCTTTGTCTTGGAACTCTGAGCCTTTGCCCGGTGCTGTAAGATACAGCAGTGGACGTGTGTGGTGATCCACAGCATGTAGGACCCCATACCAAGGCTGGGAGAAATTAACAAGGCTGGACACAGGAATGGCACCTGGTCCTTACTTCGAATGTGCTTGTCATCACGGGGAGTTTATACTTTTGCATTATACGGTTTCTTCTCTATTCGAGAGCTTATGATGTTGGGAGTAAATTTAACGCTCTCATTTTAGAGCCCTAGTAACTTTAGAAATGTTGCGCTCTAAAACAGTGCCCGGTACACAATGCTGTACTGTCCATTGCAGTCGCCACTGGTCATGCATGACAGCACCTTCAAATGTAACTAATTAAAATCAGATAAATAGAAAATACACTTTATCAGTTGTATGGCTCTAGAGCCATATGTGGCTAGCGGCCACCCTTTCCGACAGCACAGAGAATACTTCCATCTTTCCAGAACATTCTATGAGACAGTGCTGCTCTCGACTTTAGAAGTCAGGGTCTCTTAGAAAATTAGGATGTAAAATTATAAGCTTTCATCCATCTAAGTAGGAATTCAGGATCTAGACAATACTCAAAATTAAGGTTCAGGGACCTATTACAAATCCATTTAGCTGATTTTTCCACCGTAATGATATTCATCATCGTGTTCATCCCAAGTAGTTGGTGGTCAAAAAAGCCAGGTGTCTTTCAAAATGCAATCTGTTACTGGCACGTAAGTGGATCCAAATTATAACAACGATTTTTTCCTCAAGGAGGCTTTGCATATGAGCAATGATCATGTGCTTTTCAAATACATGATGAAGCTACCTCCAGAAAGTAGGCCTTACAAATCCCCGGTTCCTTACACAGGATCTAAAACAATAGCTCATTTCTGTATCCTCAGGAACACAAGAAAAATGAACAATAAATAATCAGGAGGTTCATGTGGCAGACACCCTTAAACTCACATAGCACTGCCCAAGTAGTCGGATGCATTAGATATCAAACCACAATGAGGACTTTTCATTCCATTATGCTGCACCCTAAAAACAAAGATGTTGTGCTTACCCAATAAGTCTTTATACAAGGAACACTGATTCCCTTCAAAGCACATTTTATTTTTTAAAAATAGAGAGCTTTTGGGGAGCCTGGGCGGCTCAGTCCGTTAGGTGTTCGGCTTCAGCTCAGGTCACAATCTCATGGTTCGTGAGTTTGAGCCCCGCATTGGGCTCTGTGCTCACAGCCCAGAGCCTGGAGCCTGCTTCAGATTCTGTGTCTCCCTCTCTCTCTGCCCCTCACCGCCTTGCACTCTGTTCCTCTCTCTCTCTCTCTCTCTCAAAAATAAATATTTTAAAAAATTAAAAAAAAATAGAGACCTTTCATAAATAGTGTTTGTTTTTGCTTTTTCCTCTTCTATCAGCCTGCGATGGAAGTCAGGGCATAGCTGAAATCCCAGTTCAGTTCCATATGGGCAATTCTGTAAGTGGTCAGAATATTATGATCCAAGAATATAGTTTTAGTGATCTACTTTAATTACTGAGGGAAAGACAAGTGAATCCTGAGACGTAAATATTTTGTGTGTAGCCTTTAGCTTGGCCGTCTCGGGTGCCAGTTTTCCTTAATGGCAGAGGTGGCTGGCCTAGGTGGCTCAGTTGGTTAAGCAGCCAACTCTTAATTCTAGCTCAGGTCATGATCTCGCAGTTTGTGAGATCGAGCCCCATGTCAGGCTCCATCCTGTCAGCACAGGATTCTCTCTCTCCCTCTCTCTTGGCCCCTTCCCCGCTACTCTCTGTGTCTCTCTCAAAATAAATAAATAAACTTAAATAAATATCAATCGGTAATCAATCAATCAGGCTTGCACCCGACTGTCCAAATAACAATTTAAAAAGGAAAGGTTGCATAAAGTTCAGCGGTTCGAAGACAATTTTGGACAGTGGAGGAGGGAAATTATTTAAATAATTTGGGAAAATCTTTTAATAAGTATATTTACATTGCGTCATAGGATATTGACTTCTGTGATTGACATTTGAGTATTTTCCAGAAAGATTGATAACCTCTGCAATCATAGAAATTTTAATACGTCACTAATTTTTTAACTGAAATTTCAAATGAACCCAGGTAAAAATATTCCATATGGATAAGCATTTATTTTCCTACACTTTGTTCCCTGTTTCTGAATATTTTCAATCCTTGAAGCAACATGACCTCCAATATCATGATCCCTCCATTTTTTAATATTCTTCCTTATGGACTTTGGTTAACTCCTTTCTATTTTTCTTTTTAATGAATATTTTGTAATTACAAATATAAGAATGGTCATGTTTATAAAATATTATGAAAAAGACAAAGAAGAAAATCATGAAGATTCAGTCTATAACCCAGAGGAATGACTATTAATGTATCAAATATTTTCTAAAAGTCTATTTGTTTTCTGTCTTACTACATATGTGCTTATTGTCCTAAAGCTCTCAAGTAAATTAGCATGGTTTAATTTCCTATCACAGAAACCACTTCTGCTTTGATTTATTCCTCCTCTAAGTTATGTTATTATTTTATGTTATAATTTTTATTACTATTCTAACAAATGTTAAGCACTTACTATGTGTTAGGAACCATGATAAGTGCTAGTGAACAAAATCACATGTGGACCTGCCCTAATGGTGCTTACAGTCTGGGGCGGGAGAAGATCTAACATTTAAATTATTATATAATTTCGTATGATGTGTGTTCTCAAGGAAATGCACGGAACTATACAAGTGAATAACGCGAACTTGACTGAGTTTGAGATACTTTAAGACTTGCACGTAGAGAAGCTCCTGGGTGGCTCAGTCAGTTGAGCGCCCAACTTCAGCTCAGGTCACGATCTCACGGTTTGTGGGTTCCAGCCCCGCGTCGGGCTCTGTGCTGACAGCTCGGAGCCTGGAGCCTGCTTCGGATTCTGTGTCTCCCTCTCTCTCTGCCCCTCCCCCATTCATGCTCTCTTTCTCCTCAAAAATAAATATAAACACTAAAATAACAAAAATAGAATTAAAAAATAAAAATACCTAAAAAGTAAAAAAAGGCTTGCAAATAGGAATGTCAACTAGCAGTCATGTCAGTGTGTTCAAAATTCAGGGGAAACATGAGTTTGACAGTTGTCCACCAACAAAAGGTAACGGAAACTGTGTGCTTAGGAGATTACCTAAGTACAAACTCATGAGAGAAGACAGTTTCCAGCAAAAGACATCAGGAAGGCATAGTGGCCCTCGGTGACCTGAACTGAGAGCAAAGTGATGGGGAAGGCACACCGAACTGAGTTGCAGAGGCTGTGTATACCCAGCCCGGACAACCATGTGGAGGAGTTTAGTTGTGAAGAGAGGAAAGAAAGATACGGCCATGTGTATCCCATAGGAGCAAAGAGAAAGGTGACTTTTTGTTTGCTTTGTCTCTCAAGCAATTAAATACCAGTGAGAACACTACAGTTGAAGGTGTGTCTGAGGCCAGTGTCTCCTACTCATAAGCATTCTGCTTCATTAGTGTAGAGTAAAGCCTGGGCATCGAATATTATTTAGAAGTTTCTGGACAATTCTAATGGACAGCCGTATTGGAGAGCCACCGTTCTAGGTCATGTTTGCCCACATTTTTAGTCTATAACTAACACCAGTTTGCCCAGGGTCAACTCAGTCTTAACATGCTAGACCTCTCGCAGATTTACGTGGGGACCAACAATTTCACACGATCACCTCTCAGATCCATCCTGGGGAAGATATCTTCTGGTGTTAATCTACCTTCGTTCGCCGGGTTCAAAGCATCCTGTCCCCGCATGGGTGTTTGATCTCCTTCAGTAGACAATTTCAAAATGACAAGCTTTTAGTTATCTTTCTCACTAAAAACAAGGCAAAGAATTCATGTAGCTTTTTTTCCTGTCTCCCTCCAGTTCTCGGAGCAGATCTTTTAAACGATGACAGTGTGGCATCACAAATTTCTTTCCGTTCATTCAGTGAATTTTTTTAAGTGCCTGCCATAATTAACATCTTAAGAGTTTTAAGCAAATATAAATATATACCATCTCAGTAACCACAAAATGGCACCGCAGCTGGTTTGCAGTAGAGAAAATGGAGGCCCAGAGAAATATATAATTTGCTCAAGATTACACAGGCAAAAATAGCAAAGGAGGGAATAAGTCTAGATCCTCTGGCGTCATATCCACTGGACATCACGCTTGCTCTCCACTGCTGGTAGTTATTTTACATGAACTCCCCTGCCTAGCGATTTGTCTGGATAAGATACGTATTGCTTGTGCATATGTTTGCAGAGGGGAAAGAAGCAACAACAGCAGAAGGGGAAGGTGCAGTGTACCTCATGTGATGATGGCAGCATTATCCAGAGAGAGCGCACATGTGCCTTTATGTTGGGGAGGGGTGGGGTGCCTGAGCAGAGGATCCCAAGGGAGGCAGCACTACTTGATATTCATGGAGATTCGTAGAATTTTAGGGCCAGAGAGAAATCTTAGCCACAATCTCCCATTCTATAGAGGTGAAGTCACACCACATATAATTAGCTAATGTCAAAGATAATATTCAAATGCAGATACCTTAAAACCATTCAGGATGTCTTTTCCCACCTGCATGAGAATAACAATTGAAATCACCCAGATATCCATACTGGAGGACAAGGAAGAAAATAGAACCAATTTTGAAACTGAGTGTAGAGCTGTCCTAGAAAGATCTAGAATCTAGAAGGTCTCCAGAGATGCACTGTCCAATATGATAGCCGCTGTCCACATGTAACTAAGTTTCAAGCATTCAAAATGAAATAAAACTTTAAATTTTGCTCCTTATTTATTCCAGCCACATTTCAAGTGCTCATTAGTTACATATGGCAAGTGGCTACCCTTTCGAATAATGCAGACTATAGAACTTTATCCTTATTACAGAAAGTTCCACTGGACAGCACTGATCTGTCTAGATGATGCCAGTCTCTAAACCATGAGCATTGCTAGCCTTCTATAGACCTAAGTGCAACATCAAACGTCCTTCAACTTTATTATTGGACACGTCACCCACCATGGTTTTAAAATCATAATTAGGAAGAAAAGGCTAAACTGCCCCAAAGAACCAAGTTAGATGGATCATACAATAGGGTCACTACAAGAGGAATCTGCTGCCGTCACAGTTACAATGCTGCTTCTCATTCAGCTTCCTGAATGGGAAAAATGAGAAGTTGACGGGTAAGGGATGATATTTAATGGTATAACAATAGTAGAAAAAGAATCAATAATGCTATTTGAAAGGTATGTAAATTAGGCTGCAGAAGGATAAATATGGCAACTGCAGGAAATATGAAGGTAGTTTTATCCAAAAAACAACAACAGCGACAAACCCAGGTGCCCCTGAGGAATGTCTGTGTTTGCGTGACGAGTATATCCGTGTAAGCCACCAAGGAGATCAATATGATATGTTGCCAAATTTTCTTAGTTCCTCTGTAATTCTGATTTGATTTTTTATTTCAGATCAATGGTGGAGAGAAGCGACCTGCGTCTGACATGGGGAAAAAGCCAAAAACCCCAAAAAAGAAGAAGAAGAAGGACCCCAATGAGCCTCAGAAGCCTGTGTCTGCATATGCATTGTTCTTTCGTGATACTCAGGCTGCCATCAAGGGCCAAAATCCAAATGCTACCTTTGGTGAAGTCTCTAAAATTGTGGCTTCAATGTGGGATGGTTTAGGAGAAGAGCAAAAACAGGTAAGAAAGAATGCAAAGTGGGCTGGTGGGAATCAACGTGGTTTAAGAAAGAGTATGCACTCTTAAAAAAAAAAAAAAAAAACGGCTTCGGAGGACTGTGGGTGAAGTTTTCCGATACCAGAATTAAGGCTGAGAATGCGCCCTGTCCGAACCGGACTTCAAGAGACTTTCACATAAGTTTATACTCCTTTACTACTCTTTCATAAATAGCATGTTAGTTTCCTTTGTTTCGAAGTTTATATACTGTAGTTACTATTGGAAGGACTTTTACATGTCCCAGCCAGGATTACATCATTCCTTAACGTTGCCAATGTGATCATAAAGACTAAAAAAAAAAAAAAAAAAAAATACTGAAAGTATTTTGAAAACTGTATACACCTCTCTCGAGCACTTATTGTGTACGCTGTGGTCATCAAAACCCTCTTTGCTCTTTGCCAAACGAACCTTACCCATTCCCTAAAGACCACCAGAGCCTGTTATTCAATCCCACGTATACTCGTATTTTTAGGCTGTGTTAAATGGGACCAGATGCCTGGTCATATTCTTCTGGTGTGGATTGCCACGATGTGAGGACCATGCTTAGGGAGGGCCATGTGGAGCATCTCAGCCACAGCATAAGTAGCCCAGAAGGTCTTAAGGATGATGGGAATCCCAGAGAGAGCTAAGAGCTCAGTACGCAGATGTAGCCCACCTCAACGAAGAAGCAATACTGATCCCATATTTCTAAACCATGGAGTAGATTGCCATGGCCACCATCTCGAATTTCATTGTCAAAAAGGAAAAAAAAATAGACAAGCATTATCATTAAATTACAGTCATTGAAACAATTACATGGATGCACCTTCAGCTGTTGCAGAATACGGAAAGGTACTAATAATGGTGTATTAATCTCACATTTGACTCTTGGTAGAGACCTTCACCTTTCCTCATCAGGTCCAGGGAAGTGTGTAAGCAACAGAAAGTCTCAAAGCTCTATACATCTAGAAGCACCTGTATCTTGTGAGTATGGGTCAACATCTAAATGTATATAGTTTCTTACTCTTCTCAGAAAACTTTCACATGATTTGTCTCATTGGTTCTGCTGAGTGCTCATAGACACTTTCATCTCAATTTTGTAGATCATGAAATAGAGCCAGATAGTTCAATTCATTCATGTATTCATTTAACAAGTGTTCGCTGAGCATTTACTATGTGCCCTGAGGCACTGTTCTGGACACCGGAGGTCTGGCAGAGAACAAAACAGAGTCCCTCGTTCTGCTGAATGGTTCATCTAAGATTACTTGGCTGGTGCATATAATTACTGTGACTAGAACTTATCATTCTCTGCAGTCAGTTATGGTGGTGATGGTAGAACCAGTTGCTAAGGAGCATAGAACCTGCCCTTCCAGTTCTCCCAAAGCCTTCTTTTCTGTCAGTCAAAGCTACCTTTTATAGTCGGAAATATCCATATATTTTCTTATGTCCTTTCCAAGATTGCCAGCCCAGAGGTGATTTCACAGGAAGGCACAGGCCTACAGTGTGGGCCACCATCTTGCAAGACTCATCTTCCAGGACAGAAAACACCCCACTGCAACATTGTGCACTCATTTAAAACATCCATCTCACTATTGAGAGGGTGGTCGATGTATTCTGTGATTCTGCTGAACCCCTAATATAGTTGTTTGGGGGTTTTAGAGCTGATTTCTAGCCTATCACAGATAAATTCGCTCCCACCCTCCCAAAGCCGAGGTATGGTTCCCAGTTGATGTTGGACATTCACTGTCCAACGCCACTCAGTAGAGCGTTGCTGAACGAGGAACTAAGTGCACATGAGACCAGGAATCCCAACCCCATTCCTGCCTGGATTTTGTAACCATAATGCCTCCCAGCGCCATCCCTGATGCCACACAACGGGATGTACCCCTGTCTCTGCTCCGATCACCCCTGTGTGTATTCTTAGCTAGGTACCAGGCTCCAATACTATAAACTCTTTTGCTTGGTGAGATGAAATTTCCCAGAGGAGACATTCAGAAAGTGATTGCAGGAAGTCTCATTCATCAGAGGACACACGTGATTCCCTCCTGAAGACCCAGCCCTTCCTCTACCCAAGACTCAGCAACTAAGTTGGGGGGGGGGGGCGGGGGGTGGTGCTGTTCCAAGGCATGTATGTGCTTTTTTATTCCATCTGTGCATCACTCGTCTGACTCCTCTTATCTCCCTCCCTGACCCCAGATACTTTTTCCTAATTGTTTCCCACATTCACTAAAGGAACTCAAGAGCTCGTGTGATTTGAAGACCAGTGGTTTCAAAGGGGGAAGTGTACAAAGACCATCCCTAGCCCACGATTGGGCCTTCACGTTATCACCGTGAAAAGTCAATGCCTATACCCGTGTTTCCCGTGGAAAAGAATAATGCTCATGTGATGAAAATCGGGTCGTTCCTCAAGGCAGCAAATATAATGCTGCAGGTTGTTCCCACTAATTCTATTATAATAAGGCCGTTTATTTTTATTATAGCAAGAGGGGAACATTAAGATAATATTCCACATTCTTTTTGTGTGACCATATAAAGCATTCACAGGCCCAAAGAATATGAGCTTCTCTATTCTCAACTGTCATGTTAAAAAGGAAAATTACTCCCATTCAAATCGGGGCTGAGCCTTTCTTTTTTTTTAACGTTTATTTTTGAGACAGAGAGAGACAGAGCATGAATGGGGGAGGGTCAGAGAGAGGGAGACACAGAATCTGAAGGAGGCTCCAGGCTCTGAGCTGTCAGCACAGAGCCTGACGTGGGGCTTGAACTCACAAACTGTGAGATCATGACCTGAGCCAAAGTCAGCTGCTTAACCGACTGAGCCACCCAGGCGCCCCTAGGGGCTGAGCCTTTCTAATGTGGATAGACTCACAGCTCTGATGTAACATTTGAGGATTTATAATTGTATACGTGTGATGACACGTATACTTTTTCCGCTTTCTCTTTTGCGTTTTCTTTGCCATGTAATAAGTAACTTGTAATGAGTCCACCTTTAGGTTCTCTCTTAGCAGAAATATTCGGGGTTTGGGGGAAGAATTTGTTTTACAAATAAAGGCTGGGGGCGCCTGGGTGGCTTGGTCGGTTAAGCGGCCGACTTCGGCTCAGGTCACGATCTCGCGGTCCGTGAGTTCGAGCCCCGTGTCAGGCTCTGTGCTGACAGCTCAGAGCCTGGAGCCTGTTTCGGATTCTGTGTCTCCCTCTCTCTGACCCTCCCCCGTTCATGCTCTGTCTCTCTCTGTCTCAAAAATAAATAAACGTTAAAAAATTTTTTTTAAAAATAAATAAAAAGTAAAGGCTGAAATTACATAGTAGTTGGCCTGTATAACTCATTGGATATTTGAAAGCAATTTCATAATCAGAATCCAGGTGTTGAAAAGCTATGCCAAGATTGTTTTGGAAAATACCTTATTAAAAATACCCATCTTTTTATCTTATTAAAAAAAAAAGTTAAGGGGTGGCTGGGTGGCTCAGTCGGTAAAGCGTCTGACTTCAGCTCAGGTCATGATCTCACGGTTCGTGGGTTCAAGCCCCACATCAGGCTCTGTGCTGACAGCTCGGAGCCTGGAGCCTGCTTTGGATTCTGTGTCTCCCTCTCTCTCTACCCCTCCCCTGGTCTCTCTCTCTCTCTCTCTCTCTCTCTCTCTCTTTCTCTCTCTCTGCCTCACTCTCACTGTCTCTGTCTCTCTTGCTCTCAAAAATAAGCATTAAAAAAAATTTTAAGTTGATATTTAAGAAGTTGAGCACCATTACCAAATCAAGGTATGGGGAGCAGCGTGGGTCACTCAAATGGCTTGTCCCCAGGCTCTATGCTCCTTTGACTTAACAAGGGTTCAGCATAGCTTTTCCTCTCCTGGTAAAAGCTGATCTTGCTTACTAAAGATAGGGAGGCTGAAGAGTTTGCTACAAAGTATGGTTTGGTAAGGCCCAGTGGATGCAAGCCCATCCCAGGCACAAGCAGAGAGAGGGTCAAATGAATGATATCAGACACTGTGCTTACAAAAGGGAGCGTATTGCAGCAGCCGGGCCACTGCCCTGCTGCTATGTGGCAGCTTTTCTCCCCCACTTTGCAAGAATTGCCAGCAAAGCGAACATGCCTGCCTCGAATGCACATTTGGGCATTGAGAGAATTTCAGCGGCATCTCCCCAAGTGTTATTATGGTGTATTACCACCTGTTCTTTCCCTTTATGTTGACTCACTGTGCCAACATCACATAGTATCTCCGTTTCGAACTTAAATTAATTGTATTTTTACTCATTTAATATTCAAATTTGGGAGCACACACACTGCTATGTATTTTTAAAAGAATGTTGCTGGAGCAGATTAGAGGCAGACCATTAAACTTCAAAACTTAGGCGTGTTGCAAGAGCCCCACGTGATGCTATTGGCATTGTGTAGGCAGCTGGTTCGGGGAGGAAGCTAGGATTTCACGTGCCACAATTGTTCACAAATCCCGTTGTCATAATAGCCCACAATTATGAACAGCTACAGATATAAACACAAACTGTGGAAAAATGGACAAAATTATTGATGATTTATTAGGGGCTCAGAAAATTACAATATTTAAGGAAAAACAGCTATTAGTGAGATTACGATTGAATGTTTTCTTGACAGCCAGAGAGAACATGACTAATAGAGCCGCTGTATGTTTATGTCACATGCTTCCTCATTGTGGAGGGTGGGCGGGAATGAGAAAGCACAGCAGAAGGGCGGATCTTTATTTTCAGAATCCATGGTGAGTGAGCAACTATATGCACTTCGGTTTCTGTGAGGAATCTCTCAAAGAAGAAGAACCAAAAGGAAGCCGAAAGAAGTGACAAAAGTCCCCCGGGAACACAAAACCTCCCTTATGAATCATCCCCACCAACACCACTGAACACACGTCACGTATCCGAGATCTCTCCATTTTCATCCTTTGGAAGATGGTGCTGAACCCCGAATGGAAGCAGAATCGCGTTTGCGATGCCTACCAGAGGTTTTAAATGCTAATGAATCGTAAGACAATGGAGAGCCCATTTCGGAAGCATGCTAAGTTGTTCAGAAGGCACCAGATGGAGAAAGGGAAATAAAGCAGAAGTATTGCTGTGATGCTGGTCTTTGCTACTTATCTTCCACTGACTGGAACCTACGGAGGATGAAAAATAATAACTTAACAATATCACGCCCTGTATATTAGGCTCCTTGGAGTTTCAGCAGCCCTCAGCATCTTTTTTAGGAGGTCTCCGCTAAATTTCTTATCTGTCCCCGTGATTTCTGAATTCTCTGATTCCGGTCACCGCACTGTAAGATCTGGGTCCACAGTGACAACAGAGAACGAACCAAGCCCTACTAAATTAAGGAGTCTGTCCAGCGTTGAAGCAAGAGGGATTGGTCCGAGGAACGATAAAGGGTTCTCGGGTCCTTTTTAGCCACAGAAAGTCAGCTCTTAAGTGGAAAAGGAAAGTCACCTTAAATCAGAACCAGATGTAAATTACTAAATGAACCTCAAGTTCCTAATTGGAGACACAGGCGGGCCGTAATACATTTAGCAAATTACAAACAAAATGTTCTTGTTTACATTACATTAAATGGCTTTAAAGCTTCAGCCAGAGAGCTAAATAAACATGCTGTTATGCTAAAAATGGAGTGGAAGGCCTGTTCAGAGTTTGGTGTGTTCGGAGAAACCACAGCCCACGGTGCCCAGGGAGTATATTTTTGTAAACGTTGGTCCCGTCGTGCATGGAAGAGGAGAGTCGATTTACCTCCAGATCCAGAACCTAATGAGCAGATATCACTTGCAGGGAAACTGTTGGAATACTGTAACATATGCCTTCTTTCAGGATGCATAATTCATATCCAAGGATATTAGCCATAGCAGTTCAGCTCAATAGCAACACCTCATTATTTTATCCCTCAGTATTTATTCCTATGTTTGACGCCTCATGAAATTACTGTTAATGTGTTTATATAAGGGCAGATCTGACACGAGTGGCAAGAATGTAATTTCCTCCTCATTCTTTCCTGCTGCCGTGTCCTCTTCCCCTGGTAGAAGCGGCAAGTGTAAATAGTTAATTTGCTTCAATTATGAGCCTGTCCTGCTAAATTAGAAGCAGCAGGGATATGAAGAGCCAGAATTATACTTATGAGGCAGCTGACAAATCCTCTGAGCCCATGGAATCAAATCATTTACGCTGCCGGGGTTTTCTCCCCCTTATCTTGCAGTAAAATTTGGATTTTGCGTCAACACCACTTAAGGTTAACTAAAATCCTGTGGCACTGTAACATGCACACGTGTGTTTATCTCAGCCACTTCCTTATAAACGCTAATGCACTTGGCCTTTTTTTTTTTTCGACTAGGAGTACAAGATACGTGAAACAATTGTTCATTTATAAACTGTAGAATATAAGAACATTTTAATTCATGAGAATGTGACACTGAGCAATTAAAATTGTGAGATGAAATGATGAGCATGTTTTGCTTCTAAAATGCAGGTATATATATATATGTGTATGTGTGTGTATATATGTGTATACTCACATATAACTGTCGGTACATAACGGGATTATTGCATGCAGGCATGAACGTACGTAGTACAGATGTAGAAATATCCTTTGCTCATACACAGTGGAAACACATCGCACTTGAAAGTTTCCACGGCGCTGATGGAGAGAGAACTTGAGCAAAATACTCATTCGAGCTGGTTGTGCTTTATGTGTTATTGGTGAAAATACTTGAAGTGGTCGGGTGACATATCTGTGTATCAAATCCTCTGTTTCCACTGATGTGCATTTCAGTGTAGAAGATGTAATTCGGTACTTTATCACGAGCACTCATGCTGACACTCACAAAAGGAGAGATCAGGAACCAGAGGGTCTACACTCGGTCGCAAATGTTTCCTGGGCACATAGTAGATGTCCCAAGCAAGGCCCTGTGTCCCGGGGCTTCAGCTGTAGACAGTACAGTGGGGTGTCTGACTCATCGAGGGGAGTTCCCCGGCAGCTAGGAGGAGCCACTGAGGAAATAAAGGTGGATCTTTGATACTGGGTCAGTTTGGTTCACCTCATGGTTTTGCTAGATTTGTTGAAGGATATTGGGTAAAAGAACTATCCATTGCAGTCTGTTTTCTTATCTGCAAAATGAGAGTAGTAATACCACTGCAACCTTCTTGTCAAAAGAATTAAAGACTCTAAATTTACAGGCAGCCTGACCCACACACAAAATGCAGACAGTAGAGGCATGTTTTTAATGCCTTTTTTGATTCTGTAGCGTCTGTGCCTCACGTCACAGCCGGCACGTAGTAGGCACTCAACGAATCGTTAAGTGTAACTGAATGACATCCTACTTGCCCCAACCACCCTCATTTAGTAAATCAGCACGTATATTGTGTAGTCATTGTTTTCAGAAAAGAGCTTGCCTACCATTCTGTACACGTTGTTGTATCCATCCATTTAGATGGATCAGATGGTCAGCCAAAGAATTGATAGTAAGACTTTTGTCACGTTGTATGATGTTTTCGTTCCTTTGAATACTACTTTATAAATTTCTTTGAGTTCCGGAATGCTTAAGAAAACGCTGAGCAAGTGACACATGATGGAAATTTAACCACATGTAAGTACTAAGTTCTATATAAAATACAGATGCACTTGCTCTGTCTTAAATAATAACAGTATTGAAAGAAGCTGAAAACGTTAATTTCTAAAGGATACAACAGGGAATTGTGATTAAATTATTATTTCTTATACACAACTGTACTTCTAAGCATTTTCTATAAATATGGACTGGTAGTGGGGACAAAAAAGAAAAATAACCCTACATTTGAAGTCAACCAAAAAGAAAAATGCCTTTAGGGTTTTTTTTTTCTTTTTGTAGTGTTTGAATAGAATACAGAATTGGAAGAATTATACATTTTTCTCTTATTATTACTGTAAAGGCTTGGTTGAAATAAACTATGACTACGGAGATTAACTAAGGGCCAGAGCAGAAAAGAAGGAAGGAAGAAGGAATTAAACGGTATTTAGATTTTCCTTTTTTTCTATGAGTTAGATGGATTGTTTGGGAAAGGAACAGAAAGTAAAAAAGGAAAATGACAGACTATACTAGACTTTTTTCCTATTTGAGTTTATCATTTTCACTGATACTGAACTGCTGATTTTAATTAGGGATTAACAGCCTATAAAAACATGTATTGATGTTGGTATTTAGTGCATTTCAAAAATGAATCCGTGAATCACTAGATTATATGAACAGAGTTTGGATTCTCCAGAAATGCTATTTGACGTCTATCTACGTATGCTTTAGATTAGCCATCATTTATGTTTTAGTTTAACCACTAAGATGCAGTCCTTAGATAGGATATGGTAGCTCTCTTAGAATAACAAACCACAGCCTATAACTAAGTTAGGACAGGATGGATTCAAAAGTGTTTGGATGAGCTGGGGAAAATGATAAATGATGTATTATGATTTTTAAATCCTCATCTGGCCAACTTTGCACTTTATTTCAAACAGCTGTCGACCATTTGGAAGCCATTTTGTAGCTCACCCGAGTACTAATATTTACTGTGTGAACCACATATCTTTAAAATATTTGTCTTTCCCTGAGAGAAAGAGAGAGAGAAACTGTTTCTTTCCCAGACTTGACTTTGACATAAATCAGACCCATCTTCCTAGGTTAGATGGTTTGATCCCTGCAAGGCTTGTTCATTGCCAAGTGCAGTCAGCATCATCTTCGGTTTCTGCAAGTAGGAGACTTTCTGCATCCATGAATAGAGGCTTTGAAACATTTTTGAGGAACTTTTTACTGGGGAGTTTTAAGTAACTGTTCTAAAGTAAGAGTTTCCCACTTCACCTGTATGAGGAATTCTTACACAGTTTCATCATTCTCTCACACATCCAAGGCCTTTCTTCGGACGTATCCGTCAAATCTAGAATTCAGAAAGCATCCGTGTGCAAGTTTAGAAGGTAGCATCAGTAAGACATACAGGTTATATAATAATGGAGCCATTAGGTAGTTCTCAAAGGTGAAGGTTCTAAATTACTGTCAGGGAAACCACCTCAGATTTTAATTTCACTCTGGGCTACTCCCCTTTAACCGCAACTACAGAAAGAGACCTCTTGAAATGACCACCCTTTGAATCCTCCTTCTGAACATCTGCAGCTATGCAGGAAAGAGCAGACCCATCAATCCACGTAATATGACGTGATGAGTTTACTCTTTTCTAAAGTGCTATCTGGCCACCGTTGCGATGATCCCACATAGCCAATCATCAGTAGGCAATAGGGAGCCATTTCTAGAAAACAGGGCGCTCTGAATGCTAGTCAGGTATCCTGTAACAACATCGATCCCAGAGTGAAACCAGGGGGCACATATCCAGCCCAAAACATACCGAGTTAGCCACCTTTCTCCATTGGTTGTTAATCAACAAATTTCAGGAAAGTTAACACTTTGTGTGAGGTTGACTCCCGGGAGCCCAGCAAAGGGACGGCACTGGAGTAACACTGTTGCTGTTTCAGTAGAAACCAAACGCAAGAAAGATGATAGATGCTATAATCAGGCCTTCTGACAACACCATCGTATCTACTGCTGCTTAGAAAATGATGCTTCGGTCAACGCTATGGACCAAAGGATGTTGTATTCGCCTTTAGGAGCTCAGCGAATCCTCATTAGCTGACTGGGGGTCACTTGGAGGAGCGTGTTAATGAAAACATGATGGAAATGTTTTGGGTGTACAAGTGGATATTACCATCGAAGACATATTTACTAAATATTTGCTTCAGAGGCCTGAATAGCATCTCTGTCTATGTGGGGACAAAACCCTCTCAAAACAGCTTTAAGGTATTAAAAGCAAATGTAAACAGTGTCAGTTGAAGATCACGAATTATAAATCATGTCTTGGAGCAGAGGTTGAAGGGAAAACTATAAACAGAAATCTCTCAAGAAAAAAAATAAATCAATAAAAAGCAGGAGAGCTCTGTGTCTCTGACTGACGGTGGCTGAACCGAGACGTATAATATACACAGTGGCATTTGTTGCATGCCGGCATTTATTTGCTTTCACGTGCGAATTTTCAAAAGAGAATCTGAATTTGACTTCCAATAATTAGCTTAGTGAATTCCCAATACTCTTGTACTTGAACCAAGGAATTTATTGGCTTTTTACTAACAAACTTCTTTTACGTTTCTTTGGTTTTGTAGTTAGTAAAGATGGCACAAGGGTTATATGATGATATTGTATGGATTCATAATTGCCTTATCATGATTGCCTTTTATTATACCAAAATACAGAAGTCTAGGCTGCAGACCTCCCAACTAAAAAACAATTAGCACATTCATTTCATAGGGGCTTTTATAATTTTGTTGACAAGGTTAGTCATTTGTTTACCTTAAATGTTCTGCTTTAATTAATATATTCATGAGCAAATAATATTTCTCAGATCTTGAATTTCACAGTCAGGGACTGGGCTCGGCAAAGCACCTTTGGCATTAGAAACCATAAATTGACCTCCGCTGCCAACATGGGCAGGTATTTCATCTTTAGACATCATTTATATTTAACTACGCTGACTAATTCGAAAGCCACTTTTCAATCCTGATCTGTGTCGGTTTTTGAGCTCAGCATTACAAAATATTAGCCAAGCCTCATTCCCCGCTGTGAAATTCAAGACGTGGGAAATTTAAAATAGTTGTATGGATGAAAATACATTTCCATTTACACAGTAAATGGTGAAAAATATTTTATTCTTTAAGGCCGATTTCAAAAGGTTGCCAAAAACAGATTCTAAAGCCTTGAAAGAATCAACTTCATGGTAGCCGACAACCATGCGTGTTCACTTTGCTAGTCTTTCATTTTCGACTCTAATGACTCCTTTCTGTTTAACTTAGCGATGTGACCTTTAGCATACCAGCAAGTCATTTTTCAGTACTTTGGCTCAATTTGGGATGATTTTGCTTTTATTTTCAAGATGATTCCCTCTGAAAACTGAAAAGCTTCTGTAAAATGAAATGCATTTCAGAACATTTTTACCTTTTCACCGTGAGGGGTGCACAGATCCTTGTCATCCAGTGTCTTCGTTGGAAAGGGCAGGACCAGAGCAGGCTGCGCGGCATGGCATTGCCTGCCGTCCTCGGCCACTCGGGGTCCCCAGTCTACTCCCAAACGTGTCTTTGACTGCCGCAGCCGACTCCTGAGTCTTTGAAGATGGAACTTCAAGGCTCTAAATGTTAAAATAGTGATGAACCTGCAAACTTTGTAACTGTTCCTTTGATTTACTTTTTGAACAGCATCGGTCATCTTTGAAGTCCGTCCTTGTTTTTATATTTAGCATGGAACGTCTATACCAAGATTTTAATGCACTGTAGAATTATCTGCCCATTATACAAATATGAATGGCTTCTTCACTCGCTTGTGGTTTCCCTGGGAACCTTCATCAATAGCATCTTTCTAAGCCAACTACCTCCACTCTCAAAGTAACCCAGATAAATCCTTTCATACGCTTAATGTAAATGGAAAATTTTACTCTTAATCTTCTTCTCATCTAGCCTATTGCCATACTTCTTAGAAATCTGCTCCAGTAAGAAAACATAATCTTTGGGGAGACATATACGATTATATAATTGTGTGTATGTGTGTGCGTGCAATTATCATTCTGCATTGTAGTTCTCTGGAAACAAAAGCAGATGCACTTTCTAATTTAAGACTCTTTGTTGTTGTTACAGGTCTATAAAAAGAAAACCGAGGCTGCTAAGAAGGAGTACCTGAAGCAACTAGCAGCCTACAGAGCCAGCCTTGTATCCAAGGTAACACGCAATTGTGTGGTACTGTGATGGAGTGTGGCCATCTTACTGCAGCCTATGATGGTCATTTAAAAGCATAAAAGATCACTTTAGCATTTCTGCGCTATCGTCTTTGTGGAAAAAGAAAAAGTAAATCCTCAACAAAGCTATCTGTGGGGGAAGTATTTGTTCATACCTGAAGGAAGACCAGAGTGGCATCCTCTGGGCCTTTTGTGAGATATTGTCCACTTGCTGATCATTGGCTCTGTGCGTTAGTCACAGCACAGTCTTTTTTTTTTTTTTAAGTTTATTTATTTCCTTTGAGAGAGGGAGGGAGTGCGAGCTGGGGACGGGCAGAGAGAGGGAGAGGGAGAATCCCAAGCAGGCTCCGCGCTGTCAGCACAGAGCCCGATGTGGGGCCGGAACCCATGAATCGTGAGATCACGACCTGAGTGGAAATCAAGAGTCAGACGCTTAACCGACTGAGCCACCCAGGCGCCCCACAGCACACTCTTAATCCTGAGCCAACTTCCTATTTCTCCACATCCCCCCCTGAAATTGCCCTCTCCCCCACACCCCATCCCATTGGCCTTAGCCGAGGAGATGACAACTGACTTAAATGCTAGCCTCATCACAGTATCATTAGGACGTTAGCTTGCTAAATAAATACATAAATAAACCACAGCATTTCATTTGAAAATGAAAATGCCACTTAAAAAAATGTATACTTCAGAATATCTTAAATACTGGTCCTTTCTGTTATAAATACTCAAGGATTGAGTCTCTTTGGTCTCCGATTATCAAAGTTGTGTTTTGCCTCATAGACTTCTCAGGCAGGTCACCTCAGAGAGACGGGACTGAATCTGTAAGCACTGGACGGGATGTCATAGCAAGTCCAAATTTGACTATTACTTGGCTCAGTGTGGCTTGGGGCTCCGGCCTTCCTTCCATTCACCTACAAAAACTCTCTTTCATCCACAAATATCCACCCCCTTCCCACAGCTCTAAAGCAATTGTATGAATTAGTTTTTCATCAGGGAAAATATCTACTGAATACACTGATGCAGAAAACAAAAGAGAATGCAAAAAACAAATGCATAAGAAATTTCATTCCACTCTTGTTCTAAGGCAACTCTCTTTTTCACATTCTAAAGGTATGACATTGTGGGAAAACTCAACTATTTGGGGAGGGGGGGGTGCTTGGTTTTTGCTTTTTGGGTTTTTTTAATATAATTTATTGTCAAATTGGCTTCCATACAACACCCAGTGCTCATCCCAACAAGTGCCCTTCTCAATGCCCATCACCCATTTTCCCCTCTCCCCCACCCCCATCAACCCTCAATACAACCCTCAGTGTATTTAAGAGTCTCTTATGGTTTGCCTCCCTCCCTCTCTGTAACTTTTTTCCCCCTTCTCCTCCCCCCTGGTCTTCTGGTAAGTTTCTCAGGCTCCACACAGGAGTGAAAACATACGGTATCTGTCTTTCTCTGCCTGACTCATTTCACTTAGCATAATACCCTCCAGTTCCATCCATTGCTGCAAATGGCCAGATTTCATTCTTTCTCATTGCCAAGTAGTATTCCGTTGTGTATATAAACCACAATTTCTTTATGCATCAGTTGACGGACATTTAGGCTCTTTCCATAATTTGGCTATTGTTGAAAGTGCTGCTATAAACATTGGGGTACAAGTGCCCCTGTGCATCAGTACTCCTGTATCCCTTGGGTAAATTCCTAGCAGTGCTACTGCTGGGTCATAGGGTAGGTCTATTTTTAATTTTCTGAGGAACCTCCACACTGCTTTCCAGAGCGGCTGCACCAGTTTGCATGCCCACCAACAGTGCAAGAGGGTTCCCGTTTTTCCACATCCTCGCCAGCATCCATAGTCTCCTGATTTGTTCATTTTAGCCACTCTGACTGGCGTGAGGTGATATCTCAGTGTGGTTTTGATTTGTACTTCCCTAACGAGGAGTGACGTTGAGCATCATTTCATGTGTCTGTTGGCCATCTGGATGTCTTCTTTGGAAAAGTGAACTATTTGTTATTTAACCTTAAAATTTCCAGCTCTCCTGTACTCTCTCACTATGGATCTCATACTTCCTAGTTCATCTCACTCCTTTTGAAGATATTTATATTTTCTGCTGATTCCATCTCCCACTTCTGTATATTTATAGATTCACAGAATGTGCGTGAAATTATAGCCAAAAAATGAGGTACAAAATATTAGATCCAATAGCAAAAAAAGAGAAGTTACAAATTAGTGGATCCATCCAGCCATTGGATGAAATAGTCATGTTGATATTATTTAGATTAATATGCCCCGCACGTAAGAGGGACTTTGAAAAAAATGAATTCTCCTTATTTCACCTAAGTTAAGTTTCTTTTTGAGGATGTTAAGTAGAATTCTAGTCAGAGCATCTTACATAGGAGAAAATCAATACATAAAGTCTCAATCCCAATACAAAGCGCTCTGGTTAATGTTATGCAGATTGCCAGAATGCCATAATACTGACTAAGCCTTTACTTTCAAAACAAGTGTCCTCAGATTTGCTCATCACTGCAACTTTTCCTACTGTTCATTCTCAGAGCTGCAACCCTCAGTATACGGCAATTTATATAAACGCTGCGAATTGCCATTTCTACATTTAAAAAACCAAGCACTTTTTTTACAGCTTACTGTGACGTTTTTGTGTCTGTGTGTGTGTGTGTGTTTTCTCTTTGGCGGTAGGAATTTTGCTGGAACGGTTGAATGTCTGTTTATGTACAACTATCTATTGTGTGTATACAAATTGCAGCAAAATTACAAATACCCTCTCCAGGTTAGAAGGAATGGCTCTCTCATGTTACACGTGAGTGGATATTTGCAATGTAACCTTGCAGGCACGCATGGGAAATTTACCAACCTACCTTCCCATTGTACACAGACACGTAAAAAACCATTTCTTTTCCATTTTAAGTGGTGACGAGGAAAAATAATAGCCATTTGTATGCACATGTACACTTTTTCAGTGTTATAATTTTTTTACATATTATAAATTATTTCCCTGTTCTGAAAGATCTAAAGGTGCAATCATAAAATGCTACATGATAATAATAGTCACAATTCCAAGTAACCACAGTGCTCCAGCCGAGCTCTTTTTGTCCCCATTCCCTCATCCATGTATTCATTTGGCAAATTTCCCCGGGCATGTGGTCTGGGCCGAGCACCGTGCCAGGCTCTGAGGGCGCAGTGGAGAGTAGGCAGATATATCCCCTGAACTTAAGAAGCTTTTACCTTTTGTCCGGGAGACCAATAGCGAAAATGTAAACTAATAAATGACCAAGATCTTGGAGAATCTAAGCATTCGGAAGGAAATAAAGGAAGGGACTTGGTAGGGTGGTCTACAAAGCCCTCTTTGAAGAGGGAACCTTGCAGAGCTAAAGGAAGACCGGGACTTGCAAGACAGAGAGAGCCTGAGGGAAAGCCCACCAGGCCGCAGGACAGCAAGCCCAAAGCCTCCCGGGACAGAAATGTCTCTTTGAATTGGAGTCAGAGGTCAGCGTGACTGGAGCTGAATGAAGAGAGGAAGCACGGTTTGAGGTGAAGCCAGGAAGACAGACGGGGGCTGAATCACGGAGACCTTGCAGAACACTGAAAGGAGCTAGATTTTATTCTCAGTACAGAAGGAAGCCACCGAAGGGGCGTCAGTAGAGGACGGGCAATCAGATTTAGAGTTTTAAAACATCACTCTATGCGAACGTGTTCTCTCAACCCCCATACCTTATCCCTCAAAGGATGCTCGGCCGTAAACATTTCACTAAAGAGGAAAAGTGTCACGTAGGCAACAAGTTGCCCAAGCCCAGAGTTGACCTTTACCGTCCTCAATCCCTGCTCTGGGTCTAGCAGTATATGCTTGACCTGCTCCCTTAAACCACCTCCTTCCCCACGAGTCATGGCACAGCGTTGACCTCCTCACTTCTAACGTCATTGTTGTCAAAGACGAACTGCATCAACCACAGCATCGTGTTTATTGTCTATGTTCTCGTGGGCGAGTTTTATTAACCCCTCCCTAGCTACGCATTTTGGTATGTGTTCTCACTGCAATACATTCACTTCACCAGATAGGGTTTCGCTCCCCTCGACTGATAGCTCTTGCCCTTGCTACTTTGCAGCCAAAGTCAAAAGCCCACCCAGGGCTGCCCAAGACCTGCTCCACGTCAGGCACAAGCCTTGGTGCTGAGAGCAGAAAGATGAACACAGATCAAAGCGAAATATGTCACCGTACTTGAAAAGCTTGAAGACTGTATTCTAAAGTTGGCTGCTTCTTATGGAACATAATCAAAAATAGAAACAGCCCGTTAACGCTGGCTCCACCTATGAAAACGGAGTCCTAGGATGAGCAACGTTCCTCCCAATTACTATGTTCCAGCTTAAATATACTATATACCTTCTAATCCGGCATATTAATTATCGTGACTCTGGGCCTGAATAAAATTGACATCTACCAAAAATAAAAACACTCAGTCATAGTAAATAAATATTCTAGCCTTCATACTTCAGAATGATAACACGGACACATCGTCAGCAAGATACTGAATCTTTTCCAATCATAACACAAATACAAAAGGCATCTTGCTGTCGAGTAGCTTCTGTGTGTCACATAGGAGGCCAGGCATTTTCCAGGTGTTCCTACTCCTCCTTCTCCTAACAACCTACAAGATAATATTTAGCCCATTTTCTAGATGGTCTCTAGGCAGAGAGATTAAATGATCCGCCCACAGAGACGAGAGGCTGGCAGGGGCAGACCGTCCTCAATCGCTTCGCCGTCTCGTTCGAAGGCTTCTAGGCTTTTTCTATCCTGAGTGATTGTCAAATATCTGTGCCTCTAGAACTACAACCTCTTGTCATCCCCCAAGAAAACTGTATGCCAGCCCTTACGTAGTAGACAGCTGAGAGCAAAGCTACAATGACTTAACTGAGGTGGGGTGGTGGTTTAAAAGGCTGCCGACTCCCACCGCCCCCCCTAACCCACACCCCAGGGACTGGCCAGAGACCCTCAGGGGAATCTAGGGCCCACAGAGTGTTTGGGAAGCTTCGCTCCATATCAGGCTTTTCCAGCTGTCCCTTCACTTGCTTCACCTGGTCCCATGGACAGGTGACGGACCCAGCCGGGGGCGACTCTGCCGTGCAAGAACCCTGGGATCGAAGGCGTGAACGGGAGCACAGAGTGTTGCAAAAACGACACCGGTCAGACCCTGGAATAACTTATGCCATTTTGGGCTCTATAATTTAAAGGAGGGGAAACTGAAGACATTTCAGATGAAAAAGTCATAAACGTGACTGAAAGGTAAAGGGGCAGAAGGCAGTAGCTGAGAAGAGAGCATTGGAAATTCCTAAGCCTGAGAAACAAAGACGCAGGCCTGTCCAAGCCCGTGACGGGCTTTAGACCCAGGACTCTGATTACCTGTGCCCCCGTTTTCTGTGACTCTAGAACGGGAGACAGACAGCGTTTCAGACTGGAGGAATTCGATCTGAGCAAGGCCTTACTAAACTCGAACGGGCTGGGCACATAATTTCTTTTAAAGGCAGGAAGCAAAGGTTTATAAATGAGGATGGGAGAAGAGGTCTAAGGCATGGGGCATCACGGAAAATCTATTCAGGGTTCTTTTAAGTGCCTCCAGCCTCACACTGAGAGAGAGGGCGGTCCTCAGAGGGCAGCGAAGTCCCCAAGGCCTGGGCGCAAGTAGGTGTGGGTTCAGATTCCAGGCTTCCCACTTCTGACTTGCGATCTTCATGCACGTTGCTCGGCTACTTCTCAATTTACTCACCTGCTAAGCGGAGAAGACAGACAGCAGGACCTACATCACAGGGCTTCCCTGTTTATATAGAAACACTGTATAAATGCCATGATTCAGGAGCCTGAACACAAGAAGCACTGAATAAATACCAGCCTTTTATTGTTATTATTATTATTATTATTGTCAATTTTATTTTCCATGTATTGGTAGGTGTGCAGAGTTTGTGTGTGATAGAAAATTCAGCTGCGTCAGATTTTCAATTTGTCTGCAAGGCTGCTTTGACATAAAGGAATTTTAATTTTTTTTTTTTTTTTTTTTTTTTTTTTTTTGAGAGAGAGAGAGAAAAAGGCAGAGTGCGCTTGGGGAGGGCAGAGAGAAAGGGAGACACAGAATCTGAAATAGGCTCGAGGCTCTGAGCTGTCAGCACAGAGCCTGACGCGGGCCTTGAACTCATAAGCTGTGAGATTATGACCCGAGCTGAAGTCGGACGCTTAGCTGACTGAGTCGCCCAGGCGCCCCTACATAAGGGAATTTTAAAAGTGACCTTAAAATAAGAAAAATTTGCTTCATGGAGACATCCTTTTATAAATATAAGAAATGATGGAGATATTTTAAAAGCCCATCTACCCAGCTTTCCTAATTGAAATGGTCTTTATGAGCTGTTAGTCAGGGGAGACTAATAGTTTGACGAGCAATAATATATACGATTATGAAGGCTAGAGCTCCCTGGTTTGAACATGCCATTTAAGGTCATTTTGAGTTGGGCCATTAAGTAAAGCTTAAGGGTATATAGATTTTCCATAGACTTGGGAATTCCTAGACCTGGGTCTAAATTATTATGTTGAAAATAATGTCTAACTTTAAAGCAATGGAACTAGTTTCATTTTACCACCTAGACCAGAATTTATATTCCCAAAATGAGTGTTGCATTCAAAGTAGTCACTCTGGGAGGCTACAAACTTCTTTTATTATTGCTCCCAGAATTCAAAAGATTTTTGAAACTGGTCTTTCAGAACTGCAGTCAAGAAAAGTGTATGAGCCACGTTAGAAAATCAATCTTGTTACATTGTTTTCACACCTCATTCTTTTCCCCAAACATCACCCAGATCTAACCCACAGACTTGGCTTCAAGTGACGATTAGCTGTTTCCAAAAATCAAATTCCCCATCAAAAGACAAAGAGTTGTCTGAGGATATGTAAAACAGGGTCCCACTGGCTCTGAAGAGAATTCCAGTAGGGAAATTCCCAAATATTCCAAGTAAGAGCAGCATTGTTTGGGATATGCATACAGCTTCTTAGAAATGCCAGCCTGGAAGGAGACAACATTTGAATGAATGTGTTCTCTGGTATGTTAAATAACAGTAATCTGAGTCATGACTTTAAGGCCACACATCAGATAGGAGATTTCGTTTCTACCTTGTACAGCGGGCAATGGAAGCTTTTTATAAAAATATAGAGTGGAGGACAACATTGAATCAAATTAGGACAGTTCTCTGTTGCCATGACCAATAATAGTAAAGAGCCACAACACTCAGTTCAACAGAAGGGTAATAAATTCACAAGGAATGATTTCTTTTGTTTGAAATAACTTCTAGAATTCATGCCATGGAGAGCTATTGAGACAAACGCTGGGTCTGAGTTTGACAATGGGATGGATTATTTTATGACTGTTAACATAAAATTTGCAGCTCTGTAAGCCCAGATCGTGATTTAAAGATAATAAAATCTCATGCTTCAGGGTGTAAGTTAATCACCTGCAAGGACCAGGAAGAATTTTCCTTTCAAAAGTAACAATGCACAATTGAGTAGGTGCATAAATCCTGTTTAATTTCCAGTGCATCAAGTATTGGTCAGTGCTGAAAACAAGAATCAAATTAGATGGACTATTAATCTGATTTGGTTCAACAACTCCTATATTGTTGCTTCCACTGAGTTTTATGTCTTGTGTTTATACTTTGCTATTTTAAATAACAATTGCTTTGTCAGTTTCTCGTTTCTATAACACTTATCATCCCAGAATGGGGGCATTTATACACTGTGCAGTATTATCTACTTTGTACAAAATAAATGAAATTGAAACTATCTCAGGAATCAACAACGTGGTTAATAAGAAGTATCTTAAAGTTTATAGAGTTGTATCCCTTGTGGAAGATTCTACTGAGAAGACCCAAAAGGTCTCTGTTCACACACACACACACACACACACACACACACACACACACACACTCATTTTGCTGATGGAAAACATCTTTCAGAATCAGTGGTCTAAAATCAAAGAAGGAATAGAACTTACTCAGAAATTAAGAGCAAAAACATGTTCCTCTCATGAAAGTGTCAGATTTAAGGGTTGATTTTCAGTTGTGTATACAATGGTAAAATCACATTTGCCAGGTGACCTACCCAAACCACCTACCGCTAAAGAAAAGTGGTTAGTGTGTTTGAAAACGGAAGCAAATTTAAGTTATTTAGTTTGTATGGGAAAACAGTTCGGATTTATGAATGGTAGGTATAGAGCCCTTTATAAACAATCTAACTGATTTGCAAAATTGTAGCCTTGCTCTCTCAGTTTAATTAGAAGAAAATGACAGAGTAGATTCAATTTATGATTTCTTCGTCTTCCCATTTAATCAGATTATGAATTCATGGCACTTGGCTATGGGAAACGAACTTATTCTACCACCTATCTTCCAAAGCAGTAAAAGAGCTCTGTAATTAATAGACACTTTGTTGTATTCGTCTGAATAACAGTTAATCAGAAGTAAAGGGGCCCCTGGGTGGCTCAGTCGGTTGAGCGTCCAACTTCAGCTCAAGTCACGATCTTGTGGTTCGTGAGTTCAAGCCCCACGTCGGGGCTCTGTGCTGACAGCTCAGAGCCTGGAGCCTCCTTCGCGTTCTGTGTCTCCATCTCTCTCTGCCCCTACCCTGCTCTCTCTCTCTCTCTCTCTCTCTCAAAATGAATAAACTTAAAAAAAATTTAAGGGCAGGGTACATAACCAAAGGACAGAGGGTTATAATTTCTCGTCACTTCAAGAAGGGTATGGTTCAGGCTGACAGCAGAGAAGAGAGCGGAAAAGACCGATCTGATCTTCTGGGGGTCAGAGATGCTTTTCTTGATGATGCAAGACATTGTCCTAGAGAGGGAATACAGGCAGAGAGCCTCTACTGGAGCGCCTATCATGCATAGGCACGTAGCTACACATCAGACACTAGACACATTATCTATCTTCTCACGTTCGACAATTCAGAAAGCAGAGGCAAAACATAGAGAACTGCTCAAAATTCTTCCTCCCTTCATATTAAAAATTACGTTTCAAGTGTTGCCTGGCTCATCCTTTTGGGGAACCTGTCTCGTTTGTTTGCCCAGAGAGAGAGTCCTTCTAGGGATGAAAAGCACTATTTCAAAGTAGGTTTAGCATTGCTGATCTTTACATGCCTTAGTGTGGAGAAGATAAATGACAAATAAATGGCTGGGGAGACAAAATGTTGTGTTTAATTACCATGAGAAGCCAGTCTTCACGAGGTTGGCAAAAAGTGTCTCCAATTAGGTTGGACTCTATGTACCGAGGGCTGTAGATCGTCCTCTCTGAATCTGTCTTTCTGTCATCTCTCTAGATGGTGGACCACATGCTGTTATTCGAAAGGCTGAGGGGCAGCGCCTGTGTGGCTCAGTCCGTTAAGTCTCCGACTCTTGATTTCAGTTCAGGTCATGATCTCACGGTTTGCGGGATCCACCCGCGTTGGGCTTGCGCCGACAGCGCAGAGCCTGCTTGGGATTCTCTCTCTCCCTCTGTCTCTGCCCCTAGCCAACCCCCCACCAAATAAATAAATAAACTTTTTAAGGGAAGGTGCAATTCAGGAGAATTTGGTTCATTGTTTATTTTGCTTTTCCTATTGAAGAAAACCAGTACATTCCGTAGCTCTTCTGGGCTGTAATTAGAAAGCTACCAGCTTTCTAATTTATTCTAGAAATTGTGTCACTATCCTTAACCTAGAACGTGAAACTCACCATGCACATCGTGTTCCAGGAAACATGAAACTATGGGTTAGTGTAATATAATATACCAGGATTATGTAATTCAAGTAAGCGTTTTGAGGCAACAAAAATTAGTTTAAATTTCAGGCAAGAAGTGACTATTTAAATTGAAATGTAGTTCTATTTGCCATTTTAAATATGTATGTGTAATTTATTCGTTCCTCTGAACCAGTGTTTTCCATTGAAGACTATTCTCATGAAATGACCCACTGAGAAAAGAAGGTTTCTGTGGCTCTCAGTTGGAGATTCACAACATACATTAGCATTCTGAAGGCCCTGAGAAGGCACGCACTCGTTCCCTTATTGATCATGGAAACTTGTCTGTTTTTTTTTGTTGTTGTTGTTGTTTTGTTTTAAGTTTTGAGAGAGACAGAGACAGTGCAAGTGGGGGAGGGGTAGAGAGAGAGGGAGAGAGAGAATCCCAAGCAGCTCGGCATCTTCTGTGCAGAGCCGGACTCTGGGCTCGAACCCACGAACCGTGAAATCAGGACCCGAGCCGAAACCGAGAGTCAGACGCTTAACCGACTGAGCCACCCAGGCGCCCGGAACCTTGCTTTTTACAAGACACTTACTTTTCCCTGAATCCCCCCTAAGACTTGGCAACTGCATGTGTCAAGGGGCGAAGTGGGTATAGTACCCAGAACTGCTTAGCAGGACCAGCTACCGGCCCATGAAGCCGGCCCCGCTGCTGCCTCAGCATCCGTGCTTACCAGGGTGAGGCATTCCTATTCTATGTGTAGCAAAGTTTATTTCTTGAAGTTTGTTCAATTTCACAAATGTACGGACTTACTTCCACTATTGTAATTCCCGGAGTGAGTGTCTGATGATGTCTGAGCAATATGTCCTACGCTCCAGGGTGCATTTGGTTTCGTGCACACGCGGGCGCGTACGAGTTCAGGCTACGTATCTATGCGTGTGCCCTATCACTTGATAACGAGGTGATCATTGGCCACAGAAATAAAAATGAAAACATTTTACAATACGTAGATTTCATAGTTTTGATACCAGGGGAAACGTGAGTTTCTTTTTCTTCTATTTAGATTAAAAACATCCATAAAGCAAGAAATAAAGACGCACTCACGTGTGTTAAATTTTATAGATGCCTATCATGTGTAAGAGTTCTCTTCCTGGAGGAAGTCGATGGAGTACGTGACTACGTATGAAATTAGCCCTTCTACGGTAGACTGAGGAAGAGGCAATGAAACACAATGAAACCACTGCCCGGATGACTTAACCACACAAGCACACCGTAAACACATAATCTCCTTGGCATATGTGGAATGAGTTTTGAGGCCTATCGCTGCAGTACATGTTATTCTGATGTAGAACTAGTCACTGTTTACACAGCCTGAATTAACCCGTTCGAACTTTTCTTTGAATTATTCACTACTCTGCATGTCAACAATACAAATTTTTAAGCAGAAGGGAAAAACAAAAAAAAACCCTACTTACGTGTTTTTTGTGGTTTTTTTTTTTTAACCGAAAACGCCTTTTAGGGACCGCATTTAACAAAGCTTTCGTCTAAAGGCGCCCTTGAAAATTTTTGGTGAACAATTCTTGACATTTTAAATATTAACACCGAAGACAGGGAGTCTGAATGTCTGTTCATATTTCAAAAGCAGCATCAATACGGGCACAGTGATCAATATTATGAGAGGACTCTTGGAGGGGCTCGAATTCTTTGGGGGCACCTTACTGTGCACTCTACATGGAGAATTCCGAGCCTCCCGGGACCCCAGGTTTCCATGGTTTGTATTTTTCACAGGTGTCAGTTGTGTCCTTTCTCTGGAGAGAATATGTGGCTCTGGCCATTCATTCCCCCCACCTACCTTCCTTGAGTCTGCACACATACGCAGCATGGTTCTCGTTGTGGTGTTCATTTAATTTTCCTACATTAATGGGGAAAAATGAGTTGCGCTGCGAGCAGTGGTAGAGGCTGTCTTGTGAAATGAAATTCCCACGTGGCGTTTCGCGTCACCCTGCATGACGACCAGTGTCCCTAACGTGCTGGTCCATTGGTGGTGCTGCGTGTTGTGGGATTCGGAAGGACCCTGCCTCGCTGACACTAACAAGAACTCATTTGACCCGTAAATGGAATAAGCATGATCTCAAGGTTGCAGAATAAGTATATTTGCAACATCAAGACATTGTTTTGACAAAACAACTTTTTTCTCCAGGACATGGTAGCATTTTTCTTCCCCAGCTGGTTTTACTTTTCCCCATTTGTTTTACCAGCCTCTTCCTCTCCGCAAAAGTAGGAGGTAGGTTTGCCCAAGAGGAAACGCTTCAGGGTTAATTCTTGATTCTTTTCAGCTCCCACCGATAGGTCTAGTTTTTAAGTCAATGAAAAGATTATTAGGGAATGGCTTTATGAAGGTATAAAAAAATTAGGGCAAAATTACATTAATTTATAATGGAGTCAAAAATTTCTAAGAGAGATTATTTTTATCCAGTTCATTAAGGGGGACAATTCATCACAAACTTCTTTTAAAAATCAAAATGAGTTCTATGGTTACTTAGAAGCTATATTAATGTGGCTTTATATGACTTCAGAAAGGTATTTTAGAACTCCTTTTCCCGTTTTCATTTCCATCAACCAGCTTTGTTTTCTTTGTGCAAATATCTAGGCCAAGGCTTCTTAAGAATATAAAAGAGAAAAATAAAAAAATGAAACATACAATCAATGGAAGAAGTCCAGAACTGAATTACTTTCAAAGTGAGCTCTGCTCATATTTTCTATTAGGGCACTGATGACATCCATCCTGCCCCTCATCTTTCTCTTTGTTTGCGTGATGAGAAAAGTCACCAACTTAGAGCTTGCATTTAGGCAAAGGAAAAAAAAAATGTCACCGGAGATTGTTTTAGATTCCACAAAGAGGAAGATTAAGCTCAGTCTTGCATAAATCACATTACAAATTCGATTAAGAGTCAAGAATAGTAACAGGTATTGGGGCACCTGGGTAGTTCAGTCGGCTGTGCATCCAACTTTGGCTCAGGGCATGATCTCGCGGTGCACGAGTTCGAGCCCCACCCAGGGCTCACTGCTGTCAGCACAGAGCCCACTTTGGGTCGTCTGTCCCCCTCTCTCTGCCCCTGCCCTGCTTGCGCTCCGTCTCAAAAATAAATACACATTAAAAAGAATTTTTTTTCAAGAATAGTAACAGGTGTTGATTCACGTGGAAGTTCCCGAATGCACTCACAGAGCGTCTTGCTAATGGAAATCAACACCCCGCGTACCCGTCTCTGAACTCCGCTCTTGTCTGTTTCCTCCACAGAGCTACAGTGAACCTGTTGACGTCAAGACCTCTCAACCTCCTCAGCTGATCAACTCAAAGCCGTCAGTGTTCCATGGGCCCAGCCAGGCCCACTCAGCTCTGTACCTAAGTTCCCACTACCACCAACAACCAGGAATGAATCCTCACCTAACTGCCATGCATCCCAGTCTCCCAAGGAGCATAGCCCCCAAGCCGAATAACCAAATGCCAGTGACTGTCTCTATAGCAAACATGGCCGTGTCCCCCCCTCCTCCCCTCCAGATCAGTCCACCTCTTCACCAGCATCTCAACATGCAGCCACCCCAGCCACTCACCATGCAGCAGCCCCTTGGGAACCAGCTCCCCATGCAGGCCTTACACTCACCGACCATGCAGCAGGTAGGTGCCCACACCCTGGACTCCCCTTGTTCCGAAGTGCTGGGGGGTGGGGGTCTGTCCGTCCAGCGAAAGGGGTAGGGGGGCATGTGTGTTCCGTTCTGTTGAATGGAGAGAAAATGGAAGGTATTCGACCAATTTCTGAAAAATATAACTTACAGGCGGTGACTTTGGGCAGCATTACATGATCACAACAATGGATCGTGGCTTCTTTCCATGATCACCCCCCGGCTTCCGACCACGTCTCTAGAAATCGCACTTCTAATCACCCTCCTTGTTTTCTGCTCTTTGAGTAAAGTACGTTTATAATTTTGAGATGCCAAACACTGTTAAAGATTTCTTGGGGACTGAGGAATCTACCTTTAAAAAAAGTTGTTTGGAAAGTCTCGATGGGTATGCCTGTTGAGGCCAACGAATGCTGCAAAACGAAATCAGACCCACCGTTTTTCGATATTCGGAAATATCAAATTGGCACAGCCTTAAAAGTACGAAGAAATGAAAGTTTCAACCAGTGTTTTATTTAAAAATGGGTATGTGGCTGCTGCATAAATCAGAAAACACAGGAAGTTTGAAAGCCTCTCTGCCTACTCCCCCAATTATTGAACCCGCTTGTGTGCAATCTTAGCTTGACTTTTCTTTGAAATCAAGTGTGCCTCTAGGATTTGGTGTTATTGGAAAATTTTAAGATGAGGATCAAATGGTACAAATGAAACTAAATATAAAGCATTCAAGAATCCTGAAAACTTGCTTTGAAAATACAGACCAAGGTAAAAACTACAAATCACATCAAATTCAGCTAGCACTTTTATAAGCCAATGACTCTATTATAGTTTCCAAAGCAATAACTAATTATGTGAACTCAGGCTTCTTATAGAATTGATATCTGGAATTGATATCTATAGAATTGATTCCTCTGTGGAATTGGAGTCTACAGTCAGACCAGAGTAGGGTGGAGAGGAGACAGAAAGAAGAATCAAATATATGTAGCCCCAAATTTATTTTTATTATTATGATTATATATTCGGATTCCTGAGAGCTGACAATAGCAAACCTTAATATATTGCCTTAACTTATCCTTAATTTCAGAAAATTTATAGTGCAGGAACTAGCATTATCTTCATTTTATAAGCAAGGAAACTCAAGCTTGGCAGAGTTAAGTAATATGCCCATAATGTTGGTGCTAGAATTCAAACCCGGTTCTGTTCAGAAATCACAGTCCAGATTCTTTTTTTTTAATTTAATTTTTTTTTTTTTAACGTTCATTTATTTTTGAGACAGAGAGAGAGAGAGAGAGCATGAACGGGGGAGGGTCAGAGAAAGAGGGAGACAGAATCGGAAATAGACTCCAGGCTCTGAGCTGTCAGCACAGAGCCCGACGCGGGGCTCAAACCCATGGACCGCGAGATCATGACCTGAGCCGAAGTCGGACGCTTAACCGACTGAGCCACCCAGGCGCCCCACAGCCCGGATTCTTAAATGCTAGGCCTGCTGCCTCTCACTCTTAATCATTCTTTTTTTTTTTTTAATGTTTTCATTTTAATTTATTTTTGAGAGAGAGAGAGCATGAGAGGGGAGAGATTGGCGGGGGGGGGGGGGGGGTGCGGGGAGGGAAACAGAAGATGCAAAGCGGGGCTCTGTCCTGACAGCAGGGGGCCCGATGCAGGGCTGGAACTCACAAACTGCGAGATCATGACCTGAGCCAAAGTCAGAAGCTCAACTGACTGAGCCATCCAGGCACGCCTCACTCTTAATCATTCTTATAGACTATTACCAGTTTTGTATTAGAAAGCCTGTGTCTCCTAAGAATTTGGAGAGTCTTTAAATTCTAGTTCGTTCTCAGATTAAAATGGCAATAGCAAATGGACTCACCTCTTGACTGAAGTCTTCCCTGAGCCCTACGCCAAAGATATTGAGAAAGCTCTGATGGTTTATTACCCATGTTCAAGAATCTAGTCGTTGATTCACTAGGGAAGAAGACTGGGGAAAAGCCAACTCCTACCATCATACTTGTCCACAGCGGTGTCTGTGACTGGCAAGTGACATTCATAAGGTCAAATTTCCACCCTTTCTATCAGTCATCACTCACAATAGAAGGGCTACTCTTGGGTGCCCTTGCATTTTAATGAGCCAGTGGCATTTGCGTAAAGAATGAATGGTTTGAGGAACACGACCTTGCGTCCTTGGGTCGACTCCTGCCAAAGGTGCTGCCTGGCTGAGGGCTCACGTTCTGCTCATGATGCTCTACCGCAGGTCAGTTTCTTCTCGGAGAAAAAGAGAGAGAGAAAGCACAGTCCCCTCCACCAAGGTGAAGGCTACAGCTCTGTTTAGAGAGGACACCCTTTTTTCTGATTTACCCACTCAGATGGTTCCTTTTTGCATTCATACAAACACCTCGGATGAGCTAGCTGTGATCCTGAGTAGTTTTCAAACATTTCAGAATTACATAAGGGCCCCATGTGAAAACTCAGGAGATTTGTCTTTCTACATGGAATCAGAACTGGATAGGAAAAAATAGAACAGATTACATTGGACACGTTATTCATCAATCTTTAAGTCAGTTCTATTAGTGTATCTCAAAAAGTGTTCTTACTGAGATGGGAGGACCTGATTTCAATTTACATTCATAATAGAAGACACAATGGCATGCACCCAAAACGGAGAGTAAATAGCCAAAAGACTACAGTGACTAAAATGCCTTTTATCAATGACTCGATCATGGTGGGTGAAATGAAACAATTGTTGACTGGGCAGGTGAACAAATGAGCAATTAAAAAAAAAAAAAAAGAGTAACGGAAGGGTTTAAATATTAGGAGGAATTATAGGTTAGTTTGTAGAATCTCGGTTCTTTGGAAGTTTGGGGTTTTTTTATTTCATTGATTCAAAAAAGATTAATGGAACCCCTAACCCGTGCCAGGCACTGTCTAGCCTTTGGAAATTGAATGATAAATGAGGACAGGTAATGAGGCCTCGGTCCCCCACGCAGCTGACATCAGAGTTGGGGGGCGGTTGTGGTGTGTTGGTGGTAATAAGATCCTGTGGGGGGAGAAAAACTGAACTGGAATTCAAGCTGCGGGCTGGGCAGAGAAATAGCAGAGCCTTCGGCTACAGTGGGTAAGGGAGGCCCCTATGGAGGGCTCACACGGCCATGAAGGGAGAAGAGAAAGCAGCCTTTCTGAGTCAGAAGGTGGAAAGTGGAGGTGGGACAACCAGCAGAGGGCAGAAGCAGGGAACAGAGGCTCTGAGGCTCGAGCTGGAAGGACCCGCCTGGGGAGGAGCGCGGCTGGTCCAGGACACTGGGAGGAGGCCAGTGGGGAGCACGGTGAATGAGGGAGAGGCATGGGGGCTGAGGTCAGAGTCACAGGCAGGTAAACGGAATAGGATCTTCAAGGTAGGGAGACCAGCAGCCCCAACAACTCGATACTCCTAAAATCAGGATCAAAAAGTCTGTCACCCTTGATGTCACGCAATTTATTGCCATCACAACAGTCTGTCAAGGCCAGTGTTCAAGTTCTCAAAGTTGGTCTTTAGCCTGTAGTCGTAGAACCAGGTTGCGGATGAAACTCAACCTGTCCGATTCACCATCCAAACCACCTGTATCCTGAAGAGTCTTGTTTCCTGGGTGTGGGGGCCGTGTTCACATACTCAAATGTGAAAAGAAAAAAAAAGAAAAAGAGAGAAAGAGAAAGCAAGTTAATGGCTACCGTATTTTTAATATAATCTCGTATTTCAGTATTACTTTACCTATTTCACTCTCCTTCTGAAAATGAATATATCCTACAAAACCAATCACATAGTCCACCAGAAAAAATAGTTTCATTTTTTTTCCCTAGAACAATGTTTTATACACCAAGCCCATGGACCTGCTTTTTTTTCTTTTTTTTTTTTTTTTTTGGTCCAGTTTTCTTCCTTTATTTATTTTTTTTTTTTCCTGTTCACTGTATTGTCGAATGAGGTCACAAGAAAAAAAAATCATTAATATCTGTCAACTTCCTTTATAACCTTAAGAAAAAATCTTTGTATGATATCACACAGACAGATTTTCAATTTCCTCGTGTAATAAACAGCTGCTTTAGGATTTGGGTGTAATTTAAAGGTTTAAAAAAAAAATCACATTGAGATTGATGAATAAATCAGTTGTGAAGACAAAAACATTGATGCCTGTTGAAAATACCTCTCCAGACAGGCAGGAAATGAAATTAGTTCCCAGTAAAGTGTGGATATGAGGATCACTGTTCGGTTGTGCTACAGGCTTTTTAGGACTTGCTTTGGTAGAACAACAAAACCACTAGGGCTACAGAAATCTAATTAAAGAGCAAATGTCCCTTCTGACATCAAATCAATCTTTATCACGTTTTCTATTTTTATTTCAATCTGGCACCAGAAAATGAAATTTACAATTCCAGGCATGCTACAAAACAGTTGGTGATTTTTCTCTTGAGCATTAACATGCAAAATATTCAGCCTTGTTTAATTAGGCCGCTAAGCAAACATTTTCCCAAAATGTGTAGCATCATTGTTGTCTCATATTTACATCAATAGTAGAAACATACTTAGCTCTAGGTTCAACTTCAGCATCTCTCTCTATAGTGTTCAGAAGAATGTTTCATTTTCCAAATCGAAAGCAGGTAAAAGAATGTTACTCCAGGCTCTGCCTGTATTTTTCTTGATCCTTGCTTGTTTTGATATTACTGATCTTCTTAAATTGAGGCATGCAAGTTGGCTGACTTTGAAATCTTTGAACTTCGTAGATAACACCTAATTTGGGTTTTATAACCTGAAGTTACCCATTTAATCTTAAACTAATAGCCCGAGGAGTAGGGTTCTCCTCATATTCTCTCACCCAACCTTGAAGAACCATTCTCATTGGATGGGAATAAAGCAGTGGTGATTTCTATTGTTGATTGTGTTGGGTTAGGTGGAAGGCAGTTGGCTTGTTTCTGTGTTTTGCTCTCTCGTTATGTTTCCATACCTTCAACTAACTCGAGATATTTCCAACTGCTCTTTTTTTGACACCTGTTTACTTTTAGGTTATGTTTTATCGGTTGTGCCAAAATCCAGTATGGAGAACTTTACATTCAAATGATAGGAAAGCCCCTGGCGTTTACACATTTATACACCCCCGTGCCTTCCCGATGGTGGCCTGTGTTAAATTTTATTTACTGGAAAAGATGATTTACTGAGCCACTACTACAGATTGGCCCTGAGAATATCCAGTAAGCAGGGAAAACACCCTCTGATCTCAAGTCCCCATGGGCAGAGCCCTTATGACAGGGGCTAAAATGGAAGTCAACACAAGGCTCCTCTCTCTAGGAGCTTTGTCCTGCTGTTTGCCCTGTATCATACCAGACACTAAGGAAAGAAGTCAAGAAAGCTGGACGGTCACCCCCGTAAAGACAAGATTATATGACCATAATGCAGTGAATACATTTAATCAAAGCCAGTGGGACTCCTCATGTGAGAGATACAGCACTGTCTGGACAAAGAAAGGAAATCAGCCTGGAAAGGACTGGAGACACAAACATCCAGTTATACCTCTTAACTTTTCACCTTCCTATTTTAGAAAATGTTGATAGCTTTGAGCTGCAGGTGGTGTCTGCACAAACATACTTATTGTCCACAAACCAGTTGTTAAATGAGAAAATACTCTGTTCCTTTTAGTCCCCGTGAGGTCGAGTAGTCAGGCTGGCTGAATGCTCTGCTTTTTAATGGTGTGCCTCTAACCATCCAAAGGTTTGTCTTTCATCTACGGCTGTGGTGGGAGTTGGTGTGGACATTGGCTTGAAGTCTTTATCATTGGAATGGAAAATAAATTAGTGTCTTAAAACCAAAATGGAGAATTGAAGACATTTGATAATAGGTACTTGGAGTGTTTACCCGAGACACTGAAACATGAATCAAGGTCTAAGGAAATATCCTTAGTTAAAAATCAATCCTCTGATCATTCTGCTGTTTAAAAAAAAAAAAAAACACAGTAAAAACTCAATATTATGCCTTCCAAAGCTCCCTGCAAGTAAATAGGGAGTGATTCATTTTTAAATCTCTTGATTTTTCAGTGGTTAAAAACCATGCATGATATCTGCAGCAGAAAGAGACAACCACGAGATTAATTAAGTTGCTTTTTTGGTCATTTCCAGCAAAGCTTGCTTATGCTGCTCTTGAATTCACCAGATAAGCTAAAAATAAATCTTAGTGTATAATGCTTTTTGTTTACCAGATATAGCTATATGCTTCAGACAGTCTGTCCTTGAATTTTTAATAGCTTCGCAAGGATTAAAAGTCAACACTTCACCATACCAGTGTATTAAGAAGAATCTTCCTGAAGTCGATTATTATTTGGCAGCTAATAGACTTTTCAATTAAAAAATATTTGCTCCGTCCTATACTTTTCCTTCTCTGTGTTTTCCATGGCAAGTTGCTTTGAATCTCTTTCCTCATATTAGTCCAACAACTGTTAAAAAGCTTTGGTTGAAATTTTTTAGCTGAGGAAGAAGCACAAATAAAAGAAGAAGCAGATGGTCCCTTTGTGACTGAATGAAGAAAACGGGTTTTGAGAACAATATGTGAATAGGTGTAGTCTAATAAAACACTCAGCCACCTGCTGCCTGAATCCTTCAAAAGAGATTCTGTTGCATATTCTGGGGATTAACTATTAATGTATCCTTAGGTTTGATAGAAAACATAAACCGAGGGACCCTTTTGCTTTGTGTTGATTGAGTCGGCTTCCCCATATTTTAAATTGTTCCTCAATTCAATTTATCTGCTCAAGAGTGTAATTAAAGGTTTTCTAACACGTGGTTAAATGAAGGAAAGGTAAGAAGAATAGGGTTGTGGGCACTTCTTTTCTACCTTTGTTTTAATTTTTCTGGGCCCTCTGGATACGTTTGTCCTTGCAAAGACACCAGCAAGAAGGCACTAGTGTGTTTGCAAACAATGGATAAATATTTACGGCCTCCTCTTCTTAACAAGGCACTTTGATCCTTATTTGTGGACTTGCTTTCCCTTTCAGGGATTTACTCTTCAACCCGACTATCAGACTATAATCAATCCTACATCCACAGCTGCACAAGTGGTCACCCAAGCAATGGAGTACGTGCGTTCTGGGTGCAGAAACCCTCCCGCCCAGCCGGTGGACTGGAATAACGACTACTGCAGTAGTGGGTAAGTGGCGGGTCATCGCCACCTGCTGGTGGACAGCTCTCATAGCATGCTTGGTGTCCCCTGCTCCCGAGTAGAGGGCAAGAGCCATCTTTCTTCTTCCCGCTTTCTAAAAGATGATCTGGCTCTCTTCCACTCTAACCAGATCATCTTTTAGAAAGCGGGAAGAAGAAAGATGGCTTAAAAACTGAGATCCCTGTTCCATTTAACTGTATACTTTCCCAGGGCCCAGCCCCATCCCTCATGCTAGAACAAACAGACGAACCTCCCCCACGGTCGCCCGTAGCACTAGCCTTCCAACAAGACACGGCGTGTCTGTTTTCTCTTCGCACAGGGGCATGCAGAGGGACAAAGCGCTGTACCTCACCTGAAAGTCTGAACACCTCTTCTTTCCACTGAGGAATTCAGGGAAGTCTCTTCACCGTGGATTGCTTTGTACAGTCAAGGCAGTTCTCCATTTTATTAGAAAATCCAAGTTGCTAAGCACTTAGGACCATTTGAGCTTGTGGGTCACCCACTCTGGAAGAAATAGTCATGCTTCTTTCTTATTTTTTTAATCCCTTATGGACATTGTTTTTCTTCTTCCCTGAAGGAAATTTGGACCATTCAGATTTTATGTTGGTTTTTTGCTGTGAAGTGCTACGCTATAGTAACTGCCTTAGCAACTGTAGATGTCTCGGGTAAAAAGTCCTGGATTTTCCATTGGTTTTCATAATGGGTGTTTATATGAAACTACTAAAGACTTTTTAAATGGCTTGATGTAGCAATCATAGCAAGTTTGTAAATAGCATCTATGTCACACTCTCCTAGAGTATAAAATGTGAATGTTTTTGTAGCTAAATTGTACTTTGAAACTGGCTCCTTCCAGTTGATTAATTTCACAATAGGGGTTAAATTGGCAAACATTCATATTTTTACTTCATTTTTAAAACAACTAATAGTTCTATATTTTCAAAATATTTGAAAAAAAAAAAAACGTATTCCCAAATGATTTTAATTTAAAAACAAATTGGCTTTGTCTCATTGACCAGACAGAAAGAAACTAGTGTTAAGGGAAGCGCAAACACGTTTATTTTGTACTGCAGAAAAATTGCTTTTTTGTATCACTTTTTGTGTAATGGTTAGTAAATGTCATTTAAGTCCTTTTATGTATAAAACTGCCAAATGCTTACCTGGTATTTTATTAGATGCAGAAACAGATTGGAAACAGCTAAATTATAACCTTTACATATGGCTCTGTATTATTGTTTCTTCATACTGTGTCTGTATTTAATCTTTTTTTATGGAACCTGTTGCGCCTATTTATGAAATAATAAATATAGGTGTTTGTAAGTAAATTTGTTAGTATTCGAAAGAGGTTTCTTTGATGTTTTAACTTTTGCTGGCAAAAAAAAAATTCACGCTTGGTGTGAATACTTTATTATTTAGTTTTTACAGTGACATGAATAAAAGCAAACCTACTTTTCATTTTAGCAGCAAATTAAAGTCACCAATCCTTATTTCTACATTTCTTTGGTTGATGCAAACAGAAAAACTGATATTTAAGAACTCTCTTTCTTCGTACGCTGTAACAGAGAATTGCCCCAAACGTCACACAAACTCCAAGACTAAACAGATGGGTTCTCTCTCCTAAAAGGGTTGCTTCTTGGTTCTCAGCTGGTTTTAGTCAATTCTGTAAATGCCCCTCCTCCAAAAAAAAAAAAAAAAAAAAAAACACAACAAAACACCTGAAGTCCAATCAACTAAAATTCCTCAACCTGCATGCTTTTCACAAGATCCAGAAAACACTTAGGAATTAACGCAAGGATGGGAGGAAGGACGGGGGAAGCATACTGTCAGGAATATGTCTACAAATGAAAGGTGAGTAACCAGAAAGCAAAAAAGAAAAGGAAAGCATTCCAAATTTGAAAGCTATTGCTAGAAATGGAGACGCTTGTTGTCTGTCCTGCCTCCCCAAGCTACTTCTGTTTCCTGAATTCCTGAGTCTTCCCAGAGAATTCTGAGGGTACTAGAGATTTGCTAGGGAACAAAAAGCACTGAGAATCTGGCTGAAGGTTGGCAGAGCTTTTGCATCAAAAAGAGCTAGCCAATCACTCCCCGACGGGGGATTGCTTTAAGAAAGCTAGTCTGGTTGGAAATCAGGAGGATGGCTGGTGCGTCTTTCATGGAATGTGTGAAATTAACTTAGCACCTTAACTAAATACAAATAGATGCATTGTGTAACCCAGTCAGAATGAAAAAGCCAAAAGGTATGCTTGCTTTGGAATGATTTTAGGCATTGTACAACCTTGAATCACTTGAGCATGTAATAACTAATAAATAATGCAGATCCAATGTGATTATTAAAATGACTGTAGCTGAGAGCTCTAATTTTCCTGTCTTGAAACTGTATAAGGACTCATGTGATTAAGTTCACAGTTTATTGTTTGTCTGCTTAGTATTTTAGAAATATACCAGCACTACTAATTACCTAATGTCTTTTATTTATTATATTATGATAAAGTAAAATTTTCACTTGCATTGTCTAAACCGAGAAGGTGATTACCGGGATGAGAACCACCACCTTTTGACTTCGTCAGGCAGTCTGTACAGAGCAGTACAATGTTGTTTACAACTTTTCTAGAGCAGGTGTGCAACCAGGGTAGAGAGAGTGTTAAAACTCAATACCAAAAAAAAAAAAAAAAAAAAAAAAAAAAAAAGGGAAAAAAATGTAAATAAAAGAAAATACATCATAAATAAAAATTATGACCATGAGTGACCGTATTCTATCTGGATATCCATCAGTCTCTAAAGGACACCCAGTCAGATGACAAATCCCAAGAAAAATTTCATGGCAGGAGTGACGAGGCACAGTAGGGATTAACGACTGCCGGGCCACAGATGTTCTTTCCGGAAGCACTGAGAATGCCCTCTCATCCACCTGAGCTCTTGTACTGTCAGGTGTTGCTTGAGAAACCTCCACCTCTCTGGGTGGCTCAGTCGATTAAGCGGTTGAGCATCCGACTTCGGCTCGGTTCACGATGAGCTCATGGTTCGTGAGTTCGAGCCCTGCATCCGGCTGTCTGCTGTCAGTGCAAAACTGGCTTCAGATTCTCTGTTCCCCTCTCTCTCTCTGTCCCTTCCCCGCTCGTGTGCTCTCTCTCTCTCAAAAATAAACTTAAAAAAAAAGAAAAGAAAAGAAACCTCTACGTCTAAGGAAGCCGGCATTCAGCCTGGGCACAACATCTTGTAGCTTGTGACTCAAAGGGACAGTGATGGTATACACCGAGTCCCCGCCATGGCGCTTCGCAGGGTTCCTGGACCTCGAAGAAAGTCATTCTGGGAAATTCACTGCTACTGAACCCGTAGTATCTTTACCAAAATACCAAAGTCAAAATTATAACGAATCAGAAAAGAAAAAACAAAGTGCCCCGGTGGTTAAGAGAGGGTTAACCTGTGTCTGTAGCATACACAGGAAAGAATCCTTCAAAATCCTAATTCCCGGGGCGCCTGGGTGGCTCAGTCGGTTAAGCCTCCGACTTCAGCTCAGGTCATGATCTTGCGGTCCGTGAGTTCGAGCCCCGCGTCGGGCTCTGTGCTGACTGCTCGGAGCCTGGAGCCTGTTTCAGATTCTGTGTCTCCCTCTCTGCCCCTCCCCCATTCATGCTCTGTCTCTCTCTGTCTCAAAAATAAATAAACATTAAAAATTTAAAAAAAAATCCCAATTCCCATGTCCAGTGGACAATGGAAAACTGGTCAGCTAATGACTTCAAATTAGGGAACAGGCTACGAATGAAAGTTGGTCTCTGTGATTGTTTTCACCTGTTGCTTAAAGGGACCAAACCCATTGGAAAAAGGACACGAGCGTCCACGGGGAGCCTTGGCTGCAGGGAACAGTGTGTCCTGGCTGGATTCATTACTGGGATTTTTTTTTTAATTTATAAATTCAAAATTAAAAATCAGCACATCAGCAGCCGGTCTCCTTCTTCCCATGGAGCTTTCACCTTTTGCCAAAGAGTTGCCCTACTCACTCGAAAAGACAAATTGATTGAGTCGTGTGACATTGTCAATATTTGACCCTTTACCTCTAAAAACTAGCAATTGCGAATGGTTCGACCCAATGTGTTTCAGACCTGAAGATGATGGGGTTGGGGCTACAAAATTAGATACAATGTCACACGAAATCAGCAGTTCTTTACAAAGTCCTAGGGGCAGGTACGCAGAGAAGTAATCACTTACGTGTGTTTACAAAGTGCCCTACTTCAGAGCAGTCACAGCTACATTAAATTAAGAATGTTTTCAATTACCAGATCCCAGTAAATCCCAATAAACATCCTCAAAGTTTTTGTTACACACGGATGTTCTTTTAATGTTTATTTGTGGAAAGGGAATTAGGTCTTCGCTTTGTCGTTTCGTTCACATTTCTCGTTTTAAGGTAACAACAGAAACACAGAAATTCATCTCTTTTGCTGGTGACTGAACATTGAAGCAAGGGCAAGGCAAGATACAGAATTTACATCATAAGTGTAACCCCCAAATGCTTATTGTACTGAGTCACCTGATGGGTGAATTCATGAGTCAGTCACCCCACAGTACAAGCTTCTCCTTGTTTTCCTACAATAGAGTAATCTCCTAACTTCCAAAGCAACTTGGAATGCCATAGCACATAGTAGGTGCACAATAAATGCAATGGCATGTGGAGAGATGAGTGAAACATCGCAGATTATCCTCAACAGGAGTTGTGTGATGTTTCCGTGATGATTTAAGAGCTCTTTAAATATAGAAGGGCATGAGATATTGCAGACAAGCATTAGGAGTGATGAAGAATGGAAAATTTTCATGAAGAAATCTAAGCTTACAAAGAGAATTTCAAAGTGAGTTGTGCTATTTTTTGCGGGGGGGGGGGGGTCTACATTATCAAGCAAGAGTTTCTAGTTGCAAAAGTAAAAAAAGACACACTAGTCACATCGAAAAAAACAGAAGCAAAGGAGAAAAAAGGTGCTGGACAAGGAGGAGTGTGGAATGCAGGGGAGAAGTTTCAGGAGACGGGGTATGGAATGCTAAATTAGAACATCGAGGCACAGTATGATGAACTTTCTTTTTCTGATTGCCAAGTGCTAGTATGACTTGATGAAATAAGGAAAGGACAATTTAGGACTCTGCCTAAATTGTGCCAGGCTAAGAAGAAATGGCCCTAGCTTTTTTAAGACTCTCAAGAGAAGACATGGAACCAGGCACCATCAAGGATCAGCCTTCCCCAACCAAAAGGTTTCCGAATCCTTACCCAAGACTGTTGCTTCGAGAAGGGGCATGGGGTGCGGGTGGGCGTAGGGGGGCTTCCTGGCATCATCACTCTCAAGAGAGGAAGGAGGGAGGGAGAGTCTCCCCGAACCAACACGCACACACTTCGCGATACACGTGCATACAGAGACACTAGACTTTGCCTTCCCATCTCTGACTTAGTCAACATGTTCCCATGTGGACCCAGGAACAGATAACACTGCTACCTGTCAACTGCAGAGCTAAGGAGCGAAGATGGAGTTCTTGTTCTGGGGCCGGGAGACAACAGACGACGCGGTCGTGTTAACGGTTCCTCACTGGCCACAGTGGTGCCTCATTAAAGGAGCCCACCAGCCTGAATCCTATGACTGTCATGATTTCACATTTTATTAACGGCTTGCTAGCGAAGACACCCGAAAAGGAAATTTCATTCACACTGACCTGAGGCCAGGAAAAAAAACCAAAAAACAAAAAACACAGTGACTGAAAAATAAAGTGGAAAGACTTATCATTCTACCAAAAGAGAAGAAGAAGAAGAAGAAGAAGGAGAAGAAGAAGAAGAAGAAGAAGAAGAAGAAGAAGAAGAAGAAATCCTTCTAAAGAAAGACTACAACCCAAACTACAGTATTTTCAAGGCCGCAGAGTCCCTGTTTGACAATCGTGTGTTTACAACGAGCCTAAGCATAATTGCTCTGATGGGCTGTCAGGGAAAAGATTAATTTGGCAAAGATTAGTATTGACTCGCTGTTTATTAAGGCTTTTAAACAGCTGTATCTGGCAGCATTCCTGTAAGTGCCTGTCATATCTGAAAATCAGCCTCACACCCTGGTGCTCGCCAGCTGTTACTAAACAATCTTCTACCACTTTGAATGTCTTTCTCTAGGCCAAACAGCAAGAGCAAACTACTGCCAAATTAGCCCTTTTCTCCTCCTGTCACTTTTTTTTTTTTTTTTTCCTCTCTGAGGTGGGGGTGGGGAGCTTCTGAACGCTGAAATGTCAGCTCGTGGCCGATGGCTTGGCTGATAAGAGCTGCCGGAAGTCAGTAGGTGGTTTGGGTGCAAGATGAATCCACTCCCCACATGGAGAGTGGTAGCGCTGTGAGTCACCTCACGCAGACAACAAAACCACAGCCTGCAACTGTTACAAGGCAAAAGGTTTTAAAGACAGTTAGAAAGGGGGCGGCCAGAGGTTCGGGGCCCTCAGATTCCCAGAACGAATGCTTGGTCTCCTCAGGCCGGCGTTTGCCCAAATCCGGAGCGGCGCCCGCCGGGGGGGGGGGGACCCTTGGGGGGAAAGTTCGGGAGCTGCCTTTGGTCTTTAGCATGGGGACTGAGGTTGCTCCCTAGCACTCCGAAAGTGCTAGGAGGTGCTAAGAGGACCAGTCACTTGGTAAAACATGCACCTCGCGTTTTGATTCAGTGGAAACCTGTAGAGTAAGACGGGTTCGGATGTTTTGAAGTCTGGAAAAAATAAAGGGGGGGGGGGGGGGCAGATGGAGTTTTGCACTGGAATAAGACCTAGCAGTTTCAAATCCAAGTACAGTCATAAAGGCAGTGGAAAGAATGACATTCCAATGTAGTTAAACGTCAGGCTATAAAGGCCCCAGTGTTATGGGGAAAGTCACATTAGTCTTTCCAAAAGGACTGCTTTTCCGAGGATTAATCTCAACCTGTTTGAGTTGCATCAGACTGAAATAAGCTGTCAGAGCAGCTGCAAAAGAATATTGTCATCTCTTCACCCACGCTGGCACTTTCTGTTACTCTGCGTGCAGTGGGGGGAGGGGAGGGAGTTGGCCTCCGGGGCCGGGTTTTCTGGATGGGCATTGAAAGCAGGTGTTTGTCAACGTCTAACCTCCGGGTAACATTGTTTTGAAGTCCCGGCCGTGGATGCAGTCTGATGCTTGACGCGGGAACTGGGATCACACCCCGTGGAACTGGAAGGCGTAGACAAATGAACCGTACTGCTCAGCCCTGAGAGTAGGCCCTTCCTCCTCAGGCAGCCACGGTTCCTCCTTCTTTCCGTGCACCATGATGGTGGGTGAAAGGCTGAGGAGACATACTACTGATTCAGCACTTCCAGTGGGAGAAATGAAGTGACTCGCTATGGAGAGCAAAAGGCAAGATACGCGTTTCACTGAGCCCCACCGAACCCCTCTGAGCTGGGCTCCCTGCTGAGAGCTTTCATTCCTGGTCCCGCCCAGGCGAGGGACAAAGGAAAATCCAGAGCGCGGAAGCTACTGAAAAATTAATCTCTGACCGTAAGTCACGGAGCATTGCAAATCCTGAAATAGGCCTAGACTCGTGTGGCCATCTTCCAGGGCAAGAGCTCCCGCTGTAGGAGGCCTGCCCGCTCTGAGAAACGAGGCCACATGTCAGATTGTGCAGAAATGCACGCTCTCGACTTGATTGGGTGGTGCCTTAAACCTTATATAAAAGGAGCATCCCCATTGCTGGAGTCAAAGCGCACCCGTTGCTAGTTAAGTTAACCTGAGCAAATACAGCGTCAGCCATTTATTCCAAAAAATGAATATTAGTAGAATTCAAGAGACTCCAGGGTGGGGTGGGGAGGGGATCACTTCGGTGTATTCTTAATCATGCTTTGCGGGACAGCATTTGGCAAACGTGTTCTTCGTAGCTTCTTTTTGGTTCGGTTGCCACTCACTGGCCTGTAACTCTTTGATTATTCACACGAGTAAACGGAGCACGGGAGGTGAAGGAATAAACTCCTTGGAGGGCTCACTGTGCTTACACAAGAACCAAAGAGAACAATGAATGAAGGGAAGCCATGCCCTTGGCGCGTGGTTCATGGATAAAAGTCCTTCCAGGAACTTAGCATTATGGGTATGAGGGTCAAACCCGTAGAAATTGTACCATAGGAAAGCAGCTGGCCCCGAGAATCATTAAGTCTGTCTTTGATCTGGTTCCATCCAGTCTCCCAAGCCTGAGGAAACTGGTTGGAATACCTCTGTCCATAAACTGTAACCAACTCTGTGGAGTATTTTGTATCTTGCTGTGTGTGTGTGTGTGTGTGTGTGTGTGTGTGTGTTTATCAAGGTAGACCCACAGAAACCTAAATCTGGTCTTGGTTAGAGTTTCGTACAAGAAGAAAAAAGAGTGGCAGATCTAAATGAAACTGCAATTTCCGGGTAGTATTACAAAATACACATATCTACAAAACCATTCTAGCTGTTGAGTTGGGTCACTTTTAACACCTGGTTTCAAGATGTGGTTTCAGCAGACCAACATAACAGAAGTGACAGTCCTTTACAACGCCGAGGTCCCTTGGAGTAGCTCTAGATTAGGTTTTCTTCTCTCTCTCTCTCTCTCTCTCTCTCTCTCCCCCTCTCCCCCTCTCTCTCTTCTCTCTCTTCTCCCGGGGAAAGAAGCTGCTACTTTATATAACCTATCAGTTTCTCTAAATGATTCTGGCCTTGCGTTCCCAGCACAATCACCTTCAGCACACGGACAGCTGGGGGAGCCAGATTGCCCGCAGCCAGCACGAGTTGGTGTCATTGTCACTTTGCTGATCACTTTGTTAATTCTCAGATAAATGGAGAGAAACTCCATTTTCTTCTCTCCCCCTCTTCTTTCTAACATAGTGCAGAGCAATCAGAAGTCTCTGAGGACTTTTCTATATGACTTCCCATTTCACACCACAGATGGTTTAGATAAAAACTATTAGTTTCATTTATTCCAACAGCTTCATTTCACCAAAATGAGCGTATTTTTAGCATTTTGCCTAAAGGTTTGCTCCCCCCATTTTTTGTAGATGTAAAGGAGTTTGGCTGATGCCTCGGGCTTGTATCAGCACCTTTCCTGCCGCCCCCCCATCCCCCACAGCTTTTGGACTGGAGCAAAGTCGAGGAGTCCTCTAAGACACAATTTACTTTTTTAAAAAGTGGTGTTACGATGCGTTCACAGATGTGATCTTGTCTTACAACCCTCGACTGTTTGCATTTTTCCGTCAGGTTAGTTGTGATCTTTTCCATTGGAGCACAGCGACTGTAATATACATGCCTGCCTAACCGGGATGCCAGCTCTTTGTCTCGGTCTTATCTTGATGGCATTGCTCTGGAGAATATTTTCATTTGCACACCACCCTGAAAAAAAGAACGCTTCAGAATACATATTCAAAGAGAGGACCTACCAACAAACAAGTTCAAAACTTTACCCACTTTTGGTTGTTGCACAGAGTAGATGGCGGATGTTATCTTACGTTCAGTTCCTGGGCCAAGACAAGAATTTTTTAAAAAATTGTCTGTTATTACTTTAGGATTAAAATGGCTGGCAGGTGGAAATATATATATATAATGTGATATGTAATACATGATATGTGATATATGATTATATACATCCATCTGCCATTTTGAACCTTAAATAACAGCACATTTTTTAATTTTTGTCTTAAAAGTATTGGGGCGCCTGGGCGGCTCAGTCAGTTGAGCCCCGACTTCGGCTCGGGTCACGATCTCGCGGTCCGTGAGTTCGAGCCCCGCATCAGGCCCCTGTGCTGACAGCTCAGAGCCCAGAGCCTGTTTCGGATTCTGTGTCTCCCTCTCTCTGACCCTCCCCCATTCGTGCTCTGTCTCTCTCTATGTCTCAAAAATAAATAAACGTTAAAAAAAAAAAAAAGTAAAAAAAAAAAGTATTATAGATTTATATATATAATGATCAACTCTAGTATAAGCAGATTATATAAATATAATAATCTACTCTCTATATAGATTATGTATGTAAAATAATCTATTCTAGTATATATAGATTATATAATAATTTGTAGTATATATAGATTGTATATATCATAATCTAGTATATATAAGTTATTATATAATAATCTATATATTGATTATTATATATGATAATATACCCTGGTATATATGTTATATATATACATAAATATATAAATTATATATATAATCATATATATAACCATATATATATATAACCATAGATATGTTATATATATAATCATATATATATAATCATATCTATGGTTATATATATAATCATATATATATAATCATATCTATGGTTATATATATAATCATATATATAATCATATCTATATATAATCATCCATTGTAGTATATATAGTAATCTACTCTAGTGACTCATAACAAGAATTATACAGTGGTGTGAAAACTAGATTAATTTCGTAAAGCTTAGCTGGTATAAACTAACCATCCTGGCTTTCAGATCCAATTTCCCTCCCCTCTCCCCATCTCCCTTACCTATTTGGGGATATTTCTGTTTTTCCTAGAGGGATCATGTGTGCCTATGGGCTCAATGGCCATGGATATGTAAATATTCCCTTATTATTTCCCCTTCTTTGTTTCTGAAACCTTCAAGCCCTCGCATTCCTTTAGAGACTTTAAAGGCACCAAATTTTGATGTTTTATAGGATTAAGCCAGAACATGTCAGCATCCAAGCCTGGCTTTCTTGACCGCTAGGTTTTCAAGTAGCTCTTCAATCGTTCCTTTAACCCATTTAGATACAGGCGTAACCGTCCACCCTCAATATAATGAACACAAAGCTGCCTTCACTGTATGTCTACGTGCATGAATCTAAAAATGGTATAGCGGAATCATATATTCAAGCTGTACTTCTCAAACTTTAGTCTATTAAAAGTAGATTCCCAGACTCCATTCTCAGATAATCTGATTTAGTTAGTCTAGAGTGATGCTCTCATATCTGTATTTTTATGGACATCTCAAGAGATTCGATGCAGGTGTGCACAAACTAATCCCATAAGGGGATGTCAAGTAAATCTTGCCATCACCTTTGAAGACTCTGAAATGCTCTGCTGCCATTGCCTAGAGTTAACACTGACTTGAAGAATGAGCTTCCGATGATTTTCATGATCACAGACTCAGCTAACACATCTCTAAATTGTCCGATTAAAGCTCTTAAACAGTCTTGCACAACAAGAAATCCAGGGATACCTCGACCCGGGCTATACAGTGCTCCACAAGGCCATCTCGCCCATCATCCTCATTGCCTCACTGAGAACTCTGGGAAGGAAGAAGGAAGAGAGAGGAAAAGGAGCCATGCCTTCAAAGACAAAAATCTCATAAACACGTGACGATTCCCTAGACCAAGAGATAGAGCAAATCGCACCCCCCCCCCGTGGTGATTTTTTTGGTTCCCCAAACCAAAGGAGAAATCAAATTCCTTTTACAATCACGGCCACCTTCTAAAGAGTCTGAGTCCTCTTACAAGAGGTGTTTGTTTGGTTGGGTTTGTTCTGCAGAACGCCATGATGGAATCTCATATGCAACAATGAACGCAGAACTGAGTTCAGGTGCAGAGTCTAAAACGAGCTGAATTGCTCAACCAAAAACAGAATGCAGATAATTTTGAGTGACTGAAACTATTTTACACTAAAAAGAGTGAGGATGAGGAGTTAAAAAAGAAGAAATATTGGAGTCAGTAACATGACCCTAGGGGCTCTGGGAGAGATGAAGTGGTCACCGGTGGCTTTTTAAGGGTATGTCCCTTAAGGAAACTCACGTGGCATTGTGTGTGATAGCTATGACTGAAAACAAATCTACATGTTTATTAGTAGAAAAATGGATAAATTGTGGACTATTCGTGCGGTGGAATACTATACAGCCACTAAGGAATGAGTGGGAACTACATGCATCGATGTTGAATACAAGAAAAGCAAGTAGGGGCACCCGGGTGACTCAGTCAGTTAAGCGACCGACTCTTGATTTTGGCTCGTCATGATCTCATGGTTCATGGAATTGAACCCCAAGTTGGGCTCTGTGCCGACATGGTGGAGGCACCTGCTTGGGATTCTCTATCTCCCTCTCTCCCGTCCCTCCCCCACTCACGCACATGCAGTACGTCTCTCAAAAATAAATTAACTTAAAAAAAAATTTTTTAATGTTTAATTATTTTTGGAGAGAGAGCTATAGAGTGTGAGCAAGAGAAGGGGCGAAGAGAGAGAGGGAGACACAGAATCCGAAGCAGGCTCCAGGCTCCGAGCTGTCAGCACAGAGCCCGACGCGGGGCTCCAACCCACAAAAGGTGAGATCGTGACCTGTGCCGAAGTCAGATACTTAACCGACTGAGCCACCCAGGTGCCCCCCCCCAAATAAATTAACTTTAAAAAGAAAAGCAAGTACACAATGTCATACACAGTTAGACGTCAATTATGTACAGTTAAAGACATGTAATACACGAACCTATACTGATTCCAGCCACATATGTAAGTAAAAGAAAAAGTAAAAAAACCAGGCATGAGAATAACATTTATTTAATGAGAGCAGCTGTCTACTGGCAGAGGGAAAGGAACAAGATTATATTCGGATATAATAATTATTATTAATTAATAACACTATACTGTTAGCTGCTTCTGCCTCTATATTTTAAATATTTCAGAATTTGAGTTTTCTCCATTTTAATCCCCAATACTCACTAACTTAAGGACATCTGAGTCCAGGAACATTAAGCCTGAAATAGCCTGCATTTCAAGATTGAACAGTTTGCTCTCCCCCTAATTCCCTACCCCCATGAATGTTCCCCCACAATTTCACAAAAATCCTCTATACGCACGGAAATGTATAAGCATAATTTTTGCAGAGATCATGGAAAGGAGTTGAGTCCCACATCTGGGTCAGCACAAGGGAAAAGAGTAACAACTTGCACCAAGTGACAAAATAAATAAGAACTTCCCCCAAATGCAGCAGATGTTGGAGCCTAGGATCTGAGGCGCCCAAGAAGTGTGAGCCCCACCCTCCCTCCCACTGCCCATGAATCCTCAGGAGCATGGAACGAGCTTTGGATTTCCACAGGACATGGAGAGGGGCTTTGAGCAGATCTGACCAGGTCTCCAGAGAAAGGAAGCTTCAGACACATGTCCCCATGTACGGTTGACATCGATGTAATCATAAAGAGAGTTCCACAATCTTTGGGCAAACACCTAAATATGGCTTTAATAATCAGAGCTTCCTTTTTTTTTTTTTTAATTTTTTTTTTTTAACGTTTTGTTTATTTTTGGGACAGAGAGAGACAGAGCATGAACGGGGGAGGGGCAGAGAGAGAGGGAGACACAGAGTCAGAAGCAGGCTCCAGGCTCTGAGCCATCAGCCTAGAGCCTGACGCGGGGCTCGAACTCACGGACCGCGAGATCGTGACCTGAGCGGAAGTCGGATGTTTAACCGACTGAGCCACCCAGGCGCCCCTCAGAGGTTCCTTTTGTCTCCGTTTATTTTATTAGAATATGACATCCCTCCCCCCTTATATACTGTGGCTGGACTGAAGAAGAAAATGATAGGAAATTTTCCAGATTTTTGCTTCCAATCTCCAAAACAGTTGTGTTCTGACTCCAGCACGTGGGGAAAGATCATCTGAAGCAGTCCTATCAAAACCGGAGAGTGTAAAGACAAACCGTGGATACCAACCAAAGTGCCCTCTAGACATTTCCCATGTCTGAGTCTTTCCCAAAGCCAAGGTTGAAACCAGAGAACAGGATGGGCGCAGAACGAAAGAAGATACATCAATAAGGGGAGAGTGTCTACCTCACACATGATAGTAATGTGGTAAGAACTGGGTTGCAGAGTTTGCTTTTAAGCCCTAGCAAAATATCTCTCTTCAAAATGGCCTCATGAAACAGAATATAACCAAAGGCCACATCAGAATGACGAGGACTCACGTTTTCTGGAAGCCTGGAAGGGTAGCGAGGAAAGAAAGAAAAAGCAGGGGGAAAAGTCCTGAATGAATCACTAAAGGCAGAATATAGTAACAACTGGGCTGAGTGGTGACTGAAATATTTCACATGGTTACAGGCCTGAGTAATTCTGATAAGAGATCTCCCGGAGACCGTATCTATTTTCTATCTACCTATTCCATGCCTACGTCAAGCTTAACTTGAGACTTCTTCACTCTCTTCTCCTAAAGATGCCCCGTAAGTCATTCAGGGAATGGATAGCAGCCGTTAAATGATCTCTCTCTCTCTCTCTCTCTCTCTGGCCTTTTCCAATGCTTTGATTCTTATTTTAATTCTTAAGCGAGTCATTTATTTAATAGACAATCCTCTCCTCTGCAGCTATATGGAGAAAATGTTACTTGGAAACCCAAATGGTGTCAATGGTTCTTATGGAAGAGTGACATTTTCTGTCCATTTCTGAACCTCAACCAGAAGAATTCCTAGCCTGCCTTTGGAGAGGGTCTTCCCGGCCCGTGGCTTTTGCTTTTGGTGTATCGATTGGTTTTTAAATTGGGAGCTTTCTAATTCTCTAATTTAGTTACGTAGTTTAGTAAAGAGTGAAAGCTCAAAAGAGACTTTGTTGTTTTCACACACATAGAAGAGACCCTCATTTCTCTCCTTCTGCCTCTTTTACTCTGGTAGGTAAAAATCACTTAGAAAAAGAAATCTCTTCTCTGTCAACCGTGTGATGAAAAAACTATTGAAAAGCATGATTTTAAGATTTTTTTTTAAATTAATGTTACTTTTTAAGACTACTCAAATCATTCCACGCTAAATTCTAACCCGAAAATGTCTTTGTGTATACCATTAATGGGAGATGGGGGGATGCCATCTTTAATAAAAATAGAAATAGATGCTTTCTGCTAAGACCAGCCGAATCTCTTTGAAGTGATGTCTAAGGGACGGTGCCGTAATTCCTACTATGAATAGATTTCTGGAGGCTGAGCCAATCAGTTAGTTGTTTCAAAGTTATGAGTCATATTAAGCTAATAATATAGAATGTTTTTTTCCTGAAGTCATTCTCCGTCATCGCTCTTACAACTATCAGACCAGGGAGGTTTGATAACACTAGGGGTTATGTGAGGGTGGGGAATTTTCGAGACGTTTATCTCTGGCTTGTAGTGTTATGATCTGTCTTGCCATGGGGCAGCCCAGGGCAGGCCGCAGCTGATGGGAATGCCTTTCTCACTATGCTGACACTCTCCCACCTGACACCTCCCAGCCTCCCACCTGACACCGCCATCAAGAGAAGGCCAACCGTCTTGTACCAGAAGAGCGATATGGGTTCTTCTGACTGGGAGCTGCATTCGCATTTCCTGGGAAAATACCAAATATCTCCTTGGGCACTGGCTTGAAGATCACTTTGAGAACCGAAACTACTCATCCACTCGCCAGACAGTATAGCGCAGTTATAAAAGTCAACACACATCCCAGTGCCCTGAGTTGTAAAAAGAACGCCAGAGGGCCTCATCAACCTAGTAAAAACTTAACATCTCTCCGCCTTCCATCGCTTTTCCTTGGGGTCAGAATTTTGTGATCCTACGTGTTTGGGGGTGGGGGGGATCCCTTCCTGAAACATGTGGTAGCAGCCCATTGCCCCCGCTCCGTGTCATGGAGGAAGACAGAAGACCGTTGGCAGAAACAAGGACACTGTCATGAATTTGACAGGCTATAACTTTCTAAGACCATGTGCGAGGCATTAGAGGAAGCCTGTGAGATTTGGTGTCAAAGGAACGGGACTCAAAAGCCAGAGGACGTATCATCAGACTCAAGAAACTGGAGTCAATGACAGAACCAATGGGCTGACCAGGGCCACGCTGAATACGCTGGCGGGAGCACCCTGCCTCTAAGCCACACGGGCCTTGAGCAAGTCAGTGCACCCCACAGAGCCTCTATTTCCCCATCCATAAGATCAGGTTGGAAGAATTCCAACATCTCAAGGGTTGATAGTGAGCACTGCACAGACGTAAGGTGCTGCATGTGTGGATTGTGTTGGGAGCTGTGTCCCTCAATGGCGGGTATAGCCAAATCTGGAGCTTGCAGACCTCCAGTTTTACCGCACCCCCCCACCCCCACCCCAGGAGAACACCACAGCCCTCTAGAACCTGGCAGTCCTTGCGGCCAACGCCCCAGAGCCAAGACTCCTCAGGGAGGCGTGTGTTTCTCTGGTCTAAGAACATATTTCCCTGTCCAGACTCCACAGAACGGTCACAAACTACTCTTAGATGGAAATGCTTTTTTTTTTTTTTTTTTTTTTTTGTCATGAAATAGCTACAAACACTCAGGCGGTCAGACGCTGAGACCTTGCAGCAGAGTTTAAAGGGATGTATTTTTAATTGTTAATGTTTATTCATTTTTGAGAGATAGAGAGACAGAGTGTGAGCAGGAAAGGAGCAGAGAGAGAGAAGGAGACACAGAATCCGAAGCAGGCTCCAGGCTCTGAGCTGTCGGCACAGAGCCCGACGTGGGGCTCGAACTCAGGAACCGCGAGATCATGACCTGAGCCGAAGTTGGACGCTTAACCAACTGAGCCACCCAGGCGCCCCTAAAGAGACATATTTTTAGAAAGCTCATTTTAAAAGCGCCTCCCCTCTCCAGCCTACATCTGCCTCTGTGCATCTAGAAAGACTCGTAAAATCCTGAGCCTGTCAGCATAGCACATCAGGTTAGAAATACAGAGATTGTGTAAACACAAGCAATAAACATAGATACAGGATATAGGATGGGCATATGTACATACATACACACGACACAGAGGAATTCTAATCCCCAAACTCAGCAAATATGTTGACAGGAACCAGTCCCATGGCAAAGAGGCACCATGCAGATGCCACGGTGGGCATCTCTCCCTTCACCGTGGAGGCGCTCACTTTCTAGCCGTTGAGTGTTAGCTCCTGGACTGTCAGCCGAGTTCCCTTTTGGGAATTGCTCTCAGCCCAAGAAATCTGCCTTGCCCAAGTTCAGGGCCCCTCTCCAGGGGCCACACGCATCCAGTGGCTGGCAGACACGGCGGCCTCAAGCTGGGACGACTCTGAAGGACCATCCCAGCCCCAGAGCTCCCCGACCCATATTGTTGCCCATAGAGCTCCATTCCTGGGCCTGTTTCCTAGGAAACGGAACCTGAGATAATGCACTGTTCCTCTTTTTGGTTTCTTGGAGGCAAGAGGAAGACTTAATAAATGAAAAGAAGCTGTGCTAAAGGGGTTCCCTGAGACATTCGACACAGGTCTCAGGCATGAGCCGGTGAGAGAGGCACACTGTGGGCCACCTGCAGCCAAGCGAGCGTCAGAGAAGACACAAGCACAACCCACAACCTGCCCACAAAATAAGGGCTTGTGTCTGAAGGGCATAATCCTCCCAATAAGCACTGAGTCTTTTAACTGTTCTTTTAATGAAGGCATTTATGACCATATTCTTTAAAAAAAAAAAATGCCTATCAATCCAATTATTTCACATGGCATTAATCACATCTGGGAACAAACTATCCCCTTATCGTCAACCCACTCCCTTGGGGAAACCTACCTGGCCTGCAGATCTCTCCAAGATGGAAAAGTCCCACTATGGAGGTCCGATAGGCAAATAGGAAGGTTCCGTCGTATTTTGATAACGCAAAGATCAGAGGAACAACTCTGTATTCCTGAAATCTAATTCCCCATGTGACTCTCAGAACACTCTCCTCCTGGCTCATTTCTTTGGCTGAGTACTGTTGGGAAGGAAACAGTACTCTGTCTTAGGTGACCTTTCGTCTTTCTACACAGATCTGTGTAAAGAATCTGGCTGGAGGGCTTTCCCTCAGGCTTCTGATGGGACAAAAGTTTTACAGTGTGACAATAGGAATTCTCTAAAGCTGATCAGTCAGAAAGGTGGGCCCCTGGACAAGTCAAAAAGTGCCCTTCAAGACGCAGTTTTTTATTATCTGCAAAGCCCTGTGAGCTCAAGGGCAAAAAAGACACTATGGAATAATAGATCCTGAGTCTACTTTTGAAATTGCTATGTGCACATAAATCCTTCCTTTTAAGTTATGAACCATAATACATTAGTAGTGAAATTGAAACTAGGTGAATGAAATTCAAGGAACCAGAAATTATTACGTACGATTTGCTACACAGGATTCTGGTCTATCTCGAATTCCTAAAGGGACTGTGAACAAGAGCTGAACAAGGGAGGCATTAGCATTGACCCCACGATGTTGGACACGGGCAGATGTCAAACCTTCCCTTACGCTCACAGGCCATGGAACTCAACCATGAGCTGACGAACCACATTCCAGAGGCGACGGTCCTACCCTCTTCCTAGCTCTTTAGGCTCCGGATTTCTAGCTACCCTCCAAGAGTAGTTTAGGAATGGGACTAATTTGCTCCTGTGGTATTTAATCTTTCATTTAATTCATGGCATAAATGCGAACTAACCTCTACAAGAAGCAAAATGGAGGCCGCTCCCCTGCATGATCTAACATATCCCCCAATCCGTTGCTTTTATGTACCTAATGGAATTTATAATTTAGAGAAGTGTTCGGGAAGAGCTCTTAGAAGTGATGAGCCAAAGAAATCTGAAATTCTAGGAGTGGAGAACTCAAAGTGGCCACTCACAGCAAGCCTCTACTTTGTGTCTGGCCTTCTTGCTCTGTACACACAGCAGCAGGCTAAATCGCCAAGAGAAAGCCTAGAAGGTGCCAGACGGGATTTCTGTAGGGGCAGGTAGGTCACATGTAACCGTTTATGACAAGATGCTGCCAAGGTGACGGGCATACTGTGCCTGGATAGAGGCAAATCCAATACCGTTCTGGGCAGGAGCGGCTGCCTGAGGGAAACTTCTGCTCACGATCACGGGCTTAACTGTGAGGTTCTTATCACCTAGAAGTGTTTGTCTGCACAGCACATGCCCTGCCTTATGTCCAACATCAAAGAAATACCCGGACTAATACAAAAGCAACCCAGAAGTGCTGTGTAGTATTTGACTCAGAGCCTGGCACTTTCAACTGATTGGATTAGCTTCTTTGATAAGGAGGACAAACACACAAAAAGATGGACTTTGGAATTGGAAAGAATTGCCTGGAATTTTTTTTTTTTTTTTTTTTTTTTTTTTTAATGACAGTTTGAATCGGGCAGGAGTTTGAGAAAAGAAAATTAAGCCTATTTTCTTGTTCCTGTTTCCTACTGGGAGTTTCTCCCCAAACGAATCTACAGGTCCCCAGTATAGAATGAAGACTTGATACGTACATCTACTGAGCTCATCCCGGTTATATCCAAGTGGTCTACCAAAACGCAGGCAAAATAAAGCTGTAAACCATTGGCCCCTGTTAAACAAAATCTTCAGCTTTTGACCTTTGTGGGCCCTGCTCCTGGGCTATACTTTGACTATACTTTAACGTTGACCAGGGTCAAAATGACTCTGCAACCCCTCAGAGCATGGGCTCTATTTCTGTGCTGAGCACACAGTATACGTCTGCTTTGTCAAATAATACCAATAACCAGAAAGATGCATTGCAAACAGGAAGATAAGAGACACAAAACACAACAAAAAACCTCCTTGGTTCCCATAAGATTAAAGTCATGCAGCCTTGCACACACTACAAACATAAGCTAAAAGTCTGCAATTTTCTGGAATGGCCTTCGTCATGATGATTTGTAACTCTCTATGTAAAACGTATCTATAACGCTGCCCCCAGTGTGCCCTCCCCGGAGCACTCTCCTCTTTGTGAAGGGTGTATGTCCTGGGCAGCTGGCCTAACTTGGGCTGGAATAAAACTCTTTATTCTTTCTCTTTAAAAATGTCAAGTGTGTTCATTTTGCATGGACAACCCATCCAGAGGCTTCACCTCCCTTCGTATTCTGCTTTCACTCCCTTGCTGTACTGAGCACCAGGCAATTAAATTGAAGGCCTAGTAACGGCCTTCACTGGGCTTACAGTCCAAGGGGGACACACAAACGTAAGAGTGCGGTCTTCTCTAGTTTTGCCTGAAATCTGGAGGACTCGGAAGGAATCTCTTGGCCAAGAGATGCACAGCAAATCCCTAGTGACAGAAGAGAGAGAAGAACTCCTAACTCCCGCTTTCTGTTTTCTTTTGCTATTGGAACCCAAATGACCTTTGTCTCACCCTCTAACCCCAGTCCCGGTCCCTCCCACCTATATACTGTGTGCCTCATTTCAAAGATCTACCTGGAAACTCCTTGCTTAACTCAACATAATAAAAATATTTGCTACATTCATGTATTTTTGTGCCAAAGAATCAGGTAGCCTTGTCTGCATGGGATAGTACCTGGGAAGATGAATGGAGGCGAAATAATCCTAGAGAACCGTAAAGAAATCACCATCAAAAAAGTCTGTTAGCGCCACCAAAGCAGATGAGGTTTTATTTGCCTGCCTTCTCTAGGGTTTCTGTTATGCAAATATAATTCAGTTGATATGGGTACTTCTGGGTTTTTTGGCCTGAGTTTCAAATCGTTCTGCCTTCCTACTCTCCCTTCCATAAAACCCCTGCTACGGAGAATATAGTGGTAGTTTTGTAGGATACAAAAATCTTCCATTAGAACATCTGTCCCTCATAGAGGGGTTTTGGTTTGGTTTGGTTTGGTTTTGTTTTGTTTTGTTTTGTTTTGTTTTTTTAATCCCAGGCGCATTTACAAGTATGACTGAGTCTGGAGAATTGAGTTATTTCTACGTTAAAATGAAGGCCGACTTCTGAGAATGTATCAATTCAAAGACAAAGTCATTCACAAGTGGCCTGTCGTGGGCTGTCAGACAATGAATCTGTCAACCCTTCCCTCCTTCAACAACAACAAAATTATTCACTACGTTTCCTAACAGTAACACGGGGGTAAAATAAGGACCAGATGTTCATTCCTTAAAATCTCCAGATTCCGTGTATGTGACTTTATTTTCCTTTGAGTGACTATTGAAAGATTATACCATAGTGACTCCATGGATTTTTTTTTAAGTTGTGTAAAAATTTTGGCAAGCGTTTCTGTTAGAGTTGAGCCCACTCCCTACTTGAGTTTTAACCCTTCCTCTTTCTCCACTTGAGATTTACTGGAGGAGAACCTGGTTGGCTCAGTCAGTTAAGCGTCTGCCTCTTGATTTCGGCTCAGGTCATGATCCCAGGGTCGTAGGTTCGAACCCCACATCAGGCTCCACGTTGAGCATGGAGTCTGCTTGGAATTCTCTCTCTCTCTTTGCCTCTCTGCCCCTCCCCTGCTCACACACTCTCTGTCTCTCTCAAAATAAATAAATGAACATTTAGGGGAAAAAAGGTCTACTGTATACATACAATGAAGAAGAGACTATCTAAGTGCCAGGAAGATGCAATAAGGTAGAAAAAGACCATCCTTTCCCTCCCGGGGTGCCCTGTTCATTTTTGTTTTCCTCTCTCAGTGCTTGTCTGCTTTCTCAGACTCTTTCTATCTCTCTATCTTTGTCTCTCTCTTCACTGGGGGATTTCCCAGCCAATACATCCAATGATAATATTTCCATTAATATACAATGCTGAACCCATTATGTCCATCCTTCTTCCTAAACCTACTGGTTTTCCCAGAGCCCTCCACTCAATTAATGATGCCACCATCATCCTCCCTCCCTTCTCATTGATCCCAAACCAAAACCTGGAAGTCATTCACATTTCCCTTTATCTCTTTCATCTCCTAGAACGAAGCAGTCATTAAAACCAGCTGTAGCCTTGTAAAGACTTAGACTTTCTTGACCTATCTTTTCTCTCCATTCCCATGGTCATTGCCTCAGTTCTAGTTGTCCTCCTTTCCCATTTAGACCCTTGCAAAGGATCTTCATGCTAGCTAACCCTTTGTTCTGATCCATCCTTTTGTATCACTGAAGAGATTTTTCTAAAAGAGGAAACTAACCATTGAAACTCCTGTTTAAAAATCGTTCAATGGCACCTTACTCCCACAGATGAAACTCACACCGTGCCATGTAGCACACATGCATGATCCTTGCGATTTATGTTCTGCTGGCTTTTTCAGTGGCATGCATCTCATGTTCTTGAGCCATACTTAACTTGGTGCCATCCCCAAGCACAAAAATCTCATGTCGCCTCTACTCTGCCCATGTTCTTCATCGATCTGTAATACCCGTACCTCTCTTTTCCACATGGAACGCCCTCATCAAGACTTAGCTCAATATCACTGTCTCCAAGAAACTTTTCACAATTCCTGCTCTCCTGCCCTCTTCTCTCTTCTACCACAGCACATGATGTTAATGTGCTCTTTACCTCATTGCATTTGAACTACTTTCCCATGTCTCACACACCGTATTGTAAGTTATGTGAAGGTGAGTTATTTTGTGTATGTTCTTTGTATCCCTAGCCATGCCCCACAAATAATATGCTCTCATAAATCAATGGCTAAGTAAATGCTGATTTCCAACTTCCTCTCGGTTCTACAACATTCAACACAGTCACCTGTCGGTCCTTCTAGAATTTTCTATGCATCTGTTTTGCCAAGTACTATTCTCTTCTTATCTTCCCCTACTTCTCTGGACTATGCTTTATCCAGATCCTCTGGTGATGCCTATTATTGTTCTTATTCCTGTAATATTTGATATTTTAGTGACTCCTTCTTCCATTCTTTCCTTTTCTCCCCTATATCCTTTCCCTGGATGGTAGATTGAGGCCTTGGCCTGTACACATAGCCTCAGATGTAACCAGCATTACCATCAGCTTGAGGCAACTATCACTGAAATGCTATTTTTCTGATATTTCCCTCTGTTCTCAAAGGTGTTTCTCCAGCCATGTTTTTAGTCTTTCATGACCCCATGGATATATTTTCGTGCATATTCTAGATTGAATCAAATGATTATCTTTTTGTCATATATGAGGAACAAATAAAAGAAAGGCTTAAAGAAATTTCAAGACCATACTATCCATGAAAATAAAGTCTGTGAACATCATAACCAAAACTATCAGTGTAGACTCAAGAGAATTCAGATAGACGCTGAACACAGGTCACCTCTATTTCTTGTTTTTATTTAGGGGCTATTCGTAGTGGTTTGTGGGCATTGTGCAACTCTTAGAATGATAGCTCATTCTACAATGTAAATCCCACTGCTGGGGCCTCACCTGGTAGGGTGTGATAGATTTTATTCAAGTCTTGAGTCCATATGTGAGAAAACTGTTTAATTCTGGTGGAAGGAAAGCCGGCATTATGCTCCCAGTACGATGTCTTACTGGGGAGGCAGAAGCAGGTGGGAATTCTTCTCCTGGAAGGACAGGCTTGACTCTCTCAGTGGTTGATTTTTTTTTTTTTTTTTAATAGCTGATCTCTCACCAGCTACCGTATTTGTTTTCTTGGGACTAGAGCAGGCAAGAATCACATTCATTCATTACTCAATTCACAGCCTTATCATTGGCAGTTTATTTAGCTTTGGCATTATGTTCAGGTCTTGGCCTCATAAGGGAAAAATTTAGGATCTGAAAAGATAGGGATTATCTCACAATTCAGTTATTTCCCCTGATGGAGAGAACACAATTTACCAATAGTATTTTGTTGTGTGTGTATGTGTATGCATGTTTGAAAACAACTGCTTGCCCTCAACTCCACAGCTTGAGGATTAAAGAAAATCACTGATCCTTTCTTGGACTCACCATAAATTGTGCCTGGCCCTGGCCATCTAGCTCTCAGCAGGACTGATTTAGTGCAGTGATGAGGTCCCTGCATGCTCCCTTGAAATGACCGATCTTCTCTTCCTAGATGCTCAGTGTCCTCAACTTTGCCCCAGAGCATTATACTTGAATTCTGATATCATAATTCATGCTCTACAGAGCTATGAAAAAAAAAATAATTCCCTATAAGGACTCCCTACCACTCACATCCTAACACTATTTCTCTTAAGCTGTCCAATCAGAGATGTAGCAGGCATTGTTGGCCACCTACATAACATTCATCCTCCCGAGCCTCGTCCTTTCCATCAGAACCCCAGTCTGGGAGAAATCCACTGCTCCTTCACATGGCCACGCAACTCCCCTCCCACTACTGCTGACTGGGTTAGAAACATGTGATATAATCCCAGTCAAGGAAAATTCGCTGGGAGCAGTAGTGGTTTCTCAGAAAGATTCCTTTACTGATAAAAAGACACACACACACACACACACACACACACACACACATATTTCTCTGGGTGCTTCATGTGACATGACATTTATTTTGCTACGTATTGAGACAACAGACATCAACAGATGTGAATTTCATGATCCTTTGGCAATAGTAATTTGAAGAGGCAGGAGTTTGTGTGAAATACATACGTTTATTTAATATTTTCATTAGTGTTTTTTTTTTAAATTAGGACTAGCCATGATGAGGTTTAGAAGTTAATACAGATGGAAGATTCAATTTAAATATAGAGAATAATAATGGATCTAATTGTTTACTCTGAAATAGGGGAAGTAGCCCCAAAAAGGAGCATGAAAAATCCTCCAATCTTTATATCCTAATAATTTATGATGTTGGCTTCAGGGAGGAACAAGGCCCAGTTTTTTAACATCAGAACAGACCCACTTCTCAAGCTCTACCATGTGGGTAGAAATCACCCAACAGGACAGAGCATTGGCATGGAATGGAAAAGGCCAAGACTCGAAACCAGCACTGTGGTGGGCCACAAGGACCTTGGAGCTCTCTTTCTCTCCCCTTAAACAGAGAGTTGAACTCATTGGTCTAGAAATCCTTTCAGTTGAATCCTTCAACATTATGGTGTTGACTAGGGGCCCGTACCACAGGGGGAAGTCTCTGGGCCCAAGACATTCAGAAGTACAGGAAGCGTAGGGAAGGGACCCTCAATTGTTGGGACAACTCCAAGTCATCTCTTTCTTTTTCTTCTAAAGGTGTGAAACACTTAATGAAATGTGCTCCTTTTTATGCCCTGATCTCCTCTCCACTTCTGTCCTCTTTCCATGCCCTGATGCTTCTGAGCTGGCTCTATTCACTCTGCTTCCCAAAAAAGTAACCAAACAGGGAGGAAGATTACACCTGTGACCCGGCTCAGGACAGGCAATAGCCTGGGTCTTCCTTGTGTCCACATCATCCTCAAAACCACTAACTCTGTCCCACAGCAGGGTGCTGTATTCCTACAGAGATGAACCCTAAAGGCACCAGCTTCCTTCCTCTTTTGTTCAGTCACAGTTTTCCTTAAAGAAAATGTACCCTTCTTGCGGTGGTTCATTTCAAGTGTCACCTTGGCTAGGCCATGATACCCATTGTTTGGTCAAACACCAGTCAGGACATTGCTGTGAGGGGATGCGTTGTTTCTTTGGAGAACTATGACTAATATATCCCTAAAAACACAAATCCAAGTCCTCCTGAAGCCGAAGGAGAGAATCCATAACAACCAATATATTTTTGGCTCATAGGTCTCTCACCTGGCTTTCACGCTCCACCAAGGCCATTGAACACTTTGTGAGTGATCATCCAGAGGAATTTTAAGATCTTCCTGGAGTCACCACAAGAATACAACAAGACGGAAGTAGGAAGTTTGATTTTACATCTAAATTAATTTTTCATTAATTGAGGAAGAGTAGTTGATTTACCAAAGCCCCTTCCCCTTTCTGGATTGCTCTTTTGGTGGTATTATCTGAAATTCACACTGTGTTTTGCAATTCTGTTATAAGAAACAATTTCTCTTTGTTTTCTGTAAAACCTCCCTAGTTGGTCTTAGTACTTTGCTTAGTGTCTGGCGTTCCCTTTATTTTTAGATTTGGTATGATGTCTGGCGCATAATAGGTTTTCAATATATATATTAAGACTGGAGAAACTTTCCGATAGATATATAATCTTCTTCCAGCTGAAACATTTAGGGTTTTATAAGAGAAAGATGCCTGGGATTTTTTTGTCTTCCATTTTGAAATCTATTTTAACACTCAAGCAAATTATTCAAAGGGGGAAAAGTCATCTGTATTTGCTTGATCATAATATATTGTTTTAATTCTTCCATGATGTCTGGGGACTTTTAGAAACTGAGACACCAACTGAAAGTCAATATTAGGAGTTGATTTCATTTCATACTCATGCGTAATAGGGCTTTGGGTATTTCCAGTGCCGCGATCTCAGACTCCCTCACCAAATCATGGGCTAGATAATATGGCAGGGACATTTAGCCTTCACCAAGGGATATTTAGATAGGTGTCTCCAGCTCCCATTGGGACCATCCTTCTGCCTGTTATTGAGGGCTTTGGTCTCTTCCTTCTGGGGCACAGCATTAATTCTGGAACTCTGGCCCTGCTTCAGCTCCTCCAAAAAGCTACATTTGGATATTTTAGTAGGAAACTACTTCTGTATCACCTCATTGCCTCAGAGGTTGATTGAAAGTTGCCTGTCATATTTTGTATTTATGTTGTACATTTTCAGAATGCCTGACCCAGTTGCAAAGCCATACTCTGTAGTAAAGCACAAGAAAAAGGTGATAGAAGATCGGCCTTGGTCACCCACCCAGGATGAAGCCTCTGGCAACAGCCCCTGGAACTTTCGAGATTATGGGTAGTTTATTTTGAAAGTCTGGTGTTTAAGACCCTTAAACATCCCCACTTTGCTTAAAAATTTCTGAGTTGCCTGGGCATATCTTCCCTATAATTACCTAAATCTCCTTGGACTTTTAACCTTTCCTACCTTCACGTGGCTATCCCAACCACATCCGAAGACTCACTTTGTGAAGACATGTATGCTTTCGTTGGATATAAAGCAATGTTTCTCAAGTTTTTGTATACTGGCATTCTGTGTTTAATTAAAAGCCCCCATTGGGGTGCTTGGGTGGCTCAGCTGGTTAAGCATTGGCTTCGGCTCAGGTCATGATCTCACGGTTGGTGGGTTCAAGCCCCACATCGGGCTCTGTGCTGACAGGTCAGAGCCTGGAGTCTGCTTCAGATTCTGTCTGTCTGTCTCTCTCTCTCTCTGCCCCTACCCCTCTCATGCTCTGTCTCTCTCTCTCTCTCAAAAATAAAATAAATATTTTTAAAATTAAAAAAAAAAAAAAAGCCCCTATTAACCAGATCCATCCCTGTCAGGATGTTGAAGACCACATCTTTATCCCAAGGCAGTGGAAGACACGGAAGGAAGGAAACAAAGCCCCTGCTCCAGTAGAGCTTACTTCTGGTGGAAGAAGACAGATAATAAACAGTCAAATCAATATATCATATGGTGGGGACAGGGCCGAGCAGAATAATAGTTGGGCAAGGCCAGCTTCATAGGCTTACAAACCTGTGCAAGCTATACAAGGGCCCACACTCAGAAGTGCCTCACACTTGTGATTATAATGCCCTGTGGTCACTGCCTCCAAATTCTGAATCTTATTTTTACTTTGGGTTTAACGAGTGAAGTCTGATGTGACAATGAAGCATACACAGGGGGTTGAAGCTCCAGCCGGATCCCGCATCCTGAGCTTCCTCAAGACAAGTTCTCAGCTGCCTCTCCTCACCTTTGACACCCCAGGTCCCACCTGGCCTTCCCATCTCTTTCCCCACGCCATGACCACTGCCACCCTGCGGCCCCAGTGGAGACCCGGACACAGACATGGAAAGGGTCGGGGTTGGGTGCGTCTCAGGGCAGGGTGTAGCAACGGTTGTCTCCATCACTCGATTTGCAGTGCTACGGTCATTGGGTGGGTGATTCACTGGGGCGAGCCTCTGTCCTACCCCTGATCCAGGTACCTAGTGTGTGACAGTGCTGAACTTGTCACTCCCACTGCAGTGCCTGCAGTGCCAGATCCCCTCGCCCACTGGCTGCCGGACTGCCATGCTGTGCCCAGATAGGGATAGGAAAGTCAGGCCGGACATGTCCCCTTTCAACGGGTCCAACACACTGTGGACAGGCAGCCCCACCTGCTTCTGAGGGTGTGCTCTCATTCTACAAGTGTCCCCATGACTTAGCAGCATGACATTAAATAGCAAACACCACGACAGGTTGACAGAGAGGTCAGGGAGGAAAGGGAAAAAGCTACCTATTTTGGTACCTTTAACATTCCCATTGTCCCCCCCGGTTTTTGAACCAGGGATCCCACATTTCATTGTGCGCTAGGCTCCACAGAGTATGTAATTGGTCCCTGGGTCAGGAGAAAGAAAGTGACGGATGAAGGAGCTCTGGTTGATTTAGTGTCGCCTGTGAGGGCTTCTCTGATAAGGTGACATTGGATCAGAGTTCAAAGAAGGGAGACTGAACCATGCAGGTACCTGGAGTAAAAGGGTTCCAGGAAGTAAATGGAGCTACTCAGGAAACCATTATGACTTGGCCCAAGTGGATGTGGGTGGAGTGGTAAATGAGGTCATGGTGGGAGTGGGAGCCAGTTGTATAGGAAATGACAGAGATTGTAAGGACTTTGGATTTTACTCTGAGTAAAATGGGAAGCCACTGGGGATGTTTTAATATTTAAGCCAAGAAACAACTTGATATGATTTCTACTTTAGGAGAATTCCCTACGAGTTCATACCGACCATTTCTAGAAAATATCTCCTTCCCTCTCTCCAACATCATTCTCCAACCCTCTACCCTGACTTCTCCTACTTCACTATACTCATCATCACCTGATATATTGGATGTATATTTTTATTTGCTTATCTCCCCAGATTAGCATATACACTCCGTGGCAACAGACCCTTGTTTACTGTGTCCCTGGAGACTCGATCAATGCCTGACACGTAGTGGGCTCTCAATGATTATGTCCTGGGTGAAGGAATGAATGGACCTCTTAAGACAGAGTACAGAGCATCTTGAGAGACTAGATAACCCAAAGCTCTCTTTCTTCTCAATTGACTTGACAGGTCATCAGCCAGAATGAGCAAGCCAACCCAATACATTCCACTCATGAAAATGTATCATTGTTAGCTCGTTCTTCCAAATACTGACCGAAATCTGACCGCCTTAAACTCCATCCATAGTCCCCACTCTGTCTCTTTACCGTTCTGAACATCGGTTTCCTTTTTAAAAGACGTTTTCCTTAGATATACATGCAATGTTTTTGTTTATTAGAGAACATTGGGAAAGAATGGGGGTGGGGGAAATAAAGTATAATGGCCAAGATTGTAGGCTCTAACATCTCACAGAGCTGGGTTCAAACTTTAGCTTTTTCTCTGCTAGCTGTATGAACTTGGAAAAGCCACTCACCCTGGCTGGCCCTTGGTTTCTCCATCAATAATCAGGGGACAAGACGATTGTCTCACCAGATTTTCTTAAGGATTAAGACAAGTGACATTTATGAGGTGTTTGACACAGTGCCTGGTGGCACTGTAAGCAATCTGCACTGTTGGGAATGCAAGCTGGTACAGCCTTTCTGGAAAACAGTATGGAGGTTCCTCAAAAAGTTGAAAATAGAACTACCCTACGATCCAGCAATAGCACTGCTAGTAATTTATCCAAGGGATCCAGGAGTGCTGATGCATAGGGACACTTGTACCCCAATGTTTATAGCAGCACTTTCAACAATAGCCAAATTATGGAAAGAGCCCAAATGTGCATCAACTGGTAAATGGATAAAGAAGATGTGGTTTATATATACAATGGAATACTACTTGGCAATGAGAAAGAATGAAATCTTGCCATTTGCAACACTGTGGATGGAACTGGAGGGTGTTATGCTAAATGAAATAAGTCAGTCAGAGAAAGACAGGTACCATATGTTTTCACTCATACGTGGATCTTGAGAAGCTTACCGGAAGACCATGGGGGGAAGGGAAGGTTAAAAAAGTAGTTTCAAACAGAGAAGGAGATAAACCATAAGAAACTCTTAAATACAGAGAACCAACTGAGGGTTGATGGGGGTACTGGAGGAGGAAATGGGTGATGGGCATTGAGGAGGGCACTTGTTGGGATGAGTACAGGTGTTGTATGTAAGCAATGAATCATGGGAATCTACTCCCAAAGCCAAGAGCACACTGTATACGCTGTGCCTTAGCTAACTTGACAATACGTTATATTTAAAAGAAAAACAAAAACAAAAACAAAAACAAAACCCACAAAAATAAATAAATAAATAAATAAATAAATAAATAAAACTATTTTAACTTCTTTTTGGTTAAAATGAGCTCTCTGTAGAATGATGTCAGTGAGAAAAATGAATCTCTGTCTAGAATTTTTAAAAGAGTTATAAAAAGTGAGGTTTGTTGGGTCATCTCCGTATATGAAAAGGAAAATAAAATATCTTTTCTACAAGTAAAAAAAATAATAAATAAATAAATAAACAAAAAGAAGAAAGAAGAAAATGAAATTATTATATAATCACACCAGCTAAACACAACCATTTTATAACAACATTCCTTATAGTTGAAGACAATTCTTATTTTCCCCCCAAGTCTTCATATCTCTGAATTAGCTCTCCAGGCACTGAGCCAATGTCACACAGAACAGTAACAGTTGAGTTCAAATAAGTACTGAGCCATTCTTCTCATCCTCTTGGATCTTATCAGTGGTGCTTCTCCTTAAATATGTTTCCCAGAACTGGACACAGCATGGTCTGATTAGCACCAGGTGTCCTGGGACCATCACCTTGACCTGAACACTAGACTTTGAGGAGAACAGCCTAGTTTGCAGTGACTTATTTTCCCAGGATTATTTCCAAGCTTTCATCCTTTCCTACGTAATTTCTTTATCTTTATTAAAGTACAGTACAGTTACTCTGCTGGATGACATTTCATTGGTTGAGCCCATAAAGCTAGCCCCGTGAGACCATTTTGAATCTCAATTTTATCATCTAATACGTAAGCTGCCTATTCAACAGGCATATAATCCCTGTTTATAACTATGCTCTTGATTCTAATGTTAACCTCCAAACCTAGGGCATGCCTCCAGTGGCCTCTCTTGAGTTTGACAATTATCTACTAATCCATATATTTTGATTTAAAAAAAAAAATGCATCTACCTAAATTTATCATTTTCTAGGGTATAGCTAGGATATCTTATTAAAATCAATTTCACCATTGCTATGGACTGAATTATGGCCCCCCCCCCCCAAATTCGTATGTTGAAGCCCTAATGCCCAATGTGATTGTGTTTGGTAATATGGCTTTTAGGGGTAATTAAGATTAAATGAGGTTATAAGGGTGGTTTCCTCAGTAGTATTGGTGGCCTTACAAGAAAAGAAAGAGAAAGATCTCTCGCTCTCTCTTCACATGCATACACCAAGGAGAGGCCATGTGAGGATACAGTGAGAAGGCATCTGCAAAGCAGGAGGAGTTCTCACCAGGAAATCTCACCAGGAACTGAATTGGCTTGCACCTTGGTCTTGTACATCTAGCCTCCAGAACTGTGAGAAAATAAATTTCTGTTGTTTAAACCACCCTGTCTATGATATTTTGTCATGGCAGCCCTAGCCAGCGAAGAAAGCCTTCTCTGTAACATTCTTCATAGCTGACAGAGTAATAATCCTATTGAAAAGGGGAATAAATTACGTTCAGCAAGATTTTCTTGTCGCAAACTGATTCTTACTTCCAGGGATGAATGGTTCTTATCAAAGTGCTCATAAAACTTCAAATAATGATTTCTAGAGTTTTTTCCACAGTATCATCATTAAACATTAAATATACTGATTTGCAGCTCCAAGAAGCCACCTTATTTTCCTTTTGAAAATCTAAACTTTTGTCCATGTTTTATCTTCTGGCAATATTCCAGAACAAGATTATCATTGGTAGTTCCATAATCACCCATGCCATTTCTTTTGGTGGCTTGTGACTCAACAAATACATGATTATGTAACTAAGAACTTTCTAAGTTTTAGTTTCCTCTTATCTCATCTTTGCATCACCTGGGCCCAGCACAGTGCCTGGTTTGTGGTAGGCACTCAACAGCTAACTGTTTGCTCAAATGAAGCCGATCTTACTGAAGAATGAATGATGTTATCTAGTTTGCCAATGACTCACAGAATTGTTGAAAGATTCAAGAGATGATGAATGTGGGCATGCCCAATAAACTATCCAGCACCATGCAAAGAGTCTCAAATTGTAGTACGTGAGGGAGCGTGGCAGAAAACGTAAATGGGTGGCCCTTTGGATTGTAAGATCAACATGGAGTGGATCATGCCATGCTAGAGATCTTGTGATCCTTGTTACAGAGCATGTCAATTAGAGTCAGCTAACTGTTGCACCAGATGGACCCAAACATACCCACTGGATCGAACATAACAGGAATTGTTTATCATATAATCTTGTTCCAGGTTGGGGCATGGTTGTGGGGAGGGCTAAAAGTGGGTAAGGAGGTTCTGCTCCACACTGCCATTCACGAAACAAACTGCCAGGTTGCTATTATATTAAACTGCTTGCCCTGGGTATTTAAGTACAGTCAAGGGAAGAGCAACGAGCTGGGAGGGTTGCTCATTCATGATTGGTTTTTATGAGCCATACCTAGAGGAGGTACCCATAACTTTCATTCACATTTCATTGACCAAAACTCTGTGACATAGACATACATTACTACAGTGGAAGCTGAGAAATGAATCAAGCTGTGTGCCCAGGAAGAAGCAGGAGTAGTTTGGTGAATAGCCAGCCTGTCTGTGATTTTAAATCTGGGTAACCACTAAAAATGTTTGCAAACACTATCTGGCCAATGCTGCATGAGCCAAACAAAACATAGCTGGAGGCTGAATGTAGCTCAGGGGCCTTCAGGTTGCACCTCTGCCCTGTTTATAAGTGTTAAGCGCATTCTTATTAGCTACGATGTCATTCTTTGGGATACTGAGACATGAACTCATTTAAAGTGGCATATGATTGCTTTAGTCAGACTCCCCTCTTCATCCCACCTCTATCCTCTTAGAGCCACGGGTGCAGTGTTTGCTGCTCTAAATTTATCATATTCTGGAAATGCCAAGAGGAAATGCCAAAAAACAAACACACAAAAAAGTTACAGTTGAAAGGAAAGGAAATTCTAAATGTGAATTTTCATTTCCAACTACTTGAAGCCATCTCTCTCACCACTCTTTAACAAATAAACAGATGACTTTGTTTAAGGCCTGGATCTGTTTTAAAGTCGCAAGAATTTCTGAGGAAGAAGAAGTGTTTGCTCTAGATTCCAATGGAATGGACCACTGACTAATGGACGCTACCAAAATGAACGAAGGGTGCTTTCTTCAAGGAGCCCATAGTCTACAGGAAATAAAAACACATGCATGTTTTTAAAGGCTGTACGACTAGGGATATATTGATAAGTTAAAAGAATAGATGAAAAAAATTAATCTTGAGAAAGACATAGTCTTTCGTGATTCTTTCCTTGCCTGAGTATTTTCTGAATTTGACTCTGATATGCCTTGTTGATGGTTGGTTTCTGTTGAATCTACTGGGAGTCCTCTGTGCTTCCTGGATTTTGATGTCTGTGTCTTCTCCAGGTTAGGAAAGTTTTCCTCTATGATTTGCTCACATAACCCTTCTACCCCCATTTCTCTCTCTTCATCTTCTGGGACCCCTATGATTCTGATGTTGTTCCTTTCTAATGAGTCACTGATTTCTCTAATTCTTAAATTGTCCTCTTTTGCTTTGGTCTCCCTCTTTTTTTCTGCTTCATTATTCTCCATAAGTTTGTCCTCTATATCACTGATTCGCTGCTCTGCCTCATCCATCCTGGCCGCTGTAGCATCCATTAGAGATTGCAGCTCAATTACAGCATTTTTTGTTTCATCCTGACTAGCTTTTACTTCTCTTATCTCCACAGAAAGGGATTCTAATCTATTTTCCACTCCAGCTAGTGTTCTTATTATCATGATTCTAAATTCTGGTTCTTGCTTGTATCTGTGTTGGTTAAGTCCCTGGCTGTCGTTTCTTCCTGCTCTTTCTTTTGGGGTGAACTCTTTTGTTTTGTCATTTTGAAGGGAGAAAAGGAATTAATGAGGTAAAAAATTTAAATTAAAAAGTATTAAAATTAAAAGAATTAAAATTAAAAACAACACACATACACACACACACACACACACACACACACACACATACACACACAAATCAAATAAATGATGCTAGATCCTAGGTGTGTTTTGGTCTGGGTGCTGAAAGAGGCTTGATAGATTAGATTAAAAGGGGGAAAGAAAGGAAAAAAAAAAGGAAATCGTTTCAAAATTTGAAAACATGATGGGAATTCAAACTGGTGCAGACCACTCTGGAAAACAGTGTGGAGGTTCCTCAAAAAAACTAAAAATAGAACTACTCTATGACCCAGCAATTGCACTACTAGACATTTATCCAAGTGATACAGGTGTGCTGGTTCGAAGGGACACATGCACCCCCATGCTTATAGCAGCACTATCAACAATAGCCAAAGTAAGGAAACAGCCCAGATGTCCATCGATGGATGATGGATAAAGAAGATGTGGTGTATATATACAATGGAGTATTACTCGGCAATCAAAAAGAATGAAATCTTGCCGTTTGCAACTACGTGGATGGAACTGGAGGGTGTTATGCTAAGTGAAATTAGTCACAGAAAGACAAAAATTATGACTTCACTCATATGAGGACTTTAAGAGACAAAACAGATGAACATAAGGGAAGGGAAACAAAAATAATATAAAAACATGGAGGGGGACAAAACAGAAGAGACTCATAAATATGGAGAACAAACTGAGGGTTACGGGAGGGGTTGGGGGAGGGGGGATGGGCTAAATGGGTAATGGGCATTAAGGAATCTACTCCTGAAATCATTGTTGCACTATATGCTAGCTAATTTGGATGTAAACTTAAAAAAATAAAAAATAAAACAAGTTAAAAAAAACAAAAAATAAAATCTATGATATTTGAAAAAAAATCCGAAAAAATGAATACACTGAAGTAGAATAAAATGAAATGATGGAAATAAAATAGAATTTGAAAAAAATTACACAAAAGTAAAAAATATAGTAGAAAAAATTAAAAATATTTTTAATAAAAATCGAAATTAAAAGTAACTTTTTTCTCTTTCTGTATTCAAGTAAAGAAACAAAAAAGAGAAAAAAAGAAAAAAAAAGAATAAAAAAGAAAATTGAAAAGATGGACCCGTCAACAGGCTTTAATACGATTGAAATTCTTCCGTTTTCCCCTAGAAGTCAAACTATGAAGTGCTTTGTAGTCCGTAAACTAAGCAGACAGAGAGATTTGTGTGTCTGAAGAGCGAGGTTGGCCCAGTTGGGCTTGGCTTAGTGTAACGGCTCCGTTCTCCACTAGATGGCGCTGCTTAGCCAACCGGGGTGGCTGGTTGTGGCATTTGTAGGCGTGTGTGCGCATGCGCGGGAGCGTGAAAATGGCGTCGCCCAGCTCCCCAGGCAGTTCTGTTCTTCCCTGATCGGGGATCACGTACCCATCCTCTGTCTTCCACTTGCGTCCACTCCCCGCTTTTTCACTGTCTGTGACCAGACCCCAGGCAGCACCTCCTTCCTAAGTTTTATCTCAGATGCATCTGTTTTTCCCCGATCCCTTACTTCTGAGAGACTGTGGCCCCATCCGCCCCTCTGCCAGAGGGCCTCCCCGGACCCTGACCGGGTGTCTCACGGCTGGTGACACCGTGCTGCTGCCGACTCCCCGAGACTGCGGCCGGGCGGCAGCCCGCCCCAGAGAGAGTTCACGTGATCGTGTAGCAGCAGAGCCTCAGGGATTGTGGACAATCACAACGCACATCTGGTGCGAGGCTTCAGCCGCAACGACCTTGTTCCAGCACCAGCGAATGTGGTTGTTCTCCCAGGTACACTGGAGCCTTTATCTGTTGTGGGGCGAGGGGGCACACAGCCTCTACCAGGTGTCCTCCCAGCAGGCGAACCGCCTCTCCCCGTGTGGCCCGAAGACCCCCGGACTTCACTCTGCTCCTGGGGTTCCGCCCTTCCCACCAGAGCACCGCCAGGTAAGGAGCTGCGACGTTTCCGACTCTGTGCTCCCCCTGTTTATAGGAGGAATTTAGTCCTAATGGAATTTAATGGAGTTTAAACCGTCTCCTTTCTCCTTTCTCCTTTCTCTCTTTTTAGTTCAGTCCCTGGGGCTGTTTCCACTTTTCCACTTTCTCTCCAGCTGCTTTTGGGGAGGGGTGCTTTTCCCGTATCCTTCCCCCACCCCCAGTCCTCTCTCCACAAGCCAAAACAGCTCCCTGCCCGTGGCTTCTCTCTCCCCCCAGTTCACCTCTCCGCCCCGCATACCTGCTGAATTCTGTGGTTCGGGTTGTGCAGATTGTTGCGTTAGTCCTCAGATCAGTTTTCTAGGTGCGCGGGATGGTTTAGTGTTGGTTTGGCTGTATTTCATGGACGCGAGATGCACAAAAAACTTCCAGGCTGTTCTGCCATCTTGGCTCTCCCGAGAAGTGGTCTTGATCAAAGTCTAGTGTTGGCAAAGATGTGCAAACACGGATGGGGCCTCCTAGTAAGGGTAGATGCAACCGGCCAGGAGCGCAATCTATCAGTATGCATAAAGTCTGTAAGTCTATTTCTTTTATCCAAGCCAGTTTTACTTCAAATCATTTCTCTTAAAGAAATAATACAACAGGGGGTAAATGTGTGTACATAATTTCCATTTGATTATAGTGTGGTGTATAATGGGGAAATTGAAAACACTTGAATATTCATTTATAAGGGACTGATTAAATAAATTATGGTACACATATATAAAGAAATGCTATGTAATCATTTTAAAAGATGAGGCAAATCTATATGGGTTGCAATTTAAAGACATCTATTTACAGTAAATGATAAAAGGAGATTAATTAAACATAGTATAATCTTAATCAGAGCAAATGATATTTATAAAGGCATTAGAATGTCCAAAAGGATACTTAGTAAATCATGTGCCACAGTAAGTAGAGAGGGTTCTAGGAATTGTCAGAGTTGTAATTTTATCATCATCATTATGCTTATCATCATCATCATCAACATTGTCATTTGGGGGGCACATACTATGTATCAGACATTAAGCTAGACAATTTACAAATATTACCCCATTAAATCCCTATGAGAACTCTGTGTGTTAAGCATTATTATTCGGAATTTAAATATGAAAAAATATGGCACAGGAAGGTAATCTAAGGCCTAACAGTTAATGAGATACAGAGCTGGACTCAAACCTCTCTGCCTGACCTGAAAGCTGACACTCTTTCTAAAACACCTCCAAAACAATATATAAGATCTAGTACCCAGCTCCAAAAAAAAAGAATAAGTTTATAATCTAATGGAGGAGCAGAACAGGAGGAAAACACACAGACAGCTAAAAATGATGGTGGTGATAAAAACAATAGGAATTACTAAAGCTTATTTAAGTTTTACAGTTTACCAAACTCTATTCTAAGTGTTTTCAATTTAATAACATGTCAGAACTTTATGGCAACTATGTGATAGGTGCTATTATCCCCACTTTACAGAAAAGAAAACTGAGGCCCAAAAAAGATTAAAAGCTTTCTCAAGGTCAGTTTCAGGATCTTAGTGTTCAGCTACTCTGCTTATACTAAGTGTTAAAGTAACTTAAGAAAAGGACCAATGGATTTTCTTGAGACATCCAAATAGGGACTTGTGAGCTCTCCGAGGGTGGGGCTGTTGCCTGCCTGTCCCTTCAGTGCCACCAGGGCCTAACACCGAGCCTGACGATTAGCTCTGCCATAAAAGGTTATCGAATGAGCATCCTGGAGGAGGCATTTCATCAGGACCTTATAGAACTGTGAGATTGAGCCAGGGTTCGGGGGTGAAGAGGGGCAGGGAAGACCAGTGAGGACACTCATTTCACAAACTCTGAGTTCACACGCTGAGCCTGTGAAGGGTGGCTCCCAGAGAGGAAACATAAAATAGGGGTACTTGGCTGAACATTAAAGCACACGAAAGAGTCTGTGGAAGATAAGCTTGGGAAGTTATGTCAGCATAAGGTGATAAAGAGCTTTGAATGACAGGCAAAGGAATTTGGATTTTAGTAAATAAAAAGGGCCTTGTTACAATTTTTTTCCCCCCGCAAAATCTTGACAGACACAGAACAGGGCATTAGTTAACAACCAGCAAGATAAAATGAAGGAGGGAGAAACTAGGAACAAGAGACCAATTAAGAGTATTATCTAATAGTACAGATGAGAGATTGTAAGGATCCAAGCTAACAAAGTCATTCCAGGATGGGGAGGGGCAGAGGGATGCAGAAAATATTGAGAAGGTAGAATTGGCAAAGGTCTCTTTGGATCTCCTCCACAATTACAGCATTGTGGTTTTTGAAAACATGGCTGCAAATTCTTTGACACTCCTCCCACTGGAGATGGAGTCTATGTTTCCTTGTCTTGAACATGAGCAGAAGTTCATCACACCGTGTGATTCCAAGGCTAGGTCATAAAATTGCATGCGGCACCCATGGCCGGCTACCACGCTAGAGGTCTGACCACCCTGAGACCACCATCTAGAGAGGCCACGTGGAGCCCTTTCCATCAACAGTCCAAGCAGACCCCACTCTTTCAGCTACCCCCACCCAAACTCCAGAGTCTGTGAGGAGAGCCATCTCGAGCCCCGCCCCCCACCACCAGACCAGCCCATCTGGGAACTGAGTACCACCAAGTGACTGCATTCAAGGCCGGTAGAAGTAGAAGAATTGCCCAGCCGAGGTCCACATGAACTCCTGACCCACAATACTGTGTGCTGTGTTTCAATTACTATTCTTTTCAGCCACCAAGATTTGGAAGGGACTTGTTTGTTACATAGCAATCAACAGCTGGAACATGGGCCAATAGTATAATTTATCACCAAAACTGGGGTATTTGGGGGAATGCAAGTAGGTTTTATAATTATGGCCAAACAAGGGTTCAACTAGGATATGGTTATCCTGGCCATAAGCTTCGTGAGACCTTGTTCACTATTTTATCACCAGCATCTAGCATTGCACATAAGCAGAACTTTACTGCTCAAATAAGTCAGTTTCTTTTTCTTTTTATTAATGTATAACTTCACTAAAGTTTACAAATCTCCAGTGTATGCCTCATGAAAAATTTAAACATAAATAAGCCCATGCAAATGCTACCCAGATCAAGATATAGAACATTTTCACCTCTGTCTACCTTGTGCCCTCACCCAGCCTACAATCTACCCAAAGGTAGCATTTGATATCTAACTCCATAAATCAGTTTTTTCCTCGATGTCATGAAACTGAAACCATAGAGTATGTACTTTCTTAAATTGTGTCTGTGAAAGTCAGTCATGTTATATATAGTTACATTTTGTTCTTTTTCATTGATACGTACAATTCCATTGCATGACTGTTACTTACCCATTCTACTGTTAATGAAGATTTGGGTTAATTGATCTTTGGGCCTTTATGAATAATGTTGCTATAAACATTTTTGTCCATTGCTTTTGATCCGTCAGCTGACAATTCAATAAGATCCTCTTTGCTGTTTTCACAAAGTTTCAGAAATCACTAGCTCATTAGATTCATTCACTTTATCACTCTGGGGAGAACCTTAAAAGCTTTACTAACATTTTGTAAGCGATTATTAATTACCTGCTACTCTTTCACTAAGAGGCATGTTGTTGGTCTGTTGGTTTGTTGGTTTGTTTTGACTCAGTAAATGCAGAAGTAGGGAGAAGAATTATAATAGCATTATCTTCAAAACACCTTTGTCAATATTATATTGTCCTGTGTTGATTGTGTCTAGAGCCTACTTTCACTCTCAGAAATGTCCCAGTTTGGATGATAAGTCTTATGGTCAACTGAATTTCTCCACTGCAGGCGACACACTGAGGGAGAAACGTGCCTTTCTTTTGTGAAGTGGAAGAAATATGATAATGACAGTGAAGGTGGTTTGCATGTGTGTTCTCAGGAAAATTAATTTTAGGAAAGAGTATATGTGGATGTTGAAGATCTGAAAACTGATTCCCTTTAAGTGTTTTTGTCTATGAGCCTCCTGGAAAATCTCTTCCATCTCAGAAGCTCTTGCATTCCAGTATGAAGACAGCAATCTCAGCTCACCTAAAGTGGAACTATCTCAGAGATCAGAATTGAATTTACTAATTAAAAAAAAATTTTTTTTCAACCAACTGGTTGTTCAAGAACTTAAACTCAATAATTATGGGAAAAGATGTCCTAACACACGAGCTTCTATTCAATTGTTATACTTTTCAAAAAGCCATTCATTCATTAACAAATATTTCTAGAGCACCAAGTATAGACCAGACATGGATCTGGACCCTGAGAAGACAGCAGGGAACAAGGCCAACATGTCCCCAGATGCCAGAAGTTTACAGTCAATGGAAAATGCCAGAGATATAAGTAAAGAGGATTGATGGAGCCAGTCAAAGAATCCTCCAGAAGGAACCTCAAGAAGAGGCTTTTCAGTAAATCTCAAAGCTTATCTTCATTGCTTTGGTTTACAACTTAAAGATAAGACGCGTCTGAGTCAAGTGTGTATAGGTATATATTTAAGTGTTATTTGCTAATCAAAGCCATGAGCCTGGTAATACACAGAACAAAACTGACCAATGTGGACCCCAGATCCTGCAATGTTATTGTTCAGTCTTTCATTTCTGTTGGGGTCTTTCATTGTGTGTTGCCTGTCCCTGAACTTGATAAACACATTCCAGCTATATACATTTCACTTTTAAAGTTAGGAAGAAAGTAATATTTCACATATTAACACTTAAAACCAAAGCCATGGTGTTTTATTTAAATTTACACATTATGATCCTTCACAGAGCTATAAACAGAACTCTGGTTCATTAAATTGGTAATGACTCTTCCCTGCTGAGAGCATTTATTTCTATTTAGTTGTAAGCCACAGTTCATTCCTACTCATAAGCAAAGGGACCTCCAGTGAATTGTTATCTGAGGTTTGGCAAAAGGTTTGTCCCGAAATAACTGTCCCCTTTAGCCTGTTGAACACTATGAAGTAACCAAAATTGCACTTAGTGTGTTTCCAAGAGTGAGCGATTCTGAAATCATCTAACACATGTCTGGCACATACATGTTTATAAAATATGAATGGAGAAAAAAGTTTCCTTAATATTGCAAATGTATTCACCCAAAGACCAATCTGTTAAGCTCTTATCAGTCTAAGTGAAGTTGTATTATCATTTTAACTGTTCAGTTACCTAATAAGGACTCAAGAGAAGGGAAAAGAATAGTAACTCTTGTCCTACAACCTCTCTTCCTGAAGGCCACCACCCTGATTAGAAGATTTAGGAGGACATTGGAGTGTTCAGGGAATTGAAAACAAAATCACTGATTATACAGGCTCCAAAGACCCAGAGTTGCACCTTGAACCCCCTTCCCTCAAGTGCTAGAAGACTAAAGACAGCTTTGCTCTCACTGAAAGTTTTAGTGCAGGTATCTGGTAATGGCTGCCTGTGCACCCTGCTGAAATGGATTCCTGACACATCTGGGCTCTGTGGGTGCTGGGATCTATTGGTACTGTCTGCCATGGGCTAGCAGAGACGACAGGCAAGACATATGGTATACATCTGCCATTTCTGTGCGCCACAATGATGTTTCTGGCACTGAGACGTGTGCTGGGTAAATTTCAAAGTCCGGGAAACTAGAACCATTATCTCCCTAGTAAATAAGATTAGATTATCAGATAGATTATCTGCTGCCCCACCATTCTTTCCTTTAGATGAGTCATCCAACGAACTGTTCATTCACTGTAACTTGTCTGGATATTTTCTTCCTTAAATAAGGCTGCAAAATATATTTTTAAAGGAAGAAAATCTTAACACTTGATTGAAGTGTCTTGTCATTTTCTAACCAAAGTCTGTCAGTCCTAAGTGATATAATTCTGTGATTCAGAACATTTAATTAACCACCAGTTCATACAACATAAACCATCAATTAAGCAGTTAATTGATGAACTGGCAGGTTAAGTTCACAAGGAGCAGGCAGGGTTGTTATGAGCTCTCATTGTGGAGCCAGCCACCTGGACTTCCTCCTGTTTCTTTCACTTCCTCCCCATATAACTTTAGACTAGTTACTTGCCTAAATCCCCTAAACTGTGTATTTCCTTGTTGTAAAATGGGCATTCTAATAATTCCTTCTGTGCAGGTTGTTTTGAGGAAATACTGAGATAATCCTAGTCAAGTGCACATGGCACATTGCATTTACTCAATAAATATTGACTATCATCATCACAGTTTAGAAAAATCTGGGAGATTTATGTTTTTACCTCATTCCACAGCCAGATGGAAATATAATTAATCTGGTGTTACAAATTATTTTACATTTCTATATCTCTTCTTCCTTCTATGATCGCAAACAATGAACTTCTGCCTGTTTTGAAGGTTTTACATATATTTATGTTTAAGAACGCTCTACATGTGAAAGGTCCTATAATATCCAGATAAGTCAAGTGAAAATAAAGCAAGGAATTAAATTATATTATGATGTCCTTAATTCTCTTTTTAGCGCAAACATGGCCTCAAAATACACGAACACAAAACACATTAACAGATGATAATGTCTGGGAAGATTCTTCATATGTGCAGAATTTTTTATAGAAATTCAAAGATTCCCAAAGCTTTAAGGGGAGAAGGCAGAAGAATCAGAGATACAACTATAATTATTCAAAAGGGAATAACTGCATTTAAAAGGTAACTATTCCCACTTTGGCCTGTTACCATGTTTTACCTTACTTTCCGTATAACCATGGACTGGTCTGGTGATGGATTAACCTATTGATTGTCTCAGGGTATTTAGGTATAATTTTTCTTCATGTAAGCCCCTTTAGATTGCTGTCTACATTCACAGTGTGAAAGGGTGCTCCTGGGGGAAACATACAAACATACGAATCATCCCGGCATTACATAAACTAGGTTTACCTGCATTACAAACACTGCGACTTTAACAGAAAAAGTTTCTATTCATTTTGTGGCATAATTCTGACTGTGAGTTTGGCTCTTGGAGAAGTGTGGGTGTTTCTTAATCTGAAAAGGCCTTAATTTACCTATTTAGAACTTTAACTTGTTTCATTCTTCAAATGCAAAGGCCTTCATCATTTCACTAAGTTACTCAAACATTAGTTCGTTCTTGTTTAGAAATTAAAGAACCTGGTTATATTTGTTTTGATACTATCTTGATCTGTGCTGCAATTATAGTTTTCCTGAGTCAGATGCTGAGATGGAGTCTGGGTGCAAAAAATTTATTAGGAATCCACAACCGTAAAGGGAAAACAGTGGAAGTACGTTTGGACCGAGAAAGTAGAAACACAACGAAACACAATAAAGTACTAACAAAGTCTCGGCCACCCCTACAGGAAAGTCCAGAAGGAGGGTTGACCTTCAGAGTGTCCCACATCAGGATGAAAGGGTCAGGCTTTGATCCCCCATCACGCTCAGCGATGCAGGCTGCTCCAGGAAGGATGTCCCCTCAGCCGGGTGGCTCTCTGCAGCAAGGGGGTGTCCCAGGGCGGTTGACAGCTGGACATCTTGCTGACCACACTCCCTGAGCTTGGGCAGTGTGTAACTTCATTGAAGGGAGAGCTGGCGGTGTGGATCTGTGTTGATCACCTTCTGCCTGTTGACACATATTAAAAACGATGGTCTCCAGAATGGGATAAGTACAAGTGACCCACCGGAGGCAGGAAAATAATAGTAAAACCTCGTGTTTATCTTTTACCTCACGTTTTTTTAATTATGGTAAAACACACATAACAGTTACCATTTTAACCACCTTTAATGGTACGGTTCAGTAGTGTTACATATATTGACGTTGTGCAACCAATCTCCAGAAATTTCTCATTTTAGAAAACTGAAATTCTATACTTATTAAACAACCCACCGTCTTTCCCCTATCTCCTGGCAACTTCTCTTTTACTTTCTGTGTGTATCAGTTTGACTATTCTGGGTACCTCATTGGTGGGAATTGTATGGAATTTGTCTTTTTGTGACTGACTCGTTTCACTTAATGTATTGTCCTCCAGGTTCATCCAGGTCGTAGCTGTGTTAGAATTTTCTTTTCTTTTTTTTAACTAATATTTATTTTTCTTAAATATTTATTTATTTATTTATTTTGAGAGAGAGCACATGCGCACAAGCGAGGGAGGAGCAGAGAGAGAGAGAGAGAGAGAGGAGACCCAAGCAGGCTTAACGTGGAGCCCAACACAGAGCTCAGTCTCACAATGGAACCGTGAAATCATGACCTGAGCCAAAATAACCAGATGCTTAACCAACTGAGCCACCCAGGCACCCCCAGAGTTTCCTTCCTTTCACAGGCTGAATAATATTCCGTTGTATGTATCTACCACAGTCTGTTTATCCATTCATCCATTAATGGACCCTTGGGCCGCCTTCACTTCTTGACTATTATGAATAATGCTGCTATGAATATGGGTGTGCAAATCTCTGAGTCCCTGCATTCAGTTCTTTTGAACAAATGCCCAGAAGTAAGACTGTTGGATTATATGGTAATGTTATTTTAAATTTTTGAGGAACCTCTATACTGTTCTCCATAGCAGCTGCACAATTTTACCCACAAGCAGTACACAAAGGTCCCAGTTTACCCACATCCTTGCCAATCCTCTTTATTTTCTGTTTTTCTGATAGTAGCCATCCTATTAGGAATGAGGTGGTATCTCATTGTGGTTACTCCATCTTTTTAACTTTTGTCTGTGATTTATAATACAAAAGCTCTAATACTACAGTGGCAGACATATAAATTCACTTACTCAACAATGAGGTCAGAACAGAAGCAGAGGCCAAAGCACGCTGCCTTGCAGGTTCTGAGATGCGCATTCCAGCCTCTCTCAGCCAACCTGGAAGCTGTCAGATCATAAGTATGTAACATACATTGAGGTGGTGATGAAATATTTTATCCATAAAGTTTTAAGATCAAAATCTTCCAAACAACTGTTTCAAGGGTAGTCCTTTGGGCTTCCAGAAAGCAGAGCCTAGAATCCTTAGATAGTATCTGCCTCCTACTTCTCAGCCAAAAACACACATAAAATCGCTATCATTTGGCTTGTACAAAACACACACACACACACACACACACACACACATTAAGATCTAAATTAAAATGTGCAAAACTCATTTCTTGGCAGCGGAGTAAAAACTGCATCAATGGTAATAAAACCTAAATAAGAATAAAATGAAATAAAACCTAAATTACTGATTAAAAGAGAGGCACCTCTCCTTAACGCTCTAGTTGTTCTCAAAGGCAAAAACCCAACTCAGTGTGCAGAAAACGTCGGGGTTTAAGAGTTCAAGGCAAACTTGAAATGAGATAGCCCCGTGGTTTTTTTTTGTTTGTTTTTTGTTTTTTGTGTTTTGGTTTTTTTTTTTTTTTTTTTTGGAGACTGGTGACTTAAATAAACACATGCCAAAAACAGCCCTGCAAGAGGATAAAAACAATAAATAGAATCAGACAGTCCTATTAGACACGGCTCTCTTCCGTGTAAGTTCACCTACTGAGTGAGTGTCAAAAGATACAAGTGCACAAATGAGCTCCCCAAAGGCTCCTCTGGTGGCTTTTGTACTAAAATCCAAGTCATCTTTTTCCATCCAATTCCTTTCAAACAATGGAGTGCCTCGGCAACATTGGAAGTAGATAGAAGACTTCTAAGAGACTCTTAGAAAACATCACTATTCGGTCTAATTAGGAGCTACTTATAAAACCACGAAAGACTCATTTGGATTAATCAGTTTATACATTAGGTTCGACCGAAGGCTTACATTTATCCCCACCCCCCAAAATCAAGAAGGGGATGTCAGACCAACAGAAAGGGCACCGGTGATGTGTTCCAAGGAGAAGTCTTGGATTTCATGGCAGCCAACAGGCTCCCAAGATGTGACTCGTCTCTTGAAAGAGTAGCAACAGTGAAATAAAGTACAAGCACATTTGGTTTCTAAGGCTTTACTTGCATTTATTTCCCATATGTTTTTAGAAACCCAGCTAGCTCAAATGATCTCTAACTTCTCAGAGTCATATGAGTAACATGCCATCAGTGAGGTTTGAACCATTTATGAAGATCCAGGTGCCTGAAAAGTGCCTAGAGTTATTGAAACCATTGTAATAATAAAGTAATCTGGATGTCTCCTAGGGTACAGAGCTGGCTGTGTTATTCTTCACGCTACCAGATGCAAAGCCAAATGTTCCATGTTCATAAAAAATGCATTGAGAGCTGCCCCATATTCATAAACAAGATCTGCCTGCATGAATTTTCCATTTCTTGTAATATTAGAGCTATGATAAAGTAGCAAAACTGTGCTCCTACACCATGGTTAAAAGAAGATAAACCTTTACAATTAGCGTCTGAGATAAGGGAGGTTTTGTGGGGTTTTTCATGATTAAGTTGACACAGAATGCGGAAAGCAAACGTAAGCCCCAAATCTGAGGTCGGTTCAGTTCCCCAAGGGCAATCATATCATGCCTAGGAAGATAGGCTATTTAGCATTGATGATTTTATGATAACCAAATTGTTTCAATCTGTTCTACAAGCATGGATAAAGTCATTTACAGAGAGAAAAATAAAGTCAAAATAAAAAATTTTTAAACTAGTCTAAGAGTATCACATATGAATACGAGAAAGAATGCCCCAGACTTGTATAAAATTCAGCTAGTTCCTGTGCTTTGGGCCCCAGCCAAGGGATATTAGCTACCAGCAGAATCACAACGGACACAAGCCTTGATCCTGAACCACAAAGTTCCCAAGCCTGGATCTTAACTGCAAGGGAGACACAAGGTATAGTTACCCAAAGTTTAGAGATTGGATCTCATTTATGAAAGGGATCAAGACATGTCCGTTTTTAATGGTCACAACATTATATTGTTATTGACAACCTCATTTATTACATGGTTTTTTTACCATGTGCTACACAATAAGGCAATGTGGTAAGCATCTTTACATATGGATTTTTAAGTTTAATTCTGAGAAACATGAGGTTGGTACTATTATTGTTTCCATCTTGCAGATGAAGAAACTGATACTTAGGGTGAGTAACTAGGAGGTAATATTTATTGTTTGATCTTTTTAAATTTCTATATTGTAACTGGAAAGGAGACACCAGGATTTAAACTCTGACAGACAGACCTTCAGAGCCCCAAGTGCCAAAATGCCTCCTAGGGAATGGAAGTATGTGTACATTAAAATATATTTTTAAGAGGTACCTGAGTGCCTCTGTCAGGTGAGTATCTGACTACGGCCGGTCATGATCTCGCAGTTCGTGAGTTCAAGCCCCACATAGGGCTCACTGCTGTCAGCCTATTAGCACAGATCCCATTTCAGATCCTCTGTCCCTCTCTCTGCCTCTCCCCCATTTGCACTCTCCCAAAAATAAATAAATATTTTAATTAAAAAATATATTTTTAAATAAATAAATAATTTTTCAATGGAAAGGTCTTTCATTTTTATTTATTTTATTTATTTATTATATTTTTATTCCAATATAGTTAATACACTTTGTTATATTAGTTTCAGGTGTACAGTATAGTGATTCAACAATTCCAAACATCACCCAGTGCTCATCACAAGTGCCCTCTTTAATCCCCATCACCTATTTTACCCATCCCCCAACCCACCTCCCCTCTGGTAACCAGCAGTTTCTTCCTTATAGCTAAGAGTCTGTTTCTTGGCTTGTCTCTCTCTCTCTTTTTTTCCCCCTTCGCTTGTTTGTTTTCTGTCTCCAATTCACATATGAGTGAAATCGTATGGTATTTGTCTTTCTCTTACTGACTTATTTCACTTAGCATTATACTCTCTAGTTCCTTCCATATCATTGCAAATGGCAAGATGTCATTCTTTTTTATGGCTGCATAATATTCCATTGTATATAAATACCATCTCCTTTATTCATTCCTCTATCAATGGACACTTGGGCTGCTTCCATAATTTGCTATTATCAATAATGCTGCTATAAACGTAGGGGTATATGTATCCCTTTGAATTAGTGTTTTTGTATTTTTATAGTGCAGTTACTGGATCATAGGGTGTTCTACTTTTACTTTTTTGAGGAATCTCCGTGGTGTTTTCCACAGTTTGCATTCTCACCAACAGTGCAAGAGGGTTCCATTTTCTCCACATCCTTGCCAACCCTTATTATTTCTTGTGTTGCTGATTTTAGCCATTCTGATAGGTGTGAGGTTACTTTGTGGTTTTGTTCTGCATTCCCTCATGATGAGCAATGTTGAGCTTCGATTTGTATTTCCCTGATGACGAGTGATGTTGAGCATCTTTTCATGTGTCTTTTGGACATCTGGATGTCTTCTTTGGAGAAATGTCTGTTCAAGTCTTCTGCCCGTTTTTTAATTATATTACTTGTTTTTTGGGCTGAAATGTCTTGCTGTAAGTAGAAGGCCCCTTTAGAAAGTACTCCTAGAACATCTCAAGTTAATCTGGGGATCCTTTCATTTTGAAGTCTTAGTGACTATTCCAATTTATGCTGTTCTTTTGCCTTCAGTCTCCCCAATTTCTCATTGTCTGAAGTGTCAGATCCTTCAGATCCTGAAGGCAGATCCTGTCCCCAAGATATCAAAATGCATCTGGCCCATATGAAACACAACATGATTTCCAGCAGTTCTGAATTCGCAGCGCCCTGTGAAGGGCAGGGGACGTGCTGCCGCCATGTGGAGAGTCTTGGACACAAGGTGCAGCCAACTGGTTCTCAACACATATTAGAGAAATTAGAGGGATTAGAGGCGTTCTCTCAGTTTTCCTGTTTGTCTGCAGGCCCCTTCTTGAAATGAGGTTTTTACTTAGATCCAGTGGGAAAGTCCAACACATGAGAAGACAGAGCTCTGGCTCTAAGTTTTCTATCTGAAAATGAATAAGCAGTTAAATGTTCTTGTACGAACATTTGTCCTTGTAAGAATACAAGGGGGTGTTGACAATTATAACCTGTCTACAGTATTTCATCTACACATCACCACAGCTTTCCCTTACTGCCCTCAACGCCCATATTTGCACTGCAGAAGGAGGATCTAGAAGGAATCTGAACCCAAGGGTCTCAGAGCTGACCTGGAAGGCAGCCATGTTGTCATCGTGAGTCACAGCTGACTGCACAGGGGGGTCTACACCAAATGTGATTCTTAAGAGCATGGGGCCAATGAAGCAGAAAGCCTGGATTCAAGTCTGTGCTCTCTCCTTACCACACGTGATTCAGGGGAAATAACCTTTCAAAACCTCACCTTTCTCATCTATACAATAGGAATACAAATATCTCTCTCACAGAATTTTTGTGAATATTAAAGCAGACAGTGCATGAAAAATTAATAGAAATCCTGGCATGCGGGAACTACTTTATAAATGTTCCTTTTCCTTTGTTTTGTTTTTTTTTTTTTTAATGCTGTAACACTAGCTTTGTCCTGTTTTCCCCTCAGTGAATCATATTGATTTATTGAATGCTTTGGCATCATCACAACACAAACTTTATCTTTCACACAACTGTCTCTTATTTATGTTTAAAATAAAGGATAGAGCAGGTTTGGGATTTTTAAAATAAGTATAGTCCCAGTGATAGTAGTTACTTTGGTTCTGACTGTTGAATAATTTCATACAGATCAAGGAAGATATATGTATATATATATATATATATATATATATATATATATATATTGACCATGTTCTGGGCAGCAATTACATTTTTGAAAAGCCAAATATTTAAAATTTTGAATAGTCCTACCAGTTTTTGAAAATTCTGCAGAAACGATTTTCTTTTCTAAAATTGATAAGACCCTTAAAATTGATAAGGTTACTTTTAGCTTTTCAGAAATAGTACTGCATGAATAAAAGATGTTAGTCTGAAGCATTTTTGTCCTCAAGGGCAAAAAGGAGAAACTACATTCTAGCTTTCCCTGCTCCCTCCTCCACGACCCAGTGCCTGGTGCTGAGTTCTGGTCTGTAGAGGGCGCTGAGCGGTATTCTCACATGCGCGTGACTCACTGCCAGTCCAGAAAAGCACACTCTCTGCATTGGATCTCCTCAGATCCTATTCAGTTCCCAAGACATTCTCCACTAAGCCTTTCCCTACCCGTGAACTCACGCCTTTCAACCCCTACAGCGTGTACGGTCTGCAGCACTGAAATGGTACTGCCTGGGTTTCAAGCCCACCCTCCTACCTGGTAACTGTTACCTTGAACAAACTGCTTAGCCCCCTGTCATTCAGGAATAATAAGAGTACCTCCCTGGTTGGGTGGTGACTTAATAACATAAAAATCTTAGGAAAGGGCCCAGCATCTTGTAAAGCGCTATGCAATTGTTAGCATTTATTAGAGTGCTGAGCCACATATTTAAGTCTGTTAGGTCCCTGCCCCGATAAGCACGAGAAATGGTAGATGAGCAAAGTGCAAGATCGGTAGACAGTTCCGAATACACTGGGAGAAAAGACCACAGAAAAGATGGCCCCCGGACTCTAGGAGCTTACAGTCAGCCTGTCATGGATGGAGTAAAGAAAGAGCACCTCACAGGCAAGGACTACATAAGTCCCATCTTTATTTTCTGGGGCATGGTACAGTCCACGGCCCGTGGTGGGTCTTCACCAAATGTCTGTTGAACTAAACAAATCATTAGACTACAGAAGGAAGTCTATTTGCTAGACACTTATGAACACATATTCCTGTTAGGTGATGGCCCCCAAATAATTGTAAAACGAAAAGCCTCATTGGACTGAAAAAAACAATGGTGGTGTTTAAAGATGGGCCATCAAAGTCATAATCTCACCAGCTTTTGCTTGGCTCCATTTGGTTCCTGCCAGGGCTGACTGGATACGAATTCAGCCAAAGCTGGAGCATCAGGCTGCTCCCCATAATGGCAGAAGCAAAGATAACGGAGGTGGCACTTTAGGATTCTGTTATTACCCCTCTCTCATTTCCCTACTTCTCCATCCATGAGAGCTTCTTTTCTTTTTTTAGGTTTATGTATTTATTTGTGGGGGGGTGGTGGTGAGCAGAGAGAGGGAGAGAAAAGGAAGGAGAGAGAGAGAATCCTAAGCAGGCTACACAATGTCAGCACAAAGCCCAGCGTGGGGCTGGAACCCCATGGAGCCAGGAGATCATGACCTGAGCCGAAACCAGGAGTTAGATGCTTAACCGACTGAGCCACCCAGGCATCCCCATGAGAACTTCTATTAGGGACACGGCCTGGAGATGCTCTTCTGATTAAACCAACAAGAGCTGTGGGTCCAGTCAATGATGTTTCTGAGTTGAGTCTTAGCTATCACTCACCTACCCCTTACCTGTTCTAAAAAGGTGGTTTTAATGCTTGTTTTCCAAAAGTCAGTTTACCATACACACCTCTCTACCCCATTGTGTCCCATTATCAAATAATAATGTAGTGAGCCATCTTTCTCTAATCTCCTTCTCCACTCTAACAACCTCTTCCTTGTCCCTGAATCCCACCCGGAACCCCTGCTACCAATTGACAGAACTCTCTAGTCGTACCTCTTCTCTGGGTGGCCCATCATTGTCTATACTCTGCCTACCTGAGAAGACACAGCTGTTTCCTTTGGTGCTGGCTGTTGACAGAAACTGGCTTCACACTGAATTCTTTAGATGCCATGCTACGTCTGTCTGAATATCCACTCTTACCCAGACCACTCCCAAGCACTGGTGCAGCCCAGTGAGTGACTCACATGACAGACCTCATAGTCCCTTTCCTATATTCCTGTCTCAACACAGAACCTTAAAATATAACAACTAGAGCAATGTCCCACCATGATGGCTCCTTTGCTGGGGTCCCAGGTGTGGAGAACTGCCGAAAGACCAAAGCCAAAGCTTTAGTCATGGACCACGCACCATGAATCTCATTTCCCAAGACATGATATGACTTATTGTCCAAGATAGTTCTTTTTTTTTTTTTTAGCCATTCCTTTTACTAAGAAGGAAACGTTGCCAAGACAGACAGAAAATCTGTTGTGTTTTTCAAGTTTATGGATAAACCATAATGCATTTGTGTATTAATCATGTTTGGGTGATTATTTTTGGTGCTTTCAAAATTTTGTTATTCTAAACTACTCTGCAATAAACAGCCTTTTAAATAAAAATTTGCATGGGTGTCCATTTATTTCCTTAGGATATATTTACGAAAGTGGAATGGCAGAGTCAAAAGAACTTATCAAAAAGGCCCTAACAAGGGCGTTTGATATATTTGATATATACAATCCTTCAGAAAGGTGGTAGCAGTTCAGAATTCCAACGGAGCAGGTGTAAGTCATAGAATTCTAAGGCTAATGTAAGAATCTTGGGAGTCACCTGCCTAACCTTGGACTTTGAAGGTGAGGATACAACAACCAGAGATGTTAAGCCATTTACTCAAAGGTGGGAGCCAAAGTGTAATTTTTGCCCTATGCATTTTGATGACCCTTTTTCTTATCTTCTAGCATGCCCCTAGCATCACACATTAAGCAACCTGAATTATGAATTTAAAGATTTAAGGTGGGCAGCCAGTCTGTGTTCTCACCATCACCCCTATTTCTAAGTTTTAGTATTCGACACTACATTATAGACTCATGAAATAGTTTCAATATTCAGGGAATATCTCAAGCTTCAAATTACCAAGAAGGAAATTCTACTTGGAAAAATGCCTGTAGCTTAATCCCCGGTCCCGCCTTCTGGTCTCTCTTTCAAAACCATCTGTTTTATTGATGGACAGGGCTGAGCTCAGAAACCAGATGTGGTTTCCAAAGAAGTTGCTGTTATTCTAGAGGACAGAATGTCTGACACATGACAAAAGGCAGGAATTTCTTTGTTTATATTAGTTGTTAAATATGGAACAAATCAACAATATGTCTCTTCTTAAAACTACTTTGGCAGGCTAGCTTTTGTCTATTTACAAATCTTTGCTAACATAATTACAGGATTGCTTTCCTTAAAAATCGTACTCTGAACTTAGCTAGCAGAGCCCAGAATCCTGTGTGCTGTTGTGAATTTTTTGCAAATACACCACTAACAGTAAACAAAAGTGTCTTCTCATTTTTGCTCTCAAATAATAGGGTTCAAGGACAGAAGGAATGACTGGGTATAGCAAGTTTTTGATAGTCACATGAATATTTTGAAGTGTAAGGCAACAGAGAAAAGGTCTGCATGTTGATCATTCCACACATTCATTTGACAAACATTTATTGAGTCCTAACTCTACATCAAGTACTGTGCCGGATGTTAAGGCTACAATACAAAGGTGAGCGAAACCCGCAAACATAACATACAGTGGTGGAGTTTTCTTCTTTTGGGGTTTTCAGTTGCTTTACTTATGTCTAATTTATAAGGAACTTTGTCAATTTTTTTTTAAAGTTTATTTATTTATTTTGAGAGAGAGAGAGTGAGAAAGAGAGTACCAGTGGGGGAGAGGCAGAGAGAGAGAGAGAGGGAGAGAGAGAATCCCCAGCAGATTCTACACTGTGAGTGCAGAGCCCAGTGTGGGACTCGATCTCATCAACTGTGAGATCATGACCTGAGCTGAAGTCAAGAGTTGGACACCCAACTGACTGAGTCACCCAGATGCCCCAAGAACTTTGTCGTTTTAGCTTTGGTTTCCTTGTAATGCCAGATATGACACTATAAACCTTTCATAAATCTTCAGTGAGGTCTGTGGTGGACCTCTCCCTCTCTTGCAGCCTACAAATTTGAAAGTACCATGAATCTTTGATGCGATCAGGGAGAAAGTACACAAGGCTTTTGAAAATTCTCCCCCAGGACAGATGCGATGCTTCTTTTTCCCTCCAAGTCTATTCCCATTAGGCAGACAAGATGCCATTCACTGATGTCTGCCTCGATTTGCATAGAATGGAGAATCTACTCTAAGAAACAAAGGATGGTTAGTATAAAGATCTGGCTTACCGCACACTGCCAGGAATTTGCAGCTCCAAAATATATTCTGTAGGTCTTAGCTGATTCATGCTTTTCTAAGTCCTAAAATTTATCGTAAGAGATCTCTCTTTGAATCACTGTAATAAGCTGTTTTGTTCCACATTATGTCCCTTTAAAGGTTGTTTGCAGTCAGGCCAAACAGCAAAAGTCCTACAGGCTCAGCCTAAAGCATAATTAGCCCAAACATTTCTTGACTTAAATCCAGACAACTTCATGTCGGTATATTCTTTGAAAAAAACAACCCAACTTTCCCTCACCCCATCCCCCAAATTCATACAAGACCAACACGCTAACAAATAAAGTTCTAGGTCTGAAGAGTTCCAGAAGCCCCCTGATCCTCTTACCTCCCTTTCAACCAGTCATGATGCCTGGAAATCCACTATTAAAAAGTGACCCTTCAGTGTTTTACTTCTTTTAATGTCTCCAGGTGAGTTTCATATGTCCGTAGGAAGAATAAGTCCCCATCCATTCATTTGTCCATTTACTCTCATTGGTTTATCCATTTATGCAACAAACACTGGGAGCAGGGGACATTTTCATACACCCAGCACTATATTTCCTTTGCAGTGTTTTGAGTGATTTCAGAATTGAACTGTCCACAAAGCTCAGCTTGCTACATGACAGCACACAGGATCAGATGATCAGCAAAGATGCACATTGATCCGCGATCTCACCAGGCATCAAGCTTTACTAATAATTTCAAAGGTACAGGTCAAAGAAGGGAGAGGCCTGCCAACCTCCTGTGGCTCTCTGGGGTTTTCCCTGCCATAGTGGGCATGCTCTGGCCACATTAACATAAAAGATCTCTAAGTTATGCATGTGTCCACATCACTAACACAGAAGGCAGTCCTCTCAGGTGTGAAGTTTTTCCATCTCATACTCAGCATTATGTAGCTTCTGTGAGGGAGTCCAGGGGCCATGCCCCAAACAGCCATAGATTCCAGGTCTATTTACCACGGGCGCTCTTATACGGATAATACATCCTCGAAACCCTTTCGCTTGTTTTCCGGGTCTGCCATTGCATCCTCAAAACGCTTTCGCTTGTTTTCCGGGTCTGCCATTGCACCCTCGAAACCCTTTCGCTTGTTTTCCGGGTCTGCCTTTGCACCCTCGAAACCCTTTCGCTTGTTTTCCGGGTCTGCCATTGCATCCTCGAAACCCTTTCGCTTGTTTTCCGGGTCTGCCTTCGCACCCTCGAAACCCTTTCGCTTGTTTTCCGGGTCTGCCTTCGCATCCTCGAAACCCTTTCGCTTGTTTTCCGGGTCTGCCATTAGCATGTTTAAGCAAAGATTATAAACAGGTCCCGTTGGAAGAGAATGGATTGCAACTTTACTGCCTTACCAGCTAACTTTCCATCACTCAGTGTGAGACCCCAAAAGAGGGGTAGCAGCTCTAGGGTGGACTTGATGATTTTTGCCTGGCATTGGCCTTGATGAATCAGACCGAATCATAGTGGGTTTGCATGCAAGTTGGGAGAGATGAAGCAGTATACTTGTGCATTTCATGGGTATTTTGCTACACATTTTCCATAGCCAGACTCCCCAAATGGCAGGCATTCCCTTCCATATTTTGGAATTGACACTACTATCAATGTTGCCGCTGTTACTTCTTGCCACATTTATTGAGCTCTTACTGTATGGCAGGCATTGCGTGGAGCATTTACATGCAAATGTCTCATTTTAAGGGGCTCCTGACTGGCTCAGCAGGTTAAGCGACCGACTGCGGTTCAGGTCATGATCTCACGGTTCGCAGGTTCGAGTCCCTCGTCGGGCTCTGTGCTGGCAGTGTAGAGCCTGCTTGGGGTTTTCGGCCCTGCCTCTCTTTCTCTGCCCCTCCCCTGCTCATGCTTTCTCTCTCTCTCTCAAAATACACAAGTAAAACTCTTTTTTCAAAAATCTCGTTTTGATTCTCAAAGCCCTGTGAGATGGGCACTATTGATCTTCTACCGCGTATGAGGAACTGAGGCTGAGACAAGCTACAGACACCAGTTACACGAAAAAGCCAGCGTCCCATGCCATCAGAGTGCGTCAAAGTCTGGAATCTCAAACGTGACCCAGTCTGGATGTAAGAGCATAGAATGAGTTGGCTCAGAAACTCCAGGAGCCCTTTACTCCACTGAGGACCCAGAAGCTGCAAAAGAGAATCCTTCCCAGAGAGTGAGTTCCCTTTCTAGACCATTCTCTGGGTGGGAGAGCACTTCACATCCCAGTCCACTTTTCTTGGGAAAATTCACATTAATGAGTGCTCTAAAGGACAGTGCCTGTGTCGACCCAGATCAAAAATGGCAGATAAAGGTCTCACAGTGACCTATTTTGGTCTGTGACAATCAGAAACTTTATTCACCTCCAGAAGGTCCCCAGAAGTCCTTTAGAACTTCCTCTGTTCAAGTATCTTCTAAACTGTAAATTCATGAAAGCATGTCAAGGTTTGAGAAAGTGGACATCCTGGGGTGGTACCTAACAGTACTGAGCAGTGTCTTCTGAAAGGTATTTGGGGTGCGCTTTTGGTCCTCTAGAGGACACAAAATGCTAGGATGGCCTCACTGTGCCAATCAACAAGAATAGAAGTCCCTCTGTATCTGTGCCCAGGGTTAGAGGTATTTGAGATCATTTTCTTGAATTCAGAACCCCAAATATTGAGTGGCCCCCCTATTATACTGCAAAAGGACCTTCTGGCATTGTTCCTAGTTTTAAAGAACAGCATAACGAAGGATTTTTTGAGGTAAATGATAATACTTTTCAGGACCAATAAGAAGAAAAAGATTTTAATCATATAAATTTTGTAATTGAGTTTGGATGTATTTTTTTTTCTCCTGCGGTAATAGAGACAATTTTTAGAAAGAAATTGAATGTATGCAACCAAGACAAAGAACATTTTGAGGCAACACACATCTGTGGCTACTGAGTGCCTGTTTTGAATTACATTTAAATTGCCTGAAGAGCATTTGGCAAATGGAAAATTTTAAGTTGGTTTAAGCTTTTCCATGGACAATTTAGGTTTTGTACTGTTATTGTTATATCTGTGCTTTTGCATTCAAATCTTTTCAACCAGCATGGAAAAGAGAAAAACATTGTGTTAAAGGCTTTTTAATGACATAGTAACTCCTCTTGACAAACAGTGGATCTGTTCCATTATCTTATCTGCCAAAAAAGAAATATCTTCCAGGAGAATAATATGTGCTTAATCATGAAAGGCTTCAGCTTTGAAAGCTTCAAATGATAGAATCAGCAACAGAAATAAGTACTCTACATCCCCAAATTAGATGTGTTCTTTTGATTATCTTGCAGTAACATCTGTGGTAACAATACTTTCTGGAAACCGCTGCTGATATACTCAAATAGCTTTACTAAGTTGGCCTGGCTTGTCCTGTAAAACATCAGTGATTTCACCAAGCATAGGATTGCCCCACCCCTCGCCACTGGCCCTTGGGCTTGGGTGCCCCACGAGAAGCTTCAAAAGGCTGCTATGAGCTCTGACTTCAGAACACAGCAGTGCTCTGATTCCTGCCCCCCTCCATGGAGTGACTACCTTCCTGTGGGTACTGACACCAGTCAACGCCAGTGAAGTCATCATCACTTTTGTTGCCTGGAGGGTTACATAATTGCAATCAAAAGATAATTTATGCATTGAGAAAATGCACCCACTCAAAATAGATGTATTGTTGTGCTTTGAGATAATTCTCAGTAGAGCCCTTCCTATTCCCAAGGCCAGGCTACCTTGCAGGTGAGAACTGAGGGTAGGACGGCTCAAGCCCACTTTGCCTGCGTTGGCCCAGATCAGAGGTAGCCCAAACACATGGCACTCTAGCAATCTATGATTATGAACAGGAAGTTTTGTGATTTGACCTCATTAAGAAATAGATCCTTTTCTTTATGCTTGTGGGGTTTTGTGCTACAGGTTTGTGCATTTATTAAAACAATATTAAGGGGCGCCTTGGTGGCTCAGTTGGGTAAGCATCCAACTTCAGCTCAGGTCACGATCTCATGGTTCGTGGGTTCGAGCCCCGTGTTGGGCTCTGTGCTGACAGCTCAGAGCCTGGAGCCTGCTTTGCATTCTGTGTCTCCCTCTCTCCGCCCCTCCCCTGCTTGTGATCTGTCTCTCTCTCTCAAGAAATAAAATAAACATTAAAAAAAATTTTAATAAAACAACATTAATATGATGATGACAGAAAATATAAAATCCATTTATTTTGTCTGCTTGTTTTTTTGAGAGAGAGAAAGAAAGCACAAGCTGGGGAGGGGCGTAGGGAGAGAGAGAATCTTAAGCAAGCTCGTCATCCAGCATGGAGCCCGATATAAGGCTTGGACGGCCCTGAGATCATGACCGGAGCTTATGATGTTCAACTGTTCGTCCGGCGGAGCCACCCAGGAGCCCCTAAAATCCATGTAGATCAGCATCATGGTTGGTGCATTCGTGGACGATGGTTTGCTTATTTGGGGAGGGGGTGAGTTAAGAATCCGATGACAGGATTATTAAAATATCAAAGGTCCGTATTCAAATGTGTTCTTGGTTGTCAAAATGCTGACAGATGCTAAATTGCTGAGAGATGTCGAGCTTGTGGGATACTCAAGAAGAGAATGCTGAGGATTTTCCATGTCACTGCTTTAAAACTTTTCATTCTTCACCCTATTTCACCTCTCCACAAGGGAGAGAACCTGTGTGGTACAGCAGAACTGGAAAGAAGCCCTGATCTTTCCAGAACCACTAAGTAGTTTATTATTCATGGTTCACATCGTCCCCAAGAGACAGAAAAAGCTGTCCTATATCTCAGATGAAATATTATCAGTGCTGGAACAGAATCAGGGAATGTGGTTCTCACAATGTTATACTTCATATGAAAAGTATAGAAATAGAAATAGAAAAATAAAACCCTGAACAAATGTTATCATCTAAAAATAAAATTTCCTATACCCACCCTCCCTCCTCGTCCTCCAAAAAATATATAACACAATTAGAATATAACCAAACAATATTATACATGAGAAGGATTGCAATATTATGCATGCCTCGTGGGTAAGATTAGCTCTAGATAATTTTGCAGAAAAGAGGAACGTTAATATGAAATCATTCTGATAGTATTAGGTTTTTCAAAAGCATACAAAATCTAGGTCGTGCGTATGCTCGTATGTGTGAAAAATACGTTCAATTTACTTAGGAATCTTTCACTCTCCTATACTGCATGGTAAGGGGTGTAATGGCAGTGATGGTGAAAGTGACATTTTGAACAGCTATGGCAAGTTTATTCACACGCCGATTCTTATTTTCTTTTTCTTTTTTTCTTTACACACTGATTCTATTTGGTCACAATCCAAATGCAGAAGGATTCCACCCAAACGTGGGGGGAGAGGGGGAAATGTATGGCCATTCAAAGTGAACCAAAGTACATTTTTTGAAAAGGATACTAACAGTACAAAGGCCTTTTCTATCTGGATTTGGAAAAGCAGAATAAAAATGAAACTCATTAGAGAGTATTTGTGGGAAATGTAGATGTTAAAAACCGGACTTAATTGACTGAAAAAAAAAACACAAAGAAACACTGCTAAAGAGAATATGACTGGAGTGAGGGTTTATTTTAATTAAGAAAGAGATCACAGTCCTAATGGTTTTGAAGGAAACTATGTAATTCTCTGCACTTGAGCAGGACTAATATGGACAACTGCCAACATTTGTGCCTTTCTGCAAATGGGTATTTTTAAAAGCGCTTCACCACACTGCTTATAAAGCTCAACCGAATCCATCACAGTTCGGTTGTATTTTCCTTTGTTGCCATAGAAGCTGATCACAGAGTCCTCGAATCACTAAAGGTCAATTTGATATGAGTGCTAAAATTATCTGGGCTGACCATATTGTGGCCCAATTATTTTGGTAATTGGAATTGGTGAATTATGTGTTGACATAAACAACCATGCTACAATTACCCTGGAAATGGTTGATCTCAGGAGCTATGTAGATGGGCACATTCACACCCTGCAAACACACTAGAGCATCAGAAACATTACTGAGGTGCGGTTTATCAACCCCAAGGTTCTGACTGATGTTAGCTGCCTTTTGCTCTAGATTTCCAACTTCCGGGAGGAAAATCAATTAGATATATCTCCTAGAAAAGTCTTCTGATGAAAGATAGTTCTTCTCCATGGAACTAATTCCCTGCTTATAAAACTGACTTTAAAAATGCCTTAGGGCTGGGGTGCCTGAACGGCTCAATCAGTTAAGCGCTCAGCTTCGGCTCAGGTCATGATCTCCCAGTTCATGAGTTTGAGCCTGGCTTTGGGCTCTGCACGGCCAGTGCGGAGACTGCTTGGGATTCTCTCAATCCTTCTCTCTCTGCCCTGTCTCACTTGTGCTCTCTCTCTCAAAAATAAATAAATAAACTTTAAAAAAATGCCTTAGGGCTGAATGTAATACTGTTCCCTGTTTTTCTGTCTTTTCCCATTATGGAAAGAATAGATTATTTTAAAGGTACATCAAAATGCTCCACGTATATATATATACTACCACTGGACATATGGGAGAGAAAACACACACAAAAGTATTCACTGCTACTCACAATATCCCTGAGGCCAGCTGGGCCAGCATAGCAAAGTCATAGCCATCTGAAAAAGGCCAAGTATAACCAAGAAATAAAAGGTAACGTACTAGCAGCTCTTCTTTTTTTTTTTTCTTTTTTTTTCTTTTTTTTTTTTTTTGGCCCAAAAGGATTTTTAGGCAAGAGCTCAATGAATTCTTCTCCCACTGCTATATAATTTTGTTGTCCGTGATAAACTAAGGGCACAGGGTGAATCTGTTCTATGCTCTTTGTTATATTATACTCACGCAGAGAAGCCATCAGAGTTGAAAGTGACATCCTACCATTGCTCCAGAAGTCATAGTAAAAAGTGAACCTTGGAATTTGTGATAAAGAAAGAGTGTATCTTCAGAGGAGTGAAATCTAATAGCATCTTCCTTCTATAGGACAGGCAGTCAATCAAACAGTATCTAAACCCAGTATGGAGAGAGGGTAGAGAGACACTCTAAACTCACTCACTGTGATTGAATTCCATCGCCTATCCAACTTTGTTAGATGGGCTCTTGAGGAAAGAATGAGTTCAGCCTCAAGACTGGGAAATTATACTCAAAAAAAGTATAGTTTTTTTGCTGTGTATATACATATACATAACAAAAGTATATATACTTTCACCTTCTGTTTTATCTTACCACTGTGAATGTGTAGGTTAGATAAAATTAAACATATAAATTGGATAAGTCAGCTATCTTTTATTCTCCCTTAATTATGCTATGCTTAATCAATATGAAAGAGGATCGGGAAATTTCTCTTCAGTGGTGAATAACTACAAAATTAAACAGAGTGAGAGGTGGCTGTCTAATCTGGTATAATAACCCTCCTAAGAATTGCCTTATTACGGAGTGGCTCTGTTATTGTTCTCATGGAAATGTCTGAAACGGTGAACAATTTAGGAGGGGAGAGGAGCACAATAACAGGAGAAGCCTTCTTCCTGAGGTTGTTCCACTGCTGTGTAAGAGGAGGACAGTGACAAACATTTATTATCCCCGAGATATGAAAAGCCAATCTGGGTACTGACATCAACTCAATAATTAGCCAAAAGTTGAACATGCTCTGCTGTCCTGATTTCAAATTCTTGTTACTTACCATCTAGAGGGGGGGAAATTGGAAAAGATGAGGGGACAGAAAAAGTACCAGAGACGGGTTTTCCACCATTCCTGAGCAGACAGGTTTAGTGAACAGAACTGGGTCTGACCCTACACCTTGCCCTGGCCAAGTCCAGGGGAAGCCTTGGCTGTTTGGCTCAGGGTGTGTCTAGCACAGGGGGAGAGTGTTTAAAATCAGAATCTATCCCTAGGAGGGAGAGTTAGTTCTAAAAAAGAAATTCGTCTGGAAGGAGGAATGTGGTACTTATATCTCTCAGGAGGTCAAACATTTAACAGGGTGTCTTTGTCTTGGCTCCTATCTGACGAGGTCAAAGATACGAAGACGTGAACGAGACATCTGTACCACAGAAAGAATGTTTTCCGTGCTCAAAAGGAGACAGCTCCAAAATGGAAGTGTATTTGCAGAAGCTGGCTGCTTACGGAAATCTAGGGCTAATGATCCAAAATAAGTGTTCGGAAACTAAACCAACCATTATCTTCTTTGGGAGCTAAGCAAAATCTCACCATGGACAAGTAGCCTCTACAATGGCATGCTTCTTCCTACACTGCATGATTCACAAAGAAAGTGACTCCTCTGGACTGTATCACTGACGCTTCCTTGCACTCCAATGGATTCCATCAATCGGTGGCATCAGCAGGAGATCAGAGGACAAGAGAAAAGAGAGGCTGGGACATTTCTGCCCCTCCTCTCTCTCTGTTTTGGTGCTCTAGTGCTGGCAGGGTCATTACCTTTGTAACTACATCTCTTGCCAGACCACTCCTCCTCCACCACTCCAGCCTTTATAGCTCTGGTTAAACTATTTCCTCCCTCTGCCCCTCCAGGCCTAGGAGTGTGTTCAGCTCAGCTTCTCTAACTATGCTCACACCTTCGTGAATGATTAAATTATGTTCAGTGAAGTCCATTTGCTTCTGCTGTGAACCTGAGACAAAAAGTTTCATTTGCCACTTGCTTACTAACTTTCAAAGATTCATATTCACCTTAGACCATGTTCTTATGTTCAGGGTTATATATTTATTCAACAAATAAATATTGATCATCTACTGTTTGTTGGATGTTTCCATAGGTTTGACATTTACAACATTTAACGAGACAGTCTGCCCTCAAAGAGCAGCTCATTCAGAATATACTTAAGTAGAGAGGTCATTAGAGATAGTGAATGAATGGTACCTTAGGGCTACCTGTGAGCCAGGTATTTCTTCCTGGATATCCATTTGGATCTCCATGCCCAACATTCTTAAGTCTGAACTCACCAGCCCCCTTGCCTTCTCCCCATCCTACTTTGCCTCTCTTTGTTGAGGACACCATTGAACCACTCATTGGAGTTAGAACCTTTTGGAGTTAGAATCATTCTAGATTCCTCCCACTCTCTTTTACTCATCAATGAGACACCCAGTCCTGGAAAAGACAGCCTAAATGGCACTGAAAAAAGTCATATTCTCCCCACCCTCACTGCCCCTCCCAAGTCCAGATATGCCCAGCATTCCTCTCCGTCTCTAATCTTCTTCCACTGCATCCTCCACTACCAGTCCCTGACAACATCTAAACATGACCAAAATTCTATTCTAGTCACAGTGTTCTATGTGACCCCTTCACAGAGGAGATGAAAATGTATACTCCTCACCCTTGTGCACTGTTGATGGGAATACGAAATGGTGCAACCACCAGGAAAAACAACATGGCGATTACCTCAAAAAACTAAAAATAGAATTGCCGAATGATCCAGCAATTCCGCATCTGGGTATGTACCCAAAAGGATTGGAAGAAGGGTCTTGAAAATGTATTCGTACACCCATGTTCATAGCAGCATTATTCGCAAGGGGACATGAAAGTACCCCAAGTGTTGATTGATGGATCAGTGGATAAGCAAAATGTTCTATATACACACCATGGAATATTACTCAGCCTTAAAAAGAAAGGAAATTCCTACACAGGCTACAACCTGGATGAAACTTGAGGACATTATGCTAAATGAAGTAAGCCAGTCACAAACGGGACAAATACTTATGATTCCACTTACATGAAGCATTGAATGTAGTCTAAATCATTAGAGACTGAAAGTAGAACAGTGGTTGTCAGGGGTTGGAGGAAGGGAGAATGGGAATGGGGAGTTAGTGTTTGATGGGTACAGAGTTTCAGTTTTGCAAGATGAAAAGTTTTGGACATGGATAGTGGTGATGGTTGCACAACATTATGAATACACTTAATACTCCTGAAGTATACACTGAAAAATAGTTAAGATGGTAAATCGTGTGTTATATGCATGTTAATAAAAAAAAAAAAGTTGTAGGGGTACCTGGGTGGCCCAGTCAATTGGGCCTCTAACTTTGGTTCAGGTCATGATCTCGTGATTCCTGAGTTTGAGTGCCACCCGCTTGGGATCCTCTCTCCCCACCTCTCTCTGACCCCTTCCCTGCTCACACTCTCTCTCTCTCAAAAATGAGTAAACATTTTTAAAAATTGTTTAAAAAAAACAACTCTTTTGTATCCCTTGCAAGGTCTTTTGTGATCTGGCCCTTACATACCTATCCAGCCTCATTTCACCCCAGACCCCTGCCCAACTGCTGTCTGACTTCCTGTAGCGCTAAAGTAATTGTGGTTCCCCAAACATAAGCCAAGCTTTCTCTTGTCTTGTACCCTGAGAGCATTCTATTTTCTTTCAAATCTTGCTCAGGGGTTGTCATCTCTAGGAAGTCTTTCCTGTCTTCTACGAGCATTTGTAATCTCCCATGATTCCTAATACACAATTCCCATAGCACCGCTCTCATCGTAACTGTTGAGTCACACACCCATTTCCTCCTCAAGCTAACTCATTCCTTACCTCCGGGAGCTACGTCTTTCCTTTTGTGAATCTATGACACAGGCATTCAGTAAATAATATGTGAGAAACCAATAAATGAGTGCATGCTTTATAATTTTCAAATCACATTGACACCCTGTTGTGTGATTTACTCCTCCCCAGGAGTGACAGTTATTATTGATTAATAAGAAGTTAACTGGAGCCAATTTGGCTTTTTGGATTTTTCTCCCCCAACTTTGTTGAGGAATACTCGACAAAGTTGTACAACATGATGATTTGATATATGTATACATTGTGGAATGCTTACCAAGACCAAGATAATTAGCACATCCATCACTTCACATAGGTCATTGTTGGGGGTGGTGGGCAAAGCAGAGGACACTTAGTACCTGCCCTCAGCAACTTTCTAGTACATAACGCCATATTATTAATGATAGTCATCAAGCTGTACATTACATTCTCAGAATTTATTTTTATGACTGAAAATTTATAACCTTTGACCTACATCTCCAGATACATCCCTCCCCCCTATCCCCTAGCAATCACCATTCCATTCCTTGTTTCTATAAAACTGGCTTTTTTTTTATTCCACGTATAAGTGATACCATCCAATATTTGTCTTTCTTTGTCTGACTTGTTTCAGTTCAGCATAATGCCCTCAAGTTCCATCCATGTTGCTGGATGTTGTTAAGAAAGAAGGAGGTTTTCCTTCTTTCTTAAGGCTAAATAATACTCCATTGTGTGCATGTGTATATCACATTTTTAAAATCTATTCATCCATCAAAGGGCATTTAGGTTGTTTCTATATCTTGGATGTTGTGAATAACGCTTTAATGAGGGTGCAGATATCACTTCAAGATACTGATCTCCTTTCCTTCAGGTATATACCTCAGATTGGGATTGTTGGATCATATCGTAATTACATCTTTAATTTTTTGAGGAACTACCGTACTGTTTTCCATGATGGCTGTACCAATTTACCTTCCCACCAACACTTTCCCCACTCTCTTGCCAACATTTTCTATGCCTTGTCTTTTTGACAAAATAGCCATCCTAACAGGTGCAAGGTGATATCTCATTGTGATGTGATTTGATATGTATTTCTCTGATGATTAGTGGTGTTCAGCACTTTTCATGTACCTTTGGTCATTTGTATGCCTTCTTTGGAAAAATGTTTATTCAGGTCCTTTACTCATTTTTAAAATGAATTAGTTTACTTTTTTGCTACAAAGATTTGTGGGAGTTCTTTATATATTTTAGATATTAACCCCTTATCAGATATATGGTTTGCAAACCTTTTTCCCCATTCAGTAGGTTGTCTTTTCAATTTATTGATTGTTACCTTTGCTGTGCAGAAGCTCTATAGTTTGATGTAGCTGCTTGGTTATTTTAACTTTTTTGCCTGTGTTTTTGATACATTATCCAGGAAATAACTGCCAAATCCAGTGTTAAAGAGCTTTTTCCCTATGTTTTCTTCTAGGAGTTTCATGGTTTTAGGTCGTACATTTGCCGTTAATCCACTTCAAGTTAAGCTATGAGATAGGGATCCTGTTTATTCCTGGTTATCCACTTTTACCAACGCCCCTTATTGAAGACACTATCCTTTCTCCATTGTGTATTCTTGAGGTCCTTCTTAAAAATTAGTTGACTATATATACATAGGTGTATTTCTGGGCTCTCTAATGTGTTCCACTGGTCTATGCACCTGTTTTTCGTACAGTACCATACCGTTTTGATTATTACAGCTTTGTGATATAGTCTGAAACCAGAAGTGTGATACTTCTGGCTTTGTTCTTTTTCTGAAGACTGCTTGGTTACTCAGGGTCTTTTGTGGTTCCATACAAATTTTAGGATTGTTTGTTCTATTTCTGTGAAAAATGCCATTGGAATTTTGATAGGAATTGCAATGAATCACTTTGGGTAATGTGAGCATTTTCACAATATTACCTTCTCCAATCAAGAACACAGGACATCTTTCCATGTATTTGTGTCTCCTTCAATTGCTTTCACTGGTGTCTTATAGTGTACAGGTATTTCACCTCCTTGGTTGAATTTTTTCCAAAGTATTTTATTGTTTTTGATGCCATTATAAACAGGATTACTTTCTCTCCATTTCAGATAGTTTCTTATTAATGTATAGAAATGTAACTGATTTTGGTGTGTTGATTTTGTATCCTGCAATTTTACTGAATTCATTTGGAACCAATTTGCGAGTAAGGTTAGCATAGTAAGTATAATTTTGTGTCAAAGAACACAGATACGGAGACTCCACAACTCTGGAGCCCCCTATCTAATTTTATGATCTCAGTCAAGTTACTAAATCCTTGAATTCATAGATTATTCGTATATAAAATAACAGTAATAATGATAGTAACTATCACAGAAGCTATTGTGAAAATTTAATGAGAAAATGCATGCTTAGTACAGCGTCTGAACTAGGGTGAGTCTCAATATATGCTAGCTATTCACAATCCACCACACGAAAAACGTTGCCCGTAGCAAAGGTCAGAAGACACGGAGACATGCAGTTAATTTATGCACCCGTAATGATATTGCTTTGACTTCTCATATTTTCATATATATGTGACTATTAGCGTGTCAGCAGTATTCCTAACCTGCCTTGAGCAAGAGTCTTACTTTATTCATCATTCATGAATCTGATACATGGAAAGGGAGGGGAAAAAAAAAGAAGAAATGGCAGAAGTAGAAAAGCTGATAGCATAGAAGACAAGGGGAAAGTCAACTGCCAGTCTTCCTAATCTGCCTTTTAGTAGAAAAGGCTCAGTCAAGTACATAGTGTTTACCTTCCAGCAAAAGACATCTTTCCACAATTCCTACTGTCAGAATAGGTAAGTGTGGTTAGTTGGCAAAGCACCGGATTGGTCTGCTGAATTCAGACTGTGCAGGCCTGTGTGTTCTTTTTTCACACAGCTCACATCTTTTTCCTATTGTCAACATTTATTATAGCTATTGTGGGGAAAACACTTACTACCTCTTTGTTGAAGAAGCAAAGCAAAGTATGAAACATTGAGCCATGTTTTCCGTGAAAATCTGTGTTAGGATAGCATGCAATTAGAAACTTCATTGCCACAACTTTTATACATCCTCATCAAACCTACACTGAGAATTTGTTTGAACTTTTAGAGCAATTTTTCATTTTTCTTTGAATATAGAAGCGTTTCCATCACACTTACAGAGCCACATAATGATCTCTAGGATAGTGGAGGAAGTGATGGTGCCACTTGACATACTTCTCATTTAGCTCATGGGTTCCCATTAGATATGCTCTTCAAAGGAGACAAGATTCAAAGGTTCGAAGGATGATTAACGGGCCATAGAGTTTTTCACCTTTGTGTCAGCACATCCAGCATTTCCATAAGGAAAGCCTGACCGTATGACAATTTTTCCATAATGCAAAAGTGTATTTCCAGTAGAGTTCCCTGTAGAATACCCATTCTCCAAATGGCCACTTAGAGGAAAAGGCACTAGATCAGGGGTTACAAGACCTGAACTCTAGTCCCAACGATCACTAACTTTTCTTTCCATCTCACTGAACTTCCCAGGAGCCTCAATTTCCTCATCTGTCAAGAGAACACATAATAAAAGTCCTATAAATGTCACAGGAGCCCTTTTAAAAGCCCTTTAAAAGTTCTGTAGAAAGTATTAATTGCAATACAAATCATAATCCTGTAATCCCAGAGCAACACGATTCTGATATGTTCTACCGGTACCTGAGATCTTTGAGCTCCAGAGCTCTGTCTCACATGTCCTATTAGCCAGGGTTCCTAAATGCAGACATGGAACCCACTTCAGCTAGCTCATACAAACAGAATCGAATAAAGAATACAAATGACATGACATTTAGGGGAGGGCTGAAGAAACAGAGTCCAGCTAAGCTTCCGGGAATAATTCCCACTACAACACCATTGTTGTGAGCCTCCAAGATGACTACTGTCTCTCCCACATGCTGGGAGATGCTGGAGTGGCCAGACCTGTGCACACATCACCTCTGCCACATCCACACCTGTAGCACGAATGCCTCATGTTCTGCTTCTCTCCCCGCCAGGATGCCTTTTTAAGTCAGAGTCTTGAGTGATCGTATGTAGTTGTTGGAAAGAAATCATAACCTTCTCAAGTGAGTCTGGAAAGTGTAGTTTTGAGCATTCTAGAAGGGAGTTGGGATGGGTATTAGCACAAATGAGGGTCAGATTCTACCATGTTTGCCTGAAAAAATAATTGGCACATCAGTAAACATTCTTGGCTGAATTTAACACAATTTTTTAATTGCTTGGGGGCACTTGGGTGACTCAGTTGATTAAGCACCCAATTCTTTTTTTTAATATAATTTATTGTCAGATGGGTTTCCATACAACACCCAGTGCTCATCCCAACAGATGCCCTCCTCAATGCCCATCACCCACTTTCCCCTCTCCCCCACCCCCCATCAACCCTCAGTTTGTTCTCAGTAGTTAAGAGTCTCTTATGGTTTGCCTCCCTCCTTCTCTGTAACTTTTTTTTTCTGCTTCTCCTCCCCCATGGTCTTCTGTTAAATTTCTCAGGACCCACATGAGTGAAAACATATAGGTATCTGTCTTTCTCTGCCTGACTTATTTCACTTAGCATAATACCCTCCAGATCTATCCACGTTGCTGCAAATAGCCAGATTTCATTCTTTCTCATTAAGCACCCAATTCTTGATCTCCGCTCAGGTCACGATCTCACAGTTTGTGAGATCGAGCCCCTCATGGGGCTCTGCACTGACACTGTGGAGCCTGCTTGAGATTCTCTCTCTCTCCTCTTTGTCCTTCCCCTGCTCGTGCACATGCTCTCTCTACCTCTCTATCTCTCTCAGAATAAATAAACTTTTAAAAAATAATAAAATAAATAATTGCTTGTAAAAGCAATCAGGCAATAAATAGTAATTGGATACTTACTATGTGCGAAAGATAGTCTACCCAAGTGGGAAAATCTGAATTAACACAACCATCCAGTACAGAACTGCCTACGCTTTCTCAAGTACTCCATGTCGCTTTGTGCTTCTAAGATTTTGCAGAAGCCCTTCCATCTGCCTCGGGTGGCCTTCTCTTACTCTTCTGCCTCCAGCTAACTCCCAGGGATGAATATCCTTGGTCGTTTAAGACATTACTCAAGCTTCACTTTTTATTAGGGTACTTTTAACTCCATGTGATGGAATAACTGTAAGTGGCTTCAATAATAAGGATGCGGTATCTCATATAACAAAAAGAAAAAAATGATAAAGACAGAAGAATCCAGACTTGTAATTCAGCAACACTATGCTATCCACAAAGACCCAACTTTCCTATCTCTGTTCTTCTCTCCTTAGCCTGTAGGAGCTCACTCTCAGGCTGTTCTTTCATCACAACATGGATGTCACCCCTCGGCCATTACATTGTCACATAATTGTGATCAAAGCCAGGAAAGAAGTTTCTCCTGGGGCGTGTCTCCTCCTCTCAAGAGAAAAGCCTGTTTCGAGTCCCATCTGTAGAATTACCTTTGTGCCTCCCTTTTTCCGGGGTTGTGTCACATGCCCTCACCTAAACCCACATTGAAAGTAAGCATAGAAGCATGATATTTGACAATGATTGAGGTAGGCTTGTGAGCATTCACTTCCTGGGCCCACCAGGGAGAGAGAGAGCAAATAAGCATCACGAAATCAGGACTCTTCCAGCAAGGAAGAAGGAGAGGGGAGCAGGCAACCCATTGCATCAGCTACACCTTCTCAACAACAACCATTACACCCTCTGGAGCTGTGTGAGTTGGCTCCACTTCAGGGCTCTCATCGAAACCCACAATTAGTGTAATTGTAGCACTTATCACATTATCAACTCACTTATCAGTTCTGCCTCCCTGTGAGCTCCTCTAAGGCAGAGGCTCTTTATTATTCATCGGTATCTCTAGAGTTAGCTCAGTGTCTGGCACATAGACTGTATCCAGTAAATGTCAGTTGAACTCAAATAAGTTGAATTACATAGGTCATAAAATTCTATCCCTGTGAATGGATATTAGCCATTCAGAGAGTTATTATTTTATCATCTAGCTAGATCACACTTACATGGTCTAAAATGTTTTTTGCACAATTAAATCTAGCTATTTCAAAATGCCAGTGAAGCAACTGGTAAAATGGACATAAATAAACAAACCGAGAATGATTTTGCTTATCCTGATCCTGTTAAGTAGCTAATCTTTGCAGTGAATCATTTCGTTTTTAGTCCTTTCAGTTATAGCATGTCTTCGTACGCAAAAACATTAGTTTCGTGGCCTGACTAAATTAAAACAATTTTAGATTAAGTTCAGAAACATGTGAACAGTCACACTAAATTTATGTGCTAATATGTGGAACATGAAAGTAGAACATTTTATGATCATTTATTCAACACATTTGGGACTCACACTTAGAGCTAAAATGTAGGAGCAGGGACCAGACTTACTCTCCACCAGAAACAGCCAATAAAGAAATATATATGTGAAATAATGGCTCATAAGACATTAGCATCCTCGAGGAAAAAAAAAAAATTAGGTCATCCTACCATTGTCCCAGGATACTCCTTGAGAGAGTTTCCAGGCAGTAGTGCTCCCTGGGAGGATCTGGGTAGAACTCAGAGGACTTGCTGGATTGAGGAGATAAAGCTGAAGGTCTGGGGAGACTGAGGCAGCCAGTGTTCACAGAACAATACTGGAGAAGAGAAGGCTGCACAAAGAGCGATCTACAGAGGGTCCCACTTACATATTCAGCTGAGCTCAGATCAGAACATGCAAAAAAGGAAACTATCGGGGGCTGGGGAAAGAACCATCCAAAAGATCAGAGGTATGGTGTCCAGCATTTATAGTAGGCCAAGAATAGTGCCTGTTCCCACCAGTCAGACAGGAAAACTTTGTAATTCATGGGACTTGGAGTAAAGTCCCCAGAAGAGTCTTGCCTGAGTAGTGGGGAAAATTATCACTAGACTGGGCATAGCTCTAATCCTACCTGACACATTAAATTCAAGACTGGAAAAGATCAAACTGTCTCCATGTAACTGAACTGTGTCCCAGAAACAAACAAACAACCAGACAAACATATCAAGAACATTTGTAAGAACTGAAGAAAACCAGAACCGAAGAAAGTAAAATTTGCAATGTCATCCATCTAATCAAAAATTACCTACAAATTCAATGCAATCCCTATCAAAATTCCAATGACATTTTTTTTTCACAGAAATAGAACAAACAATCCTAAAATTTGTATGGAACCATGAAAGACCCCAAACAGCCAAAGCAATCTTGAGAAAAAGAATAAAACTGGAGGCATCACACTCTGATCTCAAACTATATTACAAAGCTACAATAATTAAAACTGGTATTGTTTCCATTATTATACTGGTACTGGCATAAAAGACACTTAGATCAATGGAATAGAATAAAGAGACCAGAAATAAATCCATGCCTATATGTTCAGTTAATTTACATCAAAGGAGCCAATATACAATGGAGGAGGGAGGATCTTTTCCATAAGCAGTGTTGGAAAAACTAGACAGCTACACGCAAAAGAATGAAACTGAACCCGTATCTTACATCATACACAAAAATCAACTCAAGGGGCACCTGGGTGACTCAGTCGATTAAGTGCCAGACTCTGGAATCTGGCTCAGGTCTTATGGTTCGTGAGATCAATCCTCATGTCAGGCTGTATGCTGACAGCAAGATGTCTGCTTGGGACTAAATCTCTCTCTCTCTCTTTCTCTCTCTCTCTCTTTCTCTCTCTCTCTCTCAAATAAATAAACTATTAAAAAATAAACAAAAATCAACTCAAAATATATTAAAGACGTGGACATAGATCTGAAACCATAGAACTCCTAGAAGAAAACACAGAGGGTAATCTCCTAGACACTGGTCCTGGCAATGATTTTTTTTTGGACTCGACATTAAAAGCAAAGCCACCAAAAACAAAAATAAGCAAAAAAGCAAATGGGACTATCTCAAACTAAAAAGCTTCTGGACAGCAAAAACAAAACAAAACAAAAAACACATGCACACAAAAAACCCAAAAACAAAACAAAAAACAGCAACAAAATGAAAAGACAACCTATAGGATAAGAGAAACTATTTGCAAGTCATATACATGATAAAAGATTAACATCAAAAATATATAACGAACTCATACAACTCAATTTAAAAAAAAGAATCCAGTAGCAAAATGAGTAGAAGACTTGAATAAACATTTTCCAAAGAAGACTTACAAATGGCCAACAGCTACAGGAAGAGGCCCTCAATATCATTAGAGAGATGCAAATCAAAGCCACAATGAGATATATCATCTCCACCTGTTATAATGGCTACTATCAAAAAGACAAAAAATCACAAGCATGGGAGAAGATGGAGAAAAGGGAACTCGTATGCACTGCTAGTTGGAGTGTTAATTGGTGTAACAAGTATGGAAAACAATATGGAATTACTGCCAAAAAACTTAATATAAAACGACCATATGACCCAGTAATCCCACTTCTGGGTATGTATCTGAAGAAAATGAAAACACTGTCTCAAAAAGATATCTGCACCACTGTGTTCACTGCAGCATTATTTACAATAGCCAAGATGTGGAAACAACTTGAGTGTCCAATGGATGAACGGATAAATAAATATTATTCAGCTTTGAAAAAGGAGGAAATCCTGCCATTTACAATGCCATGGATGGACCTCAAAGGCATAATGCTAACTAAAAAAATAAGACAAATACTATATGATCTCACTTATATGTGGAATCAAAAAGAAGAAGAACTCATATTTGCCAGAGGTCAGGGAGTAGTGGATGGGTGAAGTTGGTCCTAAGGTACAAAACTAGAAAGATACAAGATAAATAACTTTTGTGGATATAATGTACAGAATGGTGACTTCAGCTAACATACCGTGCTGCATATTTGAAAGATATAAGGCAAGGAACGGGGACCCTGGGTGACTCAGTCAGTTAAGCAACCGACTTCAACTCAGGTCATTATCTTGCGGTTTGTGAGTTTGAGCCCCGCGTCAAACTCTGTGTCGACAGCTGGGAGCCTGGAACCTGCTTTGAATTCTGTGTCTCCCTCTCTCTGTCCTCCCCCCACCCTCAAAAAATAAACATACATTAAAAAAAAACAATGATAAAGATGACAAGAAAGTCGGGTACCTAGGTGGCTCTGTTGGTTGAGCACCGACTTTGGCTCAGGTTGTGATCTCACAGTTCATGGGCTCAAGCACCACATTGGGTTCTGCACTGACAGCACGGGAGCCTGCTTCAGATTCTCTGTCTCCCTCTCTCTCTACCCTTCCCCACTCGTGCTCTCTCTTTCAAAAAATAAACATTAAAAAAATTAAAAAGGAAAAAGAAAGAAAATGCTAAAAGAAAATAGATTTTAAAAATTCTCATCAAAATAAATAAAAAGTGTAGCTATGTGAGGTGATTAATGTTAACTAAACTTACTGTGGTCATCATTCTGCAATATATACATATATGAAATCATCACATTGTATAGTTTGCACTAATACAATGTTATATGTCAGTAAAACTGGAGAAAACCAAAAGAAATGATGCAAACAAGAATTCTATAGAGCCAATGTTTTAGAATACTAAAAGAAAAAAAAAACTGTAACTCTATAATTGTATTTCTTTCCATTTCATTTTCTCTCAAAGATGAAATAAAGACATTTCAGATATACGAAAGCTGAAATAATCATTACCAGCAGACTCACACTATAAAAAATATTAAAGGAAATCCTTTAGGCAGAACAAAAAGAATACCAGATGGAAATCTGGATCTACACAAAGGATTGATGAACATAGAAAATATATAAGATTTTTCCATTATTTAAATCTCTTTTTAAGAATAATTGACTGCTTAAACAAAAATATTAGCAATATAGTATGGAGTTTATGCCATATAGAAAAGTAAAACATAAAGTAAAAGTAAAGTAAAAGAAAAATAAAATAGCACAAAAATTGGGAGGGAAGGGAGCAAAGTAGACTATTGTAAGGTTCTTATACTGTATGTAGGGTGACCAGCTGTCTCAGAGGAAGGGTTTCTTATGACACCAGACTTCCGGTGCTCAACTAAGTTCCAGGAAAACTGAGATCATTAGTCATCCTAACACATCAGGTGGCATAATATCACTTAAAGGTAGACGCCAATAGCCGAGCTGAACTTGGTCCGCCAGCTTGACGTCTTTGTGCCTTGTTATACTCATCTCTAGAATCAGGAACAATAATGCCTTCTTATTACTGTGACTGCAAGAATTTACTCATATGATGGATGTAAAGTACTCAGTACACACTAGGGACTGACAGACATTAGCTATTATTATGATCTAGTTTCACTCTAGAAAAAAATCAAGGTTGTCTTGTGGAGAATGAATAAGAGAAAACGTGACTGTAACCACAGAGACAATTTAGCAGGCTCATAGAGAAAATAGACCAGAGGTGATGAGGGCCAGAACGAAGATGGGGCCATTAGTGTGGAAGTCAATGGAAGGACTCAAAGTAGAATCCACAGTGTTCAGTGGTCCCCCCTTTCAATAAGTGTTCATTGTGCACCTACTATGTTCCAGGCACTATGCTAAGGCATGGAGGACACACATCCAAGTTAGGAGAATTTTGTCTGACTAAATCCAGCGTTTAGAGCTTTTTCCATGTTTCAATTTTCACCCAGAAATTCAAATACTTGTTATAAGCTCAGTCAACACGTACCTTTTCTCCTCTGTGTATTTTTTGTTTTTTGTTTTTTTTTTAAGTGGAGAGAAAGAAACAATACTTAGAGTCAAAATATGAAAACATTTTTTGACCCAGCCAGAAAAGATCCCTGTGAACCATCAAACCTTAGCAATTCCTCTCTTTTCTTACATAATAAAATTATTTTAGATTTTAGATATTCATAAAAGCAAATGATTGCAGTATTTGATATTGCCTGTGAAGGCTTTTTTTTTTTCTATATTAAGAGAGACTGTCATTAAAGATGGGAGATTTTTGATTTATAGCTTTTAAACTGTATTTTGTTCGATTTTAGGAAATACATACTGTGATGTTTTCCTATTGTTCTAATATTTCAGAAAATCTGTGTGGGCTGCCTGAAATACAGATTTGGCTCACATGGCTCTTCTTGGCCGAATTAAGGTTAAAATTAATATCCCTCCTATATATAATATTGCTTTTTGGCATTTTGACAAATGGCTGATGATTCAAGAAACATAAAGATGAGATGAGTCCGAAGTTATAGAGAAAGATCAGATTTTATGTGTGCGTGTTTCAGCCTCTGTGGATTTTTTTCATTTTTGCTATTTTTAAAAGTCCAAAACATGCTTATTGTTAATACCTAGTAATACATCTATTTTTTGTTTCTCACAGTTAACATCTTAAAACTTAATAGACAACGAAAATTGTTTCATATTGTCAAATAATGCTGAAGGAGTGTGCACTTAAACCTTTTCAGTTCTGGAGGGAAATAAGCATTATCTGAAGTATTGTGGACAAAACTGTGTTTTTCTGCAGCCAGAGGAAGGAAGCGGTAAGGAAAGCACAGTGTGTGGTGCTTTATTTTTAAAAGTACAACCTTAAGGCTTAAAACCATGCACAAGATGCATTTCATTTTCTATCCAGTTTTTCTCCTTTTAAGATATGGTGACCTTAATTCATACAAAGACATGCTACACAACCAAGCCCTTACAGAAAGGAAGGAAATAGATCAGGTCTTAGATTGAACAGAATGACAATTCACCTCACTCATGTTTAGTGAGTGTCCCTCTCTCAGTCATTGGGTTTTCTGTTGTAAGAAACAGAGATGAAAAATCACAGTCCCTGCTCTCAGGTAGCTTTCTGTCCCCACCCCTGGCAACAGCACTGACCCACCTGCAGAGGCCATTGATAGGCAAACAGCACCCTGGAATCCTCACACAGAAGGGGAAACCCTGGCACAATTTAGTTTAAGAATTTAGATGAAAGGGGTGCCCTGGTGGCTCAGTCAGTTGAGCCTCTGACTCTTGATCTCAGCTCAGGTCATGATCTCATGGTTCATGAGATCAAGCCCTGCACTGGGTTCTCTGCTGACAGCGCAGAGCCTGCTGGGGATTCTCTTTCTCTCGCTGCCCTCTCCTGCTCATGTTCTTTCTCTCTTTCTCAAAATAAATAAATAAACTTAAAAAAAAAAAGATTAAAAAAAAGAATTTAGACGAAATTGCAAGGGTCTGTTGAGGTTAATCTAAAAAGAGACACCCTCGCAGTTTTCTTGATGACCACTTTTTGGTACTCCGTGTAGCACCAGCAGGTTTGCCTATGGTTTTATAATTCCAAATCCTGATACAATTAGAGCAAAACTATTTCACTCAGAGAATGTATAGGACAATTTCCTTCTTTGTAGCCAGAGGTGATGTGAAGCTAGAAGTCAAGTCTACCTAATTTACTCCATTTTCAGCAAATGCACCCAAAAGGAATGGTAGCGTCTCCCAATTCTTCTGTGGACCAATTCTCTTCACTGGCCAAGAATCACTCCCCATTGCTTACAGATGAGGAGCCAGAGCAAAAACAAACAAACAAACAAAACCAAAAAACCCTTATTCTGCTGTAAGATCTAAGCAAAGATGCTCCTCCATGAAGGAAAACAACATCTCTCCTTAAACCGCAGAACCCAGACTTAGTTAACTGCGTCCTCACTGCCAGCGCACAAAGGCTCTTCCCCTTCCTGGATTTGCTATTCAGGGCGTGAAACATGCCATATGGACTGAATATTTGTGTCCCTCCCCCCAAATTCATATGCTGAAATCCTAATCTCCAATGTGGTATTAAGAAGCAGGGTCTTTTGGAAGGAAATAGGTCATGAGGGTGGGAGCCCTCGTGAATGGGATTAGTGCCCTTGTAAGAAAAGACAGGGGACCCTGCTCTCCCTGCCCCTCTCTGCCCCGTGAGGACACCCTCATCTGCAATCAGGAGGCATGTTGTTACCACACACTGGATCTGCCAGAATCTTGATCTCAGAGCCCCAGCCTCCAGAACTGTGAGAAATAAATGTTTGTTGTTTAAGCAACCCAGCCCAGGTCACTGGCCCAACACATCGGCAAAATATTCCCCGTTTCATTCCCCCCACCAAAGAATTTGGTTTAAAATCTTGCAGGGCATATGTATCTATCAAGCTTGATCTTCTAAAATCTTGGAACCCAAGTTATCTATTTCCCTCAGGTTCATCATTTGGAAGAAGCAAGAGACAAGAGGACGTGAAAAGCTCTACATGTGTGTCCTTGAGAGTTTTAACACATCTTTCTTTAATTCTGAAAACCGGCTTTAATTCTTTAGGACTTTTTAAACCATTTTTTTCCCCTACAGAATATATCCACAACTCTAAGCCAAAAAAGACCTTTAGAATTCACAGGGTCTAAGATTATGAAAACACATTAATGCATCAAACATCTATGGAGGATTAGCCCTCATTCTATGTTAGTTTAGTGCCATCAAGTGGACCAGTGGAAGAAGTGTCCTTCCTGGAGGTTTTTATTACAGTCTGACTTGCAGACACTTCAGCCCCCTCTTATGCCTGAAGGCATTTACTGAAAATGGAGTAAATTAAGGAAAATCTTGACTTTTAGTTTCACGTTACATATGGTTACAATAAAAGAAATTGGCCCACATTTTCTGCAAAATTTGATAAAACAGATTGTCATTGTCAACAAATTTTGTTAAGAATCTTTCTGTCTGCAACACTTATGATAAAAAATATATGACTATCAAAGTTCAGAAAAGCCTAAATATTCAGGATTGTAAAAATTCAGCATTTAAGCACACTGCATTTCTTATTAAATATTTTTGTGACACCAGGAAATTGTGATTCGCCCCCCAAAATGGCTGAATGACTATCATATTCTTTCTTTTTTGCATAAATGTACAATTTAACAGATTATTATAAAGTAGTTAGGTAACAAATACCGAAGTTATAAAATGGAGACTTCTCAGGACCTCAGAAGAATCCTGGTTGCTCCTTCATTCTTGTTTATAATTTAGCTTCAGAGTATCTTTAAATAAAATATTTTGGTTTTGCCTAAATAGAATCACAGAGTACGTGGGGTATGCGTGTGTGTGTCAGGGTGACTGGCTTTTTCCACTTAACCATCCACTTGACCATAGATTTTTAAGATTCATCTACTTTGAAAGGTGTTTAATGAGTCCATTCTTGTTGCTATATTATATTCCATTGTATGAATTATTAATCCATTCTGCTGTAGGTGAATATCTGGGAGCCTCGTCGAGGATTTTATAAATCATGCAGCTACGAATGTGTTCATCTGTGTTTTGGTGCCTCTTACATGCAGTTCTGAAGATGTATCTAGAGGATATAAACATAAGAGTAGCATTGCTCAGTCTTGGGGAATGCACATCTTCAATTTTACTAGGTTATGCCAGGAAGTTTTCTTAAAGCAGTTGTATAAATGTACACTTCCACCAGCAGTATGAGAACTCCTGGTGGTCCAGACCCTGCCCAAAATTGTTATTATTAGTTCTCTTTTTCATTTCTTTTAAACAGTCTGCCGGGTAGTAATGCTATTACATTTTGGTTTAAGTTGGCATTTCCCTGATTTGTGGTTAAGAATATTTTTATATGCCTCATGGCCATTGCAATTTCTCCTTTTTAAACAGCTTGTTAAAGACTTTGACTATTTTTTGATGCACTGTCTTTTTCATATTGGTTTTTGGATTGCTTTATATAACCTGGATATGATCTTCGTCATTTATGTGTGTTGTAAATATCTTCTGCTTTGTCTCTTGCCTTTTCACCCTTTCTAAGGTGTCTTGATGAGTAAATCTTCGTAATTTATTATAACCTTTTTATGAATGATTTGTGTTTAATATTTTGTTTCCAAAATTCCAAAGTAATGTGTCATTATTGATTATATTTGCCTCAAACCCTTGGTAGGTGTGTTTCTGCATTGTAGTTACTCTCTTTCTTACTGAGATGGCTAAATATGTTTGGGGGGGATAACTTGAGACTAGGCAAATTCTGCTTCTACTCAAACTTTTGCCCCCCAATTTCTGCTCACAGGGATAGTATGGAAAAACCTTTCTCTATACCTCAGTTCTCCACAAGTCAAATGGGAATAATATTAGTATCTTCTTCAAGGGTTGTAACATTGGACATTGGACATTTGACTTTTGGGGTATGTCCAATAGCTAGTCCATTGCTATTGGAAGATATCTTATTGTTTGTAGATCTGTATTTATCCCAGAGAATTATTTCTGGTAGAGTCTCAATTTTTTTCTTGTTGTGTTTTACCATGTACACAATGTGATGTAATTTATTTGGGTATCCATCTTCCCTGCTACGTATCTGTCTTCCATGAAGTAAGGATCAGCTTTATGTCCCCAATGCTTAGGGGCCCTTGGGTGGCTCAATTGGCTAAGCATCTGACTTCGGCTCAGGTCATCATCTCACAGTTCGTGAGTCCAAGCCCCATGTCTGGCTCTGTGCTGACAGCTCAGAGCCTGCAGCCTGCTTCAGATTCTGTGTCTCCCTTTCTCTCTGCCCCTCCCCTGCTCTCTCTCTCTCTGTCTCTCTCTCTCAAAAATAAATAAACATTAAAAAAATTTGTATCCCCAACACTTAGAACAATCCTTGGTTTATAATCAGTTATCTATCTATCTATCTATCTATCTATATATGTGAATGACTGAATGACAGAATGAAACAAATTCATAGATTCATTTCCATGTTATCTATGTCAGTATCGTGAACAAATTTTGAGTTGAAAACCAACCTAACACATTTGACTACCAGTTTCAATAAAGTACTAATACATGTAGAAAAGAGTATTATACATGTAACAATTTAGACTATTAAACCACAGCACTTGCTTTCACTCCGGCAAAAGCGCGAACACAGACCCTTCCCTTAATCTCCCACAGCAGAGCTGAGACCAGACTGAAATATGTGGTCAGTTTTTACTAAAGTCCTGATGATAACAGAAGGAAACTACAAGCCAGAGTGTAATTTTCTGTGACCCACTGGATGTGGCTGCTCTGGGAACCTGCAGGCAGAAGACCTCGGGTACTTTGGGTCCCCAAGATAATGGAGATGTGTCTCCTTGGTTAGAACACAACTTGCCACATTAAGGAAGAAGCCATTGTTTCTACGCCATGCAAGAATGCCATCAATGGCATAGAGGCTCCAGAGTCTACCCCGAAGAAGCAAAAGTGATTTACCCTAGTTCAAAGTCAACCTATAAGGCCTCATTCCCTGACCAGAACATTCTAATTCCAAACATGGCTTACAATAGGAATTTCTTACAAGGGAAGAATTTCTTGCAAGGGTCATTTCTTACAGCATGACCAACGGGGTAGGATCTTAGTAGATGAATTCAACAGGACAATTTTCTCATTACCATGGTAAGAACTAACAATTACTTAGCAGTGCCAAGAATTTATACACAGAAATTACATTTACTCTTCACAACAATTCTATGACGTTAATATTATTCTACCCCTCTCCCAGATAAGGAAACTTGGCTACACTTAGTTGACTTCCCAAGACTGTACACAGAGTAAGTAGCATGAACCCAGAACCCAGATCTGACGCTAGAGCCCAAATTCTTTTTTTTTTTTTTTTTTTTTTTTTTTTTTTTTTTTTTTTTTGAGAGAGGGCACAAGTGAGTATGGGGCAGAGAGAGAGAATCCCAGGAGGGACAGAGAGAGGGGAAGAGAGAGAGAGAGAAGCAGGGTTAACCCAAAGCAGGGCTCGTGTTCACCCAAAGTGGGGCTCGAGCTCACCCGATATGGGACTTGAACTCACAAACCATGAGATCATGACCTGAACCGAAGCCAGATGCTTAACAACTGAGCCAACCAGGCACCCTAGAGCCCAAATTCTTAACCAAAAGTCCAACATTAATGCAAAATTTATACACATAAATTAACCAGGGCTGCAAGACTATCAGAAAGGTATCATCTCATTCTCGTCGGAGTATTATAGAAAAATCCTAGATATTAGAGAGGGACACGCCTGGTTCAAGCTTCACGTGCTGAATGTGTGGTCATGTTAAACAGGATGCATAGACTCTTAGCTTGCTGTGTGGATTAAAAGAGACAGTGCACGTGAAGTGCCCAGGAGTGCTTGGTACATAGTTAAGTGTTCAATCAATGCTAACTATAATGTTGTAACTGAATTACTTTCTGATTCTTGCTCCCATCAGGCTTATATGCATTTCTCTCCATTTGAAACGTTCACGTTTAATATGCTTACAGAGAAACGTGCAAAATAAGTTGAAATCCATGAAAATACTGTACTTCCAACTGTGGCGCTAAAATGCCCTTATTATTTATTTAAGATAAATTATCATAGGAACCGAGGCACTTGAGAGTAAAAGGAAGAACCGTTACACTGATAGGATAAAAAAAAAAAAAAACACTTCTAGTTGCAGGCTCACAGGCTCTAAGTATTTTTCTGTTTGGAATTGCAACAGAGCGAGGGGGGAAAAAGTTGGGTGGGTGGTAATTGTAGGCAGCCATATTCTTACCCTAGTAATAATGCATCTGCCTATTGATGAAATTGATGTTTGAGAGATTTGTAAAAAAAACCTATTGTATAAATACCTATATTTCTCCCACATCCTTACCACAAATATCTTATATTTCCGTTTATAGTATAAAAATGCACAGTATTTTATTTGCTCATTTCAGTATTTTTTTAAAAGATATAATGATATTTTTGAATGAACTAGATGATTCCTGGATCCCTCCATTCTTCTACCTCACACTTTCTTTTTTTTTTTTTTAATTTAATTTAATTTAATTTAATTTATTTATTTATTATTATTATAATTTTTTTTTTGTAATTTACATCCAAATTAGTTAGCATATAGTGCAACAATGATCTCAGGAGTAGATTCCTTTATGCCCCTTACCCATTTAGCCCATCCCTCCTCCCCAAACCCCTCCAGTAACCCTCTTTTCTCCATATTTATGGGCCTCTTCTGCTTTGTCCCCCTCCCTGTGTTTAAATTATTTTTGTTTCCCTTCCCTTATGTTCATCTGTTCTGTCTCTTAAAGTCCTCATATGAGTGAAGTCATATGATATTTGTCTTTCTCTGACTAATGTCACTTAGCATAATACCCTCCAGTTCCATCCACGTAGTTGCAAATGGCAAGATTTCATTCTTTTTGATTGCCGAGTAATACTCCATTGTATATATACACCACATCTTCTTTATCCATCATCCATCGAGGGACATTTGGGCTCTTTCCATACTTTGGCTATTGTTGACAGTGCTGCTCTAAACATGGGAGTGCATGTGTTCCTTCGAAACAGCACACCTGCATCCCTTGGATAAATGCCTACTAGTGCAATTGCTGGGTCATAGGGTAGTTCTATTTTTAGTTTTTTGGGGAACCTCCATACTCTTTTCCAGAGTGGCTGCACCAGCTTGCATTCCCATACCTCACACTTTCAATTAGAAAAAAGATGTGTCCTTGGGCGCCTAGATGGCTCAGTCGGTTAAGTGTCCTGCTTTGGCTCACAGTTCCTGAGTTTGAGCCCCACGTTGGGCTCTGTGCTGACAGCTTAGAGCCTGGAACCTGTTTGGATTCTGTGTCTCCCTCTCTCTCTGCCCCTCCCCTGCTCATGCTCTGTCTCTCTCTCTCTCTCAAAAATAAATAAACATTGAAAAGAAAAGAAAAGAAAAGAAAAGAAAAGAAAAGAAAAGAAAAGAAAAGAAAAAGAACAAAGATGTGTCCAAACACAGATAGCGAGGTCTTATTGTCTCAGTCTGACTTTTTAAAAAAACTAATTGCTATTAAAAAGAAAGTCTTAAGATAACTATTTCGGTCAATGTTGTGCTTTTCATAGATATTATTTTACATTTAATGGGCTAGAAACCTACTATCCCATTGGGTAAAGCACTGCCATTTACCAGGATATACATTACCCACATAATTAATCTTTTTTTTTCAATTTGTTTAATGTTTATGTATTTTTGAGAGAGAGAGAGAGAGAGACAAAGCATGAGCAGGGCAAGGGCAGAGAGAGAGGGAGACACAGAATCTGAAGCAGGCTCTAGGCTCTGATCTGTCAGCACAGAGCCCAACGTGGGGCTTGAACTCATGAACCATGAGATCATGACCTGACCCGAAGTCGGACAGACAATCAAGCAACTGAGACACCCAGGCGCCCTACCCAGGCAGTTAGTCTTGAAGGGTAATCTAGGTTATATTGTTCAAAGGTACAGATTCTATGAGTCTTTTGCTGAGACTTTTCTTTATAAAAAGGGTAGATGCTTGCTTAAAATTTTTCTTTGAGAATTTTTCAAGATAGTTTTGCCAGAACATTCTCTGTAATTTTGTTTGTGTTAAAGCAGACATCAAATAATTTTGAAGGATTTTTCCCATCACAAAGTTGGCAGAGATGCATAGACATATTCACTGTATGTAGATAGCACCGATAGAAAGAGTAAAATTAAAATATTCATAATCCCAACAATGAGGATAACCATTTAACACTTATCCTTCCATAAATTTTTCTGTGTATATAAACGTATTTTTTAAAAACTAAGATCATGCATATTGTTTTCTATTCTGCCTTTAAACATCACCCAGTGTCAATAAATACTTATCTACAAAGTCTATTCTTTTGTTTATTTATTTATTTTGAGAGAGAGAGAGGGCGTGCACATGTGGGGGAGGAGCAGAGAGCGAGGGAGAGAGAGAGAGAGAGAGCACACACATGTGGGAGAGGAGCAGAGATGGACAGAGAGAATCCTAAGCAGGCTCCACACTCAGCATAGAATCTGATGAGGGGCTTGATCTTAATAAGCACAAAATCACAACCTGGGCAGAAATCAAAAGTCAGATACTTAACTGACTGAGCCACCCAGGAGCCCCTAAAATCTATTCTTTTTAAAATGGCTTTATTGAGATATAGTTAATATACCACATAATCGACTTAAAAGTGTACAATTCAAAAGTTTTTAGCATATTCACAAATATGTGCAACCATAACTATGGTCAATTTTAGGACATTTTCATCACCCAGAAGAGAAACCCTGTAAGCTTTAGCTAGCATACCCCCAGGTCCCTAGGCTCCCCTCTGTCCCCCACCCCCCAGCAGCCCCAGACAACCACTAATCTACTTGCTATCTCTACAGATTTCCCTGTTCTGGACATTTCACTTGAATGGAATCGTACACTATGCTAGAGACTTCGTTCAATTTTAGTTTATTCATGTTGTAGCATCTCTCAGTACTTCATTCCTTTTTATGGCCAAATAACATTCCACTGTATGGATCTACCACATTTTGTTTTTCCATTCATCACTTGATGGACATTTGGGTTGTTTCCACTTTGGACTATTATAAATAATGCTACCATAAATAGTTTTGTGCAAGTTTCAGTGTGGACGTGCTTTCAGTTCTGTTGAGTAAATACCTAGGAGTAGAAGTAGAATTTCAGAGTCATATGGTAACTATGTGTTTATTTAAGGAACTGTCAGACCGTTTTCTAAAGTGGCTGCACCATTTTTTATTTCTACTAGCAACGTGTGGGGGTTCTGATTTGTCCACCTCCTTGCCATTACTTGTTGCTATTTGATTTTTTTTTTTTTTTTAGTTTATTTATTTTTGAGAGAGAGAGAGCAGGGTAGGGGCAGAGAGAGACACAGAATCTGAGCTGTCAGCACAGAGCCCGACGCGGGGCTCAAACTCATGAACTGTGAGATCATGACCTGAGCCAAAGTCAGAGGCTCAACCGACTGAGCCACCCAGGCGCCCCTTGATTTTTTTATTCTCGATATCCTAATGGGTGTGAGTTGGTATATCTTTCTGTGTTTGATTTGCATTTCCCTAATGACGGATACTGTCACGCATTTGAGAAGACCGCATATTCTATGATTACTGGGTGAGGGGATTCTACAGATGTCTGTTAGGTATTGTTGGTTTATAATATGTTCAAGTCTTCTATTTCTTTTTTGGTTGTCTAATTGTTCTATCCACTATTGAAAGTGGGGTATTGATGTCTCCAACTATTATTCTTGAACTATCTATATCTGTTTTCATTTCTGTTCTTTTTTACTAATTTGGTGTTCTATTATTAAGTAACACAAGTTTAGTATTGTATCTTCTAATAGATTGAACCTTTTATTACCTTTCCATCCTTTTATTTTCTATCTATTTTCATCTTTAATCTAAAACATGGCTCCTACAGACAACTTATAGCTGGTTCATGCTTTTTATCCAGCGTGACAGTCACTGGTTTTTGATTGAATTATTTAATCCCTTCACATATTTAATCTTTCTATTAACATAGTTGAATTTATATCTGCCATTTTACTTTCTTTTCTATATGTCTCATGCCTTTTTGTTCCTTTATATTTCTTTTATTGCTTTCTTTTACATTAAGTGAATATTTTCTAACATAACACTTTAATATCATTACTGATTTTTTGCACTATATTTTTTAGTTTTTTTTTCTGTCTGTTTAATTTGTTTCAGTGATTGCCCCAGAGTCTACAGTTTGCTATATCAGTATCAGCTTTAAAATTATGTAGGCTTAATTCCAGTAATACACATTACACTTACTGATGTTTCAACCCAATGATACATTGTTAATTATTTTATCATCTGTAGTCATTTCCTTAGCCCCACACAGCTTTGCTCCCACATATCTCCTTTGTGCTATTATTGACAAATATATTATGTTGCATTTATGTATGTTAAAGGCCCAGCAATATATTATATACATATCATTTTTTGTAGTTACATTCTATTTATTTACTTTTTTAAATTTTTGAGTGGGAGAGAGCCAAAGCATAAGAGACTCTTAAAAACTGAGAACAAGCTGCGGGTTGATGGGGGGTGGGAGGGAGGGGATGGTGGGTGATGGGTATTGAGGAGGGCACCTTTTGGGATGAGCACTGGGTGTTGTATGGGAACCAATGTGACAATAAATTTCATATATTGAAAAAATAAATAAATAATGATCAAAAAATAAAATAATTTTTTATTTATTTTTGAGAGAGACAGAGACAGAGTGTGAGCAGGGGAGGGGCAGAGAGAGAGAGAGAGGGAGACACAGAATTTGAAGCAGTCTCCAGGCTCTGAGCTGTCAGCACAGAGCCCTACGCAGGGCTTGAACTCACGAAATGTGAGATCATGACCTGAGCTGAATTCAGACACTTAACCAACTGAGCCACCCAGGTGCCTCTGTAATTGCATTTTAAATCAGTTAAAAAGAAAAAGGAGGAAACTGTGCATTTATACTATCTTTATAATAACATAATTATCTTTACTAGCACTCTTTATCTGGGATGGGGGAGGCGGGGAGATGTGGATTCAAATTACCATCTGGAGTCACTTGCTTCCAGCTTGAAGAACTACTTCTAATACTCTTTGTAAGTCAAGTCCACTAGCAACAAATCTCTCATGTTTTGTTTAGTGGTTAGGTTTTATTTCACTTTCACCTTTATCTCACATTTGGAAGATAATTTTGCTGAATATAAGATTCTAGGTTGATAGCTTTTTTCGTCTTTCAGCACTTTGAATACGTTACCCCATTTCTGCTGAGAAGTCAACTGTTAGTCTTATTGGGGTCCCTTGTAAATAATGAGTCGTTCATTTTTCTCCTGCTGATTTTAAGATTTTTACCTTGTCTTTCAGAATTTTTACTATAACGTGTCTCTTAGTAAATCACTTTGTTTTGTTAATTTTGAGAGAGAGAGCACGAGCAGAGCAGGAGCAGGGCAGAGGGAGAGAGGGAGAAAATCTCAAGCAGGCTCTACGCTCAGTGCAGAGCCCAACGTGGGGCTGGATCGCACGCCCCTGGGATCATGACCTGAGCTGAAATGAAGAGTTGGACACTTAACTGACTGAGCCACCCAGGCGCCCCTCTTAATAGATCACTCTTCATTATCCTCCTTGGAGTTTCTTGAGCTTCCTGAATATGCAAGTTACTGATTTTTAATTAAATTTGGGAAGTTTTCAGCCGTTGCTTTGAATATTGTTCTGCTTCTTCCTCACCCTCCTCTCCTCTCCAATTTTGTATGAATTGGTGCTGTCTATTCTGTCTCACCTTTCTCTGGGGTCTCTTCTTTTTTCTTCATTCCTTGTTCACTCTACTCTTCAGCTTAAATAATCTGTTTGTTATCGATCTCTCTTCAAGTTCATGTATTCTTTTTTCTGCCACTTCCAAAGTACTGGGGAGTCCCTCTAGTGAACACTTTTTAATTAATAAGCTTATTTGAGGAAAATTTTTAGGTCTACAAAAAAGTTGAACAGTCCAGTGAGTTCCCGAGTATGCTTTCTCCCCCACGGTCTCTTCTGTTATAACATGTTGAGTTATTGCGGTATATTTGTTGTCACTAATGAGTCAATTCTGACACATTGCCATTAACCAAAGGTCATAGTGTACATTAAAGTTCATTCTTTGTGCCATACACTTCCATGTATTTGACAAACGTATAATGTCATGAATCTACCATTACAGTATCATAAAGAATAATTTCACTACCCTAAAAATCCCCTTGACCCACCTCTTTGCCCCTTCGTTTGTCCTGCTAACACCTTAACAACCACTCATCTTTTACTATATCTAGAGTTTTCTCTTTGTAGAATACCATATAGAATATCACATTGACTTCTTTCACTTAGCAATATGCATTCAAGGTCTTCTATGTCTTTATATGACTGGACAGCGAATTTCTTTTTATTGCTGAATAATCCCATGATATGGGGCTATCATGGTTTGCCCAAACATTCCCCTACTGAAGGGCATCTTGGTTACTCCCAAGTTTAGAACTGTGAGTAGAATTATGAATAATTATGAATAAAAAACATTTGTGTGCAGGTGTGTGTGGATATAAGTTTTCAACTCATTTGGGTAAATAATAAAGAGCACAATTGCTGAAGCATATGGCTTCTAGAGAATTTTTTATTTCAGTTATTTTATTTTTCAACTTCATAATTTCCACGCAGCTCTTTTTTTTCCATTTCCTTATTGCTATTCTCTATTTGATGTGATATTGTCATCATACCTTCCTTTACTTCTTCTTTTCTTTTTCTTTTTAGAGAGAGAGATAAAGAGCACAGGAATCGGGGGGTGGGGGGGGATTAGAAAAAGAGAGAGAAAGAGAGAATCCCAAGCAGGCTCCATGATGTCAGCACAGAACCCAACATGGGGCTTGATCCCACAATGCTGGGATCAAGCCGAAATCAAGAGTCAGACACTTAACCGACTGAGCCACCCAGACATCCCATATCTTCTTCCTTTGTTTTTTTAATCATGGTGTCCTTTGATTCTATGAACATGTTTATAAGGGCTATTTTGAAATCTTCCTGCCACATCCAACATCCAGTTACTCTCACAGAAGGTTTCTGTCAGTGCCTTTTCCCCCAGTATATGGGTCATGCTTTTCTGTTTCCTTTTACACTTCATAATTTTTTGTGGCAAATTGGATATTTTAGATAACATGTCATAGCAGCTCTGGGTACTAGCCACCCCCCACACCAGATCTGTTGTTGTTATTTGCTTGTTCATTTGCGTCATGACTGTCTGGATGATTTTAGAGAAGTCCCTTTTCCCCTCATACAGTATAAGTTTCTGTTGTTTCTCCTCAGGGAGGCACAGGCTTGAATATATCCACAGTCACCCTGCAAGGTCGGCAGTCATGGTGCATGAGTCCTAGGGCTCTTTTCTTCTCTCTCCTTTGCCACATCCAAATGCCCATCTCCACCAACTGTCAGCTGATTGCTCAATTGTTTCCAGCAATGCCCTGGGTCATAAACTGTTTTGAAAACAAATCCAATCAAATTATGGCTTCTCAGAATAGTTTCTGAAGCCTCTGTCTGATATTTGCTCTGACTTCAGGAGGAGTGTTAGTGGAATCAGGCTGTAATGAAAAGAAAAAAAAAAAAAACCACAAACTGGGGTGCTAAAACAATATTTCTCACAGTGCTGGAGGCTGAGAAGTCCAAGATCATGGCATAGGCGGATTCACCTCCTGGTGAGGGCCCTGATTTGTAGAAAGCTGCTTTCTTACTATGTCCTAATATGGCAGAGAGAGAAAGAGGAGGCAAACACCCTGGTGTTTCCTCTTACGAGGGCACTAAGCCCATCATTAGGGCTCCGTTCTCATGACCTCAACTAAACCTAATTACTTCCCCAAGGCCTAAGCTGCTAACACTGGTGGTTAGGGCTTCAACATATGAATTTTAGGGGAACACAAACATGCAGTCAGTAATGCAAGATTTTCTGCCAGCTGTCTTCTTCCCTGATTCTCTGCTTCCAACTAGCCAGCCTACAGTTTCATTTGCATATTGAGTCTCCTCCAATTGTCTTTCATCACAACCTCTGATTTTTAAGGTCATCCCTAGGCTTGACTTCCTCCAGGCTCTATTGCAAAAGGAGCTGGTTTCTTTGGGAAAAGATTAGAAGCTATTTGTGTTTTTATTGGGGTTTTTTTGTTTGTTTGTTTGAGAGAAAGGGCACAAGTGAGCAAGGGGCAGAGAGAGAGAATCCCACAAGGGGCAGAGATAAATAGATAGAGGTGGGGAGAGAGAGAGAGAGAGAGAGAGAGAGAGAGAGAGAGAGAGAGAGAGACAGGGCTCACCCAAAGTGGGGCTCCTGTTTTACTGGAAGTGGGTCCATATTCACCCGAAGCAGGGCTTTGAGCTCACCCTATGCAGGGCATGAGCTCCCCCCATGTGGGGCTTGAGCTCATCTGATGCAGGGCTCAAGTGCACCCAAATCAGAGCTCAGACTCAGGATCTCTGAGATCATGACCTGAGCCAAAGTCAGATGCCTAACGACAGAGCCACCCAGGTGCCCCAGAAGCTCTTTGTTTTGCAGCTTGCTTCTCCATGCCAGATAAAATCTCTAAGTCAGGGTTCTAGAGCTGAGGGTGGGGACAATGGCCAGCTTCTCCCTGAGAGACACATTCTCTACAGAAGCCGAGCACTGGGGCAGTGGGAGGAGTGGGGCTGACAGATATCCTTTTGGTTTGCTTTTCCTGATTTGCAACCATCATCTCATGAACTGAGGTAAAGATGATCAGCGTCCCAGACTTCAGAGTTTGCTGCACAAAAGGTAAAGCCTACATTCCATGATGGAGGATGGACAAAGAAAGAACCCCTACCTCTCAATCATACTAGCTCAGGACTTACCCCAGTAGCAGACAGCTGTGACAAAACCTTCCAGGTTAGTAAATGCATGGAGATTTGGAGAGTAGACCACTCAGAGAGCATGGAGGCCCTGTGCCCCTTTCTTCATACCTTGCCCTACGCAACTCGTCCATCTGACTCTTCCTGAGTTACTATCTTTTCATAATGACCCAATAATCCAGGAAGTAAAGTGTTTCTCTGAGGTCTGTGAGCTGCTCTAGCAAATTAATTGAACACAAGGGGGTGGTTGTTGGAACCTCTAATCCACAGCCAGTCAGTCAGAAGCACAGGGGACAAACTGGACTTAGCATCTGAAGTGAGACGTGGGGACAGTCTGTAGGACTGAACCCTTCACCTGTGGGATCTGACCCCGTCTCCTGGTAGATATGTCAGAATTGAGTTGAATTGTAGGACACCTAGCTGGTGTTCCAGAATTGCTTGATGGCATGGAAAACACACACACACACACACACACACACACACACACACACATACACACACCCACCCCACGTGCCCCCCCCACACACATTGTAATTGGTGTCAGAATCTTAACCCCCACCACGACCAAAAGTTATCAAGTCCTAATTCCTGCAATTTGTGATCGTTACCTTGTATGGCAAAGTCCCTGCAGATGTGAATAAGCTGAGGGTCCTGAGATGGGGAAATAATTCTGCACGTTCCAGGTGAATGACATTACTGCCTGACGTTCCAAGTGTCCTTGTAAGAGTGGCAGAGGGCTTTTTCACAGACTCACAGAGAAGGTTATGTAAATGGGGAGTAGAGAGGGACTTGGAGATGTGGCCACCTGGGGTTCTGAGAACCACCGGAAGCCGGAAGAGGCAAGGAATGGATTCCCCCGCGGCACCTGCAAAGGAAGCGTAGCCCTGCCGCCAACTTGGTTTTGGCTCGGTGATGTATTTTAGACTTCTGGCCTCCAGTACGGTGGACAAATGTATTTCTGTTGTTTTAAGTCACTGAGTTTGTAGTACTTTTTTTTTTTTTTTTTTATAACAGCCACAGGACTCTAATACACCCATCTTAAAAGTTGACTGTTACACATTCTATATCCTCAACTGTTTCCTAAAAGATACTTCAAGCAACTGCTGTGTGATCTGCATTTTAATATTCAGAGTGATGCACCATCTTGGATTCTTTGCATAGTTCAACACTTTTTCAGCCATTACAGGTGAAAATTATTTTCAGACTCAAATCAAACAGAGCCAGCAATAAATATCACATTTAGCAGAATATATTTAATTTGGCATAGCACTCACTAGTTTATTTATTTTTTTAATGTTTATTCATTTTTGAGAGACGGAGAGAGACAGAGCTCAAGTGGGGGAGGGGCAGAGAGAGAAGGAGACATAGAATCCGAAGCAGGCTCCAGGCTCTGAGCCATCAGCACAGAGCCCGATGCAAGGCTCAAACCCACCAATGGTGAGAATCGTGACCTGAGCCAAAGTCAGACGCTTAACCAACTGAGCCACCCAGGTGCCCCTAGCAGTTACTAGTTTAGAGTTCAACATGGTATGCCAAAGTCCATGGCTGAGGACATGACCCATTCTGTTTCTAGCTGTGATTAGCTGAAAGTGTACCATAGACAATGGCTGCTTTATAAATACAAATAGCTAGTGTGGAATCATTCTTAGACAAGTAACATTATAATCATGCCATTCCAGGTGGTGTTATTTGGGGTATAGGTTTAGTAAACCAGGTATACTTTGTAAAAATATTCTTGGACATCTGTATTTTTTCTTTGTCAGTTGCTTGTTCTTTTGTTTTCTATTATATTTACCTTTTCCATTTTAATAACATTGAGATCAGGTGTCTTAAATGTATTGTCCAGGTGTTTTTCCTACTTTTTCACCTCTTAAGCTTGTTTGAGACAGTTTTTTTTTTTTTTTCTGTCAGGAACTTTTACCTTTTTATGTGGTTATGTTGATCACTTTTCTCCACTATGGGTTCTGCCTTTAGCATAATCTTTATAAAAACATTTTCATTAAATGAAAACTGATGTAGCCACTCTGGAAAAGAATATGGAGTTTCCTCAAAACATTAAAAATAGAACTACCATATGATCCAGCAATCGCACTACCAGATATTAACCCAAAGAATGCATAGATACTACTTGAAAGGGACACATGCTCCCCAATGTTTATAGCAACACTATCTCCAATAGCCAAATTATGGAAACAGCCCGTGTGCATCGATTGATGAATGGCTAAAGAAGATGTGATATATATATGGGATGGAATATTACTCAACCATAAGAAGAATGAAATCTTGCCATTTGCAATGACACGGATGGAGCTAGAGGGTGTGATGCTTAGTGACATAAGTCGGCCAGAGAAAGACAAATACCACATGATTTCACTCATATGTGGAGTTTAAAAACAAAACGAATGAGCAAAGGGGGAAAAAAGAGAGAGGCAAACCAAGACACCGACTCTTAACTAAAGGGAACAAACTGATGGTAACCAGAGGGTTACAGGGAGGATTAAGGAGGGCACTTGTTTGGGTGAGCACCAGGTGCTGTAGGGAAGCGATGAATCACTGTTTCGTACCGAAACTGATATTACACTGCATGTTAACTAACTGGAGTTTAATTAAAAACTTAAAAAAAAAAAGCCTTCCCATTGCTAGTACATACAAACACTCATGCGCACCTGAGCATACATGCATACACCCACATGCACACACACACACGTATTCGTGTACAGCCCAAACTATTTCTAAGAAATATCTGAAGCCAGCTTTAGGAATTGCCTCAGTCCACTGCTGTGTAGAAATATAATAGCCTTCTCTTCCATAAAGCATCCATCCTCCCTAGACCCCTCACTTTCACAGGAATGCGTCAGCTGAAATAGGAAACCCAACACTTACCTGGTAATATACACCCTCTGTACTATGGGTACTTTTCTTAGAGCACATATTAGTCAGCTCAAGCTTCCATAACAAAATTTCTTAAACAGAAATTTATTGGTCACTCTTCTGGAGGCAGGAAGCCTAAGATCAAGGTGTTGTCAGGTTTCATTTCTTCTGAGGACTCTTTCTTTGCCTTGCAGATGGTCAACTTCTCACCGTATCCTCACACGGTCTTTTCTCTATGCATGGGCATTCCTAGTATCTCTTCCCCCTATAAATGCCCATTCAATTGGATTAGGGTCCCACCCTGATGACCTTATTCAACTGTAATTACTACTTTCTTAAAGGCTATATCTCTACATACAGTATCACGGAGGACTAGAGTTTTAACCTATGAATTTTGGGGGGACACAATTGAATCCCTAATAGAGCAAAATCTGAAACTGCCACTGAACACTTATGAAAAGGAAATTCCTTTTATTCCTCTTAAAACCCAATGAAATAAAATTAGGGAAATAGAGAAAAAGAAAGTTCTATAATATCAACAGGCATGAGGAGTTATTAACAGCATATGAGAGGTTTCAATGAACTGGTGGGCCACATAAAGTGGTCAGAGTGTACTGTCAGATGAAACACGGCCAGGGGAACAACCATCAGGAATATTCTCCCAGGGTACTCTAAGAGAGATAAGCACCAACCCACCTTTGGGAAAATGGATAATTCTCTGGGCTCTGCATCAGAAGCTCTGAGAGAAGTCAGGAGTAAAAAGTGGGGCTAAACAATAATGAATTAAAGGTTGGTGGATGCAACGATATAGCCTCTGTGCCCCAAGCCTAACAACTCAAATTATTCAGGAAATCTAGCACTTAACTCGGGGCGGCGGGGGGGGGGGGGGGGGGGGGGGGGAACCGGAGGACTATTTGCTAAAGATATAAATGTCCTTGGAGAGTTTTAAAGCTTCTAGTGTGGGGTGGCTGCCTAGAGTAAATACTTGATCCCATTTTGGCATTTGGGGATCCCTAAGCCTTCTTCGTCCACCATCCACCACTTCTTCCACCATTATTCTTCCTAGTTAAGAATGCCAACCATGGATCAGTAGGAATAGGAGAAAACCCAGCAACATAAAAGTCTACTTGACGAAAGAGGAAACAAAAAGATTTAAAAAAAAAAAAAAAAAAGGTTTTTAGTATATTCCAGTAGAATTGAGATAATACAGCCACCCAAAACAACCGAACACTGTGCCATGAAAGAGAATAATCGCAAAGCAAAGGAAGAGCCTTGGGAAAGAGAGCTCTTATCTTATGATCAATGATTCAGCTACTACGCACATTTCCTTCTCTGCCGTCTCAGATTCTAATGGGTGGTCCACTTCTAGGTCCTCAAAGAAGGGATAAACATGATTTCCACTATTGTTCCTACCTTGTGTCCCTCTTTGCCCAAATTTACTCACTTTATTAACTTTCCATTTGCCTTGTTTTACTTAGTGCATGTCCATAAACTGCCTTAAGTCCTTTCTGGAAAGAAAAGGAAGGGAGGGGGCAAGGAAGAAATCTGGCGTACAGATTGAATAAAGGTTCTTAAGAAGATCCTAACACATTCAAGAAATTACTTATGAAGAGATGAAAAAAATAATCTTCCCTTTATGCTAATACAGATATATTTTCTCCATTCTTATAGAAGCCATATTAACTTAACTCTGCCTATTAAGATGTTGATATAATTGAATACATTAAGAAAATAAACTTCTATAGTTGGAAAAAGTCTCAGAAAAAAAGTAGGTAGTATATGGTCTATGGATGGTGTTTAGGTACTCACAAATTCTCTGAAACTACAGGCAAAATTTTGAGATTGTATTCATTTTCCTGGTGAGAGAGTTGACAGTTTTCCTTAGAATTTCAAAGAGTTTTGGGGCACCTGGGTGGCTCAGTCAGTTAAGTGTCCAGCTCTTGCTTTTAGCTCAGGTCATGATCTCATGGTTTGTGAGACTGAGCCTTGTGTCAGGCTCCATGCTGACCGTGTGGAGCCTGCTTGGGATTCTCTCTCCCTTGCTCTCTGCCCCTCCCCTGCTCTCTCTCTCTCTCTCTCTCTCTCAAACATAAATAAATGAACGTTAAAAAAAAAGAATGTCAAAGAATTTTTTAAAACTAGATCAAAAATCACGAAAAAAGTCCAACTCCACCATATATGTTCTTATTTAGAAAGGAGTTTAGAATAATTTCTTCCTATATACCTTTTCAAGAACTTATCCACAGCTAAAACAAAAAAAAAAACAAAAACACCTTTATTGCTCTTCAATCAAAATCTCAATTCTAATATTCTAAAAATGTCTTTAGAGAAACTGTAAGTTCAGGGAAATGCAAATTAAATAAAATCCAGGACCCTGACTACACCAAACACTGTTGGGGGGGGGGGGTGGAGCTCACAGTCATTGCTCCTGGGAATGCAAAATGGTGTAGCCATTTTGGAAGACAGTTTGGCTGTTTCGTGTGAAACTAAACATACTCTGACCATGTGATTCAGCTGTCATGTTTCTTGGTATTTACTCGAAGGAGATGAAAACTCATGTACACATAAAAACCTGCACACTGTTGTTTACAGCAGCCTCTATTCATAATTGCCAAAACTTGGAAGCAACACAAGATGTCCCTCAGTAGGTGAATGGATACGTTAACTGGGCTATATCCAGACAATGGAATCCTACTCAGTGCTAAGAGGAAATGAGCTTTTCAGGTCATGAAGAGACATAGAGGAACTAAGTGAAAGAAGCCAATCTGAAAAGGCTATGTACTGTATGATTCCAACTGATACGACATTCTGAAAAAGGGAAAACTATGGAGACAGTAAAAAGCTGTGGTTTCTCTGGGGGAGTTGGGAGATCAATAGTTAAAGCTCAGCAGATTTGGGGGGCAGTAAAAATACTCTGTATCATACCATAATGGTGGATACACGTCATTATATATTTGTCCAAACCCATAGAATGTACACCACCAAGAGTGAACCCTAATGTAAACTATGGACCTCGGGTGATTATGATGTGTCAATGCAGGATCATCAATTATAGCAAACATGCCGTTGCGGTGGGGGATGCTGATAACGGGGAGGCTATTGCGTGTGCGGGGCAGGGGGTATGTGGGAAATCTCTATACCTTCCCCTTAATTTCATTGTGAACCTTAAATTTCTCTCTAAATAAATAAAATCTTAATAAAAAGGAAGAGCAACTACAGTTGTGAACTCAGCCATTAGTTCTTTTAAAATTGATTCAACAAATGACACCTTTTTCTGATTATCAACACATACACGTTTATTGTTTCCAGAAGGGAATAAAATCATGTTACCATTTGTTAACAATTTGGGAGAAATATTCTTTCAGCCTTTCTTCCCATCCAACAGTGTTTTGAATGTTATGAGATTTACAGGTTTATGATAAGAGGGATCTTATTTTTTTTAATAAGACAAAAATACCATAAGCTATAGAATGTACCGTGAACAGCCAGTCCCTGAAAGGCTGTGGTACAGCTGAAAAGACACACCTTGGGATTTGTACAGCACCTTGAACGAAACACTTTACTTCCTCAAGTCTCCGTTTTCTCATCGGCATGTTGGTAATAAATAGAATAATTAATATTAATAATATCTCTTTCACCTACTTTTCAGGTTTGTTATGGTCAGATGAGAAAATATAAGTTAAAATGCGTTGTAAGCTCTAAATAGCTTGCACACATTTTCCTCTTTTATTCCAAAAATGCTGCTATTTCCCAAGATATTTTCAAATGTCCTCTCTTGGAATTGCCTGGAAAATCCACTTGCAACTAATGGAGGAAAAGACATCTGATTAATTAATAGCTGAGTTTTATTTTTGACCCACGTGTACATTACCCAGCTTCATTATCTAGTAACCATCTCTCCTCTGTCAGTCTCCAAAAATCAAACCCACTTCTGAAGACAGATTACTTTTTAACAGTGAGACTATAACTAACATTCTGTGTTCTCCAAAGTAAATACCACAATTTTAGGTAAAATTTTTCTAATAAGTATTTAACTTCCCAATATTGTGACTTTGAAAAACACTTAGGTGGATATACATCTAGGCTTGTTTTGTTTTGTTTTTTGCTTTTGTTTGTTTTTCACATGGTTTTCTGGGTATATCAAAACATAAACCAATTTATTACAATCCTTATATGTTTTATTTCATTTAAATGTCACTACTTAAGTATACTTACTTTGCAACTCATATGATATGACAGAGAAGGATATGATAGAACAGACAGAAAAAGGTGCAGAAAGGCACCGAAACAGCACACATTAAAATGGTTAAGACGTTACATTTTATATTATGTGTATTATGTGGTTTTGCCACAATAAAAGGCAAATAAATAAAAAGAAAGACACAGACATTTAAATCATAAGGCACATGAGCTATTGTGAACACAAGTCATTGAGCTCCTTCTACTAACATTCCATGCTGAAGTACCAACAAAAAATCTCAAAGGAGCTAATAATTAATCACATTGCCCTCCTCTAATATACTTATTCTCAAAATGATATTAATACGAGCAAAAACATAAGAGGAAACTGAAGCCCTTTCTCCACCATCACTCCATACCAAAAATGTAGCCAAATTCAGCGAACAATGGAAATATGAAATGCATCCGTTAGAATGTTTTAGTTACAGGAGAAAGAACGGCCATTTGCTAAAATAGGGGTAACCTGCCTCCCAGAAACTCTTCTGTCCTTTTTCTGATGGCCACGAGTTGAAGAATTGTTCTTAATGTGGAAAGCTGAGCATCGTTCTGTTGCATTCTACGACAAACATAACGTCTATGATTTTGTTTTGATGGCTAGGTCTTAGCAAGCACCGTGAGATTGAATAGAGGCAGATATGTCATAATAGCTTTAAGCCACCAGAAGGAGCTCTAAAACAGACTACTGGGAAATTTTAGACCTGCTGGCAGAGGGGGAAATAATATATTGTCTACAGATGGAGAGTTTAAGCCACATTAAAACTTAATAAAGGATTACAAAGTGGCTGAGGGAATTATAACACTAAAAAGTCTTCAGAAGACAGAATACAAGTGCCTAAAGGCATTAGGTTGGTACTGTATTTCTGTGGGTTTCCTTTTTTTTAGAGACAAGAAAAAAATACACAAGAAATATTGATTCAATTAGTGAAACCAAACAAACCATGAGATTGTAAATGAGAGTAAATTTACACAGGACTTCTCAACCTCTCCATCTGCCAAGATACCCCTTTCAGTGCAGTCAGCCTTATGCATGAGGTTTGAAGGATGTTTCAAAAGATGACAAACGTTTCTCTTCATCAGACATCTCTTCTGATAAATCCCTAGTACCTGAAATTCCTAAGACTCACAGCTCATCTTTAAGATCCTTAAGCTTTGTTATGTTTCGACATTCTTACATGTTTACCAGTGTTAAGGCTTTGTCTCAACTTGGATGGCTAATATTGATAATTGGCAGGATTTAGCTTAAACAACATAATCTTTTACTATAGATCAGCATATGGTGGGAGGATAATGCTTCGACCGTTAACTTGATGATGATTTTTAATTATGGGGAGAAGGCCAGGTGTGCAAAGCACGGTCTGTAGCCAGTGGAGGAGATCTGCCAAGACCACCTGCAAAAAGAGAATAATATCAATTACAAAGTAACAGCAAAGAAGCACAAAGATAGTAATAACTCCCTCTTTGGCTCGCTAGGGCTGTCATAACAAAGCACCAGGGACTGGGAGGTTTAACTAACAGAAATTTCTTGGGGTGCCTGGGTGGCTCAGTTGGTTAAGCGTCTGACTTCGGCTCAGGTCATGATCTCACGGTTCGTGGGTTCAAGCCCCATGCCAGGCTCTGTGCTGATGGCTCAGAGCCTGGAGCCTGTTTCAGATTCTGTGTCTCCCTCTCTCCCTGACCCTCCCCCGTTCATGCTGTCTTTCTCTGTCTCAAAAATAAATAACCGTTAAAAAATTTTTTTTTTTAAATAAAAAAAAAAAAGAAATTTCTTCTCACAATTCTGGATGCTGTAATTCCAAGGTCAAGGTGTCAGCAGACTTGGTTTCTTCTAAGTCCCATCTTCTATGCTCATAGCTGGCCATCTTCTCCCTGTGTCTGTGCACGTACATGTCTGTGCCCAAAAGTCCTCTCCTTGAGAGGACTCCCGTCCGACTGGATGAAAGCCCACCCTGATGACCTCATTTTAACTAAATTACCTCTGGGCAGACCCTTTCTCCAAATATGGTCACATTCTGAAGTACTGAGGATTAGAATTTCAACATAGATGTTTGAGGGGGGATGAAATTCAGTCCATAAGACTCACCTTCTTCGTGACATTGCCCACCCTTCTTAAATCTCCACAGGGCAGTGGGCTGGCTATGAAGCAGTGGGGATGGCCTGAGTTTTGGGGTTAGGCCTGTAATAAAATGCCAGCTTCACTATTTCCTAGCAGTGTGACCTGGGGAAATTATGTAGCCTCTTAGCCTTGGTTTCCCCATTTGTAAAATAAGACCAGAAGTGCCTTCCTTGGGGCGCCTGGGTGGCTCAGCTGGTTGAGCGTCTGACTTCAGCTCAGGTCACAAGCTCATGGTTCATGGGTTCAAGCCCTGCATTGGGCTCTGTGCTGACAGCTCAGAGCCTGGAGACTGCTTCCGATTCTGTGTCTCCCTCTGTTTCTGCCCCTCCCCCACTCGCGCTCTGTGTGTGTCTCTTTCTCTCTCTCTCGAAGATAAATAAACATTAAAAACAAATTTTTTTTTTTTAAAAAGAAGAAACACCTTCCTCACCAGGCAGGGACGAAGTCGAAAGAGATGATTAATGTGCAAACATGGACATGACATGTCTCACACATGGACGGAAGCCCTTGTAAGGCTTTCACTGCCCTGGAGAGATGACCCCCAAATCCTTTGCAAAGCCAGCGAAATCCCTTGTGACCTCACTCCCATCATTTCTCCAGCAGAGCCTCTCTGAGGTGAGAAGGGCCTGAACCAAGTAGAATTGTCGACGACCCCGACAGAAAAGAAGCACCCCTTCCAAATGATAAGACAAGGAATCAAAAGCCATGGTCTGTGTTTAAATGTTTATTTAATAAATACACATGCGCATGTACTACGACTGTATACACAAACTCAACTGGAAATAAGCTAAGAGTCTACACTGGAGGCTGTTACGAATTTTTGCCACATGTCTAAGCACCTCAGAGAGCAACCCTAGATTCTTTCACTTCATTTTGCCAGGCTCCTGCCTGCCCCAGGCACTTTCCTCACCACGCTGGACAACTAATCTTCCAGATCAACACTCCAACAGTGTTTCCTGAAGAAAGGCTTTCTCCATGCCTCCAGCCACCGCCCTTGTATGTCGTTTGTCCCGCACACAATTTCAGTGGGGCCACATGAGCTCACAGGAGCTCTGTGATTAATCTTTTTAGCAGTGACCACAATTGTAATGAAATAATTCATTCTATAATTGCTTGTTTCATCTCTGTCTCTCCTGCTCGAATGTAAGCTCCCTGCCAATTGGAACTTCATCTGTCTTGCTCATCGGTCTATCCCCAGAGTCCTGGGAAAGGCCTTGCCTAGGTGTGAGCTCACTAACTATACCTGAGTCAATCAATAAGTGACTTTAAGGTGAATAAAGCTGTTCAGGACTCAGTCCGCTGTATATAGACTTTTGATCTTCTCAACTACAAATGTCAAGCTATATCTACTTTCATTTATTCAAAAATAATTCCTGCAAAAAACAATAAAATGATAATCCCTGCAAAACTCTAACATTTGAAATATCCTCATTCAATATATTTATCCACATATATCATTTACTGTGAGAACAGGCAGTTGAGATGAATGGAGAGGGGGATAAAATATCACCAGTAATACAGGGATACTGTGACTTTTTAGTCACTAATGATAAAATGTTCTGGAAATTATATCATTCAAAGAATGTCATTTTTAGTGTCTGTTCGATGATGAGTTCTGTTGATGAAAACATAAAAACATGTTCCCAGTACTGGGGCACCTGGGTAGCTCAGCTGGTTAAGCGTCCAACTTTGGCTCAGGTCACGATCTCAGGGTTTGTGAGTTCGAGTCCCACGTCCGGCTCTCTGCTGACAGCTTGGGGACTGGAGTCTGCTTCACATTCTGTGTCTACCTCTCTTTCTGCCTCTCCCTGGCTCATGCGCACTCGCTCTCTCTCTCTCTCTCTCTCTCTCTCTCAAAAATAAACATTAAGAAAAAAAAACACGTTCCTCATACTGTATTCTTTTTTTTTTTAAGTTTTTTTTTTTCTTAACGTTAATTTATTATTGAGAGACAGAGCATGAGCATGGGCTGGGCAGAGAGAGAGGGAGGTACAGAATCCGAGGCAGGCTCCAGGCTCTGTGCTCAGAGCCTGACGCGGGGCTCGAACTCACAAACTGCAAGATCATGACCTGAGCTGAAGTCGGTCGCTCAACCGACTGAGCCACCCAGGTGCCCCCCTCATACTGTATTCTTTTGATGGTTTCATTTTCACAGTGGTAAACTGGAGGAGCATCAGGAAGAAATATATCTATCTGTCCATTTTTTATGAAAAAAAAAGTATTTATGAATAAAGAAATAAACATCAAGCTGTTGGAAACACAATTGCCACAAAACAGTGTTTACTCTGGTTCCCAGAGCCCACCATCCAGTCTGTAGGCAGAACATGTGCTCCACATTTTGTTTTTTAACCCAAATAGCTCACATAGATGAGGTGGGAGCCGCATAGGGCCCACCTGAGTATCCACTCCCATTCTGCACCAGTTGCCATGTTAATGAGTATCAGTTAAACACCATAAGGGAGGGCGCCTGGGTGGCTCAGTCAGTTGAGCCTCTAATTCTTGATCTCAGCTCAGGTCTTAATCTTGGGGTTGTGAGCTCAGGCCCTGCATTGGGCTCCGTGCTGGGCACAGAGCCTGCTTTAAAAACAAAAACCAAACAAACAAACAGCCATAATGGAAGCAAAATGCAGACAATTCCATGATTTTCAACTACTCACTCAAATTTAACTCTCTTAAAATTTCAAGTCCAGAAACCTGGATATACCAACCTAAGAATCAGAGACAGTCTGTCTCCTGTGGCAACATGACTTAGAATTATCTGCAGCTGGCCTAAAGAAAGAGGGAAAGTAGGAAGGATTCAAGACATGGCCACCTCATTCATTCAACAAATATTGGCTCCGAGCCTACTACATTCTGGGCACTGTCCTAGGCACGTGGCCCCACTGCCAAAGACCACATTGGAGAGGGACCAGGGAGTCCCTGAGGCTGTCTCAGAGCTGTCTGCTAGCTGCCACCCAAAGGAATCAGGTCACCCCCATTCTCTCCTTTCCTCTCCCTGCATTGCACGGAGCTCAGAAGCTTGTTGTGGCAGTAAGACCTCCTTCCCTCAAACTTGAACATCATCCTATGTTTTTATCTTATTTAGTGGCATTGCCATCCACTCCCATACATGCTGTAGTGATTTTGTCTCCTTTCTAGCTAGTCTCTATTTCCCCTGAGTTATCTTCGTAGAATATAGGATTGATCATTCTCTCGACTCTCTTCTCCAATCCAAATTGTGTCTAGGCTCTCCACTGCCATTTTCTCCAAACCTAAACGCGTCATCACTCCTGCATCCTTGCCCATATGCTCCCCCAGCCTCCTGCTCTGGCCTTTACACTCCCATCCTCCTGCTAACCCCTCCGAGCTTCTCGCTGTCGCCCAGACATGCCACGATCTTGCATGATCTGTCGTTTTCTTAATGTTTATTTATTGATTTTTTGAGAGAGAGCACAAGCTGGGGAGGGGCAATGAGAGGGAGAGAGAGAATCCCCAGCAGGCTCCATACTCTCAGTGCAGAGCCTGATGCAGGGCTCCAGCTCACAAACTGTGAGATCATGACCTGAGCAGAAACCAAGAGTCAGATGCTTAACCCACTGAGCCACTCAGGCACCCCATTGCATTATCTGGTTTGGTTTTTTTTTTTTTTTTTAGTCTCCCTCTGTTCCCCTTGACTGAGATACCTTCCTCTTGAGCTTGAGAAATCCAATCTATTTTAAAGCCTAACTCCTTCTAGAACTAGTTGGCAGAAGGAAGTTGCTGCTGTTTCTGGACCCCCACAGTCTCTTGTCTACACCTCTATTGAAGTATTTATTATGCTGGTTCTATTTAATTGTGTATGTGTCTATTTACTCTGCTAGATTAGAAGTTCTTTGAAGATGTGCCACCATTTCTTTCTTATCTCTGTATTTCCAAGACCTAGCTTTAGGGTTTAGAACAATGTGTGATGCAGATTAAGTAAACTAGAACGATTCTTGATGAAGTCCCTTGTGCTCATGGATACTTGTTTGAATGGACGGAGGTCTGGGGTATTTACGCCACGCTCTCTTGCACACGGCTAAGGCTGGGGCTCTTCAGGTAGCATGAAATTACAAATGCGTGTTTAAATTACAGGGTTAAACGTGGTAACACATGTATGGACACTTGTTTACCTTGGGGTTCTTTGGTTGCAAGCCCAAAACTGGATGTTTAGGTTCTGGTTGCTTACACACAAAAAAGAAAGTTTTCTGGAAAGGTATCAGGAGTAGTGAAAATCCATGGGCAGCCTGGAGAAGCAGAGTTTTTATGGACAGGAGGCCAGGTAGCTCCAGGGACTAGCCAACAAGAGCAGCAGGAATGAAGGGGCAGCAAGGACAGATTTTCCGAGTTAGTGCTGCTAATATACATCAATTCAGTCATCCTCAGTCTCTGTACTCTGCTCAGGATTTAAACTTCACAGAAGGTGCATCAGACTCAGGTTATGTGCCCAGCCTTAGCTTGGTGAGGAAAGAACATTTGACTCAGAAAAAATTCCACCAGATTAAAAACAACAAGAGATAAGATAACCCTCAAAAGGAAATTAGTAGTCGTCTATGGGAAAGAGGCAGGGGATGCTGGCTGCCAAAAAACTACAAACATCTCCTGAACTTGGGGCCTAAAACTAACTTTAGCTCAATACTCTAACCATTGTTATAGTGTGATCATTATTAAACCATATTATTTTTCATCTATAGCCTCTCACTTGGGGGAAATAGACCCTTAATCCAATTTTATTTATTTATTTTTAAATGTTTAGTTATTTATTTTGAGAGAGAGTGCAAACAGGGGAGGGGCAGAGAGCGAGGTAGAGAGAGAATATCAAGCAGGCTCCACACTGTCAGCAAAGAGCCCAACGTGGGGCTTGAACTCACAAACCGTGAGATCATGACCTAAGCTGAAATCAAGAGTCAGATGTTTAACCGACTGCACCACCCAGGCGTCCCCTTAATCCAATTTTTAAAAAGCTTTTGTATTTTTTCTAGACTACTAACTTATGAGACTCTGGATGTGCTGTGACAGCACGTAAGTGAATGAGTAGGAAAATAAATGGCCAGGGGTCCAGCAGCATCAGTAAGTTCCGGCCATCATCATCCATCTGGATCACCATCAAACCCTTATCATCGTGGCAGAACAGTGTGTAGCGATGGGGTACTTCAATAGCCCTTCCAGACCAGTGCTATGTTACAGGCCATTTAGCTCCTGTGTGTAGCTGGTGGAGCCTGAGTGTTGAGGGAGTCATTGGCTCAATTAACTGGCATTAAAACACTGTGCCTCTAGAATCATAATCGGGGGAACATGATCATGACTCCTGAAAATATCTGAAACATTGTCCCTGCTGGGTAGAGAGGGAAAATTAAATTACGTGAAATAAATTCCCAGTTCTCCATATGTGAACTCTCCACATTACAGATTGCCAGCTCGAAAGCTGTCATTTGTCACTATGGCCATGACCATGACCCAGCTGGTCTACGACATGCAGCTGAGAAACTACGTGGATAGGAAATAGGTTTGCTCTGGTTATTTACATTGACAGTGTACTTTATAAAAACTACAGGAATAAAGGATGTTGCTTAAACCTGAGATTTTTATTTTAACTGACGTGTATTACTCTTCTTGTTTCAAATATCCCTTCAATCTTGTTAGGAATTCCAGTCTTTCCATAATCTATAATCCTCTTTATCACCAAGTTTCTTTCTTTTTTTTTTTTAAGATTTTGTTTGTTTATTTATGTTTGAGAGAGAGAGACAGAGAGACAGAGCATGAGTGCAGGAGAGGCAGAGAGAGATGGAGACACAGTATATAAAGCAGGCTCCAGGCTCTGAGCTGTCAGCACGGAACCTGATATGGAGCTTGAACCCACAAACCGCGAGATCATGACCTGAGCCGAAGTCGGACATTTCACCGACTGAGCCACCCAAGTGCCTAATCACCAAGTTTCTTAGTGGCTGTTTTCTGTTAAATGGTTCCCAAAGTCTTACCTTCTTATGTCAATTCCTATTCAGGTTTTTCTTCTTTTTAATAAATCACCGTTTTCTCTGATAGCAAAAGACTAAAATGTCTTTCATACTTGGCATTTTTTATTACCAATAGGATAAGAAAATCTCTTTTATGTTAATGTAATTCATTTACAATTCAGTTTATAACACCAACCAGAAATCTTAGCAGTCATGTGGGTAACTGGAATTGGTCTTAGATCTGTGATACTTTTAACCCTTCCTGAAATGACAAGTGTATCAAACAAATAAGACACCTCTGGCTAACAAATTTTGCGATATCTCTGTCAGAAACTTCTAGATTCTAGAGCTTCCCAATGGTTTTGTTTATTTAGCGATTTTCAAACTTTTCGGTCTGCCAAACACACTGCAGTTTTAAAAATTATGGGGAACTTTTGTGTATGTGGGTGATTGTTGATATCTACCATATTCGAAATTTGTAGTGAGGAGTTTAAAAAATATTTTAAAATGACAATGATAAACCCATTACCTGTGGATATAGATAATGTATTCACCAAAAACAAAAACAAAAACATGTTTTTAAAATAAAGTTAATCCGAAGAATGGTTTTGTTTTATATTTTGGCTATTCCTTTAATGTCTGTCTTCATAGAGGAAAACTGGATTCCCATCATCTGCTTGTGCCTTTAATTCATTGTGATGTATTATTTGGTTGAAGTACATGAAGAAAATTCAATCCCACAGGGGTGTGTAGTTAGAAAAGGGAAGTCTCTTTAATAGACTTCTTGTATAATCGAATATTCTTCTTTAGTACTACACTGAAACTCAACAAGTGGCAGCTTTTTAAAGAGTGGTTGAACGTGGAAACCAAAACCATAGTTAACCGAAGTGAGCTCTTCTTTCCATGAAAGACCATCATTCTATCTCCCAATCTGAATGGATCTTGTACATATGTGATTATATAACTTCCAAATGTTGACAGATTTCATTATTACAATGTCAAAAAAGTCACACTTGCTAATATCCCCACTTATTTCATCAAGAACATTATTTTGACCATTAGGAAACTACCAAGCTCATGGTTTTATATGAAGGTTTTTAAAAATTAAAAGTTTTGCTTCAAAGATGAGTGTGTGTGTGTGTGTGTGTGTGTGTGTGTGTGTGTGTGTGTGTTGCAGAGTACTTAGAGAATTTCTTACTGATTGAAAAACTTACTCGTGGGTCATGATTTCTGGTACATAGGACCTGGTACATTGAACCAGATCTTTCTGTAGGCAAATCATTTCTTTTTCTGCCCACTTCCAGTTTTTTTGGCAAATATTTTGTTAATATACAAAGTGATGTATATTTACTATAGAAGAATTAAAAATTAAGCAAATAAAGAAATAGACAGGAAAATAGATAAATGAATGAATGAATGAATGAATAAAGTATCTACAATCCCACTAACAAAGATAATGCTGTAAATATTTTAGTGTGTATGATACATCTGTTTTTCTCTATTTTGTCTTAAGTAGTCGTTAGACCTATCTAGAAAAATAATAATCAAAGGTAATTCATGCTATAAAGTTATTTCCCTTATTTCCATGTAAATTAGATACTATGCTTAGCCTGGTTTTCTTTTCTTTTCTTTTTTTTTTCCATCTGGAAAGCACTTCCATTACTTTTCCAAAAATGTCATATATTATTTTCCTCTGGCTGCTATATCAAATTACAATAAAGTTAATGGCTTAAAACAGCACAGTTTATTGCCTTACCATTGTGTAGGGGCTCACTGAGCTAAAATCAAGGTGTCAGGAAGGTGGTGTTCCTTTCTGGAGGCTCTAGGGGAAAATCCACTTCTTTGCCTTTTCCGATGTATAGGGGCCACCTACATTCCTTGGCTCATGGCCTCCTTCCTCTGTCTCCAAAGCTAGCAAGGGTGACCTGAGTCCTCACACTGCCATCTGTCTAATTTGTCTTCCATAGGCACGTCTCCCCTTGAACACGCTAGGAAAGGGCCGTGTGATTAAATTGGGCACACCCAGGGCATCCAGGATGATCTTGGATAATCTTGCAATCTCAGGCTCCTTCATTTAATTACATCTTTAAAATCTCTTTTTGGTGCAATTCTGTGAAAGGTAAATGTTCACAGGTTTTGAGAATGAAGATGTGGACATCTTTGGCGGGCTATTATTGTGCCTTTGGCGATTATTGGCAGCATCTGAGGAGGCTTTGTTATTTCCAAAAGCAATTTATATTGTTTAAAAAGTAATAGGCTGCGTGTCATACTCTTCACCGGATATCTTATTCATAAATCTGTGCAAAAGTAGACTGGTATGTTTTGGTTTGTTCTATGGCTATTTTAAGGCTTCTCTTCTAATTTCCACACTCTTTATGTATCTAGAAACAGAGAGTGCATCCTTTCTCTGCATTTTACACCTGTCATTGGTCAATACCTTTTAAATAAATGATTATATTAAATGTGGCAAGCAACACAATCCTGGGTGATAAAAAAAAAAAAAAAAAAAACCTGGTCCATTTTGTAATTAAAATCTATTGAATGTCAAGGCCATGTGGAGAGTGATATTTTGTATCTCTTTCACAGGGACAATGGGGCCTGTTTTCAGTCACCTTTCCGAGTTGATTTTAAGCCCCAGTGAAGAGACTAAGAATTAAAGCAAGTACTCACATTTTAAACAATGCAAAGGGAGTCTGCACCTAATTGTACAAAGAAGGGCAACTGAAGACATTGAAACCATGGAAAAGAGAAACTACATTGAAAGAATGAGCCACGGGGCACAAGAGTTGGTTGAGCATCCAACTCTTGATTTCAGCTCAGGTCATGATTCCACTGTTCATGGGATCAAGCCCCAGCATCAGGCTTTTCATTAACGTTGAGGACCTTGCTTGGGGATTCACTCTTTCCCTACCCCCCCCTCCCCACCCCCACTCATGCTCTCTCCTTCTCAAAAAAATAAACTTAGAAAAATTAAGAAAAAAAAAAAAAAAGATGAGCCACAAAGTGTGGACTCTTTAATTGCCAGGATTTAGACTAGAAAGACACACAACACACAAATCTAAACCATGTGATCAAGGTAAGAGAGATTTGTTAGCTAAGTTCAAAATACTACTATAAGGGGCACTCTGAAACTTGAATGGGATAAGTACAAGAAATATGAGGAAATATGACAGCACAAAGCAGATAATAGACTAAAGTAGCTGAATCTCTCTTTCTTCTTTTTTTTTCAACTTAAAAAATTTTTGAAGTAGGTTCACACCCAGTGAGGAGCCCAACATGGGGCTTAAACTCCTGACCTTGAGATCAAGACTTGAGTGGAGATCAAGAGTCAGAGGCTTAACCAACCGAGCCACCCAAGTGCCCCTGAATCTCTCCTTCTTCCATCAACTTTCATTGATGAGATATGCATGGACAGACATTCTACTAATTGCTAGGAATCAGAAATGAGTAACATGATCTCTGCCCGTGAAGAGATGTTACTAGAGTAAACAGGCATGTGAACAAATATTTACATTATAGTTTGATCTAAAATTACACTATGAACAGGAAACCATGAGGATGCTGGGCATTCAGTATCTCTTGTGTTTTACCTTGGGTGTGGCTAGGTCAAAATGGAGATTGGGGGATGGCTCTAGGAGGAAGTGAAATTTTACTTGAATCATTAATGAGAAGTTGGAGGATAAGGAAGTTACTGAGTCCAAAACAACTTTGCAAATGCTTGGGTGTGTGAGTAAGTATGCTGCTGCTCCCAGTAGAGGCTTCCCTCCCGGGCTTCTGAAGCCTGGGGAGATGCAGACGTGAGCACTAGCCAGAAGTCAATGAGCCGTGTATTCAGGACAACAGGCTGAATCCTTTTTCTACCCAGTCTCCCGTTTCTCATCTCTTTACTTCTGTTATTATTAGAAGCCCAAACTTTTCAAGCCGCTGATGCAAGACACGCATTCCGAATCTGATCCCATCTCTCATCCCTCCCTTTCTCCCCAAACTCTTAATCATTTGTTCTTTTTAAAATTGTTTTTAATCTTTACTTATTTTTGAGAGAGACAGACAGAATGCGAGTGGGAGTTGGAACAGAGAGAGAGAGGGAGACACAGAATCCGCAACAGGCTCCAGCCTCTGAGCTGTCAGCACAGAGTCCGACGTGGGGCTTGAACTCCGGAACTGTGAGATCATGACCTGAGCCAAAGCCAGATGCTTAACCGACTGAGCCACCCAGGCACCCCAATCGTTTGTTCTGTCTTAATCCTGAGTCCTTACACCCCGAGTACTTTTGGATCAAGAGATAAAGTGTTTCTTTGTGCAGCCAAATAGCTCCTGAGGAATAAATTCCTAGACATGAAATCAGTGGTCTTGCCACCTGTTTAAATTGCCTTCCAGAAGGACTGGTTCACTTGTGCCCGTCTCTTCACAACTCTGTCTTCAATGACTTCCTGTTGGTAGCTTGAAATTGGCCATGACAGGAGTATTTATACCACAGCTATTGGTAAGCACTGGAAATCAGTCTGTTTTCTCCCAGCTTGCTAGTTGTTAAATCTGTATCAGCACACACTTGAAACAGGTACCAAAGTTTAGTTCTATCGGTCATGTTTAAGGATTTAGCCAACGCTACCATTAATAGAACAGATTATTTGCTAATTTGATATATGAAAATGACATCTCATTTTGTTTTACTTTTTTTGTTGTTGTTGTTAATTTTGAGAGAGAGAGAGAGAGAAATCATGCGTGTGTGAGCCGGGTAGGGGCAGAGAAAGAGGGAAAACGAGAATACCAAGCAGGCTTGGGGTTCCATCCCCCGAACCATGAAATCATGACCTGAGCCAAATTCAAGGGTCAGACACCCAACTGACTGAGCCACCCAGGAGCCCCTGTTTTACTTTTTATTTCCTTGTTTATTAATAAAGTTGACATTTCTGTATTCTGAGGTGTATGATGTATATCTTAAAGTCACCGTTTCATTTATCAATTGCTACTTACCTTCTAATCTAATTCATACTAATCTCTCACAGGCAATGTTCCTGTAAAAAGTTCCTGGGTTTATAAAGTACTCACTTACTCATGCAGGGAAGATACTCTATGCAGATGACAGATAACAGGTGCCCTCTGACAAATACATTCCCTGAGGAGAAGAATATCTCAATGTGGGCATATGCATTTCCTGAGGCTCACTGAGACTGAGGCAAAAATCCAACTGGCCATAAAAATCTGAATTTCAGAAACAATATTAACTGTGCAGGGAGAACCATTTAAACAATTTTTTTTAAATCTAGCTTAGAAGAATTGCCTGAATGGCACAAGAACAGACACTCAGATCAGTGGAACAGAATAGAGAACCCAGAAGTGGACTCACAAACATATGGCCAAATAATCTTTGACAAAGCAGGAAAGAATATCCAGTGGAATAAGACATGCAGAAGAATGTCTGGACCGCGACATGTGGTCAGCTGGACAGCGACATGCAGAAGAATGAACCTGGACCACTTTCTTACACCATACACAAAAATTAACTCAAAATGGATGAAAGACCTCAATGCAAGACAGGAAGCCATCAAAATCCTTGAGGAGAAAGCAGGCAAAAACCTCTTTGATCTTGCCTGCAGCAGCTTCTTACTCAACACGTCTCTGGAGGCAAGGGAAACAAAAGCAAAAATGAACTACTGGGACCTCATCAAAATAAACAGCTTCTGCACAGCAAAGGAAACTATCAGCAAAACTAAAAGGCAACTGACAGAGTGGGAGAAGATATTTGCAAATGACATATCAGATAAAGGGTTAGTATCCAAAATCTATAAAGAACTTATCAAACTCAACACGCAAAAAACAAATAATCCAGTGAAGAAATGGGCAAAAAACATGAATAGACACTTCTCCAAAGAAGACATCCAGATGGCCAACCGACACATGAAAAAATGCTCAACTTCACTCATCATCAGGGAAATACAAATCAAAACCACAATAAGATACCACCTCACACCTGTCAGAATGGCTAACATTAACAACTCAGGCAACAACAGATGTTGGCGAGGATGCGGAGAAAGAGGATCTCTTTTGCACTGTTGGTGGCAATGCAAGCTGGTGCAGCCACTCTGGAAAACAGTATGGAGGTTCCTCAAAAACCTAAAAATAGAATTACCCTACGACCCCGCCATTGCACTACTAGGCATTTATCCACGGGATACAGGTGTGCTGTTTCGAAGGGACACGTGCACCCCCATGTTTATAGCAGCACTATCACCAATAGCCAAAGGATGGAAAGAGCTCAAATGTCCATCGATGGATGAATGGATAAAGAAGATGTGGTTTATATATACAGTGGAGTATTACTCAGCAATCAAAAAGAATGAAATCTTGCCATTTGCAACTAAGTGGATGGAACTGGAGGGTATTATGCTAAGTGAAATTAGTCAGTCAGAGAAAGACAAAAATCATATGACTTTACTCATATGAGGACTTTAAGAGACAAAACAGATGAACATTAGGGAAGGGAAACAAAAATAATATAAAAACAGGGAGGGGGACAAAACAGAAGAGACTCATAAATATGGAGAACAAACTGAGGTTGCTGTAGGGGTTGTGGGAGGGGGGATGGGCTAAATGGGTAAGGAGCATTAAGGAATCTACTCCTGAAACCATTGTTTCACTATATGCTAACTAATTTGGATGTGAATTTTTAAAAATAAAAAATAAAATTAAAAAAAAGAAGAAGAATTGCCTGAAAAAAAAAGGTAAGGTCGTATCGCTCCACTAACCTCAACACTAACTCAAAAGCCTGAGTAGGCATGAAAGGAAAAAGAAGAGGTTCACGCCCACATTGCCAGAGTGAAAACATTCAAAGGGTTATGGGTAGTGTCTACCATGAGGGGCAGAGCTAGCATCTCATTGCTGTCCCATGACCTGGTCCTTCTCACATACGTTTCACTTGTTTTTTCTCCCCTTCTTCACGTAGCCATGTGCTTTGGGGGAAACTCACTCTTACGTTTGATTTTAGAGATGGCCCTGGCCTAAATCCCATTGAACAGTCCATTTTTCCAAAGTCTTTGATTCAAAGTAGTTGTGAGACCTAGAAATCTGATCAAGGTGGATCTCTGGATTCTTGCTAGGATGCTGGGCTAGATGTGGTCTCTCACCCTGAAGGAGAAAACCTAAACGATCCGTCAGCCCCGTGGGGAGAGGGGCCAAACTTACAATCAGCTAATGGTGCTACAGGCCTAACACAGATGGAAAGAAACTGTGTCTTTGATGAAAATGTTGAGCCACTAGCTCAATAATCCTTGAAGTCCACTGTACCTCTGATTTCCAGGTATCTATGCCGAAAATTCTCTTTGTTAAGCAAGAAGTGAAAGGGAGAGGGAAGCAGTAACTGTTCCCACCTAACTTTCAAAGCTGTTTGTGTACGTTCTGAGCTTCTATCAGGCTAGTTACACCATTATCAAATTTGAATATTTAAATCATATCAGGTGACTCCCCTGCTCTTAACCCCCCAGGTGGCTTCTGTCACTCATCGTCAACGATGACAATAATGGTAATAACATAATAACGAATAGTCTAGTGCCCTCCCTAGCTCCATGTCTCTGGCCTCAGCTGCCTTAGCTCCACCTCCCTTCCTGTGCTTAGCTACTTCAGCTCAGGTCTCAGTGCTGCTCTGTTTACTGTCCCCTCTGTCTGGAATGCCCTTCCTGGGATCTTCACATTCATATCTAAATTCATTCATTTACTAGCTCAAATGTCAATCATCAGAGTGGGGTTCCATGACCCCCTTATTGAAAGCGGTACCTACCACCTTCACACTCTAGCCCTTGTTCTGTTCTTCTATTTGTCTTCATGGCATTTATCCCTACCTGTATTGATATTCCTTGCTTTCAATCTCACTAGGATACACGTTCCATGAGGGCAAGTACTGTATTTTCTTTACAACGGTGTCTCCAGCACCTAGAGCATTGCCTGGCACACAGCAAACAGTCAGTATATATTTGTTGAAGAAAAAAATAGAGAAGACAGTAATAGTGTCCAAGAGTGATCTTCCTTAAGAAGAACTATCAAGGTAAAGTCCTTGACTATTATTTATTTTAGTAACGGGGTACATACTGCTGGTTGGGTGACTCAAGAACCATTCCCCATCCCCTTCTTCCTGGCTACTTTCCACAATCCTGCCTACAAGATTCAAATACTTTTCTTAGCCTCTATTGCTGCCATAGGCTTGCCTATATCACAGTTCTGGCTGATGAGATATAAGTGAAAGTCTGGAGTATGTTTCTGGGAATGCTTTTGGCTGCCTGGTCAAAGGGACAAGAAAGGCTCTATCTTTCCTCCTTATTTCTAAATTTTTTTTTAATGTTTATTTATTTTTGAGAGAGAGGAAGATACCAAATCCGAAGCAGGCTCCAGGCTCTGAGCTGTCAGCACAGAGCCCGACGCAGGGCTCGAACTCACAAACCGCAAGATCATGACCTGAGCCGAAGTCGGACGTTCAGCCGACTGAGCCACCCAGGCGCTCCCCTCCTTATTTCTGTTCAGAAGCCAAGTATGATCGTGGTAACCAAGCGGTGATCTTGTGGACCATATGGATGTAAGCCTAAGAGAAAAGTCACATCATACTCCTGAGCTTTTCAAACATAGCCGATAGTGGGAAAATGAACTTAAACTGTTGACTGAGTTTTCTGTTACTTATAATGCAACAAATCATAACAGACACAGTGGTGACAAAAAAACTACCGAGCAACCACGAGATGCAAGACACTGTGGTGAGTAGTAATGTGATATAAAGACCAAGAAGCTGCTGTTCCTGTTTCCAATGAGTTTCCAACCTAAATGGAGAGAAAGATCCCAGTAATATAAGGTAGACTGGGATCACTATTAAAATCCTCATTTGACTGTGAGCTTTGTAAAGTCACTATCTAGTGCCCATTACGACGTCTGACATATCTTGGTGTGAAATAAACATGTCTCGAGTGAATGAACGTGAGATGAATTCCCTGGGTGCATCAGGGAAGGCCTTAAAGTCTTGAGTGGCAACTTAAGTAGGTAGGATGTTGACAGGGAGAAATGTTGCGTGAAAGATACAATGGCACTGAGGCAGAGAACAGGAAGCTTAAAGGCATAATGGAAGCAAGACATAACATATAAAAGAGAATGATGACTGACCATATTGTCTAGGTAAAAAAAAAAAAATAGGCTACCACTTCTACTTAAGAAGAGCTAAATATGGACAACTTCATAAGATTTCTAAAAAGTTTTTCAAGAATTATTTATTGATATATCAGGCAGCCACACAGTCGTCAGGGTCTAGAACATCAGTTCTTCCACCTTATTATTTTTGAAAACCTTCTTGCTGCTATGTTAGGAAAATGGTACACAGCTGTACGTAATCTTCCATTCATAAGATTTTAAAAAATAACTCAAGCAGACATTTGTCAGAAATATGCATTAGTGAAAGATATTCATTTTACGGACAGGATGAAGACAGTGTTCTTGCTTACTCTGATGATGGTCACCTTGCAAGTGGGAGGTACATAAATTTACACATCCTCATCTGTGACCAAACACAATTTTTTTTAATGTTTGTTTGTTTGTTTGTTTGTTTATTTATTTATTTTTGAGAGAGAGTGAGAGCACAAGTGGGGAAAGGGCAGGGAGGGAGGGAGACACAGAATCCGAAGCAGGTTCCAGGCTCTGAGCTGTCCGCACAGAGCCCCACACGGGGCTAGAACTCATGAGCTGTGAGACCATTGCCTGAGCCGATGTCAGACACGCAGCCAACTGAGCCACCCAGGCGCCCCTCCAAACACAAGTTGTTTTTTTTTTTTTAAATTGATGAGTACAAAGCTCTTTGAAGTTTTTAGGGCTTATTCTGTGCAATGAAAATAAAAACACTTCCGAGAGCTCAAAGATGTGTTTTGGCCTTGCAAAATAGCTCTGAATGAAAATTGTTTCAAGAGAATAAAGCTCTGAGTTTATGAGGATGCTAATAGGGGCGGGGGTAAAGAGATGAGATCTCTTCCAGAGCTTCATCATGTTTTCTGGGGTGTGCAAGCACCTTGATTTGAGGTCGACAACATTACTTCAAACTAGTTTTGTAAGCAACTCAAGATCAAAGTAAGATTGGCTTCGAGCTGGGGCCCCCTGGGTGGTTCAGCTGGTTGATTTCAGCTCAGGTCATGATCTCAGGGTCGTGGGATTGAGCCACATGCTGGGCTTTACGCTGAATGTGGAGCCTGCCTAAGATTCTTTCTCTCTCTCCCTTTGCTCCTTTCCCTCTTGAGCTCTCTCTCTGAAAAAAATTTAAAAAACAAGTAAAAACAGAAGACTATCTTATTTACTCAGCCTCATTGGAAGTCCGACATTCTGTCCAAAACTCCATTGCCTGGGGGACAAAGCAATCTGTCAGTCATCCCCCAGTGAAATCTTTTACTTTGTTATATGTCCTGAAATTTTCCCTCTTGTCTTCCCTGGTAAGTCTCTGCAGGGTAGAACCTTGGAAATTTGCTATTCAATTGAATTCACCCACACCTAAACCTAAGACTATATCTCTGATCCTCCTTCCTCCACCCCACCCAATCACAGCACGGGGTAGAACGACCTGTATGGTGAGTGCAGAGAATCAATGGTATGAAGTTAGGCAGGGGAGAACCCTGCCAGGGAGACTGGGGAAGAGTAAGGACCAACATAAGAGAAAAGCAAGGCAACTGTGGGGCCTTGGAACTCACGGAGGGAAGCACTCCAATAAGGAGCTGTGTCGAACGCGACGTTCAAGTATGCGGAGTTCTGCTAACAGATAGGGAAAAGATAGGATAGAACAGGCAGAGAGGGAAAGGTTAGGTCCCAAGGCCCCTGGGTGGGGAAAAAACATATTTTGGAACAATGCTGGGAGAGTTTGACCACAGCAAACTCCCTCGGGGGTAAGTTTCCTCTTAAGAATGTGAGAGATACCACCAACTCCCCCTCAGGTTCCCCTCAGGAATTTGCCAAAAGACCATGAAATGTATGACCCACAAGGAACAGTATGGTCATAGACCACCCCTCATTCAATGGAAGCGAGCCAATCAAGAGGGAATGACTAGGCATTTAGAGTTACCTAGCCAATAAGGGTAAAACCTGAGAAGGAACAAGGGGGAATATGGAGGCTGACTAGAACTTATGAAGCAAGGACACTTGGGGCTCCTGGGTGGCTCAGTTGGTTAAATGTCTGACTTCGGCTCAGGTCATGCTCTCACGGGTTGTGAGTTCGAGCCCCCCGTCGGGCTCTGTGCTGACAGAACCTGGAGCCTGCTTTGGAATCTGTGTCTCCCTCTCTCTCTGCACCTCCCCCACTCACACTCTGTCTCTCTCTCTCTCTCAAAAATAAATAAAAACGCAAACATTAAAAAAAAAATTTTTTTTTTAAAAAAGGGGCGCCTGGGTGGCTCAGTCGGTTAAGCGTCCGACTTCAGCTCAGGTCATGATCTCGCGGTCTGTGAGTTTGAGCCCCGCGTCGGGCTCTGGGCTGATGGCTCAGAGCCTGGAGCCTGTTTCAGATTCTGTGTCTCCCTCTCTCTGCCCCTCCCCTGTTCATGCTCTGTCTCTCTCTGTCTCAAAAATAAATAAACATTAAAAAAAAATTTTTTTAAATAAATAAAGAAAAACGTTAAAAAAAAAAAAAAAGGACACTTGCCTGTAGTCCATGGGCATTCACTTTAGAATGCTCCCTCCCTGTAAAGGGAGCTTTCATACTGTTCTTACTTTCTAAATTTATACTCTAATAAACTTTCTCGTGCTGCTCATTTTGTGTCCACCTCCTCACTCTTCGAAGCAGCGAGACCACAAATCCCAGTTATTGAGGTAAAACACCCTGCAACACCAAGAGTTCAGGGAAGTTGAAGGTAGAAAGGTGACCAAGGAACATGGTGACTTGACATTTCAGTCGAATGATGGAAACAGAAGTCCTGTTGGAACAGATCGAAGGGAGTCCAAGGAGAGAAAATGCAGGCAGCACATAGGGACAGATGTCTCCAGAAGTTTTGCTAAGAATGGGGAGCTAGAGGAAACAAAAGGACCGTGTTTTGAAAACTGTATTTCTATTTGGGTGGGCATGATTCAAAAGGGAGGGAGAAATAGCCAAAGCAAGGGAGAGAAAGGGACTAGAGACAAAGCACAATTATGAAAGCGAAATTGCTGAGAAGGAAGAAGTTGGTCTTTCAAAGGAGCAAATATACCTCAAAACAGCAGTAAGGAAAGCACAGGAGCAGATGCCAGAAGGATCTGGAGGTGGAAGGGGGCTGAGGAAATTGCCGCCCCAGTTCTCTCAATTCTCCACCAACATACACTCTGTGACGGCAGAAGCATCCGTCTTCTGAGCCGTTGTTCTAGAAAATCCTTTTGAGTGAGTTTCTTCCCCTCCTCTTGTCAAAGATAAAGCTGGGGAAGTGAAGAATTACAAAGGGTTAATCAGTGTAAAGGCAGTATCTGTATCTGCTACCTGGCAATTATCTTCCTGGACTGGGAGACAGAAGCCTGATCCTTCCTGATGATTACATTTCAAAGGAATGGCTTTCAAGTCCTTGAGAAAGGCATTCCTGAGTTGTAGGAGGTACATGTTTGTCCATCTCACAGGTTCAGAGAGAGAATTCAGAATTGGAACCTCTTTTTAGTAAATGCTCTAAGAAACAGCAGTCAGGGGTTCATGTCAGGTGTTGGCTAGAACAAACATGAAATTCTATCGGCAGCCTTGAGCTTTCTCAGACGGGGACGTTAGAGGAGGCTAGGGTCATCCCAGGTGTGAGGTCTTGAGCTGTTAGAAACAATGCTAGTGTTGGTTTAGGTCTTTTAACGTGGGTGAGGGTGTGGAGAAAATCATTTGTGCTGAGAGTCTGTAGTCTTTATGGGGCACGGTTGAGGCCTAATTGACAAAGAAGTTCAAAGAGGCCTGGCTAAAGTTCGGTCAAGGAGAAATTGCTTGTCACTCTGCCTACCAGAATCACATTATCCTTTAATGTTTAATGCATATTTATTTTTCTTTCTTTCTTTCTTTACTTAGGAGAGAGAGAGAGCACAGGCTGAGGAGGGGCAGAGAGAGGCAGACACAGCATCTGAAGCAGGCTCTAGGTTCTGAGCTGTCAGCGCAGAGCCCGAGGCGGGGCTTGAACCCACAAACCAGGAGAGCATGACCTGAGCTTAAGTCGGCGCTTAACAGACGGAGCCATCCAGATGCCCCATCCTTTAACGTTTAAAAGAAGAAAACGTGCATGCTGTTTTCTTGCCTTTTCCCAGCCAAAAGTGGTACCTCATAATACCTATAACTCTTAATATGTATTGTGTACTTGTCATATAGAAAGCTATCACATTGTGCCTCTTTGCAGTTATATCATCCTGTTTCATCGTGGATCTACTCCTGTATTTGTCTTGGCCACCCGACTAAATCAGAGTTTCCTAGAGGTATACTGGGGCTAACGCCTCGGACACGTTTGTACAGTTACAGGTTCTGTGCAGTACTTGGTCACACGGAAGGGACTCAGTGCAAGTTACAGGGTATCCGCACACCCTCACTCCTTCCCAAACGCTTGTAATGAGTGCCCCCTTTATGCATATCATTTTTCCAATGCTGCGGGGATCAAGTTCAGTAAGATCCGGCCCTGGCTTTTATTCCTGGTTCTCCATCTTTCCTTCAGAGATGTCCTGCCACATCCTAGCGAGCTGAAATACTCATTTACCCTGAAGCTTTTAGAAATCTAACTCTGCAGAACCAGATCTGTAAGATAATACATACGTGTTAGCATATATACAGTTTAGAAGTTTGTTATTCTAGAAATCCTTTACAGTCACAGAGTCATGCTCAGGATATATGAAGGAGTCATAAACACAGTGAGATACTACTCACTCCCACTAGGATATAGCTATAATCAAGAAGTCAGATAATAACAAGTGCCAGCAAGAATGTGAAGAAATTAGAACCCTTATACCCTGCTGGTGGAAACGTAAAATGGTGCAGCCATTTTAGAAAACAGTTTGGCAAAAAAAAAAAAAAAAAAAAGAAAACAGTTTGGCAGTTTCTCAAGTGTTTAAACGTAGAGTTCCACGACCCAGCAATTCCACTCCTAGGCAGGTAGTCAGTAGAAATGAAAACATCGGTCCGTGCAAAAACTTGTACAAGAATGTTCTTAGAAGCATTATTCATAACTGCCAAATGATGAATGGATTAACAAAATGGGGTACGTCCGTACGCTAGGATCTCTCTCTCCAGCAATAAAAAAGAATAAAGTACAGATACATGAATGAATCTGAAAAACATTCATGCTAAATGAAAGAAGCCAGACATAAAAGGCTACATAACGTACGATTGCATTTATATGAAATGTTGCGGATAGGCAAGTTCATAGACACAGAAAAGTTGATAAGTGCTTGCTCATGCTGGGCTTCGAGGACGTGGGGGTGATAACCGAAGGGTATTGGGCGGGGGGGGGGGGGGGGGGGAGTTCTGCATATCTGCTACCGTGGTAAAAATCACCGAATGGTACACTCTAAATGGGTGAACTGCTTGCTGTGTGAATTCTAGCTCAACAAAGCCGTTAGAAAAAGAGAGAAAGAGAAGTCATGCGACCAAGCATTTCAACTACCAAGAGATCGAGAGCCCCAAACGGTGTTATTTGGAGTCCCGGTGGCCAGCAACGTGGGGGCAGTCCACGGGCAAGCTTCCGTTTTCACGCGTGCAACATTCAAAACGGGGCTGTGCAGCGGGTGACTGAGCGGGGAACGTTCGGCGCGTAAGCACAGACCGCAGGCTGGCCCCGGTGCTTCCCCCGCACCCGGCGGCCAGAGTGTCGGGCGCCTCGGGTCAGCGCGCGCCCCTCCTCCGGCCTGAGTCACGGCGCCGCGGGAGTCCCCACGCGAACATGCTCCGCTGAGCGCGGCCCGGACGCCGCGGGCCCTGGGGGCGCAGCGTCAGGCGGTGGGGCGCCCAGCGGCGCCGCCGCGCGCGAAGCCAGGCCCCCCAGCCGCACTCCCCTCCCGGCCGGGACCTCGCGGGCCGGCTCGCGGGGCCCGCCTCCCAGGCGCGTCCCGGACTCCTCGCGGACTGCAGAGGCGCCCGAGCCGTGCGTCCCCGCGCGCCGGCGCCCTGCCCTCCCTCCATGGCGTTTATCCGGAAGAAGCGGCGGGAGCAGCAGCTGCAGCTCTACTCCAAGGAGAGGTGAGCGCCGGCCCCGGCCTGCGGGCGGAGGCGGGGAGGGCCGGAGCCGGGGTCGGAGGCCGGGGGAGGGGGGCCCGCTCGGGGGCGGGAGCCGGGTTTCCGGCCGGGCCCCGAGAGGTCGGACCCGGTGTGGGGACCCGGCACAAAGGCCGGGGCCCGGAGCATGCCGGGCGCTCGGGCGGGGGCCGCGGCCGGAGCCCGGGAGCCGGGTCGGGGCCGGGGTCGCGTCCCGGTCGGGTAGCGAGCCGGGCGCAGGTGGGGCCACGCGGCTCACCCGGAAGAGGCCGCGAGGGTCCCGGCGCCCCGGCCCGGGACGCGAGCCCTGGCGTTCTCTGGAGGGGTGCGGCTGGCGGTGCGCGGGCCGGCGGCCTCCCCCTGTCCCCCGCGGGTCACCGGCGCCGGGTCCGGGCACTGCGTGGGCGCCGTAGGGGCGTTCCGCCAGGGCTGCCCTCCGCGGTCGGCGACCACCCCGCCTGCGCCGGGACGGACCTGGATACCACGCTTTATTGCGCCTTTTTTTGTCGACTTCTTCAGACGATAGGCCAAGGCAAGGGCCTGCCCGGCTCCCTGCCCTGCCGGGCCGCGAGGTGGGCCGCAAGAAAGGCCTTATTCTGCGAAAAGCCAAGGGCCACCCCACAAACTTGTTGTACCGAGCGATGGGTCTCATTATATACAAGACAAGTGCATTGGAAGGCTTTGCATTCAGACGCGAGGTGAGGCACAGCAGTCATTGTCCCCAGATCCCAGTAGGGATTTGGGGTCCCGCGAGCTCAATCAAATGATCTCTGAGCAGCGGCACCCGTTTAGTTTCTGATTCTCCGCCTCCAAGGGAAGTCATTTCTAAAAAAGGTCACTTCTGCCCTAAGTAAATTACTGGTGAGCGAAATAGCTTGCTGAATTTCGGGTCTGTAGTCTCGGATGTCAAAAGGAACTGGGAACGAATTATTTTACAGTCGTTATTTTGATTGTGAGAATAAGTTATCTAGGAGTTCTGCTAGCCTGTCACGTTGTTGTGTGATCAGCGGTGGCAGGAAACAAGAATTTTCCTTTACCTTTGAAGGTCTTCCAGCTGGGCTAAATTCAATTTGCATACAACAAATGAACAGGGGGAGAAAAGCAAAGTTTTATGACTTGTCTGCAGAGGCCCAATATTAAAATAGAGACCTAAAGAAATGACCAAGGCAGGCAGTTCTTTCACATTTCAGACAAAGAGACGATACATTTGTGAGGAATTGATAGGATAAAGAAAACAGGTGTTTGGGAGCTTTAATTAGTAGGGAATTCAAGGTAGAATTTAGGCTGAGGTAGTAGATGGGGGGGGGGGATAAGGTTTGTTTCTACAGCTTTCTTGGCTTTAAAGGCCTTATCTGTGGTGATAAAGATGTCTTTTTGTTTCTTAGTAGGGAGGGTATTTCTCATTTGGAAGATTCTGTTCCTGATTTCAGGCGGGAGGAGGGTCTGAGTGTCCCTGCATTGGCTATTTCTTAAGTAACTTTTATGTAAAATATGCCGCAGGGGCACGTTTTGGGACAGCCTGCCCTTGGCCTCTACAGTGGACACCAACAAAGCAGATTATACATGGAAATACAGGTGGAGACTTCAAGGTTTGCGTGATCTTGCAACATCCACACCTGTTTTATAGGTGTTGATTTGATCCGTTTTGTCCAAACATTCATATCCTTTTCTAATCTATAATGTTGGCCTGGCCAGGATATCCGTAGGTTGAAATTTCATTCCCCACTGTAGAGAAGAAGATAAGATGTATCAAAAAAACATATCTCAGACATGGCTTTCAAGAATGTTTCTGGTTTTGTGATTAGCCTTTTATCCACAGAAATGCCTTTTTTTTTTTTAATGTTTATTTTTGAGAGAGGGAGAGAGAGAGACAGAGTGTGAGCGGGTGAGGGGCAGAGAGAGAGGGAGACACAGAATCCGAAGCAGGCTGCGGGGTCTGAGCTGTCAGCACAGAACCCAATGTGGGGCTCGAACTCACAAACCATGAGATCATGACCTGAGCCAAATTCGGATGCTTAACCGATTGAGCCACTCAGGCATCCCCAGAAACGCTTGTTTTTTAAATAATGACTGGACCCTAAATAAAGTAACTCATACTTGTAGAGGCTCTTCTGACTTCATTTATAATGCTTGTTTCATTTGGAAGGAGCTTGAGTAGAGTTTCTTTGTTCTGTACCAACACCGTTAAGAATTGGGGGTATTCTGTATTAAATAGATGGATGTTCGAATTTGCATTGTAAGACCTTAGAAACACTTGAATTGCCCTCATGTTCTCTGATCAAAGAGTTATTTGTAACAATTCTGTGGCCTCTTTCATAAGAGGAAAACCTGTTTTCTTTAGATTTGTCAGTTCATTCAATAGCTGTAATTTTTGCTTAATTTGCTTAGTTTATACAGCTCTACAATGTCGCACAAATCCTAAAGTCTGCACTTGCCATATCAGGAATCTGAAGACGTTGGCGCCATATATCTTAGAGTTATTTGGATCTTACTTGCTGACTGCCCACGTTTTTTAATACTCTGCTTTCCGACTTTGCAACCTTGGGCTGATGAGTGGACTTTAACCCCGAAGATGTCCTTAGAGTACCAGTTGAATGAAAGGAATCTGTCTCACAAGCAGATGTAGGCTAGAACCACGCACTCTCTATAAATCTTAGAATTCACTCTGAAAGACAAGGCGATTTATTTTAAAGCACCTTCATTTCCGGGGTGCCTGGGTGGCTCGGTCGGTTGAGCATCCGACTCTTAGTTTAGGCTCAAGTCATGATCTCAGGGTTCGTGAGATCCAGCTCTGTGTTGGGCTGTGTGCCAACGATGCAGAGCCTGCTTGGGATTCTTTCTCTCCCTCTCTATCTGCCCTACCCCTGCTCACTCTCTCTCAAAATAAATAAACTTTAAAAAGCAAACTTTATTTCTGCACAGATTTTTCCTAGCTCATCCCTTTGTGGCAATAAACACCAATTAGCACAGTGATTGATATAGGCCATTTGCTCAAGCATACCCAAGAGAACTGTTTCTTTCCTTGGGACTCCTTCGGAGGTGACCCTTAATAAAAGGCCTCACCTCTCATGCTGCTTTAGAGATTTTAGATTTCTACCACTACCCAGTAATAACCTCAGAAAAGGAGAAACCTGAAGTTAGCATTTATTTCTTTTAGTATTAAATTGATGCTACTGCATTTAGAGTAAGTGATATTTCTACAAAGATAGAAGCAGAGAGACCGGTTGGGAGATTCTTGGTGGCTGAGACCAAAGCGGAGGCAGAAGAAATGGAGAAAAGTGTATGGATTTTACACTTAGGAGATGTTCTTAGGAGGTGGAATTGACAGGTCTTGGTGTGGTAGATTTCATGTAGGAGGCAACGGAGAAAGAATCCCAGCTAGAGTTGTCAAATAACATACAGGGTGCCCAGTTAAATGAATTTCAGATGAATAATGAAAAATCTTTTAGTGCAAGTATGTCCCATGCAGTATTTGCTACATACTTATATTAATTTTTTTGTAATTTGTCTGAAATTCAGATTTAACTAGTATCCTGTATTTTTGTTTGCTCAGCCTGGCAGTCCTACACTCAGGTTTCTGGCTTGACCAGCTGTACAGTAGTACCATTTATTAGTCATGTTTGTAAAGAATGCTTTGGGAATTTTCGGTAGTGTATCAGAAAATGAAGAGATACTTGGTCATTAAAAGTACATTAGTATTCTGGTTAAGATTTAGATGCCAGGAACTATATTAATTTTACTGGTTTTTAAAAATGTGTTGTCGGGGTGCCTGGCTGGCTTAGTCGATTAAGCGTCCGACTTCAGCTCAGGTCATGATCTCACGGTTGGTGGGTTTGAGCCCAGCATCGGGCTCTGTGCTGACAGCTCGGAGACGGGAGCCTGTTTCAGATTCTGTGTCTCCTTCTGTCTCTGCCCCTCCCCTGCTTGCGCTCTGTCTCTCTCTCAAAAATAAGTAAACATTAATGGGAGGCCTGGGTGGCTCAGTTGGTTAAGTGTTTGACTATTCGTTTTAGTTCAGGTCATGATCTCACAAGTTTGTGAGTTCGAGCCCCACATCGGACTCCGTAGTGACAGTGCGGAGCCTGCTTGGGATTCTCTCTCTCCTCCTCTTTCTCTGCCCGTCCCTGCTCACTCTCTCTGTCTCTCTCTCAAAAATAAATAAACTTAAAGTAAATAAAATAAACATTAAAAATGTTAATTAAAAAATGTGCTGTTAGGTCTTAATGAAGATCAGTGGAAAACATTTTTAAAAGGCAACTCGTGTCTTTCTTTGGAGTTGTTGGAAATAACGCGTCCAGTGGGTTAGCAGATAAGGATATTTTACAAACTGCTGCATTTAAGATTTTTCTATTTCAAGATTTAGGAGTAGGTTAACTGTTAAATATTTTTATCTTCACATCTAGAGTGGTATGATGGAAGAATAGCTATTTTTTTCTGGGGTGATACAGAAATTTAGATAACCTAAGGCATACTCTATTGGGGAGTCAAATTTTTCTCTAAGGTTGTACAGCAAATTACTTAGCTATAGCTTACAAGCTGTCATTCTAGGATAAAACATTAGTGATCGTGAATTCTATATTGGGCACACATGTTTCATTAATACTTTTACATAAGACACTTCTTCAAATTCATCTTTGCCTCAAACATTCCATGTGTGTTTAATTCCCTTGGTTATGCTGATCCCAAATTTCTTGGCTGATGTTAAATATCTTTTACTTCAAGTGTTATCAGTTGATTCTGTATTTATTATACTAATGATGCTGGTTGAGAGGGCCAAGTGACTTGCTGTACTCCTGTTTATTCTTTCATTTCCGAGACTGAGCATCCCATTCTTTCAGTATCTCAATTGGGATGTGCCCGGTGTTGAATTTGGAGACTTAACTGCGGAATCAGCAGTTAGAATGCTGAAGGGTTGAAGGAAATCTGCCTGTGACTCAGAAATAGGACGTGTTTTTCTCACATAAGAGCAAACAAAAAAACAGTGGGAGAAAAAATAAATGCTGTAAATATTTTGAGTAATTTAAAATTTACATTGGCTTTACCCAAACTACATTACTAGCCCTTCACCTTATGCCCTCATTGCTGTCTGACATTAATTTCCTCCAAAATGGCTACTGTTTAAGAAGACACAAGAGAATGCTTATACATTTTGAGTGGATTTGCTGTATGATTTTCATTAAGGAAAAAAAAATTTTTTTAATGTTTATTTATTTTTGAGAGAGAGAGAGAGAGAGGCAGAGAGAGGGGGGGACAGAGGATCCAAAGCTGGCTCTGCACTAACAGCAGTGAACCCGATGCAGGGCTTGAACTCATGAACCGTGAGATCATTACCTTAGCCAAAGGTGGATGCTCAAACTTGCCTAGCTTCCTAGGCGCCCCAAGAAAATCTTTTTTAATTTTGTTTTAATATTTATTTAATTTTGAGAGAATAGAGTGTGAGCAGAGGAGGGGCAGAGAGAGAGGGAGACACAGAATCTGAAGCAGGCTCCAGGCTCTGAGCTGTCAGCACAGAGCCTGACGCGGGGCTCGAACTCACAGATCATGAGATCATGACCTGAGCCGAAGTCGGACGTCCAACTGACTGAGCCACCCAGGTGCCCCCCCCCCCCCCAAGAAATTTGTTTTAATGTGATATAAAATGGGTATGGCCATTTAATGAATTCATTGCTTGTTTTATTTTCCTATATACCATTGTGATTTCATCTTTTACCCATCAGACATGTAAAATTGTGATTTAACATTTATAACTCAAAAGATTTTGAAAATTATTTTGTTTTTCATTTTTAATTTGTGTTTAGTGAGTAAGGTCTGTATAATACTAATGCTTTGAAATTATTATGACTTAGGTTATAGTTGTTTGTCACAAACTGATGTGAGGTTGAAAATAGATGTACATTAATATTGATATAATATCTGTATATCTGTTATGTTAATCTTGTTAACTGTGTTTAGATCTTCTTTTTCCTTAATGAATTTTTTTGATTGACTTACCAGTTACCGAGAGATGCTTCATGATGCAAACTTTGACTAATATTTCCATCAATTTTTGCTTATATTTTCAGGGGTTGTTATTGAGTATGTAAGTTTAAAATTGCTATCTTACAAAATTGAATCTTTAGTCAATATATGATGACTTCTTCTAGGAATGATTTTTTTTTTCTGTTTTGTTTGATATTAATATAACTCTATCAGTTTTGTTTGGGTTATTTGCATTATATGGAATTTTTCTTTTTTTTACTTTCAACTTTTCTGTGTCCTTAGGTTTTAGACGTATTTTTTACAAATAGCTTTATAGTTGGATTCTTTAATAATAATTTTTGTCTTGAAAGATTAATTTAGTCCATTTATATTTATTATGGTACAGATATATTTGGATTTATTTTTATTTTTTTATTTTGTTCTTTAATTTTTTTCTTATTTTTTTCCTTCATTTGGATTAAGACTCTGTTCTCTTTCATCTTTCCTGAAGAATATGGTAACTTATATATTCTGTTTCTGTTTTTCTAGAGCTTACCTTGAAATTTTAACATTTATATTTAGCTTAAGATCTGAAGCTAATCATTCTCTTACCATCCCACCCCACTCCCCGCCACCTTCCTAACAATATAAGGACCTTGGAATACTTCTGTCCCATCCAAATTATAGTCTCTTATTGTCTAGTATTTTCAGTCTGTATTTTAAACCTATAAATTAGATTTTACAATTGTCTAGTTTATGTTTATATAGTTTTACATGCATGTTTACCATTGTCTTAGTTCAGCATTCCTTCTTGCCTATCATATCTTCCATGTAGAATTATTTTCTCTTTCCTGAAGAATATCCTTTAGAAGTTCCCCTAATGGTACTAAACTCTTCTTGTCTGTCTGAACATGTGCTTATGTTCTTGTTTTGGAAATCAGTCTTGCTAGATGTATACTTTTGGCCCTTGAACAAAAGGGGGTTTGGGACACCAACCCCCTGCGCAATCAAAAATCTATGACAAAATCTTTGACTCTCCCCAGACTTAACTATTAGATAGCCTACTGTTGACTGGAAGCCTCCCCAATAACAAACAGTTGATTAACAAGTATTTTGTGTATCATATGTATTATATACTGTATCCTTACAATAACGTAAACTAGAGAAGAAATGTCATTAAGAAAATTATAAGGAAGACAAAATACATCTACAATACTGTGGTATATGTATTGAAAAAAATCCACATATAAGTGGGTCAGCACAGTTCAAACCCATGTTGTTTGGGGGTCAACTGTAATTTTCTCAGCAGTTTGAAGATTGCGCAAATGAAGGGAGATATCCAGGGAATATGCACCCGACTTGCTGAAGCATTTTTTGGTGGAGGGGATCTCAGCTCCCAAACTAAGAGAAAAGGTGTGCCTTGCCCCAAGGTACAGCTCTTAGCTACGTGGTAAGATCAGGCTTCAGACTCCAGGAGAAACCTGGACCCCATGGAATGACCAGGAGCCAGGAAACAGTAGAGCTGTGTTGTGATGGAGACTTGACTCACCATCCAGCTCAGCGTTTGTGGCTATGCGTTGGCCTCGCCCCTTCTCTGACCTGACTGGGGCTGGTAAGCCTTGCACTTGAGGCCATATGATATGGCAGGATAGGGACAGGATTTGATGTATTTGTGCCCGTGGTTAAGGAACCACCAGCACTTTCCCTGGCATAATTAAGACACTGGGGTCCAAGCCTTGCGTTTGTCTGGACTGTTTGACATAGAAGCATAGTGGGTTTGTGTGGAGCTTTGCAGGAGGCTACTTTTTATTCTAGAGGAGACCAGCCTGCCACAAACCCCTATCATTTTTTTAAAAACAATTTTTAATGTTTGTTTATTTTTGAGAGAGAGAGAGAGAGAGAGAGACGGACTGTGAGTGAGGGAGGGGTAGAGAGAGGGGGGAGACACAGAATCTGAAGCAGGCTCCAGGCTCCAAGCTGTCAGCACAGAGCCCAACGTGGGGCTGAAACTCAGGAACTGTGAGATCATGACCTGAGCCGAAGTCGGTCGCTTAACCGACTGGGCCACCCAGGCACCCCACAACCCCCTATCATTTAAGTCTGATTGTTCTTTGTAACATTGATCTCTGTCTTTTCTCTGGCTGCTTTTAAGATCTCCTCTTTGTAGTGCTTTGCTGTTTGTCTGTATAAAAATTTCTTTTTATTCACCTGTCCTGATTGGTATTTCAAAAGCTGAAACAGTTTTAGAAAATTTGGAGCCAGGCCTTCAGCTCTTAGGATATTACTTTTATTTCTCGTAAAGTCTCTTTAATATGTATTTTTCTGTGCTGCCTTATGGACTCTTTAAATCTATCTTACATTTTACATTTTTTTCTCTAGTTGCCTAATTTGCTGTCTATATCATTAGTTTGTTCTAATTTCAATTATTTTTAAATTTCTAGTTTTGGGGGGGGGTCATTTATAACTGCCTGATCAGTTTTGATAAAAGTCTGTTTCTCTGTTATACTTTTGATGTCCTTCTGTTTCTTTAAACTTCTCTATTGGAGTGCTTAGATATAGGAAATAAGCTATCTGTAGCTTATACATGTTTGATTGAATAGTTTGTTGCTTGTATTGAGCCTCATTCAGTAATTTTGTTCCTTATTTTATGATTTTTTGATTGTGTCTTCTTGTTCCTTGGAAGCTCCTTCTTGGGAGTCCTTGCAGACCTGGATTTAAGGTGGAGTTTTCTAGAAAGTATTTGCATTCATTTCTGCCTGGGGTGCTGAGAGAGACCACACTGGTTTGTCTGGAGTTTTATTGGGCTAAATAAGTAGTGTGAATTCTAGCCCCAGATGTGTATCAAGACAGGCTGGTGGTTTCACATTCTCAAGGAAGACGGACTTTGTCCCCAGCCCAGCCAGAGCCTGGGTCCTACCATCTCCCTCTGGGGAAGGGTGGGAGGTGGTTTTTATTTCCATCCTTCAAGGGTATTAACTTTAGGGATTCTAGCTTTCTCTACCCCTGTCCCCCTTCCCACTGTCCCCTCAGGACACAGGGCATATAAGTACGGGCTCTCTAATACTCAGAGTTGGGCAAACACCCAGGGGAAAAGACTGCTCCAGTGCCTGCTAACTTCTCTCTTCTGAAGCTTTTCCTCACTTTCCCATCACCTCAGACAAGCATTTGAAAAGAGATTTCAGTAATTGATCCAGCAATTTTAGAGGTTCTGTACTGAGATTGTTTCTCTGGACGTGTAATCTGCCATAATGTCTGAAATGGGATTCCTGCTGATTTGTGTAAGCCCGGGTTTATTTAGTAAATCTATAAACCCGCTGGTTAAGAAGAGGCTTGAGGTAATCTAATTTGTCTCCCTCCCCTCAATTTTATAGTAAAGTGATTTGACTAAAAGTCTAATGGCCAAGTCACGGCTGAACTAGGGCTAGAAAAGATACTGTCCTATCCGAGCCCATCTCCTGTGCCACCACAGCATCCTGCTTCTGTTTTAAAATGAGGTCTACTTATTTTTATGGTATCTCAGAAACGTAGAATGACTGAGGGACGATCGAAGCCTGGTGTACGTGGCTGTTGGTTAGCATCTGTTGTCCTCGGGGTAATCCACGGGCTGGTGGCATCAGCACTGCCTCAGAGCTCCTTAGGAAACGCGCAGTCTCAGGCTGTGCCCCAGATCTCTCGCATCTGAACCTGCACTTTAACGTGATCCCCGGATGATCGCACACACATTCACGTTGGAGAAGCACTGTTCTAGAGAACAGTAATTAAGTATTCCTCTTTTTCTTTCCTTTTCTTTTCTTTTTTTTTTCTTTTTGGTTTCTTTGAACTATGCTTCTCGACAGTTTAGGGAGTGCTCATGGAGCATCCTCCCTTGATGAGGAAATTGAAAGTCTTCGAGAGCGTAGGTGATAGTTTTGCCATTTGTTCTCAAAGATAGTTGAGACTTGAGAGCAGAAGTGATTGGCTTTACGGATGGTCAATGAAAGGGATTTTGATATCTGAACCATCTTGTCCAGGAAGTAACTGCATCTCACAAAGTCAGAGGAGAATGTAATTTCCTAGAGTCTGGCCAAGGGCTAGAGTTTTAAACTTACTCCCAAGGGAAAGGATCACAAGGGCAGATGAAATGGTGATACTGGTTACACTGGAAGACAGCAGGTAGGAGATGAAATGCTACTCCAAGGGAAGAAGGGGCAGTAATTTACATGAGAAAACAATGGGTTCAAGACCTAGAAATAACATTTAGTCACACAGATGTCTCTGTGCAATCGTGTGGACCATGAATGATAAAATGAGTCGAATTTTATTACAGAAGATGATTAACGGTGTGTCTTCGATGGTGCTGAAGCTTGGCAGGACAGGACTCCAGATTGGAAACTAGTGCTGAAAAGCTGCAGAGCTATACAAAAGGAAAGACCTGTCAGGAAGTGAGGCAGTGCACCCGAATGTCAAGAAGCACAACTGCAGGGGAATCCATGACCAGAGGGGGAAACACCCAGGGCACTTACTGGAAAGAGGAGCAGAGATCATTGCATTCACTTGTTTTAAGGCATCTGAGTGAGTGGGAAAAAATGGCGGATGTGTACCTCATGTAGATTGAAAACAGGAAATAGCACCCAGAAAATGACAAGAGACCTTACTTAGTCGATGCTTAGTGAGATACAGTTATTGTTTCTTGAGTTTCCTTGTTGAAATGTTGATTTATCTTAAGACAGAGAGCTTGAAAGCTGTGAAATTCTGAATATTAAAGAGAAATTACTGAATTAAGTAGCAGTGCTGGAAACCTTCAGGAAAAGCAGTCCATAGCAAGTTATTTGTTGTTGAAGCCCAGGGTCGGGATCAAGAAGGATTCTGTCATACATAGTATCTAGACTTTTAGAAGACAGATATTGAAAGTTTCAATGAAGAAAAAAAAAAGATAGACATTTTTACTGGACTCTTCTGGAATGGATATTGATCCAGAAAGTTGTGAAACTGTCAAAAATAAAATTCAGAACATTCATGCCAAATGGTCTTTGGTAAAGAGTTACAGAAAATCAGACAAACAACTAAACATAGGATGGTTGTACAGGTAGTGTTCCTCTGAGCTTATAATTTTTTTTTTTTTTTAATTAGCAAAAAGAAAGTTAAAGCCCCAAATGGGAATGAGTGGTGGCTTTAAAAACTGCTATAGATTAAAAAAATTTTTTTAAGTTTCCTGATGTTGAATTTAAATAAGCAGGCTGCTGGGTAGGGCCCAGGCCACTACTGTAAAATTGATTTATAACAGAGAAAGTGGTTCTTATTTTGTACTCTGTCATGACACGAACCTTCAGACTGAGAGTAACAGAATAAGCCTACGTAAGATGGGTGAAAACGTGTGCCCTCCCCTGCTGTAAGCTGCTGGGAGGGTTGGCGTTTGGGACCACAGGATCGTTTTCGTGATCTAGGAACTTTGAAAGGTGCAGAAAGAGCATACGTGCATAAGCAGGCTTCGTGCGACTTCTAGATCAGATGGATTGTTTATAAACCACTAGAAGAGGAAGTCGTTGCCACCGGTCTCTAGCACGAATCCACTGTAAAGTCACATCTTGCGAATCTCTTTTGACAGCATTCTGACTGGTCGGTCAGGAACACACAGTAGATTAGTTCATCTGAACTTCGTCAAAGAATAAGGTTTGTTCTCGTGATGTCTTTTAACAGAATCAAGAAGGGAGAAATTAATATTAGTATGACAGGTGGGATAATATGTGTGTGAGTGACTGTATTCAGACCGTCAAATGTCTTATTGGGGAAACATCTCTAATGGTGAGTCAAGGACTGTGTTCTCGCCTCGTTTGTTGAGCGTTTTTCTTAACATCCTCGTTTTCGGAGCCATTTTAGGAAGCTGACCCAAAATGCCCAGTTCGGTTAAACCAACTCTGTAACTGGGAGGGGCGCTGGAATCTAGCTTAATCCAAGCATGGTGTCAGGGTATCCAGAGTAGACATGGTAGATACAGGACTCTCGTGCCCCTTCCTGTGCCCGTGCACGCATCACTGAGGCCTCGGGGCCTTTTCTCCCATTGAGCACGTAACGCAATTCTCCTCAACACAGCGAAGCCTGTTGTACAGCTCCAACCGAGAGAACTAATCGACTAGAACAATCTTCTGGATCCATCGTGCATACTGTTCATCAGTGGAGTGTTGGGTAGGGGCCGAGTGGGCATGAACACAAGGTTGCCGTCAGGGCTGCCTAGGGTGAGCTTATTTTATGCTATTGGTTAAGTGTTGAATGGTATCCTTTAAAATTTAGGTGACATGAGGATGGGACAGCATCTTTTTCAAGAAAGTTAAGTTGCTGAGTGAGTGAATTTATCAGGAGAATCTGAAGAGCCCACCACACCTCTGTAAAGACAGATTAAACTGAGGAATCCCAGGGGCAGGGCCAAGAGCCTCGGAAAGAAATCATTTAAAGTTATAAAAGCGATTTCACAGAACCTTTTCCTCCAGGGGATGTGGTTTAAAAGTCATTGTTCAAAATACCACGAAACCTTATTGGAACCATTTTTACATACAAAAATTTTAAAGCAGGCATAACGAAACACTTCAGTAGAGAGAAAAATAAACTCAGAAAAATCCCTTCATCCTTTAACTTTAAATAATTTGGTTCTGTCCCTTTACCATGTGTTTTACGTTTCTTACAAAGTATGAAATGAAAAGTAAATGAAGCAGGATACAAGTTACTTAGCAAATGATGACTCCAGTTCTATAATGGTTGATACTATTTTTTTTAATTGTGGTAAAAAACACATAGCATAGTTTTACCGTCGTAACCATTTTCAAGTGTATAGTACAGTAGTGTTAAGTATGTTCACATTGTTGTGCAACAGATCTCTAGAACTTTTCCGTCTTGCAAACCGGGAGCTCTGTACCCACTGAAAAGCAACTCCCTGAAAAGCTGTTCTACTTTTCCCTTTACCGCCAGCTCCTAGCAACGGCCATTCTGTTTTTTCTTGGTGAGAGTTTGACTACCTCAGATGCTTCACATGAGTGGAATTTTGTAGTGTTTGTTTTTTTGTGACTGGCTTATTTCACTAGCATAATGGTTCATCCATGTTGTAGCATAAGACAGGACTTCCTTCTTTTTGAAAGCTGAATAATATTCCATTGTATGCATATATCCCATTTTCTTTATCCATTCATCATTGATGGACATTTAGGTTGTAAACAGCACTGCAGTGAGCCTGGTTATGCTCACTTGATACCTTGAGGTCCCCTTTTCCATTCTTTTGGATAAATACCCAGAAGTGGGACTGTGGATTGTGTGGTAGTTCTTTCTTTAATTTTTGAGAGAACCTCTACACTGTTTTCCATGCAGCTGCCCCATTTTACATTCCTGCCAGCAGTGGGCAAGGGTCCCCATTTCTCCACATCCTTGCCAACATTTGTTCTCCTCCTCCTCCTCCTTCCTGATGATTGATATTGGATATCTTTTCATATACTTTTCAGCCATTTGTATATCTTCTTTGGAGAAGTATCTATTAAAGTCCTTTGCTCATTCTTAAATTGGGTTAAGCTTTGTTGTTGAGCTGTAGGAGTTCTTTATATATTCTGAGTAGTAACTCCTTACCAGATATATGGTTTGCAAATATTCTTTCCAGTTCTTTAGGTTGTCTTCTCATTCTGTTGATTATTTTCTTTGCTGCACAGGAGTTTTTAAGTTTCAGGTGGTCACATTCATTTATTTTTGCTTTTGGTGTCCTGTCCAAGAAATCATTGCCAAATCAATCTCAAATGATCTTTAAAAGTGTTCCAAGGCCACACAATAAGAAAAGAACAGTCTTTTCATGGGGCGCCTGGGTGGCTCAGTCAGTTGAGCATCCAACTTTAGCTCAGGTCATGATCTCGGAGTCTGGGAGTTCGAGCCCTGCGTCGGGCTCTGTGCTGACAGCTCAGAGCCTGGAGCCTGCTTTGGGTTCTATGTCTCCCTCTCACTCTGCCCCTCCCTCGCTCACACTCTCTCTCTCAAAATAATAAGTAAATATTAAAAAAGTTTTTGAAGAAAGAAAAGGACAATGTTTTCAACAAATGGTGCTGGGAAAACTGGATTTCCACATGCAAAAGAATGAAGTTGGGCCCTTACTTTAAAATCGCATACAAAAATTAACTCGAGATGGATTGCAGGCCTAAAATGCAAGACCTGAAAGTACAAAACTCCTAGAAGACTTGGGGGGAAGCTTCATGACACTGGATTTGGCAATGATTTCTGCAGATCACTTTGGGTAGTATGGATGTTTTAACAATATTAAGGATAGGATTATATATGTATATATGTTTATTTTTCTTTTTAAAAAACTTAGTGTATAATATAATTATTCCACAAGCCTGTACGTTACTCGGTGCTCATCACAGGTGTGTTCTTAAATCCCTTTACCTATTTCAGCCACCCCCCAACCCCTCCCCTCTGGCAGTCACCAGTTCTCTGTATTTAAGAGTCTATTTTTTTCTTTGTCTCTTTATCCTGTATTCATTTGTTGTGTTTCTTAAATACCACATATGAGTGAAATCATATGGTATTTGTCTTTCTCTGATTAATTTCATGTAATTTAATACCCTCTAGATCCATCCATGTTGTGGCAAAGAATAGGGTTATATTTTAATAATTATATGGAAGAGCCGATTGTCTATGAAGGTTCTTTGTGCTTCATAGCAATAAAATTGTGCCATTGTCTTACTAAAGATACTTATCTTATTTTACCTTTTCTCTTAAGAGGAGGAGTGGGGACCAAGAAGGGGAAGGAAGGATTATATAGCTCCAGCCCAAGCAAAGGTTTTTAGGTCATTAAGACACAAGCTAAAAACAAGGGCCAAGGTAACTAGGAAGTATGTCTCTGATTTAAACCTTCGTGGCAATTATCTGAAGCATCAAAGGACTGTTCTAGCAATCCTAACTCTGGTGATTGTATTCAACTTCAGAATAAGAATTAATAGTGAGCATTTGCCTTTGAGCTCTGGCATTTTAGCCAATGATTAATTCTTGTTCATGGACTTAAAGACATAGAATAAATAGGCTAATAAAGAGTTACCTATGAGGATGGTAAAGCTGGTTCCTGCTGTCATTATTTTTAATTTATGAGTTATTTGTCTTTTGGTTCAGGTTTTCTTTGTAACGAGCAATGTCTTGTTGTCTGGATGTAATGGCTTTTTTGTAAGTATATTATAGGTTTTTGAGCTCCTGTTCTCTGTATTATGTCTAGAACTTCACATTGTGTTCTTCCGCTTGTTTTGCTCTAGTTCCTTCATGTTAGAGCCTGGTGATCTTGAGTTATCGATTCGTATTGAAGCATGAAGCATGTAATTCTGTGTCACTGTGGGCAGGCCCTTTCTGGTGGGCTCCAGTAAGGGATGATATTGTAGAGACCCGGCTCCTTCAAGTACTCCTATCCATAGGTCTTTTCTCTAAAGCTAGTCGGTTTTTTCCTAAAAATAATCTGCCAAACTGTTGCTTGGAGTGGTTATGTGTTCCTACTTTTTCCTTAATCACTCTCTTTTCACGCCGTACGTAGCCTTGCTCTCCACTGTGCTTGGTGTCTGCTTTGGAGCCTCTTACTCAGTTTTTGTCTAGAAAAACCTGTGCCAGAGCGAAGTAGGATAGGCATCAGGGGAGGAATCTGGGCTACTGACTCATCCAGACTTCGGGCCATGCCCCCCATGCTTCCTCCCTATCTTCTTGGTACCTGATTCCTGCAATTTCAGGACTTTTTGGAAGTCCTGTGACTTGAGTTGGTTTTCTACCGATTGGTATCTTCTACTGGAGGCATCTGCCGTTCTGGTTTCCGATCTCTGGCGAGTCCTCCCATCTGCTTTCCATTTCTTACATATTTGTTGCTCTTGTCTTTGTGACTCTTCAGTTTTCTTTGGTCTGAGGTCTTACAATTTAAAAAATATTTTCATTCACATGTTAGTGGAGCAGAGATAGACACACATTCTTGATCTGCTATGTATATCAGAGATACCTTCCTCCAACACACCAGACCTCCAGTCCCACACTGCCCGTGAGAGCTTTTCCTGACCCTGTAGAATGCCGCCAGTGTTGCCCGATGTCACCGCAGAACAGACAAAACACTTGCTTTCAGTTATTTGCCATGTGTTTATTTCTGTGGCCATACAACTGAATTCATACTTTTAAAGCACTTAAAACTTTTAAAAGATCTACATTTCAGTCCTCTTCTGTTCAGTTTACTTACTTACTCAACACCAAAGCATTGGACTGTATCTAAAGATCTGACTCTCAGAATCATATGATCTTGTAGAAGTCGTAAGATAAACCCAACTAACCAGAAGGTGGAACACTAGAACGGGAGGAGGGGTGCAGTCTGAAGGGGAGGTGGGGACGTCTGGTGGTCGGTCAGAGGAAACAAAGGATGAAAAAACTCCATAGATGGGAAAGCCCCAGGTTTTGTTCAGGCAAGAATAAGTTTTATTTCAAAAAATTGGGGGGTTCTCAGGCACCTGGGTGGCTCAGTCGGTTGAGCGTCCGACTTTGGCTCAGGTCATGGTCTTGCGGTCTGCGGGTTCGAGCCCCACATCGGGCTCTGTGCTGACAGCTCAGAGCCTGGAGCCTGCTTCGGATTCTGTGTCTCCCTCTCTCTCTGCCCCTCCCCTGCTCTTGCGCACGCTCTCTCTCTCTCTCTCAAAAGTAAATAAACATTTCAAAAAAAATTTAATATAAAATTTGGGGGTTCTCCTAAAGGAGTTAAAAAATCCACTTGTAAATAATTTTATTTGTGTTATTTTTGGCTTGGCCAGGTAGGTCTGTCTGTCGCTTTCTCCCAGTGACTAGAGAAGGGTTTCTGGTATAGGATCTACACTTAATAAGTACTTGTTGATTTAATGAATGGAAAAACGCTTTGAGAACAGATGCTTTAAATATTCTGCTTTCTTATACTTAAAAAAAATAATAAACATGAGGTTTCGTTTTGTTTGCTCTGGTTTTTCCAAATTTAGATTTTCCTTGCTCCTACTTAACTTGGAGGAATACTACTTTGAACAACATACAGCTAATCATATTCAGAGCAAAGGTGGTCACAACGAAAGGTAAGGAAGATTTTTGGATCTTTACAGAGTCACAGACCTTTTCCTTGCCTGATGTTTTAAAAATTAAATGTATGATCTTGCAGATTCTCCCCCCTTTTGTACTGGGAACATAATGAGAAAGGAGGCCTTACAAGTTGCTGTCATACTTCAGATTTTTCTAAAGCTAAGAAGTAGTGTGTATGAATTCCTCTAATATGGGTGCTTAAATCAGCTGGATAGGACTAGGCTTCATTATTCCATCTTTTTTTTTTTTTTCATGTGTCACTTTTGTACTTATACTCTCAATTATTTGGGTTATGGTGTTATAAGGTAATGATCATAAAACACCAGAGTGGCATAAAAATCAGTACTTTCAAAATGAATAATTTGATCTGAAGTAGAAGTGAAATCAGTTTTCTGAATATTGTAATAGTTACAGCTTATTGCTATAAAAACAGATTCAGTTTCTTTGGCCATACCTTTTGAAAGCTGTGTACAAAAATTTATAATGAAATTTTTTGTTTAAAATACCAACTTGAAATGCATAAAATCAGAGTTGTTGCAGCAAAGTTGTTTTTGCTTATGGTTTCCTTTGAGAGATGTCCCTTAACAAATACAGGCCACAACTTGAACATGCTTTGATACTAGTTAAATTCTTTAATATTTATTGTTCTTCAGGTTTTATTTTGAAAGGGCCATCAAAGCCGTGTGGTGTTTGTTTGGATACAACCTAAAGTGAAAATTACTTAGCTTTTTGTTTGGGAGAAGTGGCTAAGTCTAAGTCTGGGGCAGGAAGGGTACAAGTTGACCCTGGAGTGTCTGTCCTATTGGGGAGGAAGGCAGGCATCAGAAACTACTGTGCATTGAATGTCTGTTTCCTTAGCATTCAAATTAGATAATTACTATTCCTTGAAAGTAAGACCTTGTTTTCTTACTTCCGGAATTTTGCTCATATTCTTTTCCTTAATTTCATACCTTTGTTTTTCCTCCCAATACTCCTCTGCCCTATATCATAACAATGTCTTGCTTAAAATTAAGTACGGTAAAACCTTGATTTGTGAGCGTAATTCATTCTGGGAACATACTTGTAATCCAAAGCATTTGTACATTAAAGCAAATTTCCCCATAAGAAATAACAGAAACTCAGATGATTCATTCCACAACCCAAAAATATTCCTATAAAAATGATTACAATACTGTAATATTATATAAAATAATAAAGAAAATACAACATCTAAAGAAAAATATATTAACCTGCACTTACCCTTGAAAACCTTTGTGACTGGTGTGAGGGAGACAAGAGAGAGGAGGGTTATTGTGTAGGACAACTTTCACTATCACTAACGGATGTTGACTACAGTACAGTATTAATAAATTCTTGCCATGTACTGTATTTAATGTAACCGGCAATAAGGCTGCAGAGGAGAGGGTCTCTATCTGCGGGTAGCCTGACCTAGAATGAAGCAAAGCGTTCCTAAGCTGACTCTCCTGGAAAAGCAAAGGACTATGCTGTGAAGTGACAAAAAATACCCTAGTGCCCGTTGCGGGCACCTTCCAACATTCTGAAAAATCACTGATTTCTGCCGAACACCGTGGCTTGAGACCGAGCATCCGTGGGGAGACGATCACCCACGATCCCGTAGAGAGCGAGAAAGAGAGACAGAGAGAGAGAAAAGAACCATTGGGTCAGTGGTGATCATGTGATGTTCGGCGTCATGTACTATTCATATTGCAAGACGTTGCTCGTTTATCAAGTTAAAATTCATTAGAAATGTTTGCTCGTCTGGCAGAACGCTTGCAGAACAAGTTACAACCCAAGGTTTTACTGTACGTTTGTTTCTTATTAAAACACACATGTAAGCTAGCAAACTGAAACCTATTTTTCTACGTTTTAAGTTACCATTAGAGTACATTGGTATAATCCACGGAAGTGAATTCGGTGATATCTAGCAGCATGGCATGTGCATTAACCTGTTGATCTAGCAAGGCTGCTTCTAGGAAGCTGTCTCAGGGGTACCGTGGGAAATATATAAATGGATCCATGAACAGGGTTATTTACCATAACGTTGCTTGTAATAGCAAAATACTGGAAAGAGTCCAGTGACTGAAGAAGTTGTGCATAGTGCTGTGGAGTTGTCTCCGGCATGCATTCAGTGCAAAAAGTGAAGGGCAGAATACTGGGTACTGTATGCTATCTTTCACATAAGAATGGAAGGAAATAATTTTTTGGCTATATTTTTTAAAAATTAAAAATTTTTTAAATTACACATTTTAAAAAGCATAAACTAAAAGGTAATGAAAATGATTACACAGAAGAAGGAGCGATGGGGGAATAATATAAAATGACAACTAGACTTCTCTGAGTGTCCCTTATTTTATATCCTTTGCTTTTGGAACTATAGAAATATTTTGCATAAATTTTTTTTAACATTTATTCGTTTTTTGAGAGACAAAGAGAGACAGAGAGTGGGGGGCGGGGGGTGGCGCAGAGAGCAAGGGAGACACAGAATCCGAAAAGCAGGCTCCAGGCTCTGAGCTGTCCTCACAGAGCCCGATGTGGGGCTCGAACTCACAGACTGTGAGATCATGACCTGAGCTGAAGTCGGACACTCAACCGACTGAGCCACCCAGGCGCCCCCTACCCATATTTTAATATAGAATTGAACTTCAGAAGAAACAGCAAATCCTAAAAATGAAAAGAAAATGAAGCAAATGAACTTAACTACATATAAGTTGAGGGGTAACTACAGTAATTTGTGTCTCTGGTGAGATGCAGCCTGAGTAGAAAAAGAATTGCAAAAAAGGTGGCAAATGTTTTAGTAGTAATATTGTTGTTAGTATTTTTGGTATTATTATTTTGAAACTTCGTTATTCACACACGCACGTAGATTTATGTGAAGCAAATGAGTAGTATGTTGATGCTGTGACAGAGACTTTGAGTACGAAAGAGATACAAATCCAATCGTAAAGGAGTTAAGTTAAAAGCCTGATCTTACTTTTGAATTGGAAACATTTATGTGGATTCATACACTTTTCTTTTAAAAGAAAGCATTTTCTAGCTCTCCCCTCAGAAAAGTAAGAATCAAGCAGTTTTCCTGCTTTCTCTGTACAACTTGTACTTTTAGGGTAACCAGATCGCAGATAAATACTGTCAAGTTGTTCTCTATTAATGAATTCTAGATAATAAACACAGAAAGAATGATAAAAATTTCAGTTCCTAATGAGCAATGGGATCAGGATGGCCAACTATGGCCCCGGGTTCAAAATCTGGCCTGCCACTTCTCTTAAATTGCATTGTTGTTCTTTTAGTTAATGGTTTGGCTATGTACTTTCTAGTTAAAATGTATTCTAGTTCTTTGGTGACTTCTGTTATGTTCGTGAGCAATAATCCTTTGTATTTTGATCCCTAGGAAAATCAGAGGCTCCTTAAAAATATGTTCAAAATCAGTTATTTTTGAACCAGATGCAATATCCCAGCCCATCATTAAGGTAAATGCATCTTAAATGTGAACAGAGACATTCCTACTCTTTGTGTATATCTTACCTTTGCTTATTTTTATAATGTTTCTCCCTCAATTTTATCCAGATTCCTTTGAGAGATTGTATAAAAATAGGAAAACATGAAGAAAATGGATCTAGTAGACACTTTACAAAGTATGTCTTTGTCAGTAACTTTTTCTGTAACAGTGAAACTATTAATTTTACTTCTGCCAAAAAATTCTGTATATTTAATGACTTTTATCTGCGTTGTAGGGCAAAATCTGGGGCGATTTCACTCCTTTTCAGTCAGGTAAGAAGCACATAGTGAATATTTTTTTCTTAACCTGAGTAAAAACACGCACACACCATTTTGGGTTGTTTTAGCACAGTGAAATTATTGGTAGAAATCTCAGACGAAGACTGCTGGAATAGATCTTTAAATGCTTTTAATATTGAACCATTGAGAAATATTCTCAAAATTTTTTATTTATTTTTGAGAGAGAGAGAGAGCGAGCGCACAAGCGGGGGAGGGGCAGAGAGAGAGGGAGACACAGAATCCGGAGTAGGCTCCAGGCTCTGAGCCGTCAGCCCAGAGCCCGATGCGGGGCTCGAACCCACGAACCGTGAGATCGTGACCTGAGCCGAAGTCGGACACGTAACTGGCTGAGCCACCAGGGGCCCCGAGAAATATATTTTTTTAAAGCTGTGATCACTAATGAGATCCTTAATGTTTATAAAGTCGTGTGATGCCCGCAGGCTTGTGGTTTCGTCCTGAGGATCATGATGGTGTCCGTGGGTTGAGATGAAACCACCGCAGCCCCCCCCTCGTCCCCTCCTCCCCCCAGGCCTCCTGGCCACTTAGTCGGTGGGGGCCAGCAGCACAGCACTGAAGTAGGATCTCGGCTTGACTCATGGTGACAGCAGGCCACCAGCTCAGGATGTGCCGGCTTGTACAGTGATGAGGCTTGGGGTCATGACCTCTTACTCATTCCAGATGTATTCCGTGTACAATGATGTACCCAGTGCCGTGCTTACTGCCAGCAACACAGAGAAAATTAAAATACGGTTTTTCTCCCATCATATACTTAGTTCGTTCATAGATTTTTTTTTTTTTTTTTTTTAACTTATAAATAAGAAAGGAGTCAAGGGCCTCTCCCACTTGCTTTTTGCTCTGGATTTTACCTTTTTTATCTTTAAAATGAGAGGGTTAGAGATCACGTTGCCCCAACTGTCTGCAGAGGCCTAGTTCCATGAAGTGGATTTTCTCAAAGGGAAATCATTCCACGGTCAAGTAAGCGTAGGAGGGACATGATTGGAGCAGAGGCTGCTCCGGTGGGTTTTTTTCAGATCACCTACCCCTTCTGTTCATGGAACAGTTTTTTTTTTTTTTTTAAGTTTATTCATTTATTTTGAGAGAGAGAGCGAGCAAGGGAGGGGCAGAGAGAGAGGGAGAGAGAGAATCCCAAGCAGGCTCTGTGCCCAGCACAGAGCCCGACATGGGGCTCAAACTCACGAACTGTGAGATCATGACCGGAGCCAAGATCAAGACTTAGACACTTAGCCGACTGAGCCATCCAGGAGGCCCCATGGAACACTTTTTAATGTGTATTGAAAAGTGTTTTATGAAAGCAGGGAGATAAACAGATGAGGTGATTTTCTAGGTCTACCTTCCATGATTCAGTTAGTTTCCAGGAAGAAAACATTTGAAACCAGCCTATCTTTGACTTCCTGTTGTTTTACCTGGTATAAATGAAAACAGTTAAAGCCATCTATTACTTTGGAGGTGGGGTGGGGGGAACACCATAATTCTGGCCTGCACCTGTGCTCTCATTATTTCTGTAGTATCATCCTACATCATAGCTTTGTTCTAGAAAGTCCACTTCTTGAAAGGAAGAGGTACTTTCTCAATTGGAAGCGTGGTTTCCATTATACAAATGATCCATTTTAGTCATTTACAGACTTAGTAGCAGAGGTCTCGTGTCAGACTAACTCAAAATCAGCTTAAGTATACAATTAAAAGCAGCTCAACTTTTGTGGCTTTTGATTACTTTAAGAGGTCACACTTGTTTCAGAACTATGTTATGGTTCTTTAGGCTTTAGAGAGTAGGTGTTTGTGTAAATAATAGTTTTTATTCATGCATTTATATATTCAGTATATATATTCACGGCTTTGAAGGCATAGGGAAGAATAAAGTATTCAAAGCCCCTCTCCCCATGGACTTTACTGTTTGATGGGGGCAACAGACAATAAGCAGACATCTTCTGTACTGAAGAAAATGCAAACAGGACAAAAGAATTGAGAATGATGAGGAAGCAGGAGCTGCTTTAGAGAGAATGGGCAGCGGTGCCTGGCCGCAAAGGCACATGGGAAGGCACACCACTCAGAAGGGCTGAGGGAATGAGCCAGGCAGCTGCCGAGTGGTGGGGGCCTGAGAGGCGAAGGTCCTGGCAGGTGGCAGGCTCAGTGTGGGTGAACGTGCCTGGGGCGAGGGATGAAGGGCAGCGGGGAAGGGAGGTGGAGCAGTGGTGGGCTCTGTGTCACGGAGGCCCTGTGGGGTAATAAGCAGTCCACATAAAGCACAAAAGAGAATAAATAACCCCTGCCAGCTGAGTTGTGTGTGTTGGTAAATCTCTTGGAGGCTGGGTAGGGAATGTGCTGTAGGGGGCATGAGCGGAAGCAAGGAGAGCCTTGAGGGGTATTGAGAACCTGGAGGTTTTAGTCCAGGATGGTAGCAATGGGAGGGTGAGAGGTGGCCAGTGTCTGGATACATGCTGAAGAAAAACCTAACAGGTGTACTGATGGGTTCGTTGCAAGGTACAAAGGAGAACAGTCAGGAATGACCCCCAAAAAGGTGGATAGCAAGGCCCTTCATTGCTGTCAAGGAGCCTGGGGAAGAGCAGGCTCTGTTGAGAAGGTGACCTCCGAGAGGAAAAGTCTGCCGGGCCTCGGGAGCATTGGTCTGGGTTTCAGGGAGAAGGCTGAGGCGACAGACATAAGCTGGGTGAAGCCCTGGGCCTGGATGAGGTTTCTAGGGGCCGGGTGTACACAGAGGGGCCTGAGGACTAGACCCAGCAAGTCTGCCTTGGGAGGTTGGGAAGAGAGAGGGTCTGAAGGAAGACAGAAGGGGTAGCGGGCGAGGCCACGGAGGGCTGGGAGCCGGTGGCTGGAAGCCAGCTGGACAGCTGCTTCAGGAAGAGCCATCCTGAGCTCCGAGAAACAGAACCCAGGAAATGCTCAGAACAGACCCTTGAGTTTGGTGACCTGGAGATCTGGTGCACCTTTTATGACCTCAGGAGTGGATTCACCCCTGTAATGTGTGATGTGGCTAAAAACCCACCCAGGGCCCAAGAGAAAGTACCGTCAGCTCTTGCAAAGAGTTTTGCCACAAAAAGGAACAGAAACAGTAAAATGAGGATATAAGACCCAAGGGAGGGTTCTTATCTCTTGTTTGTTTCAAATGTGAGAAAGTACAGCAAGCGTTATCACCATAGGAGCCGAGTGTCTGAACAGCTGGCAGGTGGAGGGAGGTCTACATTTTGTGGCCTAGTAGAGTGACCGCTTCTGAGGGCCCGGGCACACCCATCATCATGGCAGGAGGGAAGGCAGGGAGACGGGTAGGGCTCCATGTTGACGGCCCTGGTGGGTGGCATTGCTCCTTGGACATGGTTGCTAACATACAGTGTAGGCAGGTGACCAGTGCGTGTAAGACACCCTATGCCCAGATCACCTACAGAGAAGGGAAGTTTCTTTATGTTAATAAGCATATCTCATACCACAGTGACTTTGTTTTACCCGTTTCTTAGAAAATTGGCACTTCGATTAGCTTCCTTCCTCTTTCTGCTTGGTTACTGGGTACAGGTCATGACATTCGTAAAACATCTTGGGGATTTTACTTACCCGGCAGTGATTGCTACCTTGCTGCCTTGATGAATCCCTTTTTAAAATTTGTTATCCTAACACTACAACTTTAAAGCCATACTAAGAGCAATGCAAGTGCTTTTGGAAATAGAGATTATGTTCACACTGCTTTAAATTTGATGCATAATATCTTAATTTATAGTAACTTATTACTGAGAATTTTTAATTATCTCACACGTAATTGATTTGTCCTTCTCAGGTATATTTCATTAAAGAACACAATATTGTTGCGCCGTATAAAATAGAAAGGGTAAGTAAAGCTTTTCATTTATTCCCGGCACTTTATATAGTGATTTTAAGCAGTAAGATTTTGTGATTTTATTAACATCTTTAATCGAATAGAAGAATAATAAAGAGTATTTAAAGCTTGTTACCAGCAGTTATAACAGAATTACCCAAGGGAGCCATAGCCTTTAGTCCAAGAGATTTCAATAAATTTTTGACTTAAAAAAATAAATGTGTCTAATAGGGGGGAGAAATAAAGCTTAAATTATTAGATTAGCAATTGAAATCAGAATGTGTGTCATTTATAAGGTTATTTGCTAACTGTATTTTTTAAAATGTTTAAGAAATATTTATAGGATATAAAATGCCCTTGAGAGCTGAATAATAATTTATAAATTGTCTTAATTGAGAGAGCTATGAGTATACTTACATACATTTCTGGTTTTCCAGGCCTTGTCAAGGAAGCATAGGCATCACATTTAACCGTTCTGTACATCACTTCATTCTTTGGCTTCAGCTTAATATATAGTAAAGGGGTAACTCCTACCAAAAGAGGGTTTTTACGGGACCTGCATTCAGGCTGGTGCTCTGCACATGGACACCACCGTGAATGAGGAAGAGCCACCCTCTCGGAGCAAACAGCCCCACAGGCTAAACCTCCGTCTGTCATAGGCCAGCCTGCAGTGTCTCAGCACTCGGGGAACTCGCAGACTACATGCTGTGGCTTTGAGGTTTATGCACAAGAAACACTGGCATTTACCAGTCAGAAACTGTAGATATGAGATTTAATTGCTCTCCACTGGTGCTGTTGGCATTTGGGGAAGGATGGTTCTTAATGGTGTGGGGGCATCCCTCACACTGCAGGTATAGACACCCTACTCACTGTTCCCCCTGGTGTTGAGTAGGACCTCAATGCACTGGGGTAGTAGGAACCCCCCCTGCCCATCCCCCCCCCCCCCCCCCCCCGCCAAGTTGAGACCACTGCCTGGGGTACTCTCCCTCCCATCGCTCTCCTGATATCCACAAAGCTGTTCTTGGTCCATTGAGAAGTTATGTAAAAGGAGATGAGGGAGGTTTCCGAAGCAGAGAAGCTCTGTTGCTTCAGCGTAAACTGGGTGTGATTTTCAGATTGAAAAAGAGGGATAGTGACATCGGTGGTGACCATGAGAGATGGCGGAATAGGAAGCCCTGGTTCCTCTCATGGAGACCCTGATTCAGTCAACAATACATGGACCACCAGTGCCTTTTGTGACAAACCTGGAAACCAGTTAAGAGGCCCTGCACCCCAGGTTAGCATGGAAACAGCCCCACTGAAGCCAATAGGGATGTTTGTAACATCCTTTCAATATAGTCCCGCCCCCAATACCGTACCGCGTGACGGGAGGGAACTGGCAGCTCCTTCCGGGAGAAGACAGGACCGTGTCCAACCGTGTGTCCGGGACTGTGTTCTGACTGTTGGGGTGGCTGCCCGAGGGACTGGCTTCAGTGTTGCCTGTGTTGGAGCGGTGACAGGACCCAGCATGCTCTAGATGCCTGGGGCCACCGACCACAAGGAAAAGCTGGGCATCAGGCTGCCGCTCCAGGGACCTGTGGTGCAGCAGACGGAGGACAGTGCAGCCCAGCAGATGCTCCCTCAGGGCTAAGAGGAGAGAATGTGACAAATCACATTAACCATCACAGGAGATATTCACCTGCCCTCTGAGCACCTAAATGTTTGAAGCAAACATTGACAGAATTGAAGGGAGAAATTGATAGCAACACAATAAAAATAGAAGATCTCAATGCCCCACTTCCTTTTTTTTTTTTTTTTTTAATGTTTCTTTATTTTGAGAAAGAGCACACAGTCGGGGAGGGGCAGAGAGAGAGAGAGAGGGAGAGAGAGAAAATCCCAAGTAGGCAAGTAGGCTCTGTGCTGTCAGTGTAGAACCTGACGCAGGGCTCGATCTCACGAACTGTGTGTGAGATCATGACCTGAGCCAAAATCAAGAGTTGGATGCTTAACCGGGTGCCCCTCGATGCCCCACTTTCAATAATAGGTAGAGCATCCAGACAGAAGGTCAGTTAGGAAACAGAGGATCTGAACAACAGTATAGACCAGATGAACCTAAGAGACATACAGAGAACACTCCACCCAACAGCAGCAGAATACACATTCTTCTCAGGAGCACAAGGAACATTCCCTAGGACATAGCACATGTCAGGTCACAAAACGAATTTAAGAAGATTGAAGTCATACCAGACATCTTTTCTGACCGTGGTGGACTAAAACTAGAAATACATAGCAGAAGGCAAGTTCACAGGCGTTACCAGCAACGACCAGTGGGTCAAAGAAGAAATGGGGCAATTAAAAAACACCTCGAGACAAAATCGAAAACGGAACATGCCTAAACTTACAGGATGCGGCAAAAGCTGTACTGAGGGGGAAGTTTCTAGTGATACGTACCTACAGTAAGGGAAGGAAACATCTCAGATTTAAAAACCTAACTACACACCTCGAGAAATGAGAGAAAACAGCCAACTGAGTCCAAAGTTGGCAGAAGGGAAGAAATAATAAATGTAGCAGTAATGTCTGGCAGGGTCTGCTCCTGCCCCCTCCCCCACCCCCCAGCTCTCATTCCAGGGGGAGGAGCCGGCAGACGCGGGCACAGCCCAGCAGAGGCATTGCAAATGTTCCTAAAGTAGTATGGTTGGGCTTCTTCTCTTCCCTTGATTTGATTTGTTTCCCTTCTTCTTAGGGCACAATGGAGTACGTTTTTGAATTGGATGTTTCAGGGAAAGTGGAAGATGTCGTGGAAACGTTGCTTCAGGTAAGCCAGCGCCTTCCTCGGGCATTCCCTGGGCAGAGAATTCAAAGCACGCTTAGGCAGAAACTTAAAAAAAGAAAAAAAAATCTTATTTATACATCTCTCTAAAACCATAATTTCTTTTCTAAATATGAAGCAGATTTACTTGAATATGTTGCATTTGAACACTGTATGTTAGGAAGAAGTCACAGATGTATCAGAAGTGATCTTACCTGTTACCGAGGAACAGAATGATTGCTGGTTTTCATTGCTTCTAAGGAAATATCTTTGTATCGTTTTGGAGAAAAAAAAATAAATTCTTGTACATTTGTATATTGTAGCTTCACAGAGCGTCCTGCCTTGACAAACTTGGGGACCAAACTGCTATGGTAAGAGTTTCTAAAGATCGGTGTCTTTTTCGTGAATTAAATTGTATTGAGGTTTCACTCCTAAATCCTTATTTTTTAATGGTTCTGTTTTAATAGATAACCGCTATTTTGCAGTCGCGTTTGGCTAGGACATCATTTGACAAGAACAGGTAAGTTTTTAATGATTTCGTTCCCAGATTCTAAAAGCAGCAGATGTCTTTGATCCGAGTGCCTCCTTTGGCCTGTCCCAGACCGCCGATGTCACCGTCCGGGCCCCCAGACCTGCATGTTGTCGGGAATGTCCCTGCCTCCGCTTCTCCATCCTGACTTGGGTCAGCCAGACAGGCCTGTGGACTGATGCTCACTAAGATCTTTCTAGGCCGTCAACTTCCGTCTTTTCACCCTGCTGTTGCCTGAGTTCAGGCCCCCACTGCCTTCACTCAGAACACTGTAGCGGCTGTGAGCTTGTCCACCTGACTCCAGTCTTCTCTTTTCCTATTCTCTCTTCCCTACCGAGCATGCCTTGAAAATGTGCTTTTTCTAAGGAACTTGATTATATCGCACGTCTGTTTAAAACTCTTCAGGATTTCCAGCTGCCCTCAGGGTAAAGTCTGAACCTTACGTGGCTTAGGTTCTAGCCCTTGTGTGTGCAGTACGTGTGGTCGCTGGTGTCCTGTGGAATTCTGTGCTCCCGCTCTTTGCATCTGTGCAGATCCTGAATCAAATGGTCTCGTCCCTCTGAGCCTTCCTGCATGTTCCCTGTACTGAGAGCATTCAGCCTCCTTCCTCTTTTGCATCTGGCTGACTCTTACTTATTCTTCTGATTTCAGCTTGGCTGAAGTCACTTGTTTCCAGTTGTTCTGGAAAGTCTTATCCGACCCTTCAAGCTGTGATAGGTACCTTACTAAGGTGTCCTGTGGGGACTGGGAAACTATATTCCTACTAGTCCGGTGATTTTTTTCATTGATTTTCTCAGCTTTTCTAAGTATACAGCATATTTCCTGCAAATAATTATGCTTTTTGTACGGACCTGTGTTCTTATTGGTTTCTTGCCTTCTATTAAGTAGATCTGCATTTCCTCTCTAATACCACTGTCTCATTGTACCTGTATAATAACTCTTGATATTTACAGGTTCAGGGCCTCACACTTTATTTTCCTTTTCAGTTTATGTCTTCGCTATTCTTGGCCTTATCCTGCACTTCTACGTGCTTTTAAGAACAGCTTGTCAAGTTCCATAAAAGAAAGCCCGCTGGGATTCTGATTGGGATTGCAGTGAATCACTCATTTATTTAGGCCTTCTTTAACGTCTTCCTTATGATTTTTCTCTGTAAAGGTCTTTCCCCACTTGTGTTAGATTTATTCCAGGGACTTCATATTTCTGACAGTGTTGTAAATGATGTCCTAAAAAGTCCTTTCCTGTTCATTGTTGATACATGGAATGCAGTGGATTTTTGTGTATTCAGTTTGTGGCTAAACTTTGTGATCAGTTCCATTAACTTTATATGTAAATTCTTTAATATGTACAAAATCTTGTCATAAATTATTACAGTCCCTGTTCACTAAATACCATTTTTATTTTAGATTCTTATTTCAGATTCCTACATTTGTAATGACTCCAGCTTAAGACAACGTAGAAAGTATTGGTTGAATAGACTCATTTATGGATTATCATATGCCAGGCTTTTGCTCCAGGCTTACGTTTATAAATGAGATTAGTTTGTAATATTCTGTTTTATTGCTATCTTTGTGAGATTTGTGACCTTACACTACATTTTAGAGTGTTGAAGCACTTGCCAGGAAAGCCATCTGGCCAATAATGTTTCTCTGTTTATGTTTGTTTGCTTCTCTTTCTGTTTCACCTATAAAGCATTAATCTTTCTTTCTGTTTTAATACTTGCAGGATATTTTAGGTAAATGGATTGCCAGGGGAAGAATAGCTTCCTTTTTAGGAAGGAAAAGGAATAAGAAGAATTAGCTTCTCTTGACCTACTTAGAATGCATAATTCTGAGTAGCGATTTTTTCAGTCCTGGGCTTCAGCATCGCATTAATTTTAAAAATGGCTCACTGTGGAGGTTTTAATTTAATCCAGCCTCCAAAATGTTAGGCTGAAGAATTTAGAAAAGAAACTTTTACTGTATAAAATGCGATATTCCCGTGTGGTATACTTCCTCTCAAAGAAAGGTAAACTTTGACCATCATAGTTCCAAGGAAATACTTTCTTATTGAAGAAATAAAAGATAACTACGTTTATTTTTCTCTACCGTTCATTCTGAAAATTTTCAAATCCTCACAAGTCCGAAGAATAAGATAATGAACAGAGATACCCTATGAGTCACCAAGGGTTAATTTGTTAACATTTTGTCAGATTTGCTTTAGTTCTTGCACGTTCTGTGTTTGTGTGTGTACAAGTATATGTGTGTGTATATATATGTGTGGGTGTATGTCTGATATTTATATTTCCTTTATACTTACATATATGTGTATATACATTATAAGTCGTGTGTACTTGTACGTAAATGTGTTACATATAAAATATTCTTTTTCAGAATCATTAGAAATTCCATTGCAAGACATGACACTTTACCCATAACTATCTCAACTTGTGTCTTTTACAAGGATCTTCTCTGGCACCCCTCCATTTTGTTACAGTACTCAAGTGGCAATCATTCTATAGCATCATGTAATTTATAGTGTCATATTCAAGTTGCCCCCATATGTACCCCAAAAATCCCCTTGAAAGTCTTTTATTTTGGACTAATTTGGGGTATAAAGGAAAGGTGTAAAGATAGCACACAGAGTTCTACAATTCACCTGCTTTCTCCTGTTGTTACATGGTTAGTCTGTCGATGTGGCCATATTTGGTTGGACAGATTCCTAGATTTGTGATTTCTTTTGTTGCTACTTAAATGTTTTCTTCCAATTATTTGTTACTGGTATGTAGAAATACAGTGTTTTGTTGTTGTTGTTGTTGTTGTTGTTGCCTGCTTTGATTTTTACATCCACCTTGTATCCTGTGACATTTCCAGGTTTACTCATTAGTCCTGGTGGGTTTCTTTAAATTGCGTAGATTTCTGTATACATAATCGTTTCATCTGTGAATAATGACAGTTTCACAGAAATCCTCATGGCTTTTATTTCTGCGTTTTGCCTCATTGTGCTGTTTAATTAATGGATGTGATGGGAGCACATACTTGCCCTGTCCTTGATCTTACTGGAAAAGGGTTTGTTTCACTGCTGAAGAAAGAGGCTAGCTCTAGGTTTTTTATAGATGCCCTTCATCAGAATGAGGAAGCTCCATTTTATTCCTGGTTTGCGGAGAGCATTTTCAATAATAGGTTTAGAGTTTTGTTAATTTTTTCTTCTGCACTTCTTGAAATGATCATTTTTTTTCCACTTTATTCTGTTAATGTTGTGAATTACATTGATTGATTCTTTTTTTCAATGTTCAACCAACCTTATTCATGGGATAAATCCAACTTGATCATAATGTATTCTCCTTTTTTTATTACTTGATATCACTAGGTTTGCTTTGCTAGTATTTTGTAAAGGATTTTTGCCTCTATGTTCATGAGGGATGTTGCTCCATAAATCTTTAATGTATCTGTCGGGATTTGCTATCAGGGTTCTATTGGCCTCATCAGATGAGTTTAGCAATGTTCCGTCATCCTGTTTTCTGAAAGACGGCTTGTCAGATTATATTTCTTTCTTAAGTTTTTAACAGAATTCATTGGTAAAGCCGTATAGGCCTGAGGGCTCTTACTCATTTATTTACTAGACATGAGACTGTGTATGTTGTCTGTTTCTTCCTGTGCCTGTTTTGGTTATGCTGTGTTTTTCAAAAAATTTGTCCACTTCATGGCACATTTATTGGTGTGAAATGGTTATTGTCCTTTTAATGTCAGTAAGATCTGTCGTGATGGTCGTCCCTCTTTCACTCCTTACATTGAAGCTGTGTGTTTTCTCTTTTCTTTCTTTGCCAGCTTTTCCAGGGCTTTGTCAATTTTATTAACCTTTCGAAGAACCAACTTTTGACTTTATTGATTTTTCTCTACTTTTCTATTTTATATAAAATGGATTTCCCCTCTTCTGATTTCCTTCCTTCAGCTTCCTTTGGGTTTAACTGTTCTTTTTCTAGCTTCTTACAAAAATCAGATCAGCAATTTTAGACCTTCTTTTTGTACTTACATGTAAATTGACCTCTAAGCATGGCTTCACCTGAAGCCCACACATTTTATGTTTTCACTGTCATTACTGCAAAAATATTTTGTGATTTCCTGTGCCATCTCTTCTGCGACCCATGGATTATTTAGAAGTGTGTTATTTAACTTCAGCCTATTTGGGGATTTTGTTATTGTTACCGACGTTTAGTTAAATACCATCTTGGTTCAGAGAATACATTCCATATGACTCCAGTCTTTTGGTACTGTTGAGATTTGCTTTCAGCCCAGCATATGGGCTGTCTTGGTGAAAGTTCCATATGTCCCTGAAAGGAAGGTGTGCTGGGCAGTTGTTGAATATAGTGTTGAGTAAATGCCATTTGGTTCCACCTGGCTGATGGTTGTTTTGATCATCTATACTCTGGCAAGTTTTTGTTGATTTGTTTTATCAGTTACCGCGAGAAGGGTGTTAAAATTGCCAGCAATGATTGTGGGATTATTCCCCTCCCATTTCTGTCAGTTCATGGCTTGTATATTAGGAAGCCACATTGTTAGGTTCACGTACATTTTGATGTGTAATGTCTTCTTTTTTTCAAATGTTTATTTTGACAGAGAGACAGAGAACATGATGAGTGGGAGAGGGTGAAAGAGAGAGAGAGGGAGGGAGAGAGGGAGGGAGGATCCCAAGCAGGCTCTGCACTATCAGCCCAGAGCCCGACACAGGGCTCAGTCTCACGAACCATGAGATCATGACCTGAGCCGAACTCAAGAGTCAGATGCTCAACCGACTGAGCCAGCCAGGACCCCTAGATGTGTAATGTCTTCTTGATGCCCTGAACCCTTCATCATTATGAAGTATCCCTCTTTATCCATTTGTCTTGAAGTCTGCTTTGTCCTCTCCTAATCTGGCCATACGAGTTCCTCATATGGTATGATGGCATGGTATTTCCTTTTCTGTCCCTCTACTTTTTTTTTTTTTTTTTTTTAATTTTTTTTTTTTAACGTTTATTTATTTTTGAGAGAGAGAGAGACAGAGCATGAACGGGGGAGGGACAGAGAGAGAGGGAGACACAGAATCGGAAGCAGGCTCCAGGCTCTGAGCCATCAGCCCAGAGCCCGACGCGGGGCTCGAACTCACAGACCGCGAGATCGTGACCTGAGTTGAAGTCGGACGCTTAACCGACTGAGCCACCCAGGCGCCCCATCTGTCCCTCTACTTTTAACCTGTCTGTGTCTTCATTCTGTTACCAGACAACACACACTTTATGTAGTTGAGTCTTGCTTTTCATGCAGTCTGACACCCTCCCTTTTTAATTGGGATGCTTAATTCATTTGTAATTATGTGTTATTAATATAGTTGCTTTTAAATCCCCTATCTCAGTATTTGTTAGCATTCCATTTGTTCTTGGCTTTTCTGACTCTCCATTCTTGCCTTCTTTGGGGTAAATCTAATATTTCTAAGTAGTCCATTTTGTCTACTGTCTTGACTTTTTAAGCTGTGCCACTTTGTATCATTTTTAGTGGTTGCTCTAGAGATTACAGTAGGCACCTGGGACCATAGTGTATCTTCGATAATATTATACTACTCTACAACAATGCTTTACAGCAGTGTATTTCCATATGGCCTCTCCTGCCCATAAGACCTGATCTTATGGTCTTATATTATATTTCTATATCTAGCATGAAGCCCATAACCACGGTGTTCTTATTTTTGCTTCAAAAAAAAAAAAATCATTTGATTTTTAAAAGAATTTAGCTACGTACATGTGTGTATGTAAACTAAATATACAGAAAAACACATCTTGTTCCATATACTCAGATATTTAAACATGTACTCATTCTGCAACTCCAGTGTGTTTAATCTAGTCTCATTTCTCCTCGGGTTGAAGAACTTTCTGTCACATTTCTTGTAGTGCAGTCCTGTTCAGTGATTTCTTTCGGAGTAGGTCTCTCTGAATATATCTTTATTTCCCCTTCATTTCTGAAGGGCATTTTTGTTGGATATGGAATTCTGGGTTGGTTTTCTTGTCACTATTTTAAAGAATTCTGTTCTTTTGTATGTTGGTGTCCCCTGTTTGCTGTGAAGTCACGTCATGTGTTGTCCTGTTGCCTGCATGTAAGGTGTAGTTTTCTCTGTGCTCATCCTGCCTGGGGACCTCACGGTTTGGGGGTAACATGAGTCTAGAACCCGTGTCTCTCGTCGGTTCTTCCGCATTCTCTCCCTCAGTGTTTCTTCTGCCCCATATTCAGTCTCTTCCCCTGGAACTGGAGTTATGCCTATGTCAGTGTGTTTTGTATATTCCCTCAGCTGTCAGATACTCTGTTCTGTTCTTTTTTTTTTTATCATTTTGTTTCAGGCCACTTTTTATTCACCCATTTTCAGCCTGACCCGACTTCTTCCCTGCTATGTCCCATCTGTTCAGCTTGTTTAATTAATTCTTCATTTCTCCTATCCAGATTTTTCATTCCTAGCGTTTCCTCTTGGTTCTTTCTCCTAGTTTTGATTCCTCCGGTGAAATTCCCTTTGTCTTCACACATGTTCTTCATCTTCTAGATATTTAGCGTGTTTATGATCTCGAAGTCTCCCTGTGGTGGATCCAACCTTGAGTCATCTTCCATTGAATCTTTTCACTCAGGAGCATGGGTCATATTTTCTGGATTCTTTGTGTTTCTTGTAACTTGTTATCGTATGCTGAGTGTTGGGTTTTAAAAAGAACTGTGGAGACTGAACTAAATACTATTTACCTCCAAAAGTAGTTGTGCGCCCCCTTCTTCTGTCCGGCCACCTGTGCTGAGGCTCTGACAGGGTGCTGACCATGTGACCCCTGATCGAGGGGGGTCAGGGCTTCACTGCAGCCCTCGTTCCATTCCCCGTCTCTGCTGCGGGCGATTGAGACTTCCTTCCAGCAGGGCTTGGGATCCGAGCCCTCAGAGGATCCCTAGAGCCATCTTTATGCCATGGAGCTGAACCACCTGCTTTCGGAGCCGGGGGCGACCTCCGTCTGCTTTCCCCCCGGTTGGCAGCATCTTTGCACCTCCACTCTCAGTCCTGACTCTGCCTTCTGCTTCCCTGCAGACCTCTCTCCATCCTGCAGCCCTTCCCCTTCTAACACAGGTCATTCCTCTTCCCACCACCCAGCTGTTTCTCTCTTCTTTTAGGTTTCTTTGCATCTAAGCTTTCTGATGGCTTTGTAAAAGGCTTGTGTAGCCCTCCAGCTGGTTTTTGTGGTGAGGGTGAGAGCTCTGAGGTCCCCTTGACTTCTCAAGGAACCTCAAGTCTGTCCCGCGGGCTTTTGTCCCATTGTTACTTGCAGGGGAGATTTTTTTTTAATATTTATGTATTTTTGAGAGAGAGACAGAGAGCCCATGTGTGCACATGTGCAGGGGAGGGGCAGAGAGAGAGGGAGACGGGGGTTCCGAAGCAGGCTCCCCGCCGTCAGCACGGAGCCCTGCACAGGGCTCAAACCCACGAATCAGGAGATGATGACCTGAAGCTGAAGTCAGATGCTTAACCGTCTGAGCCACCGAGATGCCCCAGGGAAGATTTATTTTTATCCCAGTTACTTTTAGAAAGGAATTGCTTTAAAATATCGATGACATGGTTGTTTCCCCTCTATTTTGTTTTAATTAGTAAAAAAAAAAAAAAAAAAAAAGGAAAATGGGCTTTTTTGACTAAACGATTTAGGAGGAGATAGTGGAAAAATCATGTGTGACTGGTTTTTCTGCAGTAAATCCACAAAAGAACTACCTTGGAACTGACATACAAGTGATTGTAATTATATACTCATAGCCTCCTAAAGTAGAATGTGAAGTAAATGCCATTTACTCCAGAAGACTTATGGGACTATAAAAATAGGGCTTAGTGGCCCCCAAACAGCAAAATACGTTAATCTAAGAATAGTTTCAGGGCACCTGGGTGGTTCAGTCAGTTGAGTGCCCGACTGTTTTGGTTCTAGTTATGATCTCATGGTTGTGGGATCGAGCCCTGTGTCAGGCTCTTTGCTGAGAGCACTGAGTCTGCTTGGGATTCTCTCTCCCTCTCTCACTGTCCCTCTGCCGTGCGCACTCTCTCTCACAAAATAAATAAACTTAAAAATAACGGTTTCAAGGCCAGTTTATGTTGGGAGGAAGAAGAGTTGAGCTATAAGGGATTATTTAGTATAATTTACTTGTCTGTTTTCTATGATACATAAGTTCATCTGTTGTTTTTTTCTAAGTTTTCATTATGCCATTTAAAAGAATGTCAGGGTTTTGTTTGTGTAAAGAATGCCCGTTTGATTTAAGCGACCGATTTAGATTACCGTTGTTCTTGTATTAAATGTCGTGTTTAGACACCTCGTGCAGAGTCAGGCTATAGCTCCCTTAGAGAAAGTTAAACCTAGAAATTCGATTGATTTCTGATTTTTCTCGCTTTTGCTGCAAACTGTATTGTCAGATTCCAGAGTGTTTCTGAAAAGCTGCACATGGAATGCCAGGCAGAAATGGTGACCCCGCTGGTGACGAACCCTGGACACGTGTGCATCACAGACACAAACCTGTATTTCCAGCCTCTCAACGGCCACCCGGTGAGGAAGGACACAGGGTCAGCAACAGGCCTCCCTGTGTCATCTCGAGGCCTGCTCATCCAGATCTGAGCTCTTCTGATGTCTTTTCCGTAATTTGGGGATCACTTGTTCTCAGTGCGGTGAAAAGAAACCCTGCCCCTCCCACTTTTAGTGAAGAGTCAGTGGAGGTTTGTTACAGCTTTCTACTCGGAAGCACTTCGAGAAATGGATGTTTTCTGTACATCTGTTTATGCATTTGTATATGCGGTATATTTTGTTTTTCTTTAATTAGGAACAAACTCAGTAGGTCTCCATACGCAAAGGAGCGAACGAAGTGGCCCTCTGCCAGCTAGCGCGGGGTGTGTGTGCGGATGCTGGAATGGGGCAGCTGTAGTGCTTCTGCTCTGGAAACAGGCTCCTCTTTCACAATGACTTTAGGCTTACTGGGCCAGAAAGTGAACTTGAACTCAGATTTTCACACTAAAGTTTGTAAAGATTTGTAGCTTTCTCTGGATCTCACCCCTTTTTGGCCTGGTTCATTAGAAGAACAGAAATCCTAATACACCATGATAAGACAGTCGGACCATTTGGTGCGACTTTCAGCTTAAAGAACGTGTTTTCTGTCGTAGGAGGCTGCATCCTGGAAATTCTCCAGGCTGGTCACTCAGTCACTATGTCACTAAAACATCTAACACTTTTGTGTGAAAAGTGGTGCTATGACAATTTTGTCCACCAGGTGGCGGGGCACCCTCACCGAGCCCTGCAGTAGACCCTACGCATTGCTGATGGGCGTTCTCTCCTGGTGTAATACTTGGCTTGGCCGCTACTGTTACTGTGGCTTGGGTCCAAAACTGTAGGAAAATATCTGAGTATGTGCCATAGCTTGAGAATCCACAGTATGAGCATACATCCCCTCCCAAATCTCTAGGCTAGGATCCTTGACCAGTCTTCAGGCAGTTTCCACAGTTGCGCATCCTGGCCTCTGCGGGCTCCTCTTCCCTCTCACTCGGGAAAAGCACGGATGTGTCACCTTTTAGCCAATCTCCGTGGCTTTTTTTTTTTAAGTTTATTTATTGATTTTGAGGGGGAGGGAGAGGGAGAGAGAGTGGGGGAGGAGCACAGAGACAAGGAGAGAGAGAATCCCAAGCAGGCTCTGCCCTGTCAGCATGGAGTCGGACGTGGGGCTCAGTCCCATGACCTGTGAGACCATGACCTGAGCTGAAACCCAGAACGGAACCCAGGGTCGGAGGCTTAACTGACTGAGCCGCCCAGGGACCTCTCAGTGGCTTTTCTAACCTTGGTCTCCCCTTACTAGTGTTTTAAGCCTTTAGAGAAGCAAGAAAATATTCTTCCTCATAAAGAACAAAACTTTTAGAGGACCTGCTTAATAGTGTAGTTGTTTATGAGCCTTAACACAATGTAGTTTTTACAGAAATAAAGATGATTACAGAAATAAAAAAAGATGTACTGTGTCAGTTGTAAGCAAACCATTGATCTAATAAAAAGCAAAATTCCTGAGAAGTTACCTGTACCAGCACGTTAATATTCCTTGTCACTCAGCAGCAGCCTGGCAGTATCCTGAGCGATAGAGTAGCGCATTTATCATATTTTGGGTACTGAGTGAAGGTAACAGAACTTGTCCAAGGTCATAAAGTTCGTGAAAAAGGGCAGACCAGGAGCACCTGGGTGGCTCAGTTGGTTGGACATCCGACTTTGGCTCAGGTCACGATCTCACAGCTCGTGAGTTCGAGCCCCACATCCAGCTCTGTGCTGACAGCTCAGAGCCTGGAGCCTGCTTCGGATTCTGTGCCTCCCACTCTCTCTGCCCTGCTCGTGCTCTTTCTCTCCTTCAAAATTAAATCAACATTTTAAAAACAAATAAAAACAAAAAAAAAAAAAGGAAAAGAAAAAGGGCAGAGCAGCATGTAAAACCAGAAGTGGAGAGAGTGCGTCTGTGTGCCTGTGTGGGAGATGGGCAGAGAGAGAAGGTGAGAGAGAACCCCAAGCCGGCTCCACACTGTCGGCAACAGAGCCCGAAGTGGGGCTCGATCCCACGAACTGTGAGACAGTGACCTGAGCTGAAACCAAGATGCTCAACTGACTGAGCCACCCAGGCGCCCCATAAAATCTCCCTTTCCAGTTGTTCACATGTAACGCTTTGGAAAAGCAAGATTTGGCCCCTTTTTTCACCTTTCTGATACCAAAGGACAGCTTCTAATTGTGTCAGAGTGTTGATGTCTGAAGCTGCCTTTCTACTTTTAAAGAAACCCGTGGTGCAGATAACACTCCAGGATGTCCGCCGCATTTACAAGAGGAGACATGGCCTCATGCCTTTGGTGAGTTCGTGTGCAGTGTCCCTTCTGGGTGGAGGACTGTCATGTCTTCAGTTTAGCCAGTGGTCTCTCCGCTTGTACACACCCAGGGCGTGATTGAAAAGCGCAGGTATGTTGTCATAAGCACATTGACTCTGAGTCTTTCTTTCAGATGAGCTGTGTGCGTGCGCGCACACACACACACACACACACACACGTCACTAAATCAAATTTGTATGTGGAGATTATAAATAAATAAGACCTACAGATAAAAAATAGAAATGTTTAATTGAAAGGCTTTTGTACTCACGTAGCTTGTTTTGAGATTGCAGGGTAAATACAACGCTATTTACTTTACTGTTTTCTTTCTGAATTTACAGGGCTTGGAAGTGTTTTGCACCGAAGATGACCTCTGTTCTGACATCTACCTGAAGTTCTATGAACCTCAAGACAGAGATGACCTCTATTTTTATATTGCCACGTATCTAGGTTTGGTGCTCACCCTTCATTGTATCTATTCCTTCTATTCTGTTCATCTTCTAGTTCAACTCCTAAGTGCCTGGGGTAGGAAGTAAGAAGCTTGCTATATGTAGAATCCCCTTTCCGGGTCTGCTTGGTTCTCCTCAGCAGTGACTGTGGCTGGCAGAATGGCCTTCCAAAAACCGAGGGAGATAGAAGTGAAACTTGGTAATAGCTCATGCCAATTGCGTCTTTTAAAATCTCTTGATAAATACATTTAAATGTTTTTTACTTTTTAACACCTCCCACGTTGAATGAATTCTAAAGAATCCATCTAATTGTTTTTATGTTCATTCATGTCTTGTATTCGTTTATGAAAACCAAGACTTGGTTTCTTAATATGAGGCCGTGAGTTACCCAGTCATGTGTCTGTGAGCGTTAGCTGTGGTCTTAATCGCAGAGCTGAAGAACAGCACCGAAGGTGCACGTGAGCCTTTTGTACTCAGTACAATACTATGGGACTTGATTTGCTTTTTTTATTTTATTTAAAAACATTTTTTTTTAACGTTTATTTATTATTGAGAGACAGACACAGAGCGTGAGCGGGAAGGGGTAGAGAGAGAGAGAGGGAGACACAGAATCTGAAGCAGGCTCCAGGCTCCGAGCTGTCCCCACAGAGCCTGATGCAGGACTCAAACCCACAAACCATGAAATCATGACCTGAGCCGAAGTCGGATGCTTAGCCGACTTGATTTGCTTTTAATTAATATTTCCTCAGTCTTCCATAAAAATGTGAATTTTCCCACCTTTGTTAGAAAGAACACCTATATTTTTCTTTTTAGGCATAAACGATATGAAGTTGTATATGGTTCAGTTGAGTTATTCTTGTTTACAGAGTTGTCTGTAAACCGTGAAAACTACAATGGGTTGATTTTCAAAAATAGATGTTGGGCTTCTATGAATGCCATCTTAATTTTATTTGCTGCTTTTACTCCCTTGGAAATGGAATTTTCCCTCAAAGAAGAATCGTTTATTTTCAATAAGAAATATATTTTATTTTCTAGTAGGTTTAGAGTTCATTTTTTTTCTTCTCACATTAAGCTCTTACGTTTAATTTAATGCCTAAGTATAGCTCTGATATGAGTTGACTGTTATTTCTTGCCTCCTGATTAATTTTTTTTTTTTTTCATTTTATTCCTCTAACTATTTAACAAGATTACAACAAAAAACTCAACTTTCATGGTGAGTCCTCAAATCTCAAGTCAAGGAACTTGCCATGACCTAAAAACCTGTCTTCTGTAAATCTTCCTTATTCTCTCTGGTATTATTCCTCAGGTTGGTCAGACTTTCTCTGAGGTGTTCTGAGTGTGGGAAATGAGAAGAAGAAGCATTTTGATTTTTTTAACCCCTTTCCTCGTAGCTGGTCGGAGAAGCAACGTGGTAAAAGTAAATAGTAAATACTGAGCCAGCAGATGAGTTAGATAAGTGGCTTGGTGCAGCCAGCAACAGGTCGACAGCAGAATTTTCTCAACAAAAGAGAGCAGTCAGTCACTTTATGCTCTCTGAGAGGAAAGCTATCCTTGGTGCCACATACTGATTCCAAGTTTCCTGAGGTGTTCTGGGTGGCGGAGGGGGTGGCCCTTCTGGCTCTTCTCATTTGAGAAATTAGGTTTTCCTGCCAGAGACCTTTTTCTCCTTCAGCCTTGCTCCTCACCCGCATACATAATGCACAGGCATCAGCAAACCAGCTGTCGTACACCGCTTCCTAATCTAAAAGAAGACTGAAAGATTATTTTTGTTTTGATTGCATAAAAAAATGGAGGAAATAAGCTTTTACGAGCGGCCATGGCTTCTTTAGGGCGTTAAAACTCAAGCACTTTGTATATGTGGCAGACTATATATATATAATATACTAAGTATTATGCATTACCATGTAATTTACATATTTGCTCCATACCTTCATATTTGTTTTCTTTCATATATCTGATACATAAGTATGTTTTATACCATATATGTGATAATATTCCCTCCTGGATCTTGGAGATAGTCACACAACACAACGGCTGTTTGGTGAAAACCAGCCATAGCCTCCTTTTCGTTTTCTTTCTTTTTTTTAAAATTTTTTTTTTTTTAATGTTCATTTATTTTTGAGAGACAGGGAGCGTGAGCGGGGGAGGGGCTTAGAGAGAGGGAGGCACAGAATCCGAAGCAGGCCCCAGGCTCCGAGCCGTCAGCACGGAGCCCCACGCGGGGCTCGAACCCACGAACCGTGAGATCATGACCTGAGCCGAGGTCGGACGCCCAACCGACGGAGCCGCCCGGGCGCCCCTCGTTTTCTTAAAATGTATTTTTCAAAAACGCGTTGAAGGGCCTCCGTGGAAGGCACCTAGCTTTTACACGCTCAGTAACACGTAGCCAGCGCTCGCCCAGCTCGGTGGTGACCGCGGGCCCCGTCCTCCTCAGAGCACCACGTCGCGGAGCGCACGGCCGAAAGCTACACCCTGCAGTGGCAGCGCGGGCACCTCTCCAACTACCAGTACCTCCTGCACCTCAACAACCTGGCCGACCGCAGCTGCAACGACCTCTCTCAGTACCCGGTGTTTCCGTGGATAATAAACGATTACTGCAGCACAGAACTGGGTAATTGCCGCCGCGCTGAGTTTGTAGAGGGAAGAATGGATTCTCACTGAGAATCGTGTTGTGATATGTAAGCACGTTAGAACTCATCTTGATTTTTTGGTTTTTGGTTTTTTGTTTTTTTTTTTTTACTGAAGGTTGCTAATGTCCATTCTGAGACACTGGATAAGTGTTCCATAAATTATATATGGGTTTCATAGGTGTCTTCTCCACTATCTCAATTTTTTTAGTCCTAACAAAAGCCCCGCCCCCCCGCCATACTTCCGGAAAGACCTGCCCAGAAAGTAGGCGGACGATTTGAAGCCAGTTACCAGCGTTACCTCTAATTACCACGTTAGAAATACTTACGTTTTTCACTTTGAAAATTTGTTCCAGGTTGTCATAGACTTTTAAAATTCACGCTCAAAAATGAGATTGCGAAAAGTAATAATTATTCATTCCAGAACATGTAGAAAATACTGAGATGTTTAAAGAAGGAAATAAAAACCATCAATAATTACATAAATGAGTGGCAACCATTTTAACTTTGTGTATTTATCTCTCAAATTACTTCTAACAGAAATGTGATTCTATTATAATTTTATTTTCTAGTATTTCTAAATAACGTACTGTGGGCAGTAAATTCTTTCTGACAGTTGACTGATTGAACCCTCACACTTGAAGGAAATAACAGATTTTCTAAGAATGAGAATTTATTTCTCTGCTAATATTCTGTCCCCAATTCTCAAATTGTGCTATAATAGAAAAATAAGAAAAATAAGGTTGACTATAATTCAAACTTAAACCGTAAATCTTGTAGAAGAATACTAGCTTTTAAAATGTGTTTATTTTTGTTGTTTTCCTTGGAATATAGTGTTTTTTTTTTTTAATTTGTAGTTCTTTTTTAAAAAAATCAATATTCAGGGCATTTTCAATTAGAGATGCTACTCTTTTTTTTTTAATGTTTATTGAGAAAGAGAGTCACATGCGTTGGTGCACATGGGGGAGGGGCGGGGGGAGGGGGAGGGGTACAGAATCCTAAGCAGGCTCCAGGCCCCAGCTGTCAGCACAGAGTCCAACATGGGTCTCAAACTCACCAACCGGGAGAGAATGACCTGAGCTGAAGTCGGACACTTAACCGACTGAGCCACCCAGGCGCCTCTAGAGATGCTACTCTTGAGTGACTGTTGCTAACTTAAAGCTCAGGCTGCAACCGTTACAGCTGCATAAGTAACTATCAGAAACACTAGAATTCTAATGGGTCTGTCTCAGGTTTTTCAAAAACTATTTGTGGAAATAAATGTGTGCATGTGTATCTGTTGTGTGGGAAGTGAGGTTCTTAAGTATAAGCTTGTTTGCTTTATTTTAAATAATTCATTTTTTAAAATGTATTTATTTTTACAGATTTGTCCAATCCGGGAACGTTCCGGGATCTCAGCAGGCCGGTAGGGGCTCTAAACAAGGAACGGCTGGAAAGACTTCTGGTATGTGGGTTCAGGGATACCCGGCTTCTAAACAACTCCACGAGCCATGGCCTCTGTGTCCATAGTAACGGAAACTCATTTCTCCAAGACTTAGATGAGGACTATGCTGAGTGACCAGAGGCTCTACGTCATATTTCTTCTTACTATCCTCTCTGCCCGCTGCCTTCCCCCATGGGTTTCGCTGCTCACCCGCCATTTGCATCTTTGGCCTACAATTCAGGAAGTAGGAGTTTACTGATCACTAGTTGACTGATTTATTTTCATGAAGGTGCTCTGGTAAATTGCTCAAGAGATGCATAAAATCCATTCTATTCAATCCAGCCCAGCATTGTTCCCACTGAGCCAAGAAAAGCAAAATACTTATCACAGGAATACTGTGTGTGCGGTTTTATTTTCTATTCCTTTTTTTTTTTCCTTCCTTCTATTCCTATTTAAGAGAGAAATTAGGGGATATAATGTATCCATGCCACGAGCTGAGGCTTTTACTACTTGGGTCAGTTGTTACTTTCAGGCCAGCACTTAGCAGGATCTTTTTCCGTGTGTTGTAGAGCCGCTACCAGGAAATGCCAGAGCCAAAGTTCATGTACGGCAGTCACTACTCTTCTCCGGGCTACGTGCTGTTTTACCTTGTTAGGATCGGTAAGGTTCTTTACCCTCGCTCCCAAATGCGGTGTTATTTCACGTGGCGTCTTCGGTGACTCGGTGGTCTCACTTTACTCTGATCTCTCCTCTAGCACCGGAGTACATGCTGTGCCTGCAGAACGGAAGGTTTGATAATGCAGACAGAATGTTCAACAGGTTTGGCCTAATGCTTCCCTTACCGTGTTTTAAACCCTCTAGTTACAAACGTGCAATGTGTTTGCTTCCAAAAACTGGATACCAAAATGTCAAGAGATGTAAAGAATCACTGATTGGTATATCTTTTCCATTCAGGCTTTTTCTAGTCGTGGGTGTGGGTGTGTGTGTGTGTGTGGGTGTGTGTGTGTAACTGTAAGAACTTCTTTTAAATACAGCTTTTGTCCTGCCTGTTGCAGCCGCGTATTAGATGTTGAAGTTTTCCATATTTCCATATTATTACATGTTCTTCAAAACAGTGATTTTTTAAAATTCCCATATCATATCCTGATGTGTGCCATAATTTAAGTATTTTAGCAGTTTTTCTATTGTTGGACATCTAGACAATTTCTGACATTTTGCTATTCTAAATAATACTATTGAATATAATTCCCTTTGAGCATTTAACTTCTTTATTGTAAAGGTAATATTTCCTTGCAAAAAAAATCAGAAAATATGAAGAAGAAAATTAAGTTCACTTGGCCTCCCACCATGCTGAGATAATATTCATTGTTAATCTTTTCATCTGTGCCTCTCCGATCATTTTTTAAACTGTACGCTTGTTTATTCATAATTCCTTTTTGAAACGAGCTATTACAACGGCTGTGCTAGGTTTTCCGTGTCTAAGCACCGGCCGCTGTGTGTGCGGAGGCTCCCGGCAAGGACTTGGAGACACCCCATCTGGGTCTGTGTCCTTCCCCCGTGTCCCTCCCTGCATGAGCTCAGGGAGGTGTCTCTTCTGTAAAAGGGGATCCTCATACAAATGTTGAGAATTGTGAGTTAGAGAAGTGAGTCACTGCAGGTAAAGCGTAGACCAACACCTAGCTGCATAGACTGCGATGCGGTTGCTGTTTCACTCACCTGAGCGTTCAGATCAGTTGATTTTTTTTTTTTTTTTTTTGTATTTAGTATTGCAGAAACTTGGAAAAACTGTTTGGATGGTGCCACAGACTTTAAAGAGGTAAGCGGTTATTAAAGCTAATGATTCACTGGGCTTGTGGTTTCCAACTGCTTGAAAAAATATTCGTTGCTCTTCCTTTCCTTTTTTTTTTTCTTTTTCTTCCCCTGACACTTTCAGTTGATTCCAGAATTCTATGGCGATGATGTCAGCTTTTTAGTTAACAGTCTGAAGTTGGATCTGGGCAAGAGACAAGGAGGGCAGATGGTGGATGACGTTGAACTTCCGCCCTGGGCACGGAGTGAGTACCGCCGTGCAAGTACTGAATTACAACAGTTCCTCACCCGGCAGTGCCATTGGAGTATTATTATGTATAGTTGCCTGGGTGGTTTTAAATGACGGTGTAATTTTCTATGTAAATGAGGCAATACCAGTCCTATTCCAAATCAGAAATGGTCTGTGAGTCTAAGATGCAAAAACATTGATATGTATTTGAAAGACCTAAATGTTGTGAACGTGACTTTTGCCACCCCCCGCTTCCCACCAAACTTTATATTTTATGTGATGGGGGCGGGGGGGGGGGACCTCATTAAGAAATACGTACCTCTTGCCTCTCCTAGAAGCTCTGTCTGCATACGGGCAGACAAGAAATGGGAGAAAACAAATGAAGACTGATGTTTTGATCAAGTCTAATCTAATAGGTCCCGAGGACTTTCTCCAGAAGAGCAAAGAGGCATTGGAAAGCGGTTACGTGTCAGAACACCTTCATGAGTGGATCGATCTAATATTTGGCTACAAGCAAAAAGGCACCGATGCTGTTGGGGCCCATAATGGTACGTGATAGCCTCGGAAAGTTCCTATAGCCTTTGATAAAAGCGAAAGCAAACCCAAAATAAAAAATAAAATAAAAAAAGAAGAGGAAGAAAGAAAAACTGAGGCATTGGTGCGGCAGAAGCATCTGACACCCGCCTCTGGGATCAGACTGAGCCACAGAGGGGGAAGGACTTTTGCCTTAAGAACATCAACTTTACCGTGATCCCGAGAAGTGTTTTTCTACAGCCTTCCAGTTTTAGCATGTACTCTCCATCCCACCCAATAATCTCAAGTAAAACTCAGTCAGGATAGACTAGGAGAGCACGCTCCGTTCCTATGAAGGGCCCCAGAGTGTCTTATTAATTGAGCAGAAAGACAGACGCGGGCAGAATTCCACCTCCTCCTCAGTCTGGTTCTTACCGCCTCCAGGTTTCCGGTGTCGCTCATGAGGGTGGCTGAGCTGAAAGTTCGGGGCAGTGCGGGGTGATTTGTGCTGCCCCGGGGCGGGGGATGGGGGTGGGGGCCTGAAGTGCTGGTGGGGAAACACCCGGAGATAACAGACTGTCTGAGCTGCCGATGAGATTTTTGCTCTGCGAGAGATAATAGCCCGAGTTGATATTTATTGCCGTTGGATATTATTAGTCATTTTTGCAAAGTGACCGTCAATTTCTTTGAATAAAAATTTAAAGCTGTTGAGTTTAAAAAAAAAAAAAAAAACAGAACTCTGTACAGCGTTATATTATCTAAACATGACCTCTTTCAATAGTGTTTTTCATCTCCTTTTTCAGTATTTCATCCACTGACCTACGAAGGAGGTGTAGACTTGAACAGGTATTTGTATGTCTGTAAGGAGTTTCTACTTAAGTTACAAAATACCTCTTTATCGGGGCACCCGGGTGGCTCAGTCGGTTGAGCGCCTGACTTGATTTCGGCTCAGGTCATGATCCCAGGATCGTGGAAGGAAGCCCGGTGTTGGGCTCTGTGCTCAGCATGGAGCCTGCTTAAGGTTCTCAATCTCTGTCTCTTTCTCTCTTGCCCCCCTTCCCTTTCTCCCCCACTTGTACTCTGTGTCTCTCTAAAATAAAAAAACAAGTACTTCTTTAAATGATTACTGCAGCTCTGTGAATAATAATACTAAGGTACGGAAATTTCACAATGAATAGTATCTTGCATTCACCACTAGGTACATTCCGGAGCCTCAGAAAATGATCGAACAACCTGTAATGAGGCTTCAGCAGTCCCGGCACATAGCTGTTGCTCAACAGCAGCTATGTGAGGGTTAACCTCTCGTGTTGACCTGCATCATTTGACGTTTATGCTTTCAAGAAACTAACTGGAACCTCGAGGTTCACTGCATTATTTGTGTTCTGTCCTAAAGCATCGAGGACCCTGACGAGAAAGTGGCCATGCTAACCCAAATCTTGGAATTTGGGCAGACGCCAAAACAGCTCTTTGTGACGCCCCATCCTCGACGGATCACCCCAAAGTGTAGAAGTTTCTCCCAGACCTGCGGTCATAATGCTCCCCTAGCAGATTCTCCAGGTACGTTTTGTAAAGGGAATAAACGCGAGCACCTTGTGTTGCTCTTTTCTGACGAAGATGTTCCGGAAGATTCTGAAGCGTAGCTGAAGTGGGAGCCGTCGCGTTCCCTGGAGGTGGGTGTGTTCGGCCATCTTACTGCAGTTCAGCCGAGAAACGACTCTGACAAGGCTGGTTTTGTCGCTGTTTTGTGTTTGACTACTGACTTCAGAGAAAACCAAGTTACTTTTATTTTCTGGTAGCGTTACTCACGTCACATGAGACTTGGCAGTACTCTGTTAGCATTCTGCTTCTCTTTCTTCTCTGTGGGTTTCCACGCTGCCGTTCGGTCCTTAGCCGCTCACACGTCCGCGTGGACGCGTCCTGGCCCTGCCGCTTCACCCGGCTCCTCCCGGCTCTGTCCCAGAAAGGACTTCCTCCGTCCCGAGTTCTCCTCCTCCTTCCCCACACACAGGTCTTGAGTTCCAGGTGCTTTATTTTCTTTACTGGATTCTTTTTCCTTATTCAGTCATTTGACAGACATTTCCGGAGTCTCTCTCGTGTGCCAGGCATGTGCTACGTGCTCAAACTGAACTCGACCCTGCCTGTTCTCACATCTAGTGTTTGGAAAAGGAGGAAAGAATACTCCCCTTTATCCCGTTATCCATGTTGTACATGGCACGTAGGACAGCCTCAAACCCACCGGCTCCCAGAAGGAGTCTGACAGGACGTGGAACATGGGGAGCACAGTCACGTGATTTCTCCTCCTCCGCGCTTGTGCGTCTGTTCCGGGCACACACACAGCTTCGGGCTTGTGCACACACAGCTGAGTGCTCCCTCCGGCGTGGAGGCGTGGCTCGCAGGGGCCCTTGAGCCAGGGCTGGCTGGGAGTTCTCGGAGAGGTCATGTCCCGCGGGGTTAAGTCATAGAGACCATGGGACTGTCTTGTGATGCCTCTTAAACCTGTGCCCTGTTTAGTCAGCAGGCTCATACCACTGTCTTGTGATGATTTGAAAGGGTAATTGTGCCAGCCGCTCATAAAACAGGAGGGATGGCCTCGCTGGTCCCGTCCGGGGGCACTCGTAGCTCTGATCGTATCTCTGCTCTCTCTCCCCCTCAAAACCAAAAGGACAACGCAGCATTTTTCGGAAACGGGTTTTTGCAAGATTACTGACAAGGAAGTAGTTACTCAGTCTGTGTTTCCTGAGGTTCCTAAGCTAGGGGCGAGTGAAAACTTTGCAGACGCTGATAAGAGTCTAAAATGACTTCAGTTACCGCTTAGGTACTTTTTAGTCTTTCCCCACAGGATTTTTATGTTACTTAGATTATACATTTTATCATTTTCCCTTGACCGACATGGAGCTGCCTAGCAGGTACATTTCAAAGCAGTTCTATTTCAGTGGGGCATTTTGTTATCTTGGTCGTTTGATTTTAATAGAAAATATGGTGATTCTGGTATTTGTTGCCTGGGTTGCACGTTAGTAATCGGGTTGACTCACTTAGCAACAATTCAATGTAGTCTCTCCAGGTGAAGAGTCTTTTGAGGACCTGACCGAAGAAAGCAAAACACTGGCCTGGAATAACATCACCAAACTGCAGTTACACGAGCGATATAAAATCCACAAAGAGTAAGAGTGTCTCTGTGCCATCATGGCAGAGGTCGGGGTCTTGGCTTGGGGCCCCCGGTTTTACGTGGAGTCAAGGGGGTGGAAATTCTGTTTCAGTGCTGTCTTGATCGGTTTTTATCCCCCGAAATGTCTGTAGTGATCAGCCATCTGAGGTCAGTGTGGCAAGGGAAACAAAGTTTGGCACAAAATGAATTTATGTCAGCATCCCATGCTGTCCTTTGTACCCCTGGTCTTTCTAGAGCACAGGATGGGGTCTGCAGTCAGCAGGTAGATTTGTGCCTCTCACGCTGGGGCGCACGGCCCCTCTCGGCTTTGATGGTGTGGAGCCGTGGCAGAAGCACAGTGTATCCTCCCCGGGTGTTGAATTTTACGGATATCGTAGGGGAGAATGTGTCTTTGTAAAAAAATTACAACAAATGTGTGTATTGAGAGAGAGAGAGAGATTAAAGTGCTAAGTTCAACAGGAGTTTTCAAAATAACACCTATCCTTTCAAAAAATGCGGGCCTGCTGCCAGACCCAGAGGGGTTTCGGGCGTTCAGACTTCTGCCGTCAGGTCATTCACGCACTGTGCTGGAAAGGCTTGAGAAGCACTGACGTCCCGTCAGCCATCCTGTCACAGATAAGAAAACGCCAGCTCAGGGGTGAGGCCCGTTGTCCTGTCCCACGGACACGGACGTCCCCTCCGACGTGCTGGTGCCACAGACACCGTTGGTCATGGGTGGAACTGAATGTGCCACCTACTTGAGACAAGTGGCTTCCTATCAGAGCACAGCCTCCTGAAAAGAAAGCGTCCTGCCTTCCTCATTACAACAGAGGCTTTCCCTTGTCTCAACTTCTCCACGTGATGCACAGAAAGAGGCCTTATCATCCAAGGCAGTGAATACGCAAAGGGTCCTTTAGGAGGAGATGGCGGAACCAGACAAGGGTGTCATCGTGAACAGATGCTAGGTAAATTCGACTCCGCCACGGAGCGAGCGAGCGAGCGTGAAGAAGAGAGGGGTTCAGTAATGTTGGGAGATGGCCCAGGAGAGTGGAACGGAAGGAGAGGCATCCCAGTTTTCCGGCTGTCAGGACGGTGTGCGACTCGGAATGTGGCAGCCAGGGAAGCCGGGAGTGGGGATGATTTCTAGCCACGGGCGTCGCCCAGACGAGATGAGGAGCTCCCCGGCGATGATCTGGCGGTGGCGGGTGTCACGGGGGCGGGGGGGGGACGGATCCGGCAGACGGATGTGACGAGGGGAATCCCAGGAGCTTGGTGAGATGAAATCGGAGACTCGGAAGAGACTCGCGTCTGGCACACGGTCGATGGTGATTTATCAGAGTCTGTTTTTACACAGGGCGGTTACTGGAATCGCAGTGTCTGGCAACGGCTCCTCCGTCTTCACCACCTCGCAAGGTATGTCCCCTGCCCGAAAGGTGGTTCGCCTGGAAGCGCGAAGCGTCCAAGTCGCAAAGTCTGTTAACTCTCGGTCAGGGGCTCACACTTGAGTGTGCTGCCTCCCCACAACGTGAATTTTGAGCAGCTGTGGCGTTTAGCACGCAGCTTCCTCGTGGTTTGCCGGAAACGATCACGCAAGTGCCTTTCTGTTGCTGACAAGGTTTCCCGAAACTTAAGGGAAACTTAAGGGACAGAAAGCGCTTGTTTCCCACCTGCTTGCGCGGTGGGGCCCTTTCTGCCTCGGGGCTGGCTGTGGTCCCGAGCCCGGGGCCCGGCAGGGTGCCGCAGTGTCCAGCAGAGGGCGTCCCCGGGCGCGGAGCGTGAAGGGGCGCATTTGCCGCTCAGGTTTTCGTTCTTGTCCGCTGGTATATATTTCAGGGAGTTTGATGTCGATTTCAGCTGGAAACCCCGTTCATACACTGTTAATGTTCTTATGCGTTATCAAAGTATGTCTTCGCTGTCCTGCTTGTGTTTTACAGCTTGCTCTGACAGAGTTAGTAGCTGGCTGTTTTTTGAGGGTACTTCTTCTTTAGCGTTTTTCAGAGGAAATCCTATTTTTTGTCGCTGGAGGTCAGCAATGGTGCTAACCAGACACCTCCAGATAAACGAGAGTTGCTACGCTCCGGTTCTGCAATTGTGGTTTACTGTCTGTAGCACGTCGTTCCTTTCCCTTCCCAGTACAGTCTCAGGTTTCATGAAACGGAATTTTCCACAAAGTCTAGAAAACGATTCTACCGTAGGGGCGCCCGGGTGGCTCAGTGGGTTGAGTGTCCACCTCTTGATTTTGGCTCAGGTCGTGACCCTGGGGTCGTGGGCTGGAGCCCCAAGTTGGCCTCCACACTGAGCATGGAGCCTGCTTAATAGTCTGTCTCTCTCTCTCTCTCTCTCTCTCTCTCTCTCTCTTCCTCTGTCCCTCTCCCCCACTCACACGCTCGCTCTAAAATAGAATAAAAATAAATTTAAAAACATAAAGTGATCGTACTGTAGACCAAAGGGAGTTAACATGCAGGACACGCACCGGGCCCTGTTGGGGTCACGGAGGTGTTGCTCCGGTAGAAGGAAGCCATCCGTGTTTTGCCAGGATCCTGCCCGCTGAATGTGCCAGCATTATAACACAAGACAAAATGCTTCAATCAGAGCCTGTGTTCTTAGCCGGATTTGTCTGACATGGTCTGTTAAATCCTTTAGTCCATTGTACTTGTATGACCTTGTAAAACCCTGAGTCTTAGGAGTGTCAAGGCTTTGCACCTCCGAGGCTTTTATTAAGCATTGTATTGCTTCTTTGTGAATTTGACAAATAAAGGAGAAAGAGGGTTCTTTTAAGTCAGAAGCTTTGGTTTTTTTCTGGTTTCTTTCTTCTGTTGATAAAACTTGTATTACTGATTTATACATATCGAGATCACCACCCCAAAGTGACCTTGCTTCCTCCCGTACGTGGTAGATGCGTTTAGTGACGTGAGCATTCGGCGGGGACCCATCACCTGTGAGCCTGGCTCTTACAGCCGCCTTTGACAGGATCCCCCCCAGCATACGCAGGGAACCTTTGGTTTTGAGAACAGCATCCTTGTCCCCCAGGCTGGCTTATGGCTTTCTATAGGATGCCCCAAATTAGTGAGCTTTCGTAGACCCTGGGGTGAATACTCAAAAATGCCCAATAGGAGGGGCATTCTTTAGAATCACAAGCACTGTTGGAAAGAGTCTCAGAAGTAATTGTGCCCCGCAGGGTGAAGTTCAGGTAATGTGCTCACTCTTCGGGCTTTGTTTCCAAGCTAATCCTGGAGAATTTTCAGTTTTACGAAGTCTCAGGGCTCGTGTGTGTTGGTGTTGCAAAAATTAGGTTGAGAGGTTACCTTTTACTATACAGAAGAAATTGCCTAAAACTCATTCGGGCCTTTTATTTATCGTAGATTAGGAAATGAGTTGTTACATGTTTCAAATATGGGGCGTTTGGAGCTCATTGTAAGTTTTGTGAATCTTGGTTTTTAAAGAAATTGTTTTGCTACACCTTTGTTTGTTAGGCAAGGACATTATAATCCCTACTTTATTATCCTTTAGAAAGTTGAGTGGTTCTTCCATAAACGCTAATTCAAGGGTATCACACCCTAACTGGGCTGTTTAAAAAGAGAAAAAAAAAAAAAAAACAGATATTGGCAAGATTTTTGTTTTCATTAATTCAAAATTGCTGTTTTACTTCTCTTTAACTTTTAACTCCTGTCAGTGACTGGGCCAGCTCTGTGTTCAGCCATGCTGAAATGTCAGCAGTGTGCTGGGCCCGTACTGGTATGTTAACTTCCTCGTCCAGGGGTTACAGGTCGCCAGTGCTGTTGCCCAGATGGGCCGCAGATCAGCCCCCCACCTGCCACCCAGCTCTCCGTAAGAGTGTGCCACTGCCTGCTGGCCTCTGGCTGTTCTTTGTCCTCTGTAAGGGTCAGGAAATCTTTCTCACATGTCTGCCTTCTCGTTATTAAATTAGATTCCACCCTGAAGATGTTTTCTAAGGAATCCAAAATGCTACAAAGAAGTATATCCTTTTCAAATATGGTGAGTTCATTTTACTTTTAAGTCAGCGTCACCATGGAAATTCACGTAGCACTTTGTTTTCAACACACGTATAATGGCATTTCATTTCTCCCCCAGACAATTGGGTTTATTCCTGTGTAGGTGTGCACAGAATGCCCGAGTTAGATTAGTTCTAAGTTCAATTTCAACTTTTTTCAGGGTACCTCTTTCTCATAATACCGTGTTTTCATTTGTAGCCTAGAAAATTTGAAGTACTACTCAGTAGAATTCTCTACTTAATAAATCTGTGCTTTTCTGGAACTATCTAACTAAATGTTTCTGTAGTTTATAAATAACTTGTGTTTCTGAGTTGATAGGACACCTAATACTAGAAAACCAGTTCTTCTGAAAAAGACACACTTTATTATTCATGTAAACCATCCGAAAGGTTTTGAAATTCCCTAAAGAATTTTTGAAGTCCTCCCTACACATGGGAAGTGTATGATCCAGAGAGGATTCTTGAGGATAAATAAAGCCCCCACCTCTGCCCACCCCACGATTCACCTGTGTTAGGATTTTCTCTAGCCCAGGGCCACGAGAGCCATCCGGAGCCCCTGAAAATCCTCAGGCTAGACCCGTGTGCACTGCACACACTTTGACCTCCTTTCTTATGTTTGGGAGGAAACTAAGCCTCTGGAATTGGCCGATTGAAAAAAAAAAAAACTCCCTGAATATGAGGAAGGCCAAAATAAGCAGAATGTGAGCATTAATTTGGCAGGGGAGGGCTGCCAAGATAATTTCACCATGTTCGGGATCTGCTGATTATCGTAAACCATTAACGTCAAACCATTTGTATTTCAGGCTTTATCATCTTGTTTGCTTTTGCCAGGAGACGCCACGGTCATCAGTTCTTCGTGGGACAACAATGTGTATGTATCTGCGCGGGCTGCTCGTGTAATCCCTCGCGTGGCCCCGCTGTCTTTGCGGATGAAAGGCAGGAAGGGCCAGGTCTTCCGCTGGGGAGACGCTGTGTTATTGTCACGTACTACAGAAGGGTAGTGCTGATGGCTTTGACTCTGCATTTGAATCTAATAAGTTCTCCAACTGGACTCTGTTTTCCTTTGTGTGTTAAATGGAGGTGAAAACACAGATGAGCCAGACCTGGAGATTTCTAGCTTTAAATTCAGATTTTGAGTATTTTGGCCTGATAACAGGAGAACAAGTAAATTTGTCATTCTAGTGGGCCTGAGTAAGTAGAGAACTAAAACGATAGAATATTCCTTGAATATGTGTTTAAGGGTCTTAAAATTAAGCTGGAATGCTTTTTAATAGTTCTCATTATCTTGTCTGTTAGCTATTTTTATTCTATAGCATTTGGAAGACGCCAGGACACGTTAATGGGACACGACGATGCCGTTAGTAAGATCTGTTGGCATGACAACCGGCTGTATTCCGCATCGTGGGACTCCACAGTGAAGGTTTGCATAGAATTTCTAGCTTAAAATGTTAGGATAATACAAGTATTATAAACCATTCCGCTGTCTGTTCATGTGTTCGGTCACTTCACTATTTTTCACGAAGTGTATAAGTGATATATAAAGATCCTGTATGTTAATGCCTTTTTTTTTTTTAATATTAATTTATGTTTGAGGGAGAGAGAGAGCAAGCATGAGCAGGGGACGGGTAGAGAGAGGGGAGACTGAGGATCCAAAGAGGGCTCTGCGCTGCCAGCAGAGAGCCCAATGCAGGGCTTGAACTCACGAACTGTGAGATCATGACCTGTGCCAAAGTCGGAAGCTGGATGGACTGAGCCACCCAGGCGCCCCTGCCTGTGTGTGTTTAATGTGTGCACCTCTTAATAGGAAGTCTTCATGACTTTTGTACTGTGCGCTCAACCAGGGGGTTAAATGAGGTGGAACGGTTGGACCCCTGAATCACACAGGTCGGAACTGCTCAGGTCCACTTATACGTGGATTTTTGTTGGTAAATTCATACACTACTGTAAATCTATTTTATGATTTTCTTACCATTTTATGTTCTGTAGCTGATTGTAAGATTACAGTCTATAATACATATAAGATGCAGACTAGGTTAGCTGTTTATGTTGTCAGTAAGACTTCCAGTCAACAGTATGCAATCAGTACAGTAGTTAAGTTTGGGGAGAGTCAAAGTTATAAGTAGATTTTCAAGTGCATGGCGTGGGGGGGGGGGGGGGTAGGGGTGGTCAGAGCCCTAACCCCTGCATTGTTCAAGGGCCAACTGTATGCAGTAGGAGTCCTCTTATCTCACAGTTGGAACTAGCAGTTAATCAAAAAACATCAAGCTGAAGTGGGGAATCATGAAAAGAGAATGCATTCGACTTAAAGTTAGAACATACAAACGCACACGCCTTCACCGTTCTGTCGACGTGGGGCATCCATGGCCTTCGCTTTGGAATCCTGCCCAACTGTCTTGCAGAGACCACACCAGCGTTCACCATCCTCAGTTTCCAATTTGCATTTATGTAAAAAGCAAGCAGGAACCTAAAACTATTAGAATTCCTTCCGGAGTTTTTCAGGACTTCCCCCCATTCTTCTAGACAAATTTTCTCGCTCGCGCCGCATTTTGGCAATTTTTTTCGGTGACTTGCCTTTTTGGGTCTTCTCGAAACATCACCGGATGCCACGGCGCTTCTGCAGTCAGGTTTCCGTAGTTCACACGAAGACCACGACGACGACAGCAGGTGCAAAGGACAGAAACAGACACAGGTGCAGTCGACACCGGGCAAGCGCCTGTGGCAGGAACAGAAGCGTGGGCAGTGCAGGGAGGGAGCCAGAAGCACTTAGTCACAGCTGTGTTTTGTTGGCAAATAGGTTAAATGGGAGTTGGTCGGTCAAGGGCGCTTTTCTTGGATGTGTTAGAAATGCTTTCGCTCTGAATGTTTGCAAATCCCTCCCGTGACACGTTCTACCCTAGGTGTGGTCCGGGGTTCCTGCAGAAACGACATGCCCCAAAAGACACCGGTTTGACATGCTGGCCGAGCTGGAACACGACGTCAGTGTGAGTACCAGCAAAGACACGCCTGAGTCCGAGGGAGGGTGGGCTGTTCTTGGTCTTACCTGTGTTTTCATTTTTTTGCTTCATTTATTTCGCTCATGGGAGGAGAGCACGGGCTCCCCGTTCTTTTGACTCGACTCTTTGGGTTTCCAAGTCTACTTTGCCTTTTTTTCTCCGATTTGCTGTTTCTCTGAAAATCAGCTACCGTCCGGTCCAATTTCTGAGCATGACAATGAATATTTAGATCCCCTCGAACTATTTGGGGCAAGAAAGTATGCCCCATCATCTCTCATGTTTTCCAGCACATTAGTAGAAGGGACTATCTAGCGTGACACCCTCCAACAGCCAAGAACGTAAACCTGGTGTTGGGTGGCCCGGGCGCACATGACCTGGGGCAGAACCAGAGCTCGCACTTGGTTCCCCTCGCTCGTTCCACAACCAGTGGGTCGCACAGCTGCTCCTCCCACTGGAGCTCACGGTACTCTTTTCTCTGAGATGGTGACCTGAAACCTGATTTGCGTGGTCGACAGACGAGCTAAGGTTCAGAAATATTTACGGAGTATGTAATTCCAGGCGGGCACGCAAATATAACCCGAGAGATCCCCATTTCTCCGAAATCCCTCAAATAACATGGATCACCTGTGCCTCAGTTTGGTACCTCGTTACAATTTGTAATTCACAGAGTTATTCAGAAACTGTTGATTTTAGGCTATTAAAAAGAATTTCTTTTAACATTTTTTGAGACAGAGAGTGTGAGTGGGAAAGGGACAGAGAGAGAGGGAGTCACAGATTCCGAAGCAGGCTCCAGGCCCGGAGCTGTCAGCACGGAGCCCGACAAGGGGCTCGAACTCTCAAACCACGAGATCATGACCTGAGCCGAAGTCGGCCGCTGTACCGACTGAGCCACCCGGGCGCCCCAATTTTAAGCTCTTTTAAAACTGCATTCCATTTACGTTGGCAATATTTCATTTTGTTCACTAGCATATGAAGAATTTCATTTTTCAGTAACTGCGTAGGCGATGTTGAAACACGTCTGCATTAGCCACATCAGTACACTGGCCGTTAGAGCTTAACCTTCATCACGTGCACATAGTCGAGTCAGCCTAGGGAAACCGTGATGACCGTAATTCTAAATGGATTACGTTATGTGTTTCCTTCCTCAGGTAGATACAATTAGCCTAAATGCCGCAGGTACGATGTTGGTCTCAGGCACCAAAGAAGGCACAGTGAGTATCTGGGACCTCACCACGGCCACCGTACTGCACCAGATCCCGTGCCATTCGGGGACCATACGTGATGCTGCTTTTAGCCCAGGTAGTTTTATCCTTTTTAATACAGAGGATACTGGGGGAATCAGAATTATTATCTTGAAATCATAAGAATGTAAAAAGAAAAACAGGCTGCCGATAGAAGTAGTTTTGCCCGTATCCAAGGCTGCTTCGTGGCAGAATACGGGCTACTTGGGCCATTTGTACCTCCAGGAGAGCTACGGCGGACGCTGCTCTTAATTCGCCAGCTCACCAGAGGAACTGATTTATAGCGCGCGGGTGGACTCACCCCACAGGGTCATCGGCCCAGTGTCTTAGAAACAAACATTTCCACGAGAGGAGAGTCCTTGGTTAAGTACAAGTAGCTCAGGGAAAATGCAGGCGAACGCTATGCCAGAGATGAAACGTCAGAACGATCTAGAACACACTTCTGAAGCTGTAATTGTCTCTCGCGTTACAGACAGTCGCCACGTCCTCAGCACAGGTGCAGATGGCTGTCTAAACGTCATAGATGTGCAGACGGGAATGCTCATCTCCTCTATGACTTCAGACGAGCCCCAGAGGTACGTTCTCTTGCTCGCGTTACTAGTGGGCGAAGACGTTTACGGACAAGCTCGTGATCGTGACATTTGGGCTTGCTTTGGCCGGCGTGGATAGGGCCCTTCCTTCATGACAAATGACCAAATGACTGTTTCTAAATCATTGTTGCAGGTGCTTCATCTGGGATGGAAATTCTGTTTTGTCTGGAAGTCAGTCTGGTGAACTGCTTGTCTGGGACCTCCTCGGAGGAAAGCTCAGTGAGAGAATACAGGGCCACGCAGGTAAGCGGTTATGCAGTTGACTTGACCTTTCTTCCTAAAATGCTGAACTCCAACCTGCTTTTCCCATCAGGAAACCTACCTTTCCCAGGCAGAAAACACCCCACTGCCCTCCACGTCGTAAACGTTCCCCACGAGCCTCTTCGTTGGCCAAGTGACCCTTCGGGACTGAGATTTACGTTGACTGACTCCAAAAAGGAAGTTTTTGCATTAACTCCCACTTGGAGAATTAAAAACCATAGTAAAAGCTGCAACTTTTTTAAGTACACGCACAAAGTTTTTTAAAAACCCCAAAACAGCACAAAAGTAATTAATTTCAGTAAAAACGATCTTCCTCCCACCACTGACCCCCTTCCTCCCTGTTCTCCTTTGAGGACTTCCTTCCAGTTTGCGTCCTGGGTGTGGGTGCACCCTTACTGTTGAGACGAGGGATGTGTTGTACGTGTATGAAGTATTCTGCCCTTTTCTTCCCACCCAGTATCCCCTGGAGACTCGCTGTATGTGCTTCTATTTGCACGGTTGCCTCCTCATCTCAAAGACTTATGGTCTTTAATTCTTCTAGTTTCTAAGGTTATAAGTATCTGCTTTTCCACCGTGACCAGGAACTTCCCCCCCCGACATCCTCTTCCCTCTGTCCTTTGGTGACATGGTTATCTCGTCACGTTCTAAAGTGACCTGCGTAGGTCATTCGCAGTTTACCGGCTTTAAATAACCTTCGACTCTGTCCAGTAAATGGACTTCGCAGCCTCACACCAATTCCTTACCTCTTCCTCCCGTCCGTCTCCTGTTATCGTAGGTGTATATACTTGCATTCTGGTGTCACTCCTAATCCTCCGTTATTTCAGCTTTCCACGTGAGCGGTTTCTCATTCCTCACACATTCCTTGTGCCAAGCAGTTATTTTTCATTGACACACCGATTACAGGGTGAGAGTACTTAACAGCGGATCTCCGGGCCCCCTGGTCGACTTGCCACCTAACCACACGGTCTCTTTCCCTTAGGTGCTGTGACATGTATATGGATGAATGAACAGTGTAGCAGTATCATCACAGGAGGGGAAGACAGACAGATAATGTTCTGGAAATTGCAGTATTAAGTGCCTTTTCCTCTCTTGAATGTCAAGTTGAACTCTATTTAATGTATTTTAAACCAAACTTTGAAATCAACTGGTGAATGTGCAATGATGGTATTCGAAGTTTTACCACATGAGGTATCTGTGGTTTTAAACTTCCAAAATCATGGTGACTTCATTGAAAGCCACTGGTCGCCATCCTCTAAGGCGGACAAAACGTGGCGGTGGTAGGGAGAAAACATTACATCTGTAAGGCAGGTGTTCGTCCCGCGGCAGGTTTGAGTGGCAAAGAAAAGTAGCTAAGAGATACAAAACGGAGTTGGGAAAACTTTCAAAAAACGCTGAGCAGCTCAGAATTTTCCAAGAAAATGTGCAGTATTCTCTGCTACTTCCGAGTCACGCTGTTTTGTCTTCCTTACCTACGAAATTGCTGCCCATTGGGTCCTTGGGTATGTGTTTTCATGGAGTGGTTTACTTTGTATAACCTACTGTTCTCAGATTCTAAGAACCTGGGGAAGGATCGGCAATTCTTGTAACAGTAAGTTTACTGTGTACAGGACGGTTTATTTCATTATAGCTATTAAATGCTCATCTTTTCTACATTAAAAATATTTTTCTGTAATGAAAGCTGTTTTCATTTTCTTAAGTGATTTATTACCAAGGCTAGTGCCCTTTACGAACTTCAAGTATTGGTCCTTCTAGAAAACCAAACTTAGTGATGAGAATGTCCTTCTTATATTTTTGGAACTGTCTTCAGATAGTCCAAATCCAGAGAACAAAACAAGGTAAAGTAAACGGGGAAATGTTGTTTGGTTTGCTTTTCTAAATCTCAAGGTAAGATGTTAAAACTCTTTTATGATCTTTAAAAACATTGTTAGGTCTTATAGGCCGTATCACATGGGGGGAGAACCTGACCAGGGTAACAAGCGTCATTAAACATGACTCGGTCTCAGGTTTGCAAGGAGCCTCAGCGGCTTCCTGTTGCTCTGCCTGGATGTGCACGCCGGCCCTCTGGGGTTCAGAGGCGGAAGCACTTCTCCTGACAGGCGCTCCTCCTCCTCTCTCAGCACAGAGGGCTCTTCTCAGGGCCCGTGGACGTCAGCTGCTCCGGGAGAAACCCCACGGGCCTGTTTTCTAAGTCATGCGCAAGTTTGGTGAAATCCACGGGCAGTTTCCAAATGATGCAATAAATAGGCTAAAAGTTAACTTTATTTATACATATTTAATTAAAATGGAATAGGCATAAACCAAAACAAAAAACAAAAAAATGAGGGTAATGTGTCATATGCCACTTGGTTTGTAGGGAGGGGTCAGGAAACGGAACAAATTACCTGGAAGACATCCTAAGGCCATCCCGAAGTAGCTAGGTTACATAATGTTAGAGTAAATGACAAAACTAGACACTATTCCACTTAATCTACAAATGAAAAAAGAGAGTCAAAGTTTATCCTATTTGGTGTAAGAATTTTTACAGTTAATACATACTGATTCATTTCTAGGAAGGAAGGTCAGTAACTTTTGGAAGAAAGAAATTTCCATTACACAACGACTAGAAAATCTCCAATGCAACTAAGCAGCTATGCGGTAGCTCAGCATGTACCATTAACCGTTCTGGGCTAGTGTACATTTCAGTTTACTACAGAACTGCATTCTGGGTTTTAGAAAGGCAGCAATAGTTCTATTTTGGCTTTTATTCTAGATGCTTAACACAGTTAAGGCGACAGTTCAAGCATATAGAGTAAAGGTAGTTACAATTTAATGATGATCAACAGTCTCTTGCAACCTACACTGTATAATGCTTACACGGAATGAAACCAGTGTTCTTAATTGGTGTTGGACGCACGCACGCAGAACTAAAAAACCATCAAAAGCAATCATTCTACACGTACTATGGTAACACATCAAAAAGGCAATTATACCACAGAACTAAAGTAACGTGAGCGGCACTACTTGATATACAGGATAAAGGTGATTCGTTCTAACACAGAGCTAAGCCTGTATCAGTCATTCTAATCATAATGGCTTGTAAAAGCATCGGGTTTCCAGTAGAGAAACTGCTCTATGAAAATCAGTAAATCTGTCCAAAGTTTCACATCTGTAAAACCAGGATAAGGCTACAACGATCTTGAAGTGGGACGAGATATCCGATCAAAACAGTTAAGATTCCCAGCCATAATGTAAGATAGAAAGGGCTTCATGCAGCATATGCTCTCTGGCTCCTAGAAAGCTTCATGTGCATCATATAAAGTTAAGTTGCCCGAGAAGTAAACCGGAGAAGTTCAGTGGAGTTTCCATTGTGCCATGACGTTTAAACTTCAGGAATGGTGTGATCCATCAGGCTTTTCATAATGCTTGGGGCCATCCTACGAGAGAGTTTATTAAATACGGAGGTCTGGGTTTCTTGGTTCAAAAAAGCTATCATGCTGATCCAAGAAAACTCCCACTCAAGCTTAGCACTTGGGATCCAGTGGAATTGTGGGGAGAGGGAAGGTCTTTTTCATGAGTTCTAAGAGTCTCAGGTAATCTAGTTCACAAAATACCCAGTGTGAAAGGTTGGGAAAAGTTAGATCAGATACAAGTAAGTGCTTGAATATTAATACCGGTGACGAAAACAAGGAAAATGACAACACTGCTATGAACTGGGAGGGAAAGGGGAAGGGAGACCCTATCGCTGGTCTGAGAGAACTCTGACTAGTCTCGACTCCAGCTTCCTTTTCCTTCCATCCATAAACGCAAACTTTACTAAGGTATTATGTTTTTACTCTTTTAAATGCTATCTCCACAGGCAAGACAGAATCTGAAAAAAGGATCCAAGTTGGCTTGGTAAAAACAGCTGACAGAAGCCAGGATTCCAAAGGTTCTAGGGAAGGTAACACTGGCTGTCCCTCTTCTCTTCCCCCGAGTCAGTTTTCCCGCCTCCCTTCCTGAGGACCACGGTGGCACCACGCGCCTGACCTGCCTCCTGAGATGCTTTCAGAATAGGCACTGTTACTCCTAACATCCCACAGGCAGGAATTCTCCATCGTGAACCCCCACGAGTAGATTTCTACTGAGCAGAGGAACTGCGGGCAGAGTGCAACCCTAGTCCGTTTTACTGAAGCTGAAATGAAAGCCTGCCCACTTCTGCTCACGTCCCTCTTTTCTACCAGAAAAGGTCAAAATTTCAGAAGCAGATGGTGAATTTTATTCAATACTTGGGAAGTTGTGAGCGGTCATCCTGACCAATTCCCCCGATTTAAATATTAACTTCAAATTTCGAGATCAACACCACGTCATCCCTTAGGTAAAAGAACCATAGACGGAGGAATTCATACAGGCACAAGGACTTTCTTTTACCTCACAGGACCGTAAGCACCAAGTTGAAGTACGGTCTACTTACCGTTTGATAATATGTTCAAAGATAAAAGCAGGCATGATCGTAATAGTAACTACAGACTCGGATGTTGACAGTATGTCTGCAATTTGAGAGTCCTGTTAAAAACACGCAATGAAAATTAATTCTAAGGCTTTAAGAAGTATGAAATTATGTTATTCTTGGTAAATACGTATGTCCACATACGTTTTGCTAATAATTCTAAAATCTGACCCTCGACGTTTGGTATTTTTTCTAGTTTCACCGAGTTTAATTCTATAGAATGGCAATTTTATAGATGGTAACAAAATTGCTAAGTAAACTAAGTATTGTAGCCAAAGAATCATCTTTTTCATTACTTAAGATGAAATCATTTTCTTCATGTACAAGACTTCCCATGTCTTCTCAGTTAACAGTGCACTCTTAACCAAGTTCATGAAACGAGGTCTTAATGAAAACCTTTCGACCCTAACATAGCCTTATTTAGGAATCTGTGGAGGGGGAAAATGTGGTACTGACCCAAACAGAAACCATTACTCACTTCCTACCATCCCTGGGTTGGAAAAAGCTGAGCAATCACTCATTCAGAATGTCCTCAAAATCCTCAACGCCCACATCGCCACAGAATTCTAGTTCAAGGGACTGCAGAGATCACAGCGGTCAAGCCCTCTGCTATAGGAACGACAATTCCAGAGAACAGTCCAGGTAATTCCTTTGGCCTGAGAGCACAGCCAGAGTCCGAGGGCCCACATCTCCCCAAGTTCCTGTTTATTTTGCAGGTCTACACGCAAACGCCACCGAAACAAATGGGAAAGGTAGCACGAGACCCAAGTTCTGTTCTTACCTTCAGCCCGATGACATTCTGCCCGTTGACTTCACAGATGTTGTGCTCCGTGAGAAGACCATTTCTGGCTGCAGAACTGTCTTTCACTATGGATGTTATCTTTCCATTTTTAAAGATAAACCCAACATGTCCAGTACTATCCTTATGCATGGTAACCGTCCGCTCAAAGGGCCTGCAGACATAATGGGTTACGTGAAAAGTTTAATTCTTTCTATTGGCCCAAGTTACTCTTCAAAATTCTCCTTAAAGTAGAGAAGATGTTCCATCTGCAGAATGTTTACTTAAACACCTACCGTGTGAGAAACTAGGAACAAAGTTAGATAAAACCGAAGTTTAACTGAGAAGAATAAAAACCCAAAAGCTAACTGTACCAATGTGACATAGGTCGACCCTTAACACTTGCTAAGGGGCAGGAAAATAGAGGCCTTATTTCAGTGCCAAATGTTTGGTTTATAAACTGCTAAATATAAAAATGCCACCTTTCTACCTTGGCAACTAGAGCTTCATAACCCCCCTGAAGGCCGGATTTGGTTTTTAGAACTCCCACCCCAACTTGGGAGTTCTGCAGGGACCCTGGCACGGTGTCCCTCCTATGCTGGATGTCTAAACAGTAAACTGGAAAGTGAGGCCAGAGATGCCATACTGCTTGCCCTTCCAATGTTCATTTACTACGATCTAGAGAAAGAGACAGGAAGGTAACTTCTAGAGGATGCATACGAAACCAGAATGCTCTAAAAATTTTTAAGAAAAATCTGCACCAAACAACTACAAGACTGTAAGGCTAATCAATAACATCTAATATTCTTCTGCAACACAGTCAATCATATTCACAGAATCTCAAAGCCCCAGAGAATGGAAAACTAGTCTTGAATTTCCATTTCAACAGTCTAGTCAACTTACCGGTCACGAACAGTCATAGTAATCTTCTCCCCAAAAGCCTGTTTCAGCACCTTATGTGCCTTATCAGAGCTCCAACCTGCACAGTTCTCCCCGTTGATCTGGAGTACCTGGTCCCCAAATCTCAGACCAACCAAAGAGGCTGGAGAATTTGCCTGGACCAGCTGAACAAATATACCCTAGAGAATAAGGAAATAACTTTAGTGATTTGCCACTGTTACGATAATGGTTTAAAAACACTGGGAAATTAAGAGCCAACTGTTCAGGTTACGAATCTACCCTAGTTAAAAAAGAAAAAGAAAAACTACATGAATATGTATGCGTCATTACTCCCAAAAAAGAAACTGAAAATTTTATGGAGGCAATGACCCCAGGAATTAGGGCAAAAACGTAAAATCACACTAGTAATTTCTACCTCAAATCATGACCCACCTGACCAACCTCAATCACCCCCTTCATCTTGGAATAAAAAGTCTAAGGAAAACAAAGTAGGGTTTCTACAAGCGCCTGGGTGGGTGGCTCAGTCAGTTGAGCATGACTTCAGTTCAGCTCATGATCTCACGGTTCATGGGTTCGAGCCCACACCGGGCTCTGTGCTGACAGCTCAGAGCCTGGAGTCTGCTTCGGATTCTGTGTCTCCCTCTCTCTCTGCCCCTCTCAAAAATAAACATTAAAAAAAAATTTTTTTTTAAATGACAGCGTAAGGTCACAACTCTTCTTTAGAGTTGAAGGACTCCTCAACCCATTTGCTAAATTACAGAGAAGTAAATAAGGTTAAATAAGATTGAGGTTTATTTAATAGCCTAAAAGGTACATTCAATACCACTCCAGTTTTTATAAAGAATCCACTACGAAATAAATACAGAAAACTCAAGTTTAGTCAACAGAGAATTAAACCCACATGGATACTTCTACTCCTATAAACTCTCAATCTCAGATGTTGAATATAAAAAAAAAAAAAAAATACAAGTTTGGGGCGTCTGGGTGGCTCAGCCGGTTAAGCATCCAACTTTGGCTCAGGTCATGATCTTGTGGTTTACGAGTTCAAGCGCCGCGTCGGGCTCTGTGCTGATAAGCTCAGAGCCTGGAGCCTGCTTCAGATTCTGTGTCTCCCTCTCTCTCTGCCCCTCCCTCACTCACGCTCTCGCTCTGTCTCAGAAATGAAGAAGAGTAAACTTGGCAAAATATGAAGGCATCTACAAAGCTAGACCCTTTCTATACTCTTAGGCTGGGTCGGACAGAATTCCTGTCCCATATCTTACAGCTTACTTTAGGACAGTACCGAAAACTGGCTGGCCCCCTATGAAATGCTCAGAGCAAGGAGTTTTGGCCAAACGGCGAAATCCACTGCAGGGATAAGTGCAGTGGAGATAGGGGCCTATGAAGAGTATCTTGTCTTTTAGGGCAGAGGAAGGAGCAGAGAGCAAATCCCGGCAGAAGGGGCTGCATACACTACTGAAAAGGAAGGAAAGGCAGTGAAGTCGGGGCTTCCGAGGAAGCGTGGTGACGTGTCCTGCGTGAGTTACAGGTGTGCGAGCCGCTGATGCCCTGGGCCCTCCGGGTAGGCAGGCAGGGTTGGGGCTTCCTGCCAGGATCAGCGTCAGCCATTTACCACAGTGTGCAACACTCATTACCGTTAGCATTTTCTATGTGAAAAGGTGGGACACACTAAGCTAATAAGACTTCAGACTGCTAAGGAATCCGAGGTAATGCCTGAAACCACAAATCGGGGTAAAGACTCAGCATGTCTTTAACAATCCTAAACGCCTCCTCAGAGAGTAACCACCCCATTTAATTTCTTCAGTATGGTGCGGTAAGAAGTAATTACAAAGTAAAATAATGACTGCCCTAATTAGAAAATCACTTTTGCTCAAGAAATGACCTATTAAATTCACACTGAAGGATGGAAATAACAAGCCTGCAAACTCACTTCACAAGTTAAATGATCATTATTGGAAAATACACACAAGACCACCAACTCTCACTGGTCAGTCTTTCTTAACATGTACATACGATGCCCTATTTGAAGGTCATGATTTTATCTGTATAAACTATGTTATACATAGACCGATGAACTTTATTCCAGAAAGGAGACTCAAAAAATAATTCACTTAAGGTAATGAAGTATCAGCTCTGCCTCTGCAGAATAGAGCATCTCCAAGTGGAAAAATTTAAGTTAGTGGACTTAAAATAATCTTGATTATAGATGCAATACAATTAATTAAAACATCTGCACTGCAGGGGCGCCTGGGTGGCTCAGCCAGTTAAGTGTCTGACTTCGGCTCGGGTCATGATCTCGCGGTTCATCAGTTTGAGCCCCACGTTGTGCTCTGTGCTGACGGCTCAGAGCCTGGAGCCTGTTTCAGATTCTGTGTCTCCGTCTCTCTCTGCTCCTACCCTGCTCATGCTCGCTCGCTCTCTCACAAAAATAAACATTAAAAAAAATTTTTTTTAAACATTTGCACTGTAAATTATGCTAATAGTGATCACTTAATATCCCATAAGCTATTTTGACAAACTGAAATAGAATTAAAAATACTTACATTATCTATTGATTTAAGCCTGAGCCCAATCTTTCCATCTTGATCCTTACACAAAATGACTTCACGAATCCCTTGCTTAATTTCTGCTCTACGAATTCCAACGTCATTACCAGTTACAGGAGCCACCATATAGTTCATACTGGAAGGTCGTGCTACCAGCTGCTGACAAAAACATATACGACGTGTCAATACTTAGAAACATTCTTCATGAAAAAACCTAAAATGACAATTAACTCGAATATACTCAGTTGTGGTTTCCCACAAAGTAATTTGCACACTGTTTCCTTCAAATAAATGGATTTACACAAAAATGTCCCCAGCTTTTATTTACTAATCCTAAAGGAAATTTATTACCACATGTATCACCTCCAAAAGATTCAATGGCTTTCTCTGTCGCCTTCTGAATTCACTGATACCTGCTTCATGTATACTCTGGCTTGTCTTCAAACATATTATCCTTGAGCTTAAAGGCCACATCATACTCTGGAAAACACACATTTTCCAGAGGGTTCTTCTGTATATGGTCTGATGTGTAGCCAGCTACTGACCCTTTCAGAGTTTCTATAAAAGGGAGAACCTTCTTACCTCACAGTGCCATTGTAAGGATTAAAACTGCATGTTCCAGAAGTGCTGGCACACGAGACAGGATCATTCTCCTCCTCCACAGTGAACATTTATGGACTAACCAACTGTACGCACAAAGCAGACTGACCGAGAAGAGCTATACTTGGCATTCATGGCGGGTACCACGTTCCCAGTTTCTCAGTTTTCTCAAGTTTTCTTGACCAACACTGGTTTTCTAGTTTAAGCGGACCCTTTCTTCAACCAAAAAGATAATGTGGGAAGAGCTTACCAAGCCTTCTTAATCGGAATCTGTCAAAAGAACCTCCGACCTACCTAAGAACTATGAGTTCAGAGCAACAATAACAGGGAAAAAGGAACCTCAACTACATAATCACAGATCGCAAATTTTTGGTTCAGAATGTGTGGTGATTATGACCGCATATTCCTAAAGCTGAAAGTCTTAACGGGAGTAATGCACACATAAAATTATGCTAGAAATCAGAACACAATGCCAGAAAATACTACTTATGAGATTATACAGGTTCAAAACAAGAAATGATTACAGCTATAAGAGACACAGGAAAATCAGGTAATGGGATAGAAACAAAAATTGAAGCCAATGAATTATTTAGTTTGGCTGGAATACAGAACAAAGGGGCAAGGGAGCTTTGGAGGAGGTTTTACTTTTGAAATATCTTTATTTTTTCCAGCAAGTATTTTTAAGTACTTGATGTACTAGGCGTTCTTACTTACTATGACCAACACATCATCTCTGCGCCCTTCCCCCATTCTAAGCAAGCAACCATTTCCGGAGAGGGCTACTACAATAACCTTCTAGACCGTCTTCCTGTCTACAGAGCAAAAACATAAATTTAAAAAAAAAAAGGGGGGGGGGGGAGAAGGAAATCAGATTACACCACTCCCACAACTCAGATCCCAATCCCTTACCACGGTCTACAAGGCCACAGACCACCCGGCCCTCACTACCCGTCCAATGCCATCTGCTACCACCATGTCCTACCCTTGCTTCCTCTGGCCATCACACAAGTCTTGTCAAGTCCACCAAGTTCATTTCTGCCTTCAAGAAATGAAGCCTTCAAGTTCTCGGTGTTCTCTTACCAGATATTCACATGCCTTACTCCCTCATTTCCTTCAGTTCTTTACTCATCGTACGTCAACCCCTCAGAGAGAACACATATGCTCACGATATTGACATATAGCCCTGGCACTTCATTCATTTGGTTCATGTCAAAAGCGCTGGCTTATTTGCCTACAATGCGAGTTTCACTGGCGTGTGTGGTGGGCGGGACACTGCTGTGGTTCACTATCAGATCTATCACACCTAGCACAGTGCATGAGACGTGTGGGTTCTTAAGCTACTGGCTCTCATCGCCCCTCACTTAAGGGCCAGTGGAAGACAGCACCCTGAAAAGGGTTCTAGCTTCTAGAATAGATGCTTTGAATGTGCAACCAAATACATGATGCAGTTTTTTCCAAGGCCAGAAGAAAAGATCTGGAAACCAAGGTGTGGCTGTGGGAACAGTTAGTTCCTCTCGCTGTTATATCTAAACACAAAAGTTTTGCATCCCGCCCCCCGTACCCCCATACCGAGCTCTACAGTGTGAAGGTCTTATTTACGAAGGAGGCATGCCTCCACCTGGGAACACAACACTGTCTCCTCTGAATCAGAAGAACATCACCTAACCATTGTTTTGGACTTCATATGCCACTGAACAAAGGCAAGAGGAGGTTACTAAATTGGCTAGTGTGATTAATTCTGGTAACCAAGTGAAACTGGGTTGCTGCTTGATAATGGGTTCTAGACTCTGTTTGGAATCCAGAAAGTTCTTTGAGATGCCTCTTAGGTCTTCCATGTCCAACAGTAAAATTAATAGAAAAATACACTTCAGCTTGTAGTCACGATGGAGCCAGAATTACCCTCCTGCGATAAATCACCAGAAAACTGGAAAGATAGGAGGCAACAATTTTTGGACAGTGGACACTATGTAGGGTAGGACAGTAATCCCTGAAAGATGGGAAACACATGAGGTGAGCCCTGTCATCGCCTGGCTTTCTGCCCAGACCACTATCTGGACTGGAACACAGAAGTACAAGTCCCAAGCAGAGCACTGTGCTCTTGTTAGTTGAAAAGACAAAAGTCAGGAAGGCAGAAGCAGCTAGAAAGACTGCTAGAATTTATAGGGCTGAGTTCCAAAAAGGAGGGAGCTACACAGAGAAAAAGCTCCAGAAAGCTGTAGGGGTCTCCTTGAACCCTCTGCTGAATGCTAATCCCAGTATCTATGAAATAAAGCTCCAAAGGCCAGGCAAAGAACATGCAGGGAGCTGTAAGCGGAGGCTTCCCGCAGATGCCCCACGACTGGGAGACATCCAGGGTCCTACCAGCAAGTGTGGTGTGCTCATTAAATACCCAGGACCTTCAGCAGAGAACCTGAGGGGACACGCATGTTGAGGAATGGGGCTACAACAACCCTACAATAAGATAAAGGCTGCCCCGGGGGGCCCGGGTGGCTCAGTTGGAGCGTCCGGCTTTGGCTCAGGTCGTGATCTCACAGCTCGTGAGCCCCGCGTCGGGCTCTTTGCTGACAGCTCGGAGCCTGGAGCCTGCTTTGTACTCTGTGCCTCCCTCTCTCTCCGCTCCAACCCACTCGCATTCTCTCTCTCAAAAATAAATACACATTAAAAAATAAACATTAAAAATAAAGGCTGCCTCAGACCTACCCTAACAATGTGTAAAGTCAAGCCCCTGAATGACCAAGCTGATGCACATGTAACGAACTTAACTGCTTGCCAGAATAAGTGCCGACACTCTTTTTAGAAGTACAACGTGAGGGGCGCCTGGGTGGCGCAGTCGGTTAAGCGTCCGACTTCAGCCAGGTCACGATCTCGCGGTCCGTGAGTTCGAGCCCCGCGTCAGGCTCTGGGCTGATGGCTCGGAGCCTGGAGCCTGCTTCCGATTCTGTGTCTCCCTCTCTCTCTGCCCCTCCCCCGTTCATGCTCTGTCTCTCTCTGTCCCAAAAGTAAATAAAAAACGTTGGAAAAAAAATTTAAAAAAAAAGAAGTACAACGTGATTCAGCACCTAAAAACGTAAATTTCACAATATTCGGTTCTGATTTTAAAAAAACGGGTGGCATGTGAACAAGGAGGAAAACGTAACCCATGATTAGGGGAAAGGGCAGTTAACAGAAACTCAGAAATAAAAAATCATAAAATTAGCACACTGGGATTTTAAAATAGCTACTATGATTACGTTCAGTACACTCAAGGACTCAAAACCAGCTGGACCATCTGGAGAAGAAAAATACAGTATGTGAAATGAAAAATTCACTACATGGAAAAGGTTAGTAGAAATCTCCAGCAACAAAATAAAACAAAAGAGAAAGCAAGATGCTTAAGAACCCCAGGGATTCAGGGCACTTGGGTGGCTCAGTCGGTTAAGCGTCCGACTCTTGGTTTCGGCTCAGGTCATGATCTCACAGTTCGTGGCATCAAGTCCAGTGTCCAGTCTGTGCTGACAGCACGGACCCTGCCTGGGATTCTCGCTCTCCCTCTCTCTCTCTCTCTCTCTCTCTCTTCCCCTCCACTGCTTGCACTCTCTCAAAATAAACATTAAAAAAAAAAAAAAAAAAAAAAAAAGGAACCCCAGAGAATCAGACACTTCAAAAATGGTTTAGGTCACCCCAGTAGGTATTAAGAAAAGACCAGCTCAAGGGCAGAGGGGGTAAAGAATGTGTAGCAGTCAAAGGGAGTCATAATACCAACTACAGCATCATGATCAGTCACCAGGAGAATCACAGTAGCCATGACTACCTTCTGTGATTGTACCTGTACACCTTCTGTAAATACAGCAATTGATCTTTTTGTTTCCCCCTACTTCCTTTACCCAAAATACCTGAATTTTTTATAGCAGTGAACTCGATACCTTTTCTTTAGGTTACAAATATTCAGCTGGGAACATGAGTAGTAAGGAGTAACTGATATTGCACAGTAACTGGTACCACAGGCCGCTGCGCAGACATGGCTATGATAACTGGCATTGTCCCATTCTGGGGAAAGGGTAAGAGAAACGTCGTTCCGTCAGTGGTAACTGACTTGGTTTACACACCCTTGGATTAAGAATGACTTTTCTGTTTCTAAGGGTTGTAAGCAAACAAAGAAAACCGCAAGAATAGGCGACAGGAACCCTATGTGCCCAGCAAAGCCTAAAACGCTTACCATGAGGGCTTCCCTTAACAGAAAGTGGACTGAACCTCAGTTTTACCAAGAATTACATCTTTTAAAAGGCACCTGTGAAGTAACTGCTGTCCTAGGAAATTACAATCCTTGGAGAAATGTGTGCATATACTGAGTAGTCAAAGGAGGAGGCAGTGCCAGCTCTTAAGCCACCCTTCTAGACTCTATTTGGCGACACTGGGGCTCACGCGTGCAGGTTACGTGCGTATTCCTGGGTCAGGGGCTTCTCGTCAGCATCCACCACAGGAGGCTGGAAGGCTAGAGGAGGACAAGTGCCTTGTTCCCTCCTCTTTGTTTCCTGTTCCTGTCAGCACGGCCTGGGCCTCACCCTTCATCTTGGTGGCAGGAGTTGATTCCGTTCTCCAGCTTTTCCTGCCACTCCCAGAACCGGCCTCGCCACACCCTCCCCGAGGTCCCAGTGCTAACAGCAGTGTCCTCTCCTGCAAGGTCTGAGGCCCAGCTCCAAGGGGCCCTTCCCCCCAAGCTTGCGGGCTCTGCAAACTCCGAACCCTTCCCTGTGCCACCCCAGTGCCAGGAGCAGCAGCTACTTCCTGCAATTACATCTCCGTTCCACGTCCGCGTTTTCAAGTCTTCAACTTTTCTAATTTCTTCTGCTGTCTACCAAATGGACTCTGACTGATCCGAGCAAGTTTTCAATAAATATTTGGTAAACAGGTAAATGCCAGGTACCGTATTAAGTACTGGAATTACGGCAACAAGACAGACACGGACCCTGTCTTTGTGATTTAATTATAATAAGTGCTATAAAGGGCTATGGCCTCACAGCAAGAACCTTAATAAGAGGCTGTGAGATGCATCAGATTCAAGCCTAGAATCTGGGGTCTTATTACAGGGAGCTTTAGACTTGGGAGTGCTAGAAGATTGTGACCAAAGAGATGTGACAGACCTGTACTTCAGAAAGATGAATCCAGCAGCAGCTTAGTACTGTTTGATATAAGAAGTCACTCGAGGAAATTGAAGAGGTTAGAAGTAGCCTGAGTAGGGTTATAGCAGCCCTGGAATGACTAAAGGGAACACAAAAATCACAGTGAAGACAAAATCACCAGGTCTTCGTAACTGACTAAATGCAGAAGACTAAGGAGAACGGACTAGTCAGCGGCGTCTGAATCTCTCACTCTTAAGAAACTAGAAAAGTGGTAAAAGGATGAAAGTAGATCATTTACGAAGTGAGATCCAGGAGGCAATCTAAAATTAGAGAAGTTATAAATCTGTGAAGTTATAAATCTGTTGGCCATAAGAGTTGGCCATAAGACATTTTATCTATGTCTAAAATATGATTTTATACAATTCAGAATTAATTACACTATACGTACCCCCTGAACTGATGCTCCAGGGACCAAGGCCATATTTGCACGGACTTCTTCTTCATTTAAACTCAGCCCCATGTACTGAGAGAGCTCCGGATACAGTTTAGGATAGAGATCTAACATAAATGAATGCATAAAGAAAACAGAGGAATGTTTAAAATGAAAACTGTTATTATGGGCTTCTAGTTGTGTTTAAAACCTACATTTAATTTAGAAAATCTAGAATGAATTTAAATTAGCAATTTGGAAAATCGTCTCCTTGTCTCTGTAATGACAATTAGAAATGGGAAATACAGAAAAAGTTTAAGGTGAAAGTCATAAAGTATAAAGACATTTAAACTGAAATAACCTCAGATTTCTAAATAGTGAAGAGTACAAATAAATTTTTCCAAATAAATTATCTTGCCTTTTTTTCTTAACATAAACCTATTTCTCAATTTTGTAAGCATAGCACTGATCTCCACCTCAGAACTGACTAAAATGTTTATTGTCAAGCCAGCTACTTTACAACTCATTTAATAAACACAGCTTTGAAATGATTCTTCTGAACTAAAATAAAAAAAATAAATCAAAGCTTAAAAACGTATTTAGTGTCAGAGCATTTAAAAAACATTAACCACATTCCAACGAAATCTTAGAAACAATATATTTAAGTATCAGCAGTATTTAACTTAGTAGCAAAGTTAGGTGCTATTTCCTTAAGTTCCTTTTTACATGACTTGTGACTTAAAATGAATTTTCTAGAAGAAACAATGTTATAAGTAGTTATAAGATGACTGGGTACAAAAATCTATCGAATACTCCTTTTTTATTTTAAGTCATACTAATTAGGAGCTCTGGTCTAAACCTCTCTAAACAAAGAAGGAAAAGGAATCAAAGAGACGTATATACGGAGACCTAGTAGAGGTTCCAGAATTTGGGACGCTCCCCCAAACGGAGGTGGTTGGAAATTTCAAACCCCACCCTCACCTCACAAAGGTGGAGGACAGTTCACAAAGTTCAAGAGCAGTAGCATGGGACACACAGTGCACATATACTGTTTTTTCATAATGAAGCAGTCATAAATTAGGGGTTTATGGGGCTGAGATGTCACTTAATCCACTTAAGTTTGATTAAACTATAAGACCTATCTTCATAGTCATAGTTCATTCTTTTGATTAAAGGATTCTATTTTGAAGTAAACATTTTTTTCCTACTATTACTGGAACTTGAACCACATATTATGCTACAGGTTAAAAAAATTTTTTTGGATTCCCTATTTCAGTAAAAGAAAGCTTAAACATATTTCTGTTCAAGAACAATGAACCCAAAATATAAACCTACTTCCATCTTGAGAAATGGGAGCTGAGGCCTCAGACAAAATTGCTGGGTTGGCAGGGTTGGCAGAAAAGGCAGTTTGAGCCTGAAAAAGAAAAGAAGATTCTTACAATGCTACATATACACTTACTTAAAATTCTTCCATAATTTATAAGTTAAATTTAGTACTTCCAAAAAAACTAAAACATTTAAGTCTTATTCAATAAAGTTTAATTTCAAATCCTTCAGCAACATATTTTTCAAAGAAAATCTGCAAATCTAAAATACACTTCATATTCTGAATATTTTAACATTTACCATATACCATATGCGGGGCTCGAACGCTCAAGCCATGAGATTATAACTTGAGCTGAAGCTGGACGCTTAACCCAGGTACCCCTAAACTGCATTATTTAATCCACGTATTTATTTAATGCACGTATTTCCAATTTAATCCACATATTTATTTAATCCAGCCAAAAAGAATGAAATCTTGCCATTTGCAACAACGTGGATGGAACCAGAGTTAAAGTGTATTATGCTAAGCGAAATTAGAGAAAGACAAATATGACTTCACTCATACTTGGAATTTAGGATACACAACAGATGAACATGAGGGAAGGGAAGCAAAAATAATATAAAAACAGGGAGGGTGACAAAACATAAGAGACTCTTAAAATACAGAGAACAAACAAGGTTGCTGGGAGGGGTTGTGGGTGGGGGGATGGGCTAAATGAGCAAGGGGCATCGAGGAGGGCACTTGTTGGGATGAGCCCTGGGTGTTATACGTAGAGACGAATCACTGGATTCTACTTCTGAAATCACCGTTGCACTGTATGTTAACTAACTTGGATGTATGTTAAAATAAATACGTGAATTTAAACAAAAGAGAGGTGGGCCGTACAACTTTACAATATTGTCTCTAAATGATACATGGTGATTTCAGAAAGTCAGATCCGTATCAGAAAAAGGATTTCATCTTGGAATACTTAATGTGACATGCGCTGTGAGGCAGCCTGAGAGGAGTTCCTGGCGTATTTCGGTAAGAGTAGCATGTTGACAAATACATGCATTGTGAAATGACTTTGACAAATTTGTTTAAAAGTTATACGTTATTTTAATCGTTATTCTTTGTACCCATGATAAAGTATGCACTTTGCTTACTCCGTAATAATTTTGTATTTAGTACAGTGTATCCCTCTGCTTACAGCTGATAAAATGAAGATGATTTCAGTGGGATATGCTAAAACGGCAAACTATTAGCAACTTAAAAGTATTTACATTTTTAGGTGTTTTTCTGATGTGTGACTTTTTATATGAGTCTGGTTGAGCTTTTTTTCTTCTACAAGTATTTGTAGAGTAGTGAGTAAAAGAGTAATGAAAAGTGTAAATGTCTGTGCTGACAGCTCAGAGCCTGGAGCCTGCTTCCGATTCTGTGTCTCGCTCTCTCTGTTCCTCTCCCACTCATGCTCTCTAAAATAAACGTTAAGGGGCGCCTAGGTGGCTTGGTCGGTTAAGCGTCTGACTTCGGCTCAGGTCACGATCTCACGGTCCGTGGGTTCGAGCCCCGCGTCGGGCTCTGTGCTGACAGCTCAGAGCCTGGAGCCTGTTGCAGATTCTGTGTCTCCCTCTCTCTCTGCCCCTCCCCCGCTCATGCTCTGTCTCTCTCTGTCTCAAAAATAAATAAACGTTAAAAAAAATTTAAAAAAATAACTTATAAAATAAACGTTAAAAAAATAATGAAGTGTTATACCTATTCCTGAAATTAGTGCCAAGAGTAGTCCCAAAGAGGCTTGGAGTGATGGAAGCTTAATTTAAATAAGCACAGCCTATAAAAGCATTGGAGGGTACTTCATTCATTTGGGTTGTAAATATTTTGATATGCTTGTTATTGCATACTTTAGTATTGATTGTTTTACAATTTGTCACATTCTAAACTGAAATAAAATGCAATGAAAATCTCTATAATTTTATATAATAGTCCACAAACTCAGTGCATGTTGAATTTTCAAAGTTCTTTCAGCAGCTATCAGCTAAAATGAGCTAGGAGCCAGTGGATTACTTCTTGGATAACCTCTAAGGAAAAAAAAAAATACTGTTCGGCACTCGAAGGAAATGAACTATCAAGCCATGAAAAGGCATAGAGGAAACTTAAATGCATACTACTAAGTGAAAGAAACCAACCTGAAAAGTCTGAAAACAGTATGATTTCAACTATATGACATTTTGGAGAAGGCAAACTATGGAGGCAGTAAACAAATCAGCAACTGCCAGGGTAAGTGGGGAGGAAGAGAGGAATAGGTAAGAATTTTTAGGGCCATATTTTGCAATACAGAATTCTGTATAACACTAGATTCTGTACAATACCATGGTGGCTATGTCATTACACATTTGTCAAAACAACACCAAGTACGTAACACCAAGAGTGAACCCTAATGTAAACAAACTATGGACTTTGAGTGGTAATGTGTCCGTGTACGCTAATCACTTAACAACAAACATACCAATCAAATGAGGATACTGATAGTGGGGGAGGATGTGCTCTATGTATGTGTTGAAGGGAGGGGTGGTTAATTACAGGTTAACCCTCTGTAACTTTCCATTCTATTTTGCTGTGAACCTAAAACTGTTCTAAAAATAGAACGTAATAATTAAAAAAAAAATTAATGTTTATTTATTTTTGAAGGAGAGAGAGAGAGACAGAGCATGCATGGGGGAAGGGCAGAGAGAGAAAGGGAGACACAGAATCTGAAGCTGGCTCCGGGCTCTTGAGCTGTCAGCACAGAGCCTGACATGGGGCTTGAACTCACTAGCCAGGAGATCATGACCTGATCCCAAAGTCAGACACATAACTGACCGAGCCACCCAGGCACCCCTATTTTTAAAAAATTATTCTTTCTCATGATCTCATGAGCCTGTTTCAGGCTCCGTGCTGAGTGTGGAGCTTGCCTGGGATCCTCTCTCCCTCTCTCTGCCCCTCCCCGACTCTCAAACTTTTAAAAATTGTTTGGTTTTTTTTTAATTTTTTTTTTTAACGTTTATTTTTGAGACAGAGAGAGATAGAGCATGAACGGGGGAGGGGCAGAGAGGGAGGGAGACACAGAATCGGAAGCAGGCTCCAGACTCTGAGCCATCAGCCCAGAGCCCGAAGCGGGGCTCGAACTCACGGACCGTGAGATCGTGACCTGAGCTGAAGTCGGACGCTTAACCGACTGAGCCACCCAGGCGCCCCTAAAAATTGTTTTTTTAATGTTTAAAAAATTGTTCCTTTTTACGTTGGGTATATTTTTCTGTTCTTGTACTCATTGCTTCTGTTCTTATACAAGAAATACTGAAGTGAGACTATATAGAGAAAGCTCTCTGCTAACAGGTACATATTTAATTATCATATAATCTGTAGTAAAGATAAAACACAAGAAAGAAGGTACATCAAGGGCTTAAAGACTATACACCATTAAAATGTAGCAAACTATTTCACACTTACTGGAAATCTCAAATTACTAAAAAAAAAAAAAAAAAAAAAAAAAAAGGAATGGGATCCCCAAGGAGTCCCTTCCAGGGCATGCATGTGGAGACACTCGCGTCAACCTCATAATGGATAGAGATTCAGGGATTATATGATGCTAAGAGCAACAGCCTAATGGCTTTTGTAAAACAGTTTACACAATATGAACTGCCAGTTCGCTGCTGCAGTTTAGCTTTGCCGTGGTGTACAAGGTCAGAAGATTAGAAAATAAACGCTGCTTCTGCAGGGGCATCTCAAGCACAAAAATAAACCTATCTCTATCTTAGAAAATGAAACAAGAAAGACCAGCCCAGGACTACAGTGACTAAGGCAGGACTATTTTTAAATACAGAAAGAATAAAAAGCCAAGTTTCCCCCTCCTTAACTCATGGTTGTATTTCTAAGCAGCTAGCTTCCTGCTCAGAACATTAAAAGGTCTTCTGATGGAAATACCCATATAATTTGCTTCTCCTTAAAGAGGTCAGTGTGATGTGTTCGTAGCCCTCTTTATTTTCCAATCAAACATTTATAAATATCAACTTTCCTTTTTGTTTTTCAAAAATCAAAAACTTCTGTTCAAAGGCAACTCTGGTTAGCGTTCAATTCTATAAAAACTAACAGAAAACGATGAAAACAGATTAGTCATTCCTTCAGATCCATCTGCAAATCCTTATTGATGTCTTATTAATGGCTTGTTATTCGTGAAGGCTAAATACTTCAGACACAAGCTTTTTAAAAACAACGTATGCTCGGGGCGCCTGGGTGGCGCAGTCGGTTAAGCGTCCGACTTCAGCCAGGTCACGATCTCGCGGTCCGTGAGTTCGAGCCCCGCATCAGGCTCTGGGCTGATGGCTCAGAGCCTGGAGCCTGATTCCGATTCTGTGTCTCCCTCTCTCTCTGCCCCTCCCCCGTTCATGCTCTGTCTCTCTCTGTCCCAAAAATAAATAAAAAACGTTGAAAAAAAAATTTAAAAAAAAAAAAACAACGTATGCTTGTTCAGATGAATTTTGCAGAAATAAAACTATATAAGAAAAATGCTGACAAAATACTGAAGAAAGGATAGAGCATTACATGACTGAACAAACCTCTTAAAATTGAAGCATCAAAGCCTTTAGCAGCTGAACAGATTTCAGACACTTTTACCAACCGTATTTTAATATCCTCAGTGGATTTATAATGGAAAATAAATACTCATGATGTCCACCCATATTTACCCAATCATTGCTATAAGCAGCCATACAACTGCTACTGTTATTGCTGGGGGTTTTTCACCCTAGAAAGGCCAACATTTTGCCCAAAAAAACTTACATACTTGAGGTTGCTTAAGACTTCTTGCAGGCTTAGAATAAACTTTTTAATTTTTTTTAATGTTGATTTATTTTTGAGAGAGAGACAGAGCATGAGCAGGGGAGGGGCAGAGAGAGACAGAGAGAGAGAGAGAAAGGGAGACACAGAATCCAAAGCAGGCTCCAGGCTCTGAGCTGAGAGCACACAGCCCAATGTGGGGCTTGAACTCACGAACTGCGAGATCACAACCTGAGGAAGTCAGACACTCAATGGACTGAGACCCAGGTGCCCCTATAATAAACTTTTTATGTCTGTTAAATAATTACTAAGAAGTAAATCTTACTTGGAGTAAACAAGGATCTTCAGGATAAGAAGCTTTGAAGTAATTAACAACTCAGAAAGAATCTCATCACATTTATCATTTTAAAAAGGTTTTAGGACTAATGAAGGAAATCACGGAGTTTCATTTACCTTATCAAATTCAAAGAATAAACAAGAGCTAAAAAAAAATGAGCTTATTTATAAGATCAAGTTTAATGTAAACTGGAAAAAAGGATAGGTTCATTAAATACTACAAATTATCCCAGTTAAAAAGAATAAAAACTCACAAAAACAGCAAGAATTGACCCCTATTTCCAACTTTCTTAAGAAGACTCAGTCTTCATTCAAAAACTAAATTTTCTTTTAAGTTTATTTATGTATCTAGAGAGAGAGAGGAAGAGCATACACAGGGAGGGGGAAAAAGAGAGAGAGGGAGAGAAAATCCCAAGCAGGCTCTGCACTGTCAGCCCGGAGGAGGGCTGGACCTCATGTCCATGTGAGATCATGACCTGAGCCAAAACCCAGAGCTGGATTAACTGACTGGGCCACCCAGGTGCCTGCCCCAGAAGCATCTGTCTTCAAAACTAATACTCACATGAAGTACTACAAAAAACGTTTGACTTAATGAAATACATTTAGAGGACAAACACGTGAAATGTCTGCCACTTATACCTAAAAGGAAACAAAACCCTTCACTTTCATTGTGCTTTTACGCTACTTCTAAAAGCATTCACCATTTCTGTAATTTTTAACTTCGAAGAAAAGGCAAAGACTCATTTTAAAAATCAGTCATACCTGAAGATCCAAGAGAACAATGTACTAATTTTAAACAAAACTATGAACCGCCTAAGGAGTTGAAGTGTATTTTACCAACTTAAATATATAGTATTTAAATTCTGGTCTTAAAATCAACCTATCTTTAAAGAGCTTTAAGTCCAGTTTTAAAGAAGTAATACCCCAGGCCCATTAATTCACAGTGAAATAAAAAAGAATTGGTAGCTTTTCTGTAAATTTTTAGTCTGCAATTAATAAACTGAAAAAAGTTGAACTGTAAAAATGAATGCACCTGCTATTTAAGTTTCTTCCTTCACTTCACCTATAACTAGAACATTATGACATTACATATATATTTTCTAAAGTACACAAACAACTTAAACATACCTGAATAACTTTGTCTACCTTCAGGTCTTCAAGAGATGGGTACAGAGACATTTTTGCAGGATTTTTCTAAAGAAAAAACAAAAATAAATTTCTGTAATTCAAATGTCATTGAAATTTAAATACTATGCATAGCCAGCAACATATAAACCAGCAATACATGTGAACATGTGTAAATTTTTAACACAGTAAGAAACATCTGAACTGTAAGACACATGGAAAAATAGGAACATCTAGCCTACACTAAAAACTGATTACTGGTTAGCAAACTATTTCTCCCTCCCTTACTACTACTACCAAACTGTATCCACTGCAGATTTTAAATTTCCCTTCAAGGAAAAGTCCACTTCAAAAGTTTAGAAAATCAAAGAGTACAGTTATGTGACTTACCTAGTGTGCACATGCACTTGGCAGATGTGCAATGATCATATCCTAACAAAACCCTAAAAGAGTTCCTATGCAGTATCTATAGAATCTCTATCACTAGGAAAAACACACACACACACACACACACACACACACACACACACGTAGTTAGAAGAAACAATAGACAGCAATTATTAACAACAGTTTTATCTTCAGGACACACGAATGATGCAGATATTAAGGGACTAAGGAATAAGAGAAATTTTTACGTTAAAAAATTTTTTTTTTAATGTTTATTTATTTGCAAGACAGAACATGACCAGGGGAGGGTCAGAGAGAGAGGGAGACACAGAATCCGAAGCAGGCTCCAGGCTCTGAGTTGTCAGCACAGAGCCCGATACGGGGCTCGAACTCATGAATCATGAGATCATGACCTGAGCTTAACTCGGATGCTTAACCGACTGAGCCACTGAGGAGCCCAAAGAAATTTTTACATTTTAGACATTTCTATACTGTTCAATGTTTTTTAGTGACCATGAGTTGTTTTTTCTAGTAATTTAAAACAAAGTTCTTTAGAAGTATTACAAGGATATGTACTTTAAAATTTTGTTTGGCTATTTTGAAATAAATATGTGGTACTTCTTTAAAGCCAACCAAACAGAACATATCCCAAACTGGCATAGGGTAGGTATGACAGAGATTCGGGAACTAGCTATCAATTTATTACCTACCTCCCCTCTCCAAATCCAGGCATTCCTCTAGGCTCTGCGATATGGAGATGGGCCCTTGAACACTGCTCTGTGACCAGCAGCACCAGGTTAAGCTCCCTCCGTGCAGGGAGCTGGAGATACGCTGGAGGCGAGAGGGTTTTCGCCTCCAGGGTCCAGGACACCGCTCTGGCCAGGCCCTCGCGGGACCTGCTTCTCCAGCACCTCGCTCCCGCCAGGGAGCGGCTTCTTTAGCGCCCGAGGCCCACAGTGCGCAGAAGCGCCTCGGACCCCGGCGCCGCGCCGAGCAGCTTCCCGCTTGCTGCCACCCGCGACGCACCTCCCCGTGAGCAGCTCTCCCTGACACCGCCTCGTGTGCAGCAAGTCCCCAGAGACGGCACCATCCTGGCCTCCACCAGCACCCCGGAGGGAGAAGGGCCAGTAGGGTTGCCTCTGAGACGCCAACTTCACCCTCCACCGAGCAAGAACCGCACTCCCCGAGGCCCGGGTCTCAGACGCAGGAAGAGGGCAGCCACTGGGGGCGCTCCAGCTCAGCCCCGGGGGTAGTAGGTACTAACTAAATCTGCTCTTCCTGTATTCATTAAAGTTGTCTTTACTTTTGGCCAGCCAATTCCTGTCCCTTAAATCATGGTATAGTTAATAATTCCGTGCATTCAACTTTCACCGTTTAAATTGCTGTATCGCTTCCATTTCTTGACTGGATGCCGGACCACCGTACTTTTAAAAAAATTTATATCCTCCACATACCATAAAATTCACTTTTAAAAGATGCAGTTCTACAGTCTTAACATGTCTACAGTTGTGCAACCATCCCTACCATCTAATATTAGAGTATTTCCAGCACCTCAAAAACAAATGACACGCCTATCTATTCTCCCCTCCCTCCAGCTCTAGACAACTAAGAATCTACTTTTTGCTTCTTGATTTGCCTATTCTGGATATTGAATTTAGAATCACAAAACATGTTGACTCTCGTGTTTCTTTCTTTTGCACTTAGTATAATGCTTTCCGAGTTCCTCCACGCTGTAGCACGGACCAACACTTCACGCCTTTTTATGGCTACGTAATATTCCACTGCAGAGCCACTGCATCTGGGGTATCCATTCATCACTCGATGACATTTTGGGTTTTTACACTTTTTGACTATTGCGAATAATGCCGCTAATGATGCTAATGAACATTCACATCCAAATTTTTGTGTAAACGTGTATAGTTCTCTTGTCACACAGGGAAGAGTAGAACTGCTGAGTCACGTGGTCACTTGATGTTTTTAACTTTTTGAGGAACTGTCCAACTGGTTTCCAAAGTGACTGCATCATCATACTCTGGCTTTTCAGATTGCATACATCTTTTGCTTTTTACCCAAGTGCATCACTCGACATTGCCACCAGTAGCAAATAACAGAGGGTCCCAATTTCTCCGTATCTTCGCCAATACTGACTATTGTCTTTTTGACTACAGACACCCTAGCATACATGAAGCTACACCCACTGCAGTTCTGACTTGTGTTTCCCTATGACTAACGATGTTCCGCATCTTTTCATTTGGTTATTGGCCATTTGTGTATCTTAGGGAAAATGCCAATTCAAATCCTTTGACTACTTTATTACTTTCTTTCCTCTCTCTTTTTTTTTTTTTTTTTTTTTTTTTTTTTTTTGCCTAATTCTCCTGGGATAGGGCCTCCAACAAAATGCCAAATAAAAATGGCCTGATAGTTTTTAAGGGGAAAATAGGGCTTAGGTTTATGAATAAAATACAAATTTATGTGAAAGCACAATTTTAAAAAATGACTTAATTCTATTAATCCAGGGGGCGGGGGGAATGGGAGTACCTTTTCTGTGTCTCAAAAAATCATTTCTCTAACAGCTTCCCCCTTAAACACATTTTATTTACCTTTCCAACCATTTTATCAACCTCATAAAATCCTTTGAAATTCACTGGAACAAATGTTGACTTTTAATCTAGTGCTATTTCTATTTTTGGTTTCTACTTTTAGTTTTGCCACTGGCCACCCACAAGATCCCCTTTTCCTCATGAAAAATGAACTGGATGAGTGGTAAGTTTCAAAACTCAGTGAATTTTCTCAGAGATTTTCCTCATAGAAGCTTTCCCTCAAATAAATATTAACTGAAGTCGTCCGAACTCTAAGGCTGCTCATTCCCCAGAAGTGACTTCACACTCATACAAATACTCAAATTCAATCCCCGAAAAAATAAATGGCTTTTCAGACATTTTTTAAATATCAAATATCACCCCAACCTATGCTTTTTTAAACATTTAGTTTCAGGTTTGCTCTAAGTACGTTGAACTTAATTAATTCTCACCATTCTTCTAAAACACAAAGGATTCCTTAATGATTTTCCTTCACAAACTATTGTTGTGGCCTCATTTCACATCATTTCCTTTAAGCGTTACAACATTCTAGCCACAAACTACTTGCTATTTCCCAGCCAGGTCTAGTGCTTCTGTGTCTCCGTATCTTTGCAAAAGCTGCTTCCTCTTCCCAGAATGTCCTTCCAGGACTTCTCTATCAAAATCGCAGTCAAGAGCCACTTTTGTGAGGACACCACTGATGACCTCAGTCTGACACCGTTTCTCTCAAGTCACCAGCGTCATTCTGCCTTACGTTATACAGCTAGTTTACGTTTATCTCTGTTCTTGAGGTCAAGGCCTTTAATTTCTTATTTATCTAGCATGATGTCTTGTCCTAAACCAAGTCAAATGTTTATTACATTTTTACTGATGTTGTCAATAGCAGTAAGTATCTTTCGAACATTTATTGAAAAGTTCAATTTTCTTCACCTACAAGTCTACATATTTGAACACAACCCTGTTTAAAGCTCTTCCAGGATAATAATAAATTCTTGTATTATTTTTCCGAAAGGCTCTATCAACTTGTATGAGTTAATCTTTGGTCTAATCTTAAGTGTCAACAATAAGTAGTTCTTTCTGAAGAACTACAAAGCTATCTTTGAAAAATCCTTTCAAGTATGGCTGGAATTTCAGAATGACTAATGATGAGATTTAAGGGGATTGTGAAAATAATTCTATTACATCAGTATGTGAATTCTCATTTCACTTTCTCTTAAAACGCCCCTCACAGACTATCATCGGACTGACTATACAATTTTGTTTCCAGGCCTCCCCTACAGCTGAGAATCAACTGGTGTATATCCTACTCACCCTGAGATTAGTAGGCAAAACATCTTGCCATCCACTCTACTCCACCAGTTCAGTACAACATTCCTGACTGTAACAGCTTTCTTTCACTGGTCTAATGCCCGGAAAGAACTGGTGTTCTCCATTTACCTCTACACCAGGTTTGGCCCACTCTATGCAACCTCATGGACTCTCAACTTTCTCCATGCATAATGAAAGGCCTCTGCATCCCAGGCCTTAGAAAATAACCCCCAAATTCGTTTCTACTAAGAGGTTTCTCAGAGCTTGAAATAGTGCCAGGGTTTCTTTAGAACGCCTAAAAATAAAAATTACCCAACTACTCTGCCTCAGTATCCAGTTTCCCATTTGACTCTCCATTTCCTCAGGGCAGTGTCAGGGTAACTTCCTTGGAGTCTTTCTATCTGGGCGGACTAAAGGCCTCCATAACTCAAATGCCATATGTGATATTTCAGAACATCTAGAAAACCTCTAGGAAAAAAATATAGATGTTAAGCTCCTTGACATTCATCTTGATGATTTTTTGAATGTAACACCAAAAGCAAAGGCAACAACAGAAAACTAAGTAAGTAGGACTAAAACTAAAAACTTCTGCAGAGCAAAGGTAACAATCAACAATTGAAAAGGCAACCCACAAAATGGGAGAAAACACTTTCATGTCATATATTTGAAAAGGAGTTAATGTCCAAAATAAAGAATTCATACAACTTAAGCGTGCGAACGCACACACACACACACACACACACACAAATCTCATTTAAAAGAACGGGCAGAGGATCTGAACAAACATTTTCCCAAAGATGACATACAAATGGCTAACAAGTATATGAAAAGGTGCTCAACATCATTAACCATCAGGGAACTGCAAATCGAAACTACAATGAGATATCACCTCTACCTGTCAGAACGACTGTAATCAAAATGACAAGAAATAAGTGTTGGTGAAGATCCGGAGAAGAAGGAACCCTTGTGCATCAATGGTGCAAACATAAACTGGTGCAACACTGGTGCTGTGGGAAACAGCACGGAGGTTTCTCAAAAAATTAAAAACTGAATTACCAAGCAATTCCACCTTTGAGTATATATCTGAACACAAACACCAACGTAAAAAGATATCTGCACCTCCACGTTCAAAGCAACACTATTTAAAATAATCAAGACACAGAAGCTACATAAGAGTCCATCAATGGATGAATGGGTAAAGAAAATGTGGTATATATACACAATGGAATATTTTCAGCCATAACAAAGAAGGAAATCTTGTTATTCATGAATAAAGGAATGGACAAAGAAAATATAAGACACACAAACACACACAATGGAATATGTCGCAGCCATAAAAAAATAGGATATCTTGCTATTTGCAACAACATGGACACACCTTATGGGCATTATGCTACGTGAAAAAAGTCAAAGACAATAACCATATGGTCTTTATTATATGTGGAATCTAAACAACAAAAACAAAAACAAACTTGTTGATACACAGAACAGACTGGTAGTTGCCAGTGGTGGGGGAAGGTAAGGGATGAGCAAAGTGAATGAAGGGAGTCAAAAGGCACAAACTTTCACTTATAAAATAAATCCTGATGATATAACGTACAGGATGATGACTACAGTTAATAATGCTGTACTGTATATCTGAAAGTGCTAAGAGAATGAATCTTAAAAGTTCTCACCACAAGGGAAAAAAGCTATGTGTGGTGATGATGTTAACCAGACTTACTGTGATTTCACATTATATACAAATATAAAATCATTCTGTTGCACACCTGAAACTAACAATGATATAGGTCTCCTCTGAACTTTAGTAACAGTTTTTAAAAATTAAAAAATATAGTGGGGGGCAGGGGAGCCAAGTCTTAGTCTCAGCTCTGCCACCAACTTAATTTGCTTTCCAGGGTCTCAATTTAACGTATGACATCAACAAAATATCTTTCCTGTAAGGCAAAAATTTTTAGAACCCATTTGTTTTTTAAATATCTGCCACCACAAGCTATATTCCTGAACTCTTCAACAGCAAAGGGCTTGAATGTTCTAGTCCCACAAGTTATTTTCACAGGAAGTCAGCATATGAAACTATTCTCTTATTTAAACATAGAAGTAGCCTAATTAGCTTACAATTACTGTAAAATAAAATATGGTACAAAACATTTTTAATTAGCACAAGAAACAACAAATGCACATCAGTAAAGGAACCTAAAGTACACTCATAACCTCCTTATCTGCAAGGGACACGTTCCAAGACCCCTACTGGATATATGGACTAGTTATAACACTGAACCTAAACACACTATGCTTTTTCCTACACGTATGTATCTACGACAAAGTTTTAAGCATACTAAGAAATTAACAATAACAATAAAACAATTATAAAAACATACTGCAAAAGTTATATGAATGTGTTCTCGCTCTCTAAATATCCTTTTGTACTATAGTCACCCTTCTTATGATGTTAGGTGATAAAACGGATGAGGTGAGGTGAATGACATAGACATTGTGACCTAACGTTAGGCTACTACTGACCTTCTGATAATACATCAGAGAAGAATCATCTGCTTCCAGACCACATCTGACCATGCAGATAAAGGGAGACTACTATAGTACCGTAATCTAGATTCCTAGCCCAGAAAATGAAACAGTCAAGTCTGGAGTCAGGTTCAGAAATCTGCCCTCAACACTGTGTACCCATCAGGGTCCAATGAGTTCCCTTTTTTTTTTTTTTTTTTTTAGGAGTTCTGTTTAGCGACTTTTATTCTTTCGTACAGATCATCCAAAGAACAAAGAGGAAGAAAAATGTTTAAATGTAGTAAAATCACTCTATCTTATAAATTTAATAAGGGCTCAACTGGACTTTTTTTTTTTTTTTATAAAACTAAGATCTATTATGAGATCTTAGTGAACTTATTTTCCTGTCTTTGAAACACCTATTTCATCAATCTAGGAATTATTTCATCAGAATTCATCAGTTATCCCCAACCATGCTAAAAAAACCAAATTAACAAAAAATAAGATCACCTAGAATGATGCAATAGTAAATTAATCACACTCTTTTATCCTTCAGTTTGTACTGGCCAGAGTATTGCATCCTCTTTCAAGAATATATATACTCTTTAGACACCACATTTGTAGCTTATTTTCTAAACAAGCATTTCTTGAACACTTGGAATTTTTCATTTTTCACCCATGATGGAAGAAAGAAGGAAACTGAAGGAGGAAGTTATTTATTAGACAAATCAGAAGATAATGCAAAGTGACAAGTAGCTGTACTCTAGGCTCTTATATAATGAGGAAATTGATTATATAAGCAAATCACAGACTGGGTTTTCAGATGACAATACCCTAACAGAAATTCTTCAAATTTAAGAATCAGTAGGTAAATATATATCTCTAATAAAGAAATATAACTTTTCACTCAGTTTTACTAAAATATTATCATCTTTTTACTCTTGTATCTGTGAATCAAAATTTACTTGATATGGCTTTTAAACGGCCAAATGAAGGCTGGTGTTCAACAAAGATGATTGGAAGGAAACTAATGTAGAGAAATTTTTTAAAACTCAGCACATTAATTACCCTAATTGGAGTTTATAATATAAAGTATAAGTGAAAATTCTCTGTAAATATAGAACAAAGATAGTGTTCCCCTCAAAAAGACATTAATATTTGCAGAAGTACTGCATTTTGACAATGCAAATACAAAAATTACCAGATGGTAAAAGCAGAATCTATTAGAGATATATTTGAGATCTAGAATCAGTATTGTTTTGACAACAAATATCATGAAGTAATGACAAGCTAGAACATATTAGAGACATATTCAAATGGAAACAATATTTATAAGATAGACACATGCTAATTTCCTTTATTACAATTGATGAACAATTAGTTGTACTCAAAAAGATGTTGCCCATTTCAGCCACATACGCTTTCAAATCCAGGAAATGTTACTTATTTCTTTTTTTTAATTTTTTTTTCCTGCTCTCTGTGTTATTTATTGTCTGCTACACATATTCTCAGGTTTTTTTTTTTTTTAATGTTTGTTTATTTTTGGGAGAGGGAGAGACAGTGTCAGTGGGAGAGGGGCAGAGAGAGAGGGAGACACACAATCCCAAGCAGGCTCCAGGCTCTGTGCTGTCCGCACAAAGCCTGACATGGGGCTTGAACTCATGAACCGCGAGATCATGACCTGAGTTGAAGTCGGACCCTTAACTGACTGAGCCACCCAGGCACCCCAAATCCAGGAAAATTTAGAATAAAACGTGGGTTTCTCGTGTCCAGTCATTATTAAAATTGTGTTTTCAGTAAAACTGTGCTTCACTGTCCCTTTACTTTTTACTTCTACAAGTTTTTCATAAGGTGAATTAAAGTATAAAAAATAAAAGAAGTGTCCATTGGGCTTACATGGTAAATGGTGATAACCATTTATTACAGTACACTAAGGATTACTAAGCATTCTATATGGCTCATAAATGGCGTCAATGCGCTCACTTTGATAAAGTCCTAAACAGGTCTAGGGTGATGGTTCTCAAACTTGGTTAATCATCAGATCAGAATTACCTGGGCACTAGTTAAAAAGAGCTTCCCAGGCTGACACAGACCATGGAAGGACTTAGGAACTCTTTAATAATTATCCAAGGAGATTCTCATAAACCACTGTGAAACGTGGCCATATAAAGTCTACTGTTATGTAAGGATACTGTCTTCTTACCCATAAGGTTACATTTCTGACTTGCTGGATTGGCAAAAATCCAAAGTTTGGCAACACTCTGATAGTAAGGTTGTGAGAAACACTCATACATTATTAGTGGAAGTGTAAACTAGTACAAGTTCCATACAGAAGTTTGCAGTATCTACCAGAATTATAAACATAGTGCAATGCCACTTTAGATCTTCAGCCTACAAAAATATTCGCATGTAAAGAGTGACATATGTAAAAGCTTATTCATCGAAGCACCAACCGCAATAGCAAAAGACTTGAAAGGAGGAAGTTCTATATATACGAACACTGAAAGAGGTCTAAAATATCATTAACTGGGAAAACAAATTATGCTTTAGAGCACTGTACAAAATATGCTAACATATGTGTTACAAGGAGAGGGAACTTAAAGAACTAAAACAAGAAGTATAAACTAAACCCAAAACTAGCAAAAAGAAGGAAATCATAAAGATTAGAAATAAGTGAACCAGAGAATTGAAAATATGAGAGAGAAAAAAAAAAAATCAATGAAACCAAAAGTTGGTTCTTTGAAGAAAATCAACAAAACTGACAAACCTTTTGCTAGATGGACTAAAAAATAGAGAAAACTCAAAATACTAAAATCAGAAAATGGGAATATTAACAATTATTCTGCAGAAATAAATTATAAGAGAGTAATCTGCATGACTGTACATCAAAGTATCAGATAACCTAAATAAAATGGACAAATTCCAAGAAACATAAAGCCTACCAAAATTAAATCACAAATAAATTCAAAATTTGAATATACCCATACCAGGTGAGAAGACTAAATCAGTAATCTAAAATCTCCCAACAAATAAAAGCCCTAACCGTGAAACTTCACTGAATTCTGAACATTTAAAAAAGAATACCAGTCCTTCTCAAAATTGGTGAAAAAGCTGAAGAGAAGGTAATAACTTCCTAACTCATTCTCTGAGGACAGCATTAACCTGATACCAAAGCCAGACAGTCGCTCCAAAAAAGAAAATTACAGACCAACATCCTTTATGAACACTGATGCAAAAATCCTCAAAATACAAGCAAATGGAATTCAACAGAACATTAAAGGATTATACACCTTTTAACAATTGGGATTTATTCCTGGAATACAAGGATGGTTCAACATACAAAAACTAATCAACGTAATAGGTCACACCAATAAAATAAAGGAGACAAAAACCACATGATCATCTCAACTGATGCAGAAAAAACATTTGATAAAATTCAGCATGCTTTCATGATAAAAACACTCACCAAATAGAAGAAAACTACATCCATTATTAAAAGCCATACATGAAAACCCCACACTAAATATCATACTCAGTGGTGAAAGACGAAATATTTTTCCTCTAAGATCAGCAACAAGGCAAGGAAACCCGCTTTTTCCATTTCTACTCAACACAGTACTGGAAGTTCTAGTGAGAGTAATTAGGCAAAAATAAGAAATAAAAGGCAACCAAATTGAAAAAGAAGTAAAATGATCTGTGCATATTATATGATGTATATGTTTAGGGTTTAAAAACTTCTAAAGACTCCACACAAAAAAAGCTGTTAGAACTAATAAATTCAGCAATGTAGCAAGATACAGTCAATGCACAAAAATTAGCTACATCTCTATACATGAAAAATGAACAATCTTAAAATTGCTACTGTCTTACAATAACATCAAGAAGAATAAAATACTTAGGTACCATATGTTCATGGATTGGTAGACTTAATATGGTTAAAATGTCAATATCATCCAAAGTGATCTCAAGATTCAATGCAATCCCTATCAAAATCACAATGAGTATTTTTCAAGAATAGAAAAACTCATCCTAAAATTCACATGGAATTTCAAGGGACTCAAATATCCAAAACAATCTTGAAAAAGAACAAAAGTGGAAGACTCACACTTGCTGATTTCAAAACTTATTATAAGGCTACAGTAATCAAAACAGTAGGGTATCAGCATAATAGCACAGAGATCATTGGAAAAGAACAGAAAGCCTAGAAATAAACCTTCACACGTATATATGGTCAAATGATTTTTGACAAGAGTGCCAAGATCATTCAATGAATAAAAGTCTTTTCAACAAATGGTGCTCAGAAAATTAGGTACCCATATGCTACAGCATAAATGTGAATCCTTACCTAACAACCCCATTTCAAAAATTAACAAAATGGATAAAGGATCTAAATTCAAGATCTACAACAACAGCAAAAAAAAAACTCTTGGAAGAAAACACAGGACTAAAGATTCATGAATTTGGATTTGGCAGTGATTTTTTGGACATCATACCAAGGCACATCATACCAATGTGTATATTTACAAAAGAAAATATACACATTAGACTTCATTAACTTTTAAAATTTTGTACTTCAAAAGATGCTATCAACAGAGCAAAAAGGCAACACATAAAATGGGAGAAAATATTTGTAAATCATATGTCCAGTAAGGGATTAATACTGAGAATATTTAGAGAACCACTAAAACTCCACAAGAAAACAAAACCAACAAAACTGGTAAAGGACTTGAATAGACATTTCTCTAAATAAGATACAAGAATGGCCATAAACACATGAAAAGATGCTAAACATCATTAATCATTACGAAAATGCAAATCTAAACTATGAGATATCACCTCACACCCATTAGGATGGCTACTATAAAAACAAAAACAAAAAAAAACACAAAAAACAAGTATTGAAGAAAAACTGATCAGGCACCAAAGAATGAAACTGGATCATTTTCTTACACCATACTCACAAAAATAAATTCAAAATGGATTAAAGCCCTGAATGTGAGCCCTGAAACCATAAAAATCCTAGAAGAGAGCCCAAGCAGCAAGGGTTTCTCATGTGGGCTGTAGCAACATTTTTCTAGATATGTCTCCTGAGGCAAAGGAATTGAAAGCAAAAATTAACTATTGGGACATCAAAATAAAGAGTTGTTTGCAAAGCATAAGAAACAATCAACACAACTAAAAGGCAACCTACTGAATGAAAAAAGATATTTGCAAATGACCGATCTGATAAAAAACTGGTATCCAAAATACATAAAGAACTTATACAACTCAAAGCCCAAAGAATAATCAGATTTTTAAAAATGGACAGAAGACATGAACAGACATTTCTCCAACCAAGACTTCCAGATGGCCAACAGACACATGAAAAGATACTCAACATCACTCTCAAAGGGAAATGCAATCAAAAATACAATATCACCTAGCACCTACCAGAATGGCTATAATCAAAAACTCAAGAAAAGGGGCACCTGCATGGCTCAGCTGGGTAAGGTTCATGACTCTTGATTTCAGCTCAGGTCATGCTTTTTTTTTTTTTTTTTTTTTAAAGTTTATTTATTTTTGAGACAGAGAGAGACAGAGCATGAACAGGGGAGGGTCAGAGAGAGAGGGAGAGAGAAGGTCAGAATCCGAAACAGGCTCCAGGCTCCAAGCCATCAGCACAGAGCCCGACGCGGGGCTCGAACTCACGGACCGCGAGATCATGACCTGAGCCGAAGTCGGACGCTTAGCCGACTGAGCCACCCAGGCGTCCCAATGACTTCATGGCTTTGTGGTTCCAAGCCCCGAACTGGGCTCTGCGCTGGCAGTGTGGGGTCTGCGTGGGATTCTCCCCTGCCACTCGCCATGACTCTCTCTCAAAATAAGTAAACTTGAAAAATAAATAAATAAAGTGGTTCAGGGGAATCTTTTTTTTTTTTTTTTTTTTTAAAGAAAATCTTGGTATTTACTGCCTAAAACAAGTATCTAAATCTGGCAAAAAGAGGAAAGAAAAAACTTGTTGAGTCATGTTTAATTAAAGGAATGGCTTTATTAAAGAGTGCGTTCAACTGCCACCTATTCGTAAATTCATCCTCTTCTGGTCATGACTTTTATATCCTTTTAATGCTCAAATAAGTAAAAACTAATGCTGTCAAAGTTAAATTTGGATTTTAATGGACTATTTCCTGAACGTTTTAAAACACGTTCCACATCCTTAGTTTCATTCTGTGGCACAACCCACTTGATCCATAATATTTACACACCAATTAACGGACAAAAACGTATACAACTAAACTGGGACCAGAACACATGAAAAAAGAAATTTCTTTACCTTTTGCCCTCAATAGTAAAGCTAAAGACTGGAAAATCTGAATTTAAACGAATCCCTTACATACACTGGAGAGACAGCGAACAGCCTGCAGCTGTTTTCAATGTAACTTTCCTTTTTAATCAATCGTTTTCTCTGTCAAACAAGTAGAGTTTTAAAACAGAAATTTTTTACGCTTAATTAATTAATTAAGAAAGAGACACAAAGAGCAAGGAGTGCACAAGCGGGGGAGGGGCAGAGAGAGGGAGAGAAAGAATCCCAAGCAGGCTCCCCGCGGTCAGCACAGAGCCGGATGAGGGGCTCGATCCCACCAACTAAGCTCAAGACCTGAGCGCAAATCACGAGTCCCAGGATTAACCGATTAACCCACCCAGGTGCCCCGCAAACAAGTGGATGCTGAGACTTTGGTAAACCAACGTAGTGTACTTAAAGAAAGAAAGAAAAAAAAAATCACAGTAAATGCCTATGCAGATAGTACACACAGCCTAGATAACCTAGAAATTCCTTTCGAAAACTGGCACACCGGAAGACCCCACGATCAACTCCACTGCAGCGCAAAGGAAAACTTTCCACCTCCATACATGCCTTCACTTTCCCATTATTACAAGGAAATCCTGAAATGAAAACTGTGAGTCATTTACATCTCGGGGGGATATTTCCCTCTGAACACACCCTGCTGGAACGTTTCTCCCTTTCCTCCAACTTCTCCAGAAATCCGCGCGGCGAATAACCTCTCCCCACCCCCTTCCAGAAAGTCAAGGCTTGGCCCACTCAACAGACACCTCCTTCCTCCTAAATCCAGGCCGTTCCGATGAAGCCACCCGGGAAGGTGGCTAAGTGCAGTCCAAGGAAAGCGGCGCACCGTGACGAGCGGCAGCCAGGCTCTTCCCACCCCGGTCCCGAGAGATCTCGGCCAAGACGAACAAAAACGATCCAGAGCGACCAGAACCAGGAGTCCGAGCTGAGGCGGCAGCTGACGGCGTCGCCGCGGGCCGGGCCTCGGGGCTTGTCCCTACGCCCGCCGCCGCCAGCCCCCCGCCGACCCCGATCCCCTCGCCCCGGTCCCGGGCGGAACCACGAAACCCACAGGGTCGCGGGCAGGCAGAGCGCGCCGCCCGCGCAAACTTTCGCCCCGGGCCCCGCGGGGCGGAAGGAGGGGCGCGGCGACCACTGAGGAGAGAGAGGGCGTCGCCTCCGACTCCCGAAAACCGCTGTGACCCAGACGCTCTCCGCTAGGTGACCCGGGGGCCCCCTCGCCTCCGCCCGCAGTCTCCGCGCCCGGGACGCGGCTCGAGCTCCCCTCTCTCCACACCGAGGCTGCTCACCTAGGCCACAAGGACTCGCTCACCGCCGCCGCCGCCGCCGCCTCGGTAACTGGCACCGACTTCCGAGACCCGAAGAGAGAAGAGCGGCGCGCGCCCGAGGACCGCCCGCGAGGCGCGTCACGGTGCCGCCCCCGCCTTCCGCCCGCGCAAGCGCGCGGCTCCGGGTCAGGTGATCCAGTCCCTATGGTAACGGGGCTGCGGCGGGGGCGGGGTGTCGGGGGCGCGACGGGGGCTGCTCCGGCTCCCGCTCCAGCCAGGGATGGGGCGCTCTTAGTGCTCACCCGCGGCCCCGGGTTACGCTTCCCACCTTCTCCACCCCCCACCCCCGACGGGTAGTGCGGCAGGGCCGGGTGCCACCTGCCCTCCGCCGCGTTCGTCCGTGCTTAGGGTCATTTGGTTCCCATTGCCTCCAATACAGAGGGAGTCCTGAAGAGCCCATCGTCTGGAGATTTCCTCGCCAGCCTTGGACTTCTACCGCTTTACTCCTACTAATCTCTTCCCTCTCGCTTTACCTCGCCACTCACAGGCTTAGAAACATTGCTTCCATGAACCCTTCCCAACGCCTGCCCTCTTTGGGACAGCTGCTTTCTTCGGCTGTAATAAACTCTTCGGCCATCCGAGCGAAAGTTCGTTGGCCGTTCAAGGTTGTGTGTGGTATTGCGTAAAAGTAATAACCAGTATCTGGATGCAAAAACTAAAACAACAACAACAACAACAACAACCATATTTCTTGAGGGCTATGTTCCAGGCACTGTCCTAAGAACTTGATGTGTATAGTCTTTGGTCCTTACATCAGTCTATAAGGTACAACATCCCTGTTAGCATACAAAGAAACTGAGGCACTAAATCACCAAAGTTTACCGTATTACCGTAGAGTAACATCGAGTACTTGGCCACATAGCATTAACTTAGAAGCATTTTATCTCTAGCTAAGTTATTTAGTGCCACAATAATCTGTGGTAAAACTAATAAAAAATCTGAGCATAAAAGGGATGACGAGTAAATGGGATGAAACTTGCCCTCGGAGAGTTTATGGTCTAGTGAATGAAACAGACGTTTAAAAATAATGAGACAATAGATTGGTAAGGAAAAAAATATACCTGCTTTTTAATCATAAACGTGACATGATTATGTAGAAAATTTTTAAAAATTAACCAAGAAAACCCCCTAAAATTTAAACAATTATAACAAAATTGCAGGATAAAAGTTTAATATATACAAAAGCCTATTGTTGTTATATTTTCCATCAAGGAACAACTGAAATTTGAAATTAGACACAGTATCACTTATATTAACACCAAAAAATGAAATACTTAGGTATAATCTAACATAATGTGTACAAAATCTATATGAGGAGAACTATGAAATTCTGATGAAAGAAATCAAAGAAGATCCAAATAGATGGAAAAATATTCCATGTTTATGAATGGGAAGATTGAATATTGTCAAGATTTCAGTGTTTCCTAACTCGATAAATTTGATATGATCTCAAAATCCCAGCAAGTTATTTTATGGACGTCAACAAGCTAATCCTAAAGTTTTTATGGAAAGGCAAAAGTCCCAGGAGGACCAATAATATCAAAGAGGAACAAAGTCACAGGCCTGACAGTTGCCTGATATCAAAACGTACTGTAAAGCTACAGTAATCAAGACAGTGTGGCATTATCAAAAGACTAGAAAAATAGATCAGTGGAACAGAATACAAAGCCCAGAAACAGACTCACACAAATACATTCAATGGATCTTTGCCAAAGGTGCTAACTGGATAGTCTTTTCAGCAATGGGGCTGGAAGGGGCGCCTGGGTACCTCAGTCGGTTAAGCAGCCTACTTCTGCTCACATCATGATCCTGCAGTTAGTGGGTTCAAGCCCTGTGTAGAGCTCTGGGACAACAGCTCAGAGCCTGGAGCCTGCTTCAAATTCTATGTCTCCCTCTCTTTCTGCCCCTCCCACACCTGCGCTCTGTTTCTGTCTTCTCTCTCTCAAAAGTAAATAAACATTGAAAAAAAAATTGTTTTCAATGGTGCTGGAACAACTGAATTTCCACCTGCCCCCCCCCCCCAAAAGAAAGTCTAGACATAGACCTTACACCTTTTGCAGAACTTAATTTGAAATGGATCACAGACTTAAATTTAAAACATACAACTTTAAACTTCTGAAAAATAACATAGGAGAAAAACTAGGTGACCTTAGGTTTGGTCACAAGTTTTTAGACACAACACCAAAACACAATCCATGAAATAGAAAATTGACAAGTTAGACTTCATTAAAATTTAAAACTTCTGTGAAAGACACTGTTTACAAAATGAAAAGACAAGCTACAAACTACAAGAAAATATTTGCAAAATACATATCTGATGAAGGGATTGTATCGAAAATAGTCAAAGAACACCTAAACCTCAACAATAGGAAAACAACCCAATTTAAAACTGGGCAAAAGATCTGGGGTGCCTGGGTGGCTCAGTTGGTTGGGCAACCGGCTTTGGCTCAGGTCATGATCTCAAGGGTTCGTGGGTTCAAGCCCCGAGTTGGACTCTGTGCTGACAGCTCAGAGCCTGGAGCCTGCTTCGGATTCTGTGTCTCCCCCTCTCTCTGACCCTCCCCTGCTCACGCTCTGTGCCTCTCGGTCTCTCAATAATAAATAAACGTTAAAAAAAAAATTTTTTTTAAACTGGGCAAAAGATCTGAAACAGACACTTCATCAGATATGTAAATGGCAAGGAAGTGTATGATGAGACTCAACAGCATATGACCTTAGGGAAATGCAAATTAAAGCAACAATGAGATAGCACTATACGCCTATTAGAAAGGCTAAAATCCAAATTACAACACCAAATGCCAGTGAGGACGGGGAGCAAAAAGAATGCCTACTCATTGCGAGAGGATAGCCAAATGGTTCATCTACTTTGGAAGACGATTTGGATATTCTTACACAGGTCAACATAGTCTTGCCGCACGAACCAGTTACCACACTTATAGATGTTTGCTCAAATGAGTGGAAAACTTATGCCCATGCAAAACCCTGCACGTGAATATTTGGAGCTGCTTTATTCATAATTGCCCCAAACCAGACGCAAACGTGGTATCATTCAATAAGTTAAATGGATAAATGAACTGTGATACACCCATACAATGGGAGTTTATTCAGCGATAAAAAGAAGTGAGCTTTTAAGTCATGCAAACACATGGGGGGAACCTTAACTGCATATTGCTGTGTGAAAGCAGCCAGTCTCAAAAGGCTACATACTGTATGATTCTAACCATACGACATTATGGGAAAAGTAAAATCATAGAGGCAGTAAAAAATAGCTGCCCGAAGTCTGAGGAATAACAGGAAGGATGGGTGGGTGAAACATAGGTGGTGAAGCTCTTTTGCATGATACCATAATGGTAGACAATGACATTATGCATTGGTCAAAGGCCAGAGGACAGTCTGTGGTGTTTAAATGTTTAGTCTTTGTCTCCAGTTCCTGGACCAGAGCTTCAGAAACCCTTCAAGTTTCCAGTGATAATGTGCGTCTTTGTTATGCTAATAAGGTAGCTAATGGCCGGATGTGAAAGGAGCCCTAGATAGCTTCGTGATGGAGGCTGGTTGCCAGAAAGACCAAGCTTGTGATTAGAGAGTTGGTACTTTCAGCCTTGGTTCCCAGAGTTTAAGGAGGAGACAGCATTGGAGACTGAGTTCGTGCATAGGTTCCCAGGTAGAAGAAACATGTCCTAAGCTCCCGAATGAGAATCTGAATGGATTGGACTTCCCACCAGAAAGTCTTGAAGCTACGGAACAATGGAGCCATGCCTTCAAAATTCTAAGGGAAAGTGATTTCTAAGCGACAACTGTATACTGAACCGAACAAGATCATTCAAGTGTGATAGAACGAAAGACTTTTTCTACATACTACAAAGAATCAATCATAAAGTTTCTCTCTCATGCTCTCTTTGACAGGAAGTAAGTGGCAAATTAAATGTGCACTTGCTGCACAAAAATAAGACCGCAAGTCAAAGGAGGTGAGAAGTTTCCCACAACACAGAGGCTTCAGCATCAGTAAGAGGCAAACATTGGTGAAGGATGTTGTTGAAGGGAGCCCCTGGGATGACAGGTGTGTAAGAGGCCCAGAAAGGAGCGATCCCATTTGAAACTGGATGATAGAGGGCTCTAGGCGGCATGTCTCCAAGAAAAGTAATGTATGTGAACATAGCAAGAGGTTCCTGCTTCTGGGAGAGGGGAGATGAATTAATAAGAAATTAGAGTACAAACCAGTGGGAAAAAATGAGGCAAACTGACCAAGAAAATAAATGTAATCATATCGTTTTACATGACTCATCTTTGAATAATATTTATGTAGGCATAGTAAGATCAACATATTATTTATTAGTTTAGGCCCAAACCATGATCATGGGGTAGCCACAGACGCTGATGTTATTTTCCAGAACATGTTACTTTCCTTGGTCTGATACAAAAACAGATCCACAAATACGAATATGCTCTGACAATGACCATGGTAGGGTATGCCTAACCAAAGATGTTACTATATATTGGGGCGCCTGGGTGGCTCAGTCGGTTGAGCGTCTGACTTCGGCTCAGGTCGTGATCTCACGGCATGTGAGTTCGAGCCCCGCATCCAGCTCTGTGCTGACAGCTCAGAGCCTGGAGCCTGCCTCTGATTCTGTGTCTCCTTCTCTGCCCCTAACCCACTTGCATTCTGTCTCTGTCTCTCTCAAAAATAAATAAACATTAAAAAAAATTTTTTTTAAAGATACTACTATATATTAAAATCTCTTTATATTCCACGCAATGCCTAAAGTATAGTACTATTATTTAAAAATTGCACCTTGGATCTCTTCCTGGTTTATAATGTTGCTTATGGGTAGCAGTAAAGATAGGAACGACTACGATACATTTTTATTCAATCTCCAGAACTGAGAACTTTGTCTTTTTCAGGCCCTTGAAATACTAATAATGAATAGTACTATCCTAATTAGCATTATTGCTATTTCTAAAGATTTCATTTTACCGTAAAGACAAAAAACAGTCAATCACTTATAGGTCACTTGCTCTATTGAATTATGTAACTTTCTCTTCCTTTTTAAACTCTCAGCCACATGACTAACCAGACTGCCCTAAACTCTTTATAATGTTAACCTTCATTCCGGAACACATTTCCTTCCTCAGGGTTTTGCATCAACAAGGTTATGAACAATGTTTTATTGAACAGTGAAACCACCACTTAAAACCCTCCTCAGCTGACTTTTCTGGAACAAATTTACGTACATTCTAGAGAATCTCACTTAAAAGAGAATACCTTCCTGGAAAACAAATATGTGAATAATATGTCAATTCAGTCACTTCTTAAATATGCAAGGGGTGCTCCCTATTTCAAAAGAACATTGACTTAAGTGTAAAGACACTTGCGAAGAGTGAATAATTATTCCTTAGTAAATATTACTTCTTAAGTTTGGATGTAGTGTGACTGGTTATTTTACAATAGAACACTGATGTGTAAATAATAATCGTCTCTGTTGTTAAATTACCATTTTTTCCCAGGTATTCACAATTTTTACAAAGCTACTTTTAAGTTTTAATTGTAATTCCAGTTAGTTAACATACAGTGATGTTTCCCCCCCTTTGCTTATTGGTCTTGTTTTGTTTCTTAAACTCCACGTGTGAGTGAAATCATATAGTATTTGTCTTTCTCTGGCCGACTTATGTCACTAAGCATCACACCCTCTAGCTCCATCCGTGTCATTGCAAATGGCAAGATTTCATTCTTTTTATGGCTGAATAATATTCCATTGTGAATATATGCCACATCTGCTTTATCCCATCTGCTTTATGCCCATCAATTGATGGGCACTGGGTTTGCTTGCATATCTTAGCAATGGTAAATAATGCTGCTATAAACATAGGGGCACATGTATTCCTTTGGATTGGTGTTCTTGCCTTCTTTTACAAAGCTGTGTTTAAAATGCCTTCATCATAGGTGATTTCGTCATGTTGAACTGGTCGTCTGCACTAAAAATTCCATCACAGGGGTGCCTAGGTGGCTCAGTTGATTAAGCCGCCAACTCTTGATTTCAGCTCAGATCAGGATCTCACAGTTGTGAGATCTAGTCCTGCTTGGGGCTCTGCACCGGGCGTGGAACCTGCTTAAGAGTCTCTCCCCGGCCCCCCCAATAAATAAGTAAATAAATATTCCATCACAGTCATGAGCCACACCTTTCACAGGTAATAAAAGTATGGTTGGATGACATACCAATAAGTTGAACATAACTCGTAAATATAGTTGAATTAACTTACATCATGGCACTTGACTCTCATTTCAAAGGTGTGTGTTGAATTCCGCTTCCCTAAGAAATTAAAATACATTTCATCTCATTTAGAAAGCCCTCTCCTCCACAAAATAGAAATATTCTAGGGGGCTACTGAAAAATTTTAAAGCAAAGCTAACGTGAAGTGGGTCTTAAAAAAAAGAGTTTCAACTGTCAATTGGGTCATTTGCTTTGTTTCAAGGTTCTATCTTCTATATTCTTTCACTGACCCTGATGAATAACACTTCCGAGGCAAGAAATATAAATACACTGTAGTGCACTGGATACAGAATTCTTATAACAGAAAATATGAGGAGATGGTCAGCAATATACAAGAATTTACTGTAGCGCATGCGAAACAGCCATGTTGATAAAAGGACACGGCTCTTTCTACACCAGTGTCCGTAACGATTATTGAAAGAACACCATAATATGTTGTGTCCACTCAAATTCAATTTAATGCTTAATAATACCTGGAATAGTTAGGAGTGTCTGGGTTCTATTAAGCAAGTAAAATCATTAAAGTCTCTGAATGCATCCGCATTTCGCAGGAGATGTGCCACATTGACATTTAGGTTACCCTGGGCTCCATCATTTATCAGCTGGGTATTCCTCTATCTCACAGGCCAGTACTCTTTCGGTATATTACAAATGGTATTTGCTTTTAACTGTGGCATTCTCTCTGGGATTCCTCCCTAAACGGTGAAAGCACACACCCTTCACAAGGATGCCAAATACTCTGTTCCAAGTTTCGCGTGGCCAAAAGCGTTCCAGATGTTCAGAATGAGCCGTAGCAGTTGCATTTACACAGCCAGGAAAATGCATAATTTCTGAACTGTACTCATATGGAAAATTACTACAGTTTCAATCATTCAGTCTCTCGCGTGTGGATAATGAGGCAGTTGTAGTAACTTGACCTTTGGATGGCTCCCTCATCCTTCAGCTCTTTCGATAGCCCTTCATATGTAATTTTGCGCGTCATCAGAAATGGCCTTGTCTTTGCTTTTCTTCTCTATCGTTTCTTCTATGTCATCATTACTTCATCATATAGAAACTTCCTGAGGGCTGGGTCTATGCTGGAAATGGTCTTTGATGCCTGGCGCTGTGCCCGGGGAACGGCTATTTTTCTACACGTCTAGAGTTACCGTATTTTTTGGTTCCTGGGACCCACGTTCCCATTGTTGTTCCCATTTAAAAAAAAATTTTTTTAACATTTATTTATTTTTGAGACAGAGAGAGACACAGCATGAATGGGGGAGGGGCAGAGAGAGAGGGAGACACAGAATCGGAAGCAGGCTCCAGGCTCTGGGCCATCAGCCCAGAGCCCGACGCCGGGCTCGAACTCGCGGACCGCGAGATCGTGACCTGAGCTGAAGTCGGACGCTTAACCGACTGAGCCACCCAGGCGCCCCTGTTGTTCCCATTTTAACAAGTCAGAACTTAAGAGTTCTGTAATCATCAGTGTCGATAGGATGTTTCAGCTGCCGGACCAAAAAGTAAGTTGAGACAGGTTTTTAAAAAATGTTTTGCCTGCTCATGTCGCCAGGCTCAGAAGATATCCCTTGAACACTTTGTCACCTGGCTGTATTATTTGCATTCTTTTTAAAACAAGGAAGTAATCTCTTTATTTTTTTTTTTAATTTTTTTTTTTTTCAACGTTTTTTTATTTATTTTTTTGGGACAGAGAGAGACAGAGCATGAACGGGGGAGGGGCAGAGAGAGAGGGAGACACAGAATCGGAAACAGGCTCCAGGCTCCGAGCCATCAGCCCAGAGCCTGACGCGGGGCTCGAACTCACGAACCGCGAGATCGTGACCTGGCTGAAGTCGGACGCTTAACCGACTGCGCCACCCAGGCGCCCCTGTATTATTTGCATTCTTAACCACTCCAACCGTTAGATTTTTAACATAAGTTTGGATTCCTTGTTGTCACGGAAAATGCATTCCAAAAGATTGCACAGGGAAGTAACTCAAAACCGCAAGTTAAGCGGCAGATTATGCAATGAAAAGAAACAAAACAAGGCCAGAGGGAGGAATTCATGATCTCACTTGCGTGTGTATTTTTAATTGTTTTTTCATCATGATAAGCGTATTCTTTAATCCTCATCAAGTACTTCATCTATCTCCTCACCCGTCTCCCCTCTGGTGACCATCAGTTTGTTCTCTCTAGTAAAGAGTCTGCTTCTTGGTCTCTCTGTCTCTCTCTCTCTCATTTACCTCAGTTCTTCTGTCTTGTTTCTTAAATCCCAAATATGAGTGAAATTACAGGCTATTTGTCTTTCTCAGTCTGACTTATTTTACTTAGCATTACACTCTCTAGCTCTATCCATGGTGTTGCAAATGGCAAGATTTCATTTTTTAATAATATTTATAGTATAGGTATATACACCACATCTTAATCAATTCCTCAGTCAATGGGTGCTTGAGCTGCTTCCCGATTTGGACTATTGTCAATAATGCTGCTATAAACGTAGAGTTGCATGGATCCCTTTGAATTAGTGTTTTTGTATTTTTGGGGGGTAAATACCCAGTAGTGTAGCTACTGGATCATATGGGAGTTCAATTTTTAACTTTTTGAGGAACCTCCACAGTGCTTTCTGCAGTGGCTGCACTAGTTTGCATTCCCACCAACAGCGCAAGAGGGTTCTTTTTTCTCCATATCTTCACCAACACTTGTGATTTCTTATGATTTTGATTTTAGCCTGACAGGTGTGAGGTGGTATCTCATTCTAGCTTTGATTCGCATTTCCCTGATGATGAGTGATGTTGAGCATCTTTTCACATGTCTGTGGGGCATCTGGATGTCTCCTGGAGAAATGTCTGTTCATGTCTTCTGCCCATTTTTAAATTGGATTATCTGTTTTTTGGGTTTGAGCTGTATAAGTTCTTCATGTATTTTGGATATTAACCCTTTATTGGAGAAGCCATATACAAATATCTTCTCCCATTCAATAGGTTGCCGTTTTTTTGTTTGTTTTTTGTTTTTTTGTTTTTGTTTTTGTTTTTTTTTTTTTTTTTTGCTATCAGAAACTTTTTATTTTGAGGTAGTCCCAATAGTTTATTTTTGCTTTCATTTCCCTTGCCTAAGAAAAATGTCCCATAGGGCCACCTTGGTGGCTCAGTTGGTTAAGCATCCGACTTTGGCTCAGGTCATGATCTCATGGTCTGTGAGTTCCCAGTCCTGTGTCTGGCTCTGTGCTGACACCTCAGAGCTTAGAACCTGCTTCAGATTCTGTGTCTCCCTCTCTCTATGCCCCTCCCCTGCTCATGCTGTGTCTCTGTCTCAAAAATAAATAAAAACATTAAAAAATTAAAAAAAAAATAAACATTTTAAAAAATTTTTTTAGAAAAAAGAAAAGAAAAATGTTCTGTGGCCAATGTCAGAGCCATTACTTTCTGTGCTTTCTTCTAGGATTTTTATGGTTTCAGGCCTCACATTTAGATCTTTAATCCATTGTCAATTTATTTTTGTGTATAGTGAAAAAAAGTGGTCCCCTTTCATTCTTTTGTGTGTAGCTGTCCAGTTTTCCCAACACCATTTGTCGAAGAGACTTTTCCCCTTTGTATATTCATTCCTCCTTTGTCAAAGATTAAGTGAGCATATAATTGTGGGCTTATTTCTGGGCTTTCTCTTCCAGTCTGTTGATCTCTGTGTCTATTTTTATGCTTGGTATCATACTATTTTAATTATTACCAATTTGTAATGTAACTTGAAGTCTGGAACTGTGATATCTCCAGTTTGGTTTTTCATTTTCAAGACTGCTTTGGCTATTCAAGGTCTTCTGTGGTTCCAGACAAATTTTAGGATTGTTTGTTCCAGCTCTGTGGGAAATGCTGTTGGTATTTTGATAGGGATTGCATTAAATCTGTAGATTGCTTTGGGTAGTATGGCCATTTTAGCAGTGTTTGTTTTTCTAATCCATGAGCATAGAATGTCTTTCTATTCTTTGTGTCATCTTAAATTTCTTTCATCAGTATTTTGTAGTTTTTAGAGTACAGGTGTCTTTCACATCTTTGGTTAAGTTTATTCCTAGATATTTTATTGTTTTCCGTGTAATTGTAAATGGGATTATTTTCTTGCTTTCACCTTCTGCTGCTTTATTATTAGCATATAGGAATGCAACATATTTCTGTACGATAATGTTGTATCCTGCAACTTTACTGAGTTCATTTATGTGTTCTAGTCGTTTTGTGGTGGAGTCTTTAGGGTTTTATATATATACTATCACCTCATCTGTAAACAGTGAGAATTTTACTTCTTCCTTACCAGTTTGGATGCCTGTTGTTTCTTAATGTTGTCTAATTGCTGTGGCTAGGACTTCTAGTACTATGTTGAAAAAAAGTGGTGAGAGTGGGCATCCTTGTCTTGTTCCTGACCTTAGGGGAAAAGCTCTCAGGTTTTCACCATTGAGCATGATGTTGGCTGTGGGTTTCTAACATAAGGCCTTTATTATATTGAAGTATATTCCCTCTAGACCTACTTTGCAGAGGGTTTTTATCATGAATGGATGTTGTACTTTGTCAGATGCTTTTTCTGCATCTATTGAAATGATCACACGGTATTTTTCCTTTTTCTTGATGTGATAGATCACGTTGATTGCTTTGCAAATATGGAACCACCCTTACATCCGGGGTATAAATCCCACCGGATCATGGTGTATGATTTTTTTTTTTTTTTTAATGTCTTGTCGGATTCAGTTTGCTGTTTTGTTGAGAATTTTTGCATCTATATTCACGAGAGATACCGGCCTGTATTTCTCCTTTTTTGTGGTGTCTTTATCTGTTTTGGGTGTCAGGGTACTACTAGCCTCAGAGAATCCACTTGGAAGTTTTCCTTCCTCTTCTATTTTTTTTGGAATAGTTTGAAAAGAATAGGTATTCACCTGTATATATTTTAAGAGGTTGTTTCCTCTCCAAGGATCAGCCTCTTCTTCAGTGATTGACCTTATGAAGGCCCACCTTTTGCAAGGGAGGCCTATATCACAATAAACCCAGTATCCGTCAAAGAGGCGTATAAGATTCGCAAGGAATCTTTCAGGAGCAAGATCGGGGCTGGGCATAGGAAATTGAGAGAAACAGGTGTACTATTGTTATTTGAAGCCAAAGGTCTAGATAAGCACACTCAAAAAGAGCAACTAGACGATCAGAATTTTATACCTCTGGAAAATGTGCAGAGATGATGCTTCCTGACCAGGGTTTTAGGACGGAGGGAAACCCTCTGAGCTAGGCCACCGGCACAAAAGCACAAAATATCCCATGGGCTCAGGGCAAGTAAATCTCCTATTAAAAGCACAGGGCTGTTACTGGAACTCTTGAAATGTAACAGGATGACATCCACGTTGTTATTCTTCCGTCCTAATGGCCAGCGTAGGATGCGTGACCCACACTGTATAGTGGGAGGTGCAAGTGTTGTCCTGTCTCTTGTTTCTTGAGTCAAGTCAGGACTGGCTGTCTGTGGTCTTACCGCTGATTCTTCCTGGTGTCCCCAGTAGAGCTGCAAAATACCTTTAGATGTTACTTTTCCATAGGCACAAGCGGATCCCCTCCTTTGCATTTCCAAGGAAGCCTGTCTGAGCCATTTGTCTTGCGTTAGCCCCAGAGGTTTTCCGGGACCTTCCGTCACCATGTCACCATCGCCTTAGACCTTACCTCACTGCTTTCCTGCCCTGAGCCCCTCACTCTTGCATGCCTCCATTCATGCTCGCAATCTGCAAGAGTATTTCCCCTAGTAGCCTCCTGAGAAAAGGAGCATGGAGGGTAAAATGTTTAAGGCTCTGCGTTTTTCAAGATTTTATTTTAGATGATAAAAGAAATGAAATTATAGAAGGAAGCGGGTTGGAAAGCCAAGCTGGGCTAAAGAACTGGTGCTAAGATGTGGAAGAGGAATACTTTATCAGTTATAGTTTGCTCTAGAGCTATTCTTATTGTTTTCTTAACATCTAATTTTTTTATATGTATAAAATCATGTATGCATTCATTTAAAGCTTTGCATTCTATAAAAACATGTGCTAAAAATAACAGGCATATGGGATAAATAGGGTTAGGGGCAGACCATGCCATGCAACTTTATAACAGGAGTGCTAACAAAACAACAAACATTTTTTTTTTTTTTTTTTTTTTTTTTTTTTTGGCTCAGTTAGTCTCCACTAGCAGCTTGCCCTGGGTAGCGTTTGAACTTGGTGGCTTGCACTTTCTTCCTTGAAACATAAGGTCATTTGCTTGCAAGAGACCAGATTATCAAAATGAAACATCTGATTCAGGAGGCTTCATCTTTTTTTTTTTTTTTTTTTTAATATAGAAGGAAATATTGTTGCAACTTCCTTATCTTTCTTCACAACTTCATCAAAAAGTTCAATGTTGGAAAATGTGTAGCAGTTCTTGGAATCACCACCCCAGCCCTTGCTTTCGCGAAAGGAAGATACCTTGTGGGATTTTTCTTATGGCGTTCATGTATTGCTAAGGCTTGCTTTCATTGTGGAGAAAGTTTGCTCCTGATTTCTTGGAAATCACATGCAGGAAAAATGGTTTATGAACCAAAGTGACCTCACCATTGTTTCACTGATACCATTTCCCTGCTTACCAGTTGCGTATGAGCTAATTCGTGTCACCAACACACGTGTGACAGCAGCACACATATGTACCTTTTGTTCTTTGAAAGACTTCAGGGAATACACCACCCCTAGAATCTTAACACTGTTTTGTTTTCCTTTCCGCCCACCGCCCCCACCCTCTGCCATTTCCTCCGTCCTCTCTCCATGTTTCTTTTCTTCTGTTCTCTACGGGCAAGGAAAAATATGCTTGATTTGGTCAGGATTATATTTAGCTGCCCACAGAAATCCAAAATAAAGTGGCTTAAACAATAGAGCCGTTAATTTTTCTCACATAAAAATAATCTGGAAGTAAATGACGCAAGAGTCCTGCTCTGCTCCAGCCGCCATGTTCATACTCCAAACACAGGAAAAAGGAAGAGAAGACCTGCCAAAAGGCAGGTCCCCTCCTTTTATGGAGCTAAGCCTCAGAGAATACTTTGTTACATCTCACTGGCCATATCTAATTGCTAAGGGTCTAAGATCTATCCTCTTCTAGCCAAACACACTTCCTAGGGTTTTATTATTAAAGAAGGGAGAATGGATATGGTGAAGCAATCAGTATTCTCTGCTACAGTATAACTTCAAAGTAATTCATGTGTACTGGGCATTTTTAATATGCCAGGAACTGTGTCACTTGATTTCTACCATTAAAGATACACGACAGCATGAGGGGCAAAGTTCGTCGGAAGAATTCATGGAAAGTCAGAGTAAGGATTCATGCCCAACCATGGAAGGGTACACAGTCAAAAATTACGTTTGGTTAACTTGCTCTCTTTATAATTGCTACTTGCTTCACAGTCGACCCCAGGGACAGGAAAATCACCTGGAAGCACATTTTTCTTGTGTGGGGAGGGGCAAGAAGCAGTTAAAGAGTTCAGAGACTTTTTCGAGGCAAGGAAGCTGTGTTCTAATTCTTGTTCTGTAAGATTTGAAGTTATGGGGATCTCCCAGATCAACCAGACTAGATATGGGGAATGAGGCCCCTGAAATAGAGTTACTGTAAAGGTAGAGGGTGAGCCAGCTCTGCCGATGAGTCTCTGTCTCGCTGTCCCTCTCTCTCTCTCTTAGAGAGAGAAGTGAAGGGATGGCATGTCTGGGTCTGGGAGGTCGGGTCCGGGGACTGGCCTTGACCCAGTATCCAGAGGTCAACTTGTGCTTATGAAGCATTGACACATATCTGCAAGAGCAGGTTGCTTCTAGATGTAATAGCTGGGGTGAAGAACTTTCAGGAAATAATCTGGAGATTTCTTTACCCTGTGGTCTCACAGCCGGGGTAGAGAATCTAGCCAGTGAGACTATGCCTTCCACCCAGCTCTCCGGCGTGGTTCATCAGGGCAGAGGCCCTTTCTTTTACTTGCTTCTTCCTCCCACATCCCTGATTTCATCTTTCACCAGTCCCAATGACTTTCCTGGGTTGTTCTGCCTTTATGGTAGCCAACACAACCCGATAGCATTGTTCCACTGAAGCGCAAACCTCCACGGATTCCCATTTGTAAGGTAACTGGCACCTGTCCGTTCTTCTGACTCTAGGGCAAGGAAGAGGAAACAGGTTTCTCTGAAGAGCTTTGGCTTGGACCACCCTACTTGAAGGGAGCATGGGGAATAGAGAACCCACACCCAAAGAGTCATTATTGCTGGAGAAAGATGCCACTGCATTAGTTTCCTATTGCTGCTATAACAAAGCATAACAAACTTAGTGCCTTAAGACAGCACCAATATATTACCTTACAGTTCTGGAGGTCAGAAGGTGGAAATGGGGTTTTAGGGGCTAAACTCAAGGTGTTGGCAGAGTTGTGTTCCTTCTGGAGGCTCTAGTGGAGAATTCATTTCCCTGCTTTTCTACAAGCTGCCTGCATTCTTTGGCTCAAGTCCCTTCCTCCATCTTCAAAGTTCATGTCTCTGAACTTAGCTTCTGTGGCCACATCTGCCTTTCTGACTGTAACCCTTTCCCCAGTCTCATGATTACATTGGGCCCACGTTGTTAATACTGTACAGGACTTTCTTTCCAACTTAATGTGATCCTTCATCACAACCGCAAAGTTCCTTTTACCATGTACGTTAACACTTTGGCCAATTCTGGGCATTACTCCATGGACATCCTTGGAAAGTCATCACTGAGTCTACTGTACCACCCTGTACATATGGCCACTATGAAAACATGACACCGTTTAGCTTCTGGGCTTTGGACACAGCTCACCAGAGCTGCATCTGACTCAACTGGCCGACCGCTCTGCTGTTGTGAGTGCAGCGAGGGAGGTCCTAGTTAAACAGAAACAGACTCTTCCCCTGGGACACTCAGAAGCAGCCAAGTGATGGACAGAAATGTTAAAGCGCCATGTTCCTTTACCCAAGAAAACTGTAGCCCGGAATATATGCAGAAAAGCTTCAGTTTGAGGGTGTGGACATTTTACAGCAACTCCAAGGCCAAAGAAGTAAGTACGAGAAGCAAGAGAGAGTTCTTGGAATATTTAGAATTATCCATGGGCATCTGGGTACAGAGCAGGCACACTTCTTCTTCTCCTTCTTCCCAGGTGGGCAAAGGGCGATTGCGGCCTCCTCACAGATAGAATTCTCAGTGTGGAAACTGGAGCAGGTAAGCCAGACGTTGCTTCAGCTAAGTGGTTCCTGGAAAAACTGAGGAGCCCTCATGGATAAGCAGGCTAAGGGGCATAGCCACTCATTCTTCCTAGAAGAATTGTTTGGGGATATATTCTAGGAAATTAAACAGCGACTTGAAAAGTGAGGGATATGTGTGTGGGATGTGAAAAATAATGGTAATACTAGCAAAATATGGAAAGTCTAATTGTTGGTGTAAAATGTGAAAAGAGCCAAAACTTTAACACAACAAACTGGAACTTACCTTGCACATTATCTGCACGTAGAAGATTCTGGAATGGAAGGAGGGAAGTCAAACCATGCTCAAATCACGTTTGAGAACATAAAAAGACACTGAATATCTCTAGATGTTACTAGAAGACTACAAATTAAGTAAGTGCATTAAACATGTGAGTATAAGCACTATTCTATTAATACATCATGTATATGTTAGGTGCTAGGAAGATAGATATATCTATCCATCTATATAGATACAGTTATCTGTCTATATATATGCCATAAAAGAGAATGAAAATTAAATATGCAGAGAAAAAAATCCTCAGTCCAACAAAGGTAGGAAGGGGATGAGGAATAGGAAAGAGTGATAATTGGCAAACAAAAACTAGGATGGGAAGATATGAGAAACAAAATAGACATACAATAATTTCATCCAATTAAAAGGCAGAAGCTCTCAGAGATGTCTGGCTGGCTCAGTGGGTAGAGCATGTGACCCTTGACCTCAGGTTGTAAGTTTGAGCCCTACGTTGGGCGTAGATCCTACTTTAAAAAGAAAGAAAAGGCAGAAGCTCTCATAGTGGGGTAAAAACAAATTCTAACTTTTCAATATTCAAAAATCATACATTAAAAATAAAAAGGGACCAAAAAGGGGTGCCTAGATGGCTCAGTTGGTTGAGTGTCCGACCCTTGAATTTGGCTCAGGTCATGATTCCAGGGTCGTGGGAATCAAGCCGCACATTGGACTCCATACTGAGCATGCAGCGTGCTTGAGATTCTCTCTCTCCCTCGGCCCCTCTGTCCCTCTACCCAGTCATGCTCTCTCTCCCTCTGAAATTAAAAAAAAAAAAAAAAAAAAAAAAAGCGAACAAAAAGAATGGGAAAGATATACAAGGCAAACACTAATATAAAGAAAAGTATAACTATAAAAATGAAAACAACTGGACTATATGGCAAAAATCTTTATTAGTGAGAAGGCATCCCTTATTGATGAACAACTAATGTACCTATCAATATACCTTCAAATGTATAGCAAACAAAACTTGACAGAATGACAAGGAGAAAATGAGAAATCCCCAACCAGAGTAGGAAAGTTAATTATAACAGAGAAATAAAAATATCAAACTGAGAACAGTAAAAATTTAAAAATTTTCATGTAATTAACAATTTACATTAACATGTAAAAATTTTCATGTAATTTTCATGTAATTAACCCATTTTACATGGGTGGCTCAGTCGGTTTTGTTTTGTTTGTTCAGACCCTTAGTTTTGTTTGCCAATTCACTATAGAGAGCCTTATACTGAAATCCACATGGAATGCTTACCAAAACTGATGATACATTAGGCCACACTGAAGAATTTAGAGTCCCCAGATCAGAATCCACATAAGACCACATTCTTGGACCATAATGCAGAAAATGTGGAAATTCACAACAAAATAATAATAAATCAAAACAAAATACATTCTTTCCATTTGGAAATTTATAATCAGTCTTTTAAATTACTCAGGAGCAAAGAAAAAATAGAAACAAGAGTTCTAAATTAATTATCTGAGGGTATTATTTTCCCTATATCAATTAAATTTAACAAACAAAACACATACCAAATATTGATGGTTACTAACCATTTTTAACAGAATTAATAGACTTTATTTTAATCATTTATTATTCAGATTAGAATCAAACTTTACTTGGGGCGCCTGGATGATTCAGTCGGTTAAGCATGTGACTTCGGGTCAGGTCATGGACCTCGAGGTTCGTGAGTTCAAGCCCCGCGTGGGGCTCTGTGCGGACAGCCCAGAGCCCGGAGCCAGCCTCGGATTCTGGGTCTCCCTCTCTCTCTGCCCCTCCCCCACTCGTGCTCGCTCGCTCTCTCTGTCTCAAAAAAAAAAAATAAACATTAAAAAAATTTTTTAAATAGAATCAAAGTTTACTTGTTTGCTTAGTCTTTATAAATCCTTGTTTACATAAACTGGGGAAACAATGTGATAGCAATTTACTGAACAAACCCAGAAGAAGAATTTGCAACCTTATTTATTTATTTATTATTTATTTATTTATTTATTTTTAAGTTTATTTTAAAGTTTATTTATTTATTTTGAGAGAGAGAGAGAGAGAAAGAGACAGAGAGAGAAAGACTCGTAAACAGGCTCCAGGCTGACAGCACAGAGCCTGATGTGGGTCTTGAACCCACAAACAGTGAAACCGTGGCCTGTGCCAAAGGTCGGACACTTAACTGACTGAGTCACCCAGGTGCCCCCACAGCTTTATTAATGCTACAAAAGACTTAGGTAAAAAAGGAGAATTAACTGTGTCCAAATGAACTGTCTAAGAACTAAGCCACCAAGCTTAGTGAGTTGAGTAGGACTGACAGAAGGATATGTGGTAAATACAACATAACTTAAGATCCACCAAGTTTTTGAGTTGACCCTTTATTTATTTTTTTTTATTTAAAAATTTTTTTTAAATGTTTTATTTTTGAGACAGAGAGAGACAGAGCATGAGCGGGGGAGGGGCAGAGAGAGAGGGAGACACAGAATCGGAAGCAGGCTCCAGGCTCCGAGCTGTCAGCACAGAGCCCGACGCGGGGCTTGAACTCATGAACCCGGAGATCGTGACCTGAGCTGAAGTCGGACGCTCAACCGACTGAGCCACCCAGGTGCCCCTTAAGTTGACTCTTTAATTTCATTCTCCTTTTCCAGTACGTTTTCCCCAATCCTGTCGCTCTTGACACAGCTACTCTTCAGAGCTGGAGTTCTGTGCACCTACAGTATCCAGAAAAAGAGCCGTTTCCCTGTACCGATAAGTGGCACGAGTCACAACATGTGACAAACCCTTACACGTAGGGAAGACCGAAGGTGCACCGGCGGCCCCTTGCAGAGTGGGCCCCATTCAGAGACCTAGCCAAGGACCTCAATGATGAAAAACGCCCCGTAATATGTCTGGGAGGGATCTGTGGGAAGAGGCTGAGCTATATAGGAGCAAACCAAACTATGGAGAAGTGATCAAGCTCTCTTTTGAAGGAACCCATGAGCGTAATCAAGGTATTGAAATAAATAATAATGATAATCGGTGTCTACACGTTTGACTTTAAAACGATGTCTAGGGGCGCCTGGGTGGCTCAGTCGGTTGAGTGTCTGACTTTGGCTCAGGTCATGATCTTGCGGTCTGGAGTTTGAGCCCCGTGTCGGGCTCTGTGCTGACAGCTCAGAGCCTGGAGCCTGTTTCAGATTCTGTGTCTCCCTCTCTCTCTGCCCCTTCCCACTCATGCTCTCTCTGTCTCTCTCTCTGTCAAAAATAAATGAACGTCAAAAAAAAAAAAAAAAAGATTCTCTTTCTCTTCCCTTCTCCCCTGCTCATGCCGTCTCTCTCTCAAAAAAATTTTTTTTTCATTAAAAAAAAATAAAACAATATCTAGATGACTGCCCTGTGGACAGAGTGAGAAAGCGTACCAGAATACAGCCAACAATATTTGAGTATAGGTTAAATATTTCCATCCACAAGGCAAAATATTCACTAAGCACTCACTGATACTACTCCCAGGGATAGAATTTGTAAAGAAATTCTTTTTTAACTTCATATTTGTGTGGTGTGATAGGAATACCACGTGGAAAGATCTCACTGCCTCCAGTCATTAAAAGCTCCGTGACCAACAGAAGCATGCAACTTGGACTAAGAAAGCATAGGAAACCATAAACTCTGATCTGGCTGTAGGACTGGATGCGGGGCAGGACGGGGCCTGGGATCCAGGTAGAAAGGAGGGAAGGGATAGGGGTGGGGCAGCGGGGTGGGGTAGGGACTGGGGGAATTCGGGGTCAGGTTTGCAGCTTGGACAACTCACGGTGCATGTGTCGGAACCGTCACTATTTAGCTAATACGGCTTATCTGCCGTGACACTTGTGCCCAGCCAAAAGGCATTGTGGGCCAGATACAGACAACCAGTAACATGAGGCAACATGTTCAGATAAATTGGGAAGTCATGTTTTATAATGAGTCATGGTATGCTAAATGTGTATGTCACAGAGGAAGCAGAATTGCTAAAGGTAAGATAATAAGAGACGAAAACTATGCCTCAGTCCTTGGGCATGATATCAGAGTCCCGTGGTATATCAAGATGTAAGTTCTGCCCAGAAGTTTCACATCCACAGAAGTTCTCTATGTTTCTTCTGACCAGATGCCAACGTCTAACTTATCCAGTGATTTACATCCTTCCTCTCTATGGTGCTAATCCTACAGGAGATTTTACTGGCTCAGTTTGGGAACCCAGGTTTCTGTCATTGCAGCTTCTGAAACATACCTGCCTTGGTTCTTAGCCCAAGGATGATGGGACCACATCGTACCACTAGTAGCAGGAAAATACTAGGCAGTTCTTACATTGATTGATTCAAAGAACAATGAATGTTGATCTAACGAAAGTAATTAATGTCATTGCCAATGCTGCTTTGAAGGCCATAGCTGTCAGGGTTATGGAAAGTGTCTCCTCAGGAGCTGAAGGAAAATAGAATACCTGAAGAGGAGAATTTATGTTTGGATTAAAATTTATGAGAGCCAGAAATAACATCACCGGGCCCACCAGCTTAAAACTTAGATTATCTTCACCATTTTAAAACCAAAGTAAAACTTGTCTCATGCTACATGAAAAGCAAACACAATAGAAAGATGCCATAAAAGTATTCGTTAAACAAACCTACCAACAGGGTAGACACATTGTCAACTTAGTAACCAGTTTGGAACTCGTCAACGGTGACCTCTGAGCAGCTGGGTGAAGCCACCGTGCGTGACAGTGCCGCCTCTGTGTGTCATTATTTCCTGATTTGACGTCGTGGCTGAGTCAGACAGTAGCTATCTTCTTTCACTTTGTGTTGGATAATGGCCAAACACAAGGATTTATCGTGCCCGACATGGGCACCCATTGATTTCCAATCAATCCGAAGTGCTGAAAAGTATGCCTCGTGGCCCTGCTCTATGTCTCACAAATCAAAGACGTCGCAGTTCCCCCTCACGATTCTGATTTTCCATTTTTACTTTGTTTTCCCCTGAACATTTCCTCTCGTTCCGCTCTTTTTGTTATATACATATAAATGTTTATTCATTTTTGAGAGAGTAAGCAAGAGCCAGGAAGGGGCAGAGAGAGAGGGGGACAGAGGATCTGAAGTGGATTCTGTACTGTCAGCAGAGAGCCCGATGCGGGGCTCGAACTCCCACACCCTGAGATCATGACCTGAGCTAAAGTCGGTTGCTCGACTGACTGAGCCACCCAGGTACCCCTCTCGTTCCACTCTCTTAACAAATAGCGCCCGCCTTTTTTTGTGCCAACACTGTTCCAGGCGTTTGAATATAGTAGTAACTAAAGCAGACAAAAAATTATTGCCCCAAATATATTCAAACTTTTTTTTAAAAATTTTTTTTCAACGTTTTTTATTTATTTTTGGGACAGAGAGAGACAGAGCATGAACGGGGGAGGGGCAGAGAGAGGGAGACACAGAATCGGAAACAGGCTCCAGGCTCCGAGCCATCAGCCCAGAGCCTGACGCGGGGCTCGAACTCACGGACCGCGAGATCGTGACCTGGCTGAAGTCGGACGCTTAACCGACTGCGCCACCCAGGCGCCCCTCAAACTTTTAAAAGAAAATATAAAGGATATATTATCCATATCTGTAGCTACACCTTTATGATGTTGGGATAGGATAGATTCATTTGACCAACATGCAAATAGCACAAAAATATTTTTTGAAAGGCTGACAAGTTGACTACATTAAAATAAAAGTTTCGTATATGTAACTTTCTATTAGTTCTGTTTCTCTGTACCGCAGTTTATTTATTCATTCACTTATTGAAGGACACCTTGGTTGTTTCCAATTTGGGGCAATTATGAACAAAGGTGCTATAGACATTTGCATACAAGTTTCTGTGTGGACATAAGTTTTCAGCTCATTTAGGAAAACACCTGGGAGCACCATTATGGGACTATATGGCGTATGATGTTTTGTAATAAATTGCCAAATGGGCTTCCAAAGCGTCCAGCCCATTTTGCATTCCCACCAGCAATGAACGGGTCAAGCTGGGGTAGAAGGTAACATGTTATAAAGCACTGGCAAATACTTGGAAGGATATTTTACCTAATCTACTTAAAGTCTTCTCCTTTAAGCATCTAACTAAGGGGCACACGGGTGGCTCACTTGGTTGAACATCCGACTCTTGGTTTCGGCTCAGGTTGTTATCTGACAGTTCATGGGTTCGAGCCCTGCATTGGTCTCTGTGCTGACAAATTCTCTCTCCTTGGGATTCTCTCTTTCTGCCCCCCCTCCCCCCAAAGTAAATAAATAAATAAACTTTTAAAAAAAAGAATCTAACTAAAACCTGAAGGTTTAGTCAGCTGACTGCTTTTGCCTGTGTGTCTTTTGCCTGCTGGCCCTCCACTTCCACTCCTTACCACTGGGAAAGAAAAGAAGTATAAATGTTTTATATAACTCCAATTCTTAGCCACTTATGACTTTATAAATATAGATTCACCCTAGACTTTTGGCTTTTTAGCTTAAAGTTGCACGAGAATTTTAAACTGGGATTGAAAACTCCCTTTACCATTTATTAAAAACACACACACACAGGAGGAGAAAATACCTTAGCAATGTTCAGTACTTTCCGATAAATAACATGTCCGACAAATTGAGTAAATTAATGATGGCAGGTAAATTTCGAGCTAAGAATAGTCAGGTTTGGGTGGTGTGATAATGGGTCTGAAATGTTTCTTCATGGTTCTGGACATTTCTACGTATAATCTGTGTTTCTGCAGGCTACACTTGCCTGGGAATTCAGTAGGCAAACGATAACAAGAGTAAAACAGGGTTCACGTTCCATCCTGTTTCATTCTGCAACACCACCCACCCCATCTCCACATACATCTCAAATTCCTCCGGGTCTACCAATGCTGTATTCTAGGCACTAAGGCAGACCATTGGAAGAAACCTTGATTATGTATCTGGAAATAAAAGTAGAACATGTCCCTGATGTAGAGTTTTACAAGTCCCAATTGATGGGGGGGGGGGGGGGCGCTTCTTGTCATTTGCCCTGCTTTCGCCTGGCCTTGTAAATATATGGTTTCTAGGTTGTTCCATATGGAGGAGTGTAAGTTAGTCTGGCTCTCTCTCTGGGCTGTTTTGTTCCTCTCTTAAATATATATTTGGGACAAAAAGTCCACAGATCTGCAGTCCAAAGGCCTAAGAATGAGGAGAGTTGATGATGTAAGTTCCAGTCTGGGTCCTAAGGCAAGAGAAGACTGATGTCCCAGCCTGAAGACCTTCAGGCAAAGAGAGCGAATTCTCTCTTGCTCAGCTTTTTGTTCTATTCTGGCATTCAGTGGGTTGGATGGAGCCTGCCCACATTGGGGAAGGCCATCTGCCTTATTCAGTCTGTTGACTCAAATGTTAATCTCATCCAGGAACACCCTCACAGACATACCCAGAATAATATTTAACCTAATATCTGCCTGCCTCCTCCAGCCCCCCTCCACGGCCCCGTCAAATTGACATGTAAACATTAACCATCACCACATCCATACAATGGAATATCTTCCAACAGTAAGGAGAAATGAGCTATCAGGCCATGCAAAGACACAGAGGAATCTTAAACATGTGTTGTCAGTGAAAGAAGCCAATTTTAAAAGGCTACACAATATATACTTCCAACCCTACGACATTCTGGAAAGGGCAAAACCGTACACGCCGTAAAAAGATCCGCGGTTGCCAGGGGTTTGCCAGGAAAGAAGTCATGAACAGGTGGAGCCATGAAACTAGGAATATGATGTCCTAATGGCAGATATATGACACTAGGCATTCATCAAACCTCATAGAACTATACAACACATGGGGCGAATCCCAATGTAAACCAAGGACTTTAGTTAATAATAATGTATCAACATTGGTTCATCAGTTACAACAAATATACATCGATGCAAGATAATAATAGGGGAAACTGGGAGGGGGTATATGTGAACTCTTTACTTTCTGCTCATTTCTTTGGTAACCCTAAACTTGTCTTAAAAATTGAAACCCATTAGTTAAAAAACAAACAAACGAGCAAACTTTGTTGCGTACAGCCAGAGGTATCCCTGCTGTGTGTGATGTTGTTACTTGTCTGAATCCCTGTGCAGGCTGCAGGGTGTGTCTTAGACTTGATATTTTATTCTGTGGCTTTTAAAATGTTTATATTCACACACTTAGCTATTTTTGCCAAAGCCTGGCTGCCTTATGCGGAGGCCTGGTTTCAGAGGCCCTTTCTACCTTAGTCACGTATTCTACCAGACTCAGCTCTTGCCCAGAAACCTCCAATTAGACGAGGGTCCCCAGTACAGATTCCCCCTTCTCTCACAGTGAGTTTTTATTTCCTGTTCGCTAACACAGATGAATTTAAATATAATCACAGATAGCTTCTACAGAAAGTAAGAAAAGTCAATCCATCTTCAAGGAATAAGGCATTCAATGGATCCAGACTCAGAGATGATCGAGATGTGAGAATTGACAGGGAATTTGAAAGAACCACGATTAAAATGTTAAAAGATCTGATGGAACAAATGGACAATGGGCATTAACTGATGGCGTACTGATTGCATTAGAAAGATAAAAACTATCAAACAGTCCAAAGGAAATGCTAGAAATAAAATTTAAAAAATGGGATCAGAGATGAAGAATTTCTTCAATAAGCTTACTAACAGCCTGGAAACTTCAGAGGAAAGAATCAGTGTAGTTGGAAATAAGTCGACTGGAATCATACAAACTGAAACACAAAGAGGGAGTAGAAGAAGGAGGAGGAGGAGGGTGAGGAGTAAGAGAAAGGTGAAGGGGAGGAGGAGGGAGGGAAGGGAACAACTGTGGGATAAGGAGCTAACACACTTGTAATTGGAGTCGCAGAAGAAGAGAGTGAGAGGAAGTGTAAAGGATATTTGAAGAGATAATAGCCAAGAATTTTCCAAAGTCAGTGAAAGAATATAAGCCAAAGATATATTAAAGAAAAAAAAAATGTGAGGGGCACCTGGGTGGCTCAGTCGGCTAAGCGTCCGACTTCGGCTCAGGTCATGATCTCACAGTTCGTGGGTTCAAGCCCCACATCAGGCTCCATGCCCACAGCTCGGAGCCTGGAGCCTGCTTCGGATTCTGTGTCTCCCTCTCTCTCTTCCCCTCCCCCACTCGCACTCTGTCTCTCTCTCTCAAAAATGAATAAACGTTAAAAACATTTTTTAAAGAAAAAAAAACATCATTGTCAAACTCCTAAGTACCAAATTAAGGAGATCTTGAAGGCAATCAGAGGAGGAAAAACATTGCATACAGACCTGCAACCACACCCTGCCGAAACAACATTTGCTCAGTATAAGTCAAGCAGAAGCTGTGACCAGCTAGCTATCTGACCCGCTGCTGGGTTTCTCTTCTTTGTTTGCTATGAAAACAGGAAAACTTAAATGGACTTATCCTAGTATCTCTGGGTTTGGAACCTCCCCAGGATCCTCCTATCACCAGCTAGACCCCAAGACCTGACCTTTCCTGCCCACCTGCTTGTACTCACTGACCTTTGTCATACATTTTTTTTTTTCTTAAGCTCTTCTCTCCAGCTTATCTCTTAACTCAGGCTAATGGACAGCAAAACCACCCTGCAGGCAATAGTGAATGATGTGACAAGACGTCCAGTTGGACCAGATGACCCAGACCAGTTTGAACTAAACCCCTGACTTGCACCTGCACAGAGGGGCCACGGAGTAACCTCTGGAATGACCAACAATCACCTTTACCTCATTATAATACTAAGATCTCCATTCAAGGAGGGAACAGCAGCCTCATTTACATAACATGTATGTGTAGGCATGTTCCTTTGAGGCCCATGCATGACCTTAGGCCCACCTCTGCATATGATGACAAGACTTCCTCATCTAAACATTCATCTTAACCCTAAACAAAAGAAACCCAATCACCCTTGCTTGAAGAGTCAGGGCTTTGGAAGTTATTCCTTGCGATCTCCTGATTTGCTGCAAATAAAGTTTCCTTTGTGTGACAACTCACCTGGTATAGCTTCTGTGATTCACCAAAGGAGCAAATTCATGTTGTTTTGGTTACACTGCCCCTAGTGGTCTTACTGCTTTTGTATATCCCAGGGCGTTGGCTTATAATAAAAAATGGAGGCTTCCCCACGTCCAGGTTTTGCTGGCTCCAAAATGTGAGGTGGGAGACTGGGCTCTGTTTCTATGGGTTGGATTTATACAGCTTTCTAGGACTGTAGTCCATGGTTCCATCAGTGAGAGTTATGAGTGCTTCTTCTGGTTTCCTTCACTACAGAGGAAGTGTCAGTGTATATGGTTGTCCACTAGAGAGCGATATGAGCATTAACTTCTTTAAACATGGCACTGAGCCAGATTTCTAGCACAAATGTATTTGTACACTAAGGAAAAAACAATGAACTCTAAAACAACCAAAATTTAAATGATTTTCACACTACCTTGTGGTTGGAACATATTTAATATTTTCTAAAATTGCACACTAATGGGAGAAAAAGCAAGCAAATGTAAGAGCAAATTATTGTTAGAGACATTCTAGAATAAGAAAGGGGTCAATTCATCAAGAAATTATAACAATTATAAACATATATGCACCTAACAATAGAGTTGTAAAATACATGAAGCAACACTGACAGAATTTAAGGGAGTAATAGGTAATTCAATAGTAACAGAGGCTTCAATACTTAACTTCCACTAATAAACAGAACAATAAGAGACCAAAAGGGATCTAAAATACTTGAACAACATTATAAACAAACTAGAGTCAATAGATGTATACAGAACATCCCACACAACAACAGCAGAATACAAAATCTTCAGCAGAATACAAAAAGTACACATGGTATATTGGACAGATATGATTTGTCCATAGAATAAGTCTTAACAAATATAAAAGATTGAACTCATGCATCTAATCATGATGGAATGAAATTAGAATTCAATAACAGAAAGAAATTTGGGGACTTTGCAAATGTGTGGAAATTAAGTAACACACTTCTAAATAACCGATGGATCAAAGAAGAAAACACAAAGAGAAGTAGAAAATACTTTGAGACAAATGAAATTAAATACATAACATGCCAAAAATTAATGCACCGAAAGCAGTTTCTTGGAAACTTATAACTGTCTATATTTTTAAAAAAGAAAGACCTCAAATTAATAACCTAAACTTCCACCTTATGAAGTTAGAGAAGTAAGAGCAAGATAAGCATAAAGCAATCAACAGGAAGGAGACAATAAAAATCAGAGCAGAAATAAATGAAATGGGGTGGAAAAACAATAGGTATAATTAATAAAACCAAAAGTTGGTTCTTTGAAAAGACAAAGGAAATTGACAAACTTTTAGTTAGCCTAACCAAAAAAAGAGGGAAACAAGACTCAAATTACTAAAATGAAGACTAACTGAGGGGACATTTCTACTAACATTATAGAAATAAAAAGAGGGGACAAATAAGGGAATGCTAAGAACAACTATGTACAAACAAATTAGATAACCCTGGTAAAATGGAGGTATTCCAGAGAGACCCAGATTATCAAAGCTAACTCAAGAAGGAATAAAAAATCTGAATAGACCTATAATAAGAAAAGACACTAATTTTTTAAAAATTCCTACAAGGAAAATACCAGAATCAGACAGCTTCACTGGTGAGTTTTACCACACATTTAAAGAAGAAATAATACCAACTCTTCACAAATTCTCCAAAAATTAAATGAGGAGATATCACTTCCCAATTCATCCTATGAATCCAGTGTTATCTGGTACTGACATCAGATAAAGATATCACAGGTAAAATAATCTACACACCAGTATTTTTTAAAAATATGGATGCAAAAATCCTTAACAAAGTACTAGCAAACTGAATACAGCAACATATAAAAAGCATATACGCCATTAACAAATGTGATTTATCCTAGGAATGCAAGGATGGTTCAACATACAAAAATTAATCAATGAAATACACCATATTAATGCAATAAAGACAAAAATAACATGGTCATCTCAATAGATGCAGAAAAAAGTACTTAACAAAAATCCAACACCCTTTCATGACAAAATCACTAAAAAACCCCTGAGAAATATGACACTGCCTCAACACAATAAAAAGTATCTACACAAGGGGCGCCTGGGTGGCTCAGTCGGTTAAGCGGCCGACTTCGGCTCAGGTCATGATCTCACGGTCTGTGAGTTCGAGCCCCAAGTCGGGCTCTGTGCTGACAGCTCAGAGCCTGGAGCCTGTTTCAGATTCTGTGTCTCCCTCTCTCTGACCCTCCCCCGTTCATGCTCTGTCTCTCTCTGTCTCAAAAATAAATAAACGTTAAAAAAAAAAATTTTAAAAAAAAAGTATCCACACAAAACCACAGCTAACATCATACTTAATGGTGAAAGGCTAAAAACTTTCCCCCAAAGGTAAGGAACAAGACAAGGACATCTGCTCTTGTCACTTCCATTCAAACTGTATTGGAAGTTATATCCAGGGCAGTTGGGCAAGAAAAAGAAATAAAAGACATACATATATGAAAGGAAAACTACCTCTATTTTCAGAAGACATGATATTCTATATTGAAAATCCTAAAGAAGCCGTAAAAAATTTCTTAGGGCTAATAAACAAGTTTAGCAAAGCTGTAGAATGCAAAATCAACATCTGAAAATTAGTTTATTTCTATACATTAGCAATATACAATCTGCAAATTAAATTAAGAGAACAACCTCCTATACAATAGCATCAGTAAGAATAAAATAACAAGAATAAATTTAACAACAACAAGAAAGTGCAAGATTTGTATAATGAAAACTGTAACACATCATTGAAAGAAATTAAAGACCTAAATAAATGGGAAGTCATCCTATGCTCATGGATCAAAAGACTTAATATTGTTAAGATGACAATACTCTCCAAATTGATCTACAGAGTGAATGTAACCCTTATCAGAATTGTAGCTACTTTTTTTTTTTGCAGAAATTTACAACCTGATTCTAAAACTTATATGGACATGTAAGAGATCCAGAATATCCAAAACAATCTTGAAAAAGAACAAAGTGGGAGAATTCATTCTTCCCAATTTCAAAACTTATTACAAGCCTAAAACAGTAAAAACTCTGAGGTTCTGGCACCAGGATAGACATATAGATCAATGGAATATAGAGTTGAGAGTCCAGAAATAAACCCTTACATGTATGGTCAAAGGGTTTTCAACAAGGGTGCCGAGAGATTTCCATGGGAATGAACATTCTTTTCCACAAACTGTGCTGGGACAATTGGATATCGATGTGCAAAAGAGTAAAGTTGGACTCCCTACCTCATATCATATACAAAAATTAACACAAAATGGATCAAAACTCCAAATAGAAGAGTTAGAACTATAAAGCCCTTAGGAGAAAACATAGGTGTTATGTTTTCATGACCTTAAATTAGGCCATGTTTCTTAGATACAACACCAAACGTAAAAGTAACCAATACATAGATAAATTGGACTTCATCAAAATTAAAAACGTTTGTGCATCCAAAGACCTTACCAAGAAAATGAAAAGACAACCCACAGGATGGGAAGAAATATTTAAAAATCATATCTGCTAAAGGTAAAGTATCCAGGATATGGGAGGAATTCTAACAACTGAACAATAAAAAGACAAATAACCTACTTAAAAAATGAGCAAAGATTTGCAAGGGCAAATAATCACATAAAAAGATGCACAACATCATTAGTTACTAGAGAAATGCAAATCAAAACCATGAGATATTACTTCATACCTAATGGGATGGCTATAAAAAAAAAGACAATAATAAGTGTTGACAAGGACAGGGAAAATTGGAATTCTCATACATTCCTGGTGGGAATGTAAAATAATATAGCCATTTGGAAGCCAGTCATAAAGTTAAATATGAAGTTACCATCTGACCCAGAAAATCCAGTCTTCGTTATATACCTAGGAAATTTCAAACATATGGTCACACAAAAACTCGAATGTGAGCGTTCACAGTAGCACTGTTCGAAACAAGTGAAAAATGGAAAAAAAATGGAAGAGGGCTCAGCTGACTCCCTCTCCTCTGGCTGCCCTCCCCTTTCTCCCTCTTCCTGAGCCCTCTTAACCTCCTAGCAAGGTTGGTTGGGCCCAATGGGTCCAGTGAACCATTGCTTCTCTTCTCGCACTGTCCAGTTGAGCTTCCTGGACTGAGTTCCAGAAAGTTCTGATTAAGGTGAGACCCATCAAAAAAGGCTTGGGGCCAGAGCTTCACAGAGTCGAGTCATCTACAAATGGAGACAGCAGCGTCCATCTCATGGTGCTACCGTGCGGACCAAATCAGGCAAGCCCGTGAAGATCTTGGCACAAAACGCCAATGCACTGCCTGACCTTTTCTGGTAACAGACACGATGTTTCTTTATCAGAAATCAAACAGTGGATTTGTGCTCCTCTGATTGGCAGCGTCCCCTCGAAGCCAGAGACTTTGCCTGTCTTAGCTACCTCCGTCCCCTCAGCACCTAAAAAGTGCCTTGCACAAAGTAGGTGCTAAATTAATATGAATGCATGCACGAAACAAGTGTTTGCTAAGGAATCTGTTCATCTCTCCCTTGTTACTTAACAGTGCCTTCTACATACTCAGTGTTCAAAACATGTTTGATGAATCATCTTCATGTCTGAGTATGTAGGTGGCATGGGAACTCTTTCCTAAATGCGTGGTCAGGTGCCCTTCGGTTGCACTGAACTTCTTGTGAGGTTCTGAGCCGTAAGGGAGGAATGCTGAGCTTCAACACAGAAAAATCGAGGGTTGTGGCCTGGATTTGCCAGGACAACAAACATTTGGAGCACAGGTTGTGCCAAACCCCAGGCCAAACATTTTACACACGTTGCCTTACCTCACCTTGACATCTATATTAGGAGTCATGCAGTATAATCATTCCCATTTTACACAGAAGAAAGCAAAGCCTTGGAGAGGATAGCGCCTTGTTCACAGGTATATACTTAGTCAGTAGCAGTCTAGACGCAGACCCAGATTTAAGGCCGGCTTTGAGCTATTTGACCTATTTCAAGCCATGTGACATTCAGCCACTAAACCTTCACGCCTCTATTTCCTCATCTTTAAAATAGCTAAAATACCTACCCTGCCCACCTGAGTTAATTATTCCATTCAAGGAGAAAAGATACGGTGGAAGCTTTTAAAAAGTGAAAACTTCAAAACAAATGTAAAAATGATTGTGATTCTCTGAAACAGAACTTACCAACCTCTTCTTACTCTCTAGTCTTGTGAAATTGTATTTGTCCAATGGACACATTTGGATATACCAGGCATTTACAACCGCAGAACCATGTGTTTAAGATTCAAAACTATGTTTGAGAATCAGATACTCTCTATCTGCCATAACAGAATGGGGTTTTTTATTTTCTGGAAAAAAAACAAAAAACAAAACGGATGATGGGGCTCAAATGTGAATCGACATACTTCCTAAATGCTTCTTTAAGAGCCCTAATTACTCATAATGGAATTTCAGCAGCTCATTCCACTTTCCTCTCCCACTGACTTGCCCTGAATTAGGAACCTGATGTGCAGTCTTGATCTGGGGGAAATGAGATGCTTTTGAAAAAATGCAAAGCACTGCATTAATTCAGGCAATCTATGTTCCACCATAGAGAGCTAGTCTGACTTGTAAATTCTGGAAAACCACTTGTTCGACTCAATTGTCTGGCCACATTCACAGTTCATTTTATTTAAAGCAATCATACTGATGTGCAAGTTCTTCATAAACCATGTTTCCTGCATTTATTTTTTTAATATGAAATTTGTTGTCAAATTGGTTTCCATACGACACCCAGTGCTCATCCCAACAGGTGCCCTCCTCAATACCCATCACCCACCCTCCCCTCCCTCCCACCCCCATCAACCCTCAGTTTGTTCCCAGTTTTTAAGAGTCTCTTATGTTTTGGCTCCCTCCCTCTCTAACCTCTTTTTCCCCCCCTCCCCCATGGTCTTCTGGTAAGTTTCTCAGGATCCACCTAAGAGTGAAAACATATGGTATCCGTCTTTCCTGTATGACTTATTTCATTTAGCATAACACTCTCCAGTTCCATCCACGTTGCTACAAAAGGCCAGATTTCATTCTTTCTCATTGCCACGTAGTATTCCATTGTGTATATAAACCACAATTTCCTTATCCACTCAACAGTTGATGGGCATTTAGGCTCTGCATTTCTTAATAGAAACTACTGACATGTGTCATTAGCTGACATAAGTTGATAGCTGTAGTTGTCCTTTTTACTTTCTGTTCCTCTCGTCTGAGTTTCCTTGTTTTGTATACATCTGTTCGTGGCCATGGGGTATCGACTCAGGCCTTATATTCTTTGAGGCTCAGAACAAGGTTTTTCCTCTGCACAGCAGCATATGCTCTCTGCTACTATCTACAAAGAAAGAGGAAATTGACAGGCAATGGAGGGATTAGAGAGTTTAGATAAACTCGGTTTATCACGCCTGGCCTTCTGGCAACTAGAGTATCCTTCTTTGGGCATCAGGGCACTTAGTCGTCCCCCCACTGCAGCAGAAGCCCCACAGGGTCAGGGCTCACAGCTGCCTAACAAAGCACTGTGTCCCCAGTGTTGATGTAGTGCCTGACACGAGTAGTAGGGGCTCAGTGTGGTGTGTATGAGTGTGTGTGTGTGTGTGTGTGTGTGTGTGCGTGTGTGTGTGTTTCCGGGGCTGTTGTTGTAGAGAAGAGGGATAGAAAGTAAAGGAGTAAAAAGAATAGATCAGGGTAAGGAAAACGGAGATAAATACTAACCAGGCTGTATTTGAAAGGAGTTGGGAGGATTATAAGAGGTGGTAGGGAGGACAAAACTTCAGAAAGTTTGCCTGGGGTTGTGAATGTATTTCCCCTTCACCACTTGAAAATCTTTAATTTTGACATAATCATAGATCGACAGGAAGTTGCAAGATGATAGTAAGAGGTCCCATGCCCCCTCTCCTTTAGGTATTTTGCTTGTTTTCATTTATTTGAGGGGCAATTCTGAAGGGCTTAATTGTTCAGATATTAGGTTGGTGTTTTCTCTGTGATATCCTGCCGTGACATTCCATACGACCCATCCCTGTGTGTTTATATGTGATTCACCAACCATTTCCATGTTGTCAAATCCAGTGTTGGTCATTTTTTTCAACCTCCAGGTAGTATGTGATAGTTAATCACTGATCTCTCTTCAAATGCATTCCTCCTTTTGCTTCCTGTGACACCACGTTCTCTTGATTTTCTTCCTGGTTCTTCCTTACCCTTCTCCTCTTCGCCTGCTCTCCGACTGACCTCAGTAAGTGGAGTGCTTTGCGGTCTGGTGTGGCCTTTATGGTCTCCCTTGGTGATCTTGTAAGGCCTTTTGGCTTTAAGTACCACCCAAATGCTGAAGCCTTGAGGTTTCTATTCCCAACTTGGTTTTTCTTCCTAGCTTCAGACTCTTTCAAGTTCAGTTGTCAACTTGGCCACACATAGCAATCTACAGAACAAAAGATTGTATTTTGACCTGTTGCCCTCCAAAATCCGTCTCTCTCTACTCTAAAGCATCGCCGTATACGAACTAGCTCGTGTCTACGTCAAGCTCTTTGTATCTTAACCACGTTTCCTCTTATTGCCTCTGTTTTTTTCTGGTTCTTAGACATCCTTGTTCATCCTTGACTCAGGACCTTTCATGTGGTGTTCCCTCTTCCTGAAACTCTTTTCCTTGTGGTGCGCCTGGGTGGCTCAGTTGGTTAAGCATCAACTTTGGCTCAGGTCATGATCTTACAGTTCGTGGGTTTGAGCCCCGCATCGGGCTCTGTGCTGACAGCTCGGAGCCTGGAGCCTGCTTGGAATTCTGTGTCTTCCTCTCACTCTGCCCCTCCCCCACTCGCACTCTGTCTCTCTCTGTCTCTCAAAAATAAACATTAAAAAAATTTAAAAAAATTAAAAGGCTCTTCCTTCTGATTCTCACTTGACTAATCGTTTCTTGTCATTCAGATCTTAAATGTCACCTCCTCAGACAGCCCTTCCCTGAACACCAAGTCTAAAGTTGCTCTCATCCCCAATACTCTCTACACCATGTTTTATTTTATTCATAACCCTTATATTTTAATAGCTGTCTCTCTACTGAAAGAGAGTCTCCATTAGATTAGGAAATCTGTCCATCTTGTTAACACCTATAACCAGAATACTTTTGAAGAGTTCTTGGCACAGAGTAGGTGCTCAAGTAATATATATCTGTGTTGAAATAAAACTTAGAAGGATACGTACCATACAAGTTAACGGTTGTTGGCTCTGAGTGGGGAATAGTAGGGAAGGTTAGTTATAAATTGACTTTCACTTTCTACCAAGATAGGTTTCAGTTAGTCTTAAATTATTTGAAATGAAATTGCATTACTTTAACAGCTAGAAAAAGTAACAATGTATTTTCAATGAGCAAAAATGGTTGATAAAATTTTGGTGCTTAAAATAAACTGCTTAATTGGCAGGTGGACTTATGTGGGATACCTGCTTGAGAATGTTAGGTAAGTAACGTGTTACTATATATAGCAAAATATTTATGATTTTGTGAAAACGCTGAAACGTGAAGCAGCAGAAACATTTCACCCAGTTCTCTTTCCTTTGAACTTGACCACGATTATCTCTTGCAAATGATTTAAATTGATTTCTTCTTCAAAAGGTAACAAGATCTACTCATTAGCTTGATGATAATGTATGTTTATTTTTCTTTAAATTATTACATTTTACTTTGCTATTCGATATCCTGAACACGTTTATGTTTTGTCCTTTTTATAAGCATACTAAACTTGCAATATTAGCTGTTGTTGCCAGGTCTGAATGTTAAGTCAGTGTATGTTTGAGAGACCTTCAACTTATCAAGTATTCCAGGTCTCTGATTGTTTTGGAACCTCTTCTGATACCTGTGGACTTAGTTCAAGGCCAGTTTTTTTTTTTTTTTTCTAATAAGATGAACAAATGGTTAATTGTTTGCTTTGGTCACTCAAGTGTAAGATCCTACCTTATATAAAAGTCTAGCTAGAGTCTCTGTTCGGTGACATCCTTACCTTTCTAATCAGAGAGTCGGATTAGAGTTTGCACTAGATTTGTAAAATGATGACCGTATCTTTGATCTGGGGGATTGTGGTAGCAGTGTGCTGTTGTTTGTGGCTTATTCTTGGAATGAGGAGAAGGTAAGGAAGGTTTTATCTTTAAATGGCATTTTAGTTCATTCATTTAATAGTCTTTTACCTTCATGGTTATATAATAAATTTGGTGTTATGCACTTATACTCATTAGCATTTTCTTCTGTAATTAAAAAACTTAAGCATTTTAAATTAATTAAAATTTTTAAAGTGAGATCTTACATCTAACAAAAGATAGAATGACAGTGTTTCCCTTTTAGTTTTGACATACCCATGGTCATGCAAAAATGTACAAACTTGTTAAACATACCCGCCAAACTTTATAAGGTCTCTTTGCATGTGTATGTGTGTCTGTAAAGATGAAGTTTGGATTAGTAAGGATACGAATGGTAAGTGGGGTCTGCAGTGGGAAGGGTTTCTTTCTAACATGAGGATTAAAAAGATGCTCCGTTAGTTCTTGGGCATCGTACAGACTCAGCCTAGGTTTGGACAAGAGCACAGAGCCTGCATTGATTATTCTGTCACTTTCTTCTCATTAATGATAATCAACCATGTTACATTGGGAAACTGCTACATATATCTACTATCACTTTTATTTGTGTGTCGTTTATAATTGGTTCAAGCATATGAGAAGTACCAATAGAGTCACATACATAGCCGTATTTCTTTACCTTCTGATTGGCTCAAAGAGTATTTGGGGGAGGGGTATGTAAGTATTCTGTTATATCAATCTCCAAAAGACGGAATTACCCAAAACATGTCTTCGGCTATGTAGATTGCTATGTGTTGTCCGTCTTTTACAAGTTTTCTGGTGTGTGTGCTTTAAGGTATTTTAATTCAGGCCTGATAATTTCTAGTTTTAGTGAACCTTACTGATCTTTGAACTACAATGAAAATAATTATTTTATGCTAAGTAATTCTGTCAAGAGGGATAGGAGTTTATGTTGGAAAATTAATGTTGATATTATTTAATAAAAACATTTAAAATAGCATGAAAGACTGTGTGGGGCCACCTGGGTGGCTCAGCTGGTGAAGCATCTGACTCTTGGTTTCAGCTCAGGTCGTGATTTTATGGTTGTGAGATTGAGCCCTGCATTGGGCTCTGTGCTGGGCACCGGGCCTGCTTGGGATTCTTTCTCTCTCTCCCTCTGCCCCCCCCTCACTTACACTCTCTATTAAAAAAAAAAAAAAAACTTTTGGGATGAGCTCTGGGTGTTGTATGGAAACCAATTTGACAATAAATTTCATATATTAGGGGCGCCTGGGTGGCGCAGTCGGTTAAAGCGTCCGACTTCAGCCAGGTCACGATCTCACGGTCCGTGAGTTCGAGCCCCGCGTCAGGCTCTGGGCTGATGGCTCGGAGCCTGGAGCCTGTTTCCGATTCTGTGTCTCCCTCTCTCTCTGTCCCTCCCCCGTTCATGCTCTGTCTCTCTCTGTCCCAAAAAATAAAAAAATAAATGTTGAAAAAAAAATTAAAAAAAAAAAATTTCATATATTAAAAAATAAAAGACTGTGTGTCAACTATACTTGAAAAAAGATGCAAAAAAAGAGCATGAGTGTTGAATCACTATTGATGATCCTGTCAACACTTACATAATTTCATCTTATAATAACCTAATTTTTTAAATGAGATTCTTATTGTCAAATATCACTATAGAATGATATCTTTAAGTTATGAAGATTCTGAACACTTCAATTTTGCCATCTTCTCTGCAATTCAGTATTCTATATCTTTAAGGGTAACAATAAAAGAAAACATTCTGAGATACGCAGGCCAATGATGCTTGGAAAAAATATAAACACTAGAATGTAGGTGGTTTCATCTGTACTGAGAGCAAGAATCTTGTTGGCCTTGTTGATTCTTTTATCCTCATCATTGGGAAAAATGACTATCATTTAGTAGACAACAAGTTTTGTGGAATGCATGCATGGATGGATGGATGGATGGATGGATATAGCAATCATTTTCATGTTACTAAGTTAATACAACCCATTATTTTAGTAAAAGATGAGGGCCCCAGGGACAAAAAAAAAAACTATCTAGAACTGTAGAGAGCTTGGAAGCTGAAAGTCAGTAGTAAAAGTTTAAAAACCAGGTGTAAATAAAAAACAATGTGTAATTTCTCATATCTATCATGTATTTGTGTCTTACAGACAGATGGGTGAACCACCTCTGGAGAATGGGTTGATTCCGTACCTGGGATGTGCTCTGCAATTTGGGGCGAATCCTCTTGAGTTCCTGAGAGCAAGTCAAAAGAAACATGGTCCTGTTTTCACCTGCAGATTGATGGGAAACTATGTCCACTTTCTCACGAATCCCTTGTCATACCAGAAAGTGTTGTGCCATGGAAAATACTTGGATTGGAAAAAGTTCCACTTCACTACTTCTGCAAAGGTAACCCGTTTCCCGTGTGTATAGCATTCTGCTTGTGTGTCTTCTACTTCTGAACTTGTCAGTTTACTTAGCATTTTGATGTACTTAGACTTAAAAAATAGAGATGGTGAAGAGGGTTACCCTTACACGGAGATTCTTAGAAATATAATAGATCCAATTAGATATAACCTCTTGGTACTAATCATTTCAAAAGTCAAAATAGGTATAGATTTGTCATTTCTTAACTACCTAGACTGAGAGAAAAATGAAATATTTTGCTGAGCCACATGGCACTGTACCAGTTAGACAGCTACAAACTCACTCTTGTCAACTATGTCTACATGACTCCCAGAGCACATGGGGTGGGAACTTACCCCTGAACAACTGTTTTGCCACACTCTATGCCACACCAGTTGTTCAATTTTGTTAAGCAACTGATCAGATATTTTGGTATCGCTTAGCTATAATCTAAGAGGCTCCTTAAGAGAGAAAGGAGTTAGCCAATATTTAGTGAGTCTCTGCAAGGAAGTATTAGACACAGTCTCTGCTCTAAGCAGATTAAAGTCTGGTAAAGTACATCTACAAAAAAATATAGAAGAGAACTGATGACTAAGACAAATATAGATTAGCACCAAATTAACCTTCCATTAGATGCAATAGCATAAGAAAAGTAAGAAATAGGCAACTTGGGTGGGTTGAGGGATATTCCACCAAAGAACTGGAATTTCAACTTGGCTTTTCAGGAAGCCATGTATTTGAAAAGTTCTCTGTATGTGGAAAGGCCAATTTCCCTCCTTCCCTTTTTTTTTAACAAGTAGAAGATTATGAAAGCATCTCATCTGTTTTTCAGCCACTTCCTAGCACTGCATGAGGTTTAATCTCTTTTCTCACACATTTCATCTATTGTCAGGTATTTGGGCACAGAAGCATTGACCCAAGTGATGGAAATACCACTGAAAACATAAACAAAACTTTCATCAAAACCCTGCAGGGCGATGCCTTGAATTCCCTCACAGAAACCATGATGGAGAACCTCCAACTTGTCATGAGACGTCCACTGGTAGCTAAATCAAACACGCCTGCCTGGGTGACAGAAGGGATGTATTCCTTCTGCTACCGAGTGATGTTTGAAGCTGGGTATTTAACCCTCTTTGGCAAAGATCTTACAGGGCAAGATGCACAAAAAGCACTTATTCTAAATAACCTTGACCACTTCAAGCAGTTTGACAAAATCTTTCCGGCTCTGGTAGCAGGCCTCCCCATTCATGTGTTCAAGACCGCGCACCATGCTCGGGAAAAACTGGCAGAGGGCTTGCGACACGAGAACCTCGGAAAGAGAGACCACATCTCAGAACTGGTCAGGTTTCTGAACGATATGCTTTACACCTTAGATGACATGGAGAAGGCCAAGACACACCTCGCTGTCCTCTGGGCGTCACAAGCAAACACCATTCCGGCGACTTTCTGGAGCTTGTTTCAAATGATTAGGTAACGAGCCACGTACCCGTTGGTTTCTTTATTTGAATAGAGCCAAGAAAATCTACTATTTTCACTTAAAAAAAAAAAAAGAGTCATCGTACTTTGTCATGCTGTCAATCAAGAGTGTGACATTTACGTTATAAGTGCTTAACAGGTATCAGCTCATCCAATCCGCATAAAAACATAAGCAAATGTGACTGGTAAATGCATCTTGTAGAAGCGGAGACCTTCCTAGGGGAAAAGAACACAATATGTAGGGTCAGTTCAGGCCACCTGGGCCCAGAGCCCTGGCTTTCAACCTCAAGCTGTTCCTCATGATGCCTCCTTAAGTTGATGAATTCTGTCTTCATAATCACAAAAATATATTTAAGCGCTTCTGACTTCTGGACAGTAAGAGGGCAGTACCTACGCCTTATTCATTTGTGCATCAATAGTTTGTTTTTTTCGCTCCCTTATGACTTCTTAGAGTTTATCTCACCAACTATGATAGCTGTGGATCAGTCATATTATTATTAATCCTTATTGATGGGATTTAGCTAGATTTTGCCTTTTAAGTGTATGTAACGAAAACACCGTATGTAATATACACTTTACATAACATGATTTTCTTCCCAAGTGTTTTTAGAAATTTGCCATTCAAATCATTTACTGAATTATCCCAGTTAAGTTGAGTGTTTCGTGTCACACGTATACAAAACTACGATTCTGTACCATTGGGAAAGCCAAATTTCCACTGATGGTTGACTATGCTATGCCTTTAATATAAAAAATATCTAGAAACAATTTCAGATATAAAACCCCATTACAAATCTGCCTCAGATGTTAAACGGCTTCCAAAGTTTTTACTTGAGAAAGCTCTATCCAGAATAAATTTATATATTTACCGTAAGGTTACAACATCAACGTAATATCATCAAGGTAATAGTAGCCATTTTATGATAGCCACGCATATACTTATGAGACTCAATTTACTGCAGTCGTGTTCTATAGATCCCTTCCCATGGCATCTACTAAATGTCCATGCACTGAAATGAAGTGCCATTCATTTTACAAGTCAACACGCTAGAACAATAACTTATAACATGCATGGAAGAGCTATTGTTCTACCTGAAATCGCGGTATGGATTTTAAGAGTAAATTCAGATTTCCATTTGCACTCTATAATTGTTATCTTAGAGGCAATTTTCCTCCTCCATTGCTATGTGTGTGACTGATTTGGCCAGGTACTCCTTATTAGAATCATTTATTTATAGAAGTATGCCCCAAGTTTTACTTCTATGTCGCAAGGCCTCGTAAGGCAACGATTCTTGCGAATATCCAAGGACTTAAACACAAGTGCAAAACGGAGTAACAAGTAACTGCGAATGCCCCTTCCCCACCTTCTCTGGTGTCTTGGCCGCCTCCTTAAAAGAAGGGGAAAACTCCTATTTGTTGGCAGCTCCTTTGGTATAGACACGATTTATTTTCTGCACATCTTTTCTTTTCTCAACGTTTGATAGGAGCCCTGAAGCACTGAAAGCAGCCACTGAAGAAGTGAAAAAGACCCTAGAGAGTGCTGGCCAAAAAATCAGCTTTGAAGGCAGTCCTATTTGTCTGAATCAAAGGCAACTGAATGAGACACCAGTGCTAGGTACGTTTACTATGTTACATTTCATTGACTGTGCGCCACAAACGGTAATCGTCAACGTGCATTACGTACTTACTTTGTAAGCATGAAGCTAAGTATTTCATGTGTGTTGTCCTGTTTGAGCCTCACAGCAATCCTATGACTGGGGACTAGTTTCTATATAACCAGAGAGGAAATTGATATTTAAAGGTTAAGTTCTGAGCTGGGATAGAACGGTGGACCCAGAGACAGTGTTTACGTGGGACTCCTGACCCTACATTTCTCAACTGTGTCTCTGCCCTGCCCGACTCTTACCACTCATGTTACGATTACTGGGAGCATATTACTCATTTTCATGGAACAGAGAGGAAAAAGTACCATCAAGAAACCACAATTAGCTGCATGGGGGGACTGATGGGATTGAAGGTTGTTTTACTTTTCTTATCTTTGCTTCTCCGTGTTTTACAGAAATACAAAAGTATTCTATGTGTGTAGTGATAAAGAGTTTTCTTCTTGTTTTTGTTCCTTTTCTCTTGAGGAAAGAAACCAGTGTATGCAATTAGGGGCAGCAGGCCTTAGTGGAGGTGACCATGAGGCAAGAAGCATAGATCCTATGTTGGGCTGTGCCCACCATGGATGACCCCCAGACATGTCGCTTCATTTTGGGGGGCCTTGCTTTTCTCATTTGTAAAATAAAGCTGCTAACACGCTATGATTTTATATACAATCATGTGATGAGCACCTAAAACACGAGAGTTAAGAGGACAGAGGCTAGAGGATCAGGCTGGACCTTCGCATGAGATCTTCATATTTTAGCTACTTTCAGGGTGGTTCTTTCTGCCCCTTTACATCATACAACATCAGAGTGTAGTGATGAAAATGGGTTCTTGGAAACACTCAACGGAAGCTGCGTTAAACATCTGGGAAAATGTTTCCATATAAAAAGGTTAGCAGTATATTCAATCTCAAAAGTAATTAACTTTGATTCACATGAAAGTGATTCACTGATTTTTCAGTTGTATTGGATGTCTAGTGTCAGATAGAAATAAGATGATTTTAGCTATAAAATTATGGAAGTCTAGTTCCCATTGGTGTCCAAGAAGATTATATCTTGATCAAATGATTATTTCAAACTCAGATTATCAGATTAAAAAGCACATTCAGACACAAGTGAATCACTGGTTATAGCACAGGGGCAACAGAATAAAGTTTGGGAAGGTTTTATCTGGCCGGCTGTCCCGAGTTTGTTCAACTTTGTGTAATAGGTTGCTATCAGTATTTCAGACTCCATATTATGAGGCCTTTGAATACATGACTTGTTCTCCCATTCATCCTTCTTTCCCTCCTTCTCCTTCTTGCTTCCTTTAACAATATTTAGATAGTATCATCAAGGAGTCTCTGAGGCTTTCCAGTGCCTCCCTGAACATCCGGACGGCTAAAGAGGATTTCACTTTGCACCTCCAGGACGGTTCCTATAACATCCGCAAAGATGACATCATAGCTCTTTATCCGCAGTTGATGCATTTAGATCCAGAAATCTACCCAGACCCTCTGGTAAGTGACTGTTAATCCCAGTTCGATACCCAGGGGAGGCCTACCCAGATGGAAATAAAGAGGAAATTTATCACTGCAGAATTGATTTAACCATTGAAACCATAGATGGGCATTGCCTCCTGAATTATGTCCAGTATTCATATATGTTGGAAAACCTGGAGGCTGGCCTGAATTTTAAAATTCCTGGTATTTGTCATCACATCATCTTTGCCTGATTTTGTTTGCCGTCATGATAAGAGAGTTGCTGGCTTCCTTTTTCCTTAACAAGTACTGCTCCCGAATCCAGGAAATTAGACGCTAATATATATATTGGCTCTTCTAGTTTCTAATCTGAACTTGTCCTTCTTGTCCTGCCTAATAGAGGAACTAGTCACCCAGGCAGGATGGAAGGTATTATAAAGCTTTTTCTGTTCCCATCGGTTCCTGTTAAACTATTCCCTATTACTTTCTGAGTCAAGGTTGGGAATTGGCGAAATTACCCACAGATTGGATTAAAAACGAAAATGACTCGTTGGAGCCTCCAGGTCAAGCAAGAGACAGATTCCTTTAAAACTAGCTGATAGATTTATTTTCTTTGTATTTTTATTGCAGACTTTTAAATACGATCGATATCTTGATGAAAATGGGAAGACGAAGACCACCTTCTACAGCAACGGAATCAAGCTGAAGTATTACTACATGCCCTTTGGGTCAGGAGCGACCATATGTCCGGGAAGACTATTTGCTGTGCAGGAAATCAAACAGTTTTTGATTCTGATGCTTTCCTATTTTGAACTAGAGCTTGTGGACAGTCACGTTAAATGTCCCCCTCTGGACCAGTCCCGCGCAGGCTTGGGCGTTTTGCCGCCACTAAATGATATCGAGTTTAAGTATAAATTCAAACATTTGTGAACACACGGTTGGCAAAAGAGGACGAGAGATCACGTGACTGGCCTGCATCACACCATCACGTATCAGTCCCTCTGGACAGTCACATTTGGCCGTGGTGGCACTGATTCACAGGTCAACGTGCTTGTAAATCTTAACATTTTGGTGACAGTTCCCAGATGCTATCGCAGACTGTGCTAGCGAAAAAAACTAGCTTCTAGAAGCACAATACTTTGTTTTCATTTGAGTAAGTCAGTGAATGTTCATAGAGCCAGGGACTGAAGTTCATTATTTAAAAAAAAAAAAAAAAAAAGTCTTTCCTCTCCCCCACCCCCAGAATGAAGATATTCCGATTGGCAAATGGTTTTATTTTTTTTTTTTCCTAAGGAAATGATTTCATTTTTATAAAAACCACCCAACAATCATGTAGAAGGTACAGATTCACGTTTTAGTGAAACAACATGATGTTTTGAGTAGATATGGGATATCTGGTTGTTTTGTTTTTTGTTTTTTGTTTTTTTTTTTTTAGAGTATAACCCTTTCATTGTCCAGCATCTGTGACAGATTCATGTCATTCTAAAGGATACAGGAAGTTTAGAGCATGATTAGCCCTTTTAAAGGAAAAGGAGGGGGTAGGCACACCCAGAAGTTAGCAAATATCTTAACACATGGTAAATGTGCTGCTCGTACAACCAAGCCCACACCTGACATGCTCCCACCATAGTCAAATGTAGATGCATATTATAAAGATATTTCAAATGGTTTTATCATGCTTCTTAATCAAAATAAAATGTTTTTTTTTTCAGTGTTCCCTATAGTATTCAGGGCTTTTAAAATGATGACCTTGAGATCCTAAACACATTAGAGATGGTTTTAATATTCTCTATGGTTCAATGTACTTTTGCTGGAAACTAATGTCTACATCAGGTTTCAACTATTTTATCTATGTCTTCATCAGATTTCATGTGAATGAGAAGACTGTTTTCAGAGAAGGCAGTTTTTTCTGGTATTACTAAACATCCATCAATGAAGAGAATGTAGCTCTCATGTGATATCTTTTAAAATAAAAACTGGATGAAAATGACTGCTTAAAACAACTTTGGATATAAAACATGCAAAGAGTTCATTAACTATAGCTCGACATTGGGTTTTATTTAAATATGTTTTATCTTTAAGTGACTTGTAGCTGAAGGAAAAGTAATTGTGGGCTATATGGTAGTCTTTAACTCCTGTATACAACAGTGCCTTGGTAAAATATTTGAAACATTGGAGTTATCAGCTGTACTATTTTTATTGATATTTCTGTATGTATATATATGTAAATATAATTTACTTTTTTCTTGTACTACAAATTCTAAGAAAATCTGTTACATTTGAAAATTTTGAAATGATTGACCTTTCAGAAATAAACGTGTGAACGTGTGCGTATGTTAAATTCTTTTTTTTTTTTTAATTTTTTTTTTAACGTTTATGTATTTTTGAGACAGAGAGAGACAGAGCATGAATGGGGGAGGGTCAGAGAGAGAGAGGGAGACACAGAATCCGAAACAAGCTCCAGGCTCTGAGCTGTCAGCACAGGGGCCCGACACGGGGCTCGAACTCACGGACCGCGAGATCATGACCTGAGCCGAAGTCGGCGCTCAACCGACTGAGCCACCCAGGCACCCCTAAATTCTTAATATTGCGAATGCTTCAAACATTCACCTAGTGACAGGCTGTGATAATTTTGCTTATTATTCATCTCTTAGAAAAAACAAAATATTCCTTCACTCAAAAATCTCCTCCATACTTCATACAAGTCATTGAAGATTTTTAATCTTCCTATTTAATATTACTATGGAATTATCTCTTGTGCGGGTTATTTTACATATTAAGAAAATTAAACTCATTTCTATATGGTTCAAGATGGACAAAATTCTGTTTTTATAGCAAATTGTTTTATCTATTTACTTATTGTTTACTTATAATGTTTACTTATTTTGAGAGAGAGAGAGAGAGAGACAGAGAGTGAGGAGGGGAGGGGCAGAGAGAGAGGGAGACACAGAATCCCAAGCAGGCTCCAGGCTCTGAGCTGTCGGCACAGGGCCCGATGCAGGGCTTGAACCCACGAACCCTGATATTGGGACTTGAGCTGAAATCAAGGGTCAGACACTTAACCGACTAAGCCACCCAGGCGCCCCTATGGCAAACTGTTTTACGCTAAATTTCTAATTGTGGCTCCCTGATATATTTTACAGCTTGGAGAACGTGTCTATACATCTTTCCACGTCTTGACTCTCGTAGAGTAAGGGCTGGCCGCGGATACAACTGTGGGCCAAAGGTACCTCTCCACCTGTTTTTGCATAGGTTGAAAGCTAAGAATGATGCGTACAGCTTTCAACGGGTGCAAGAAAGTCGAAAGGCTATTTCGTGACGTCTGAAAATTACACGAACTTCAGATCTCCGCATCCATAAGTGAGGTCTTACTCAGGGACACAAGCAAATCCACTTGTGTTCGTGTCTCGGCTGCTCTTGTAATGCCGCTGCGGGGCTGAGTAGTTGGCACAGAGAACATGCGGTTATAAAGCTTCACAGATTTATTAGGTTGTAAAGCCTAAAAGCCTATTAACGGGTCCATGTATTCAGGGTGAGGCAGTCTGGGTCCAAGCCTGAACACTCACTTCACTTGCTTCACTTATCTCATTTGATCCTCCTAGGAGTCCTTGGAGGTGCTCGTTACTCTTACCCCTGTGTGAGAGAGGAGAGACAGAGGGAACTCCAGAAAGGTCAAGTCACAGACTCAAGGTTACAGCGCTGGCCAGGGGCAGCGTATTGGAATCCGGGCTGTTCCCTCTCGAGAGCCAACTTTTTCCACCTCGTGGCAAGTCAGAGTGACAGGCTGTGTCTCTGAACTCAGGTCGTCGAAGGTAGGCCACAGTTAACAGAATCCGTAGTGTCATTTCTCTCCTAAAATCTCGACCGTGGGGGAGCATCGTCTGGCCACGCTCAGCTGGTCCAGCGTTGCCAGGATGCTGGCGGTGGGACTCCAACCACGCGTATGCGAGGAGCTGCTGTGTCGCTACGTTCAACTGTGGTCCCTTTCGCGGGGAAGGCAGTCCTCTGCCTCACCGATAGCTCGGACTTGTTTGTGGAGTCTCCGTCTGTCCCTCTCAGGATCAGTGTTAGACATTTTTGGGGCGGCTGGGTTTCAGGCTCCAGCCTCCATCTCATTGATAGATAACCGAATGCCAATGTCATACTCACCAGCCCCTTCTCTACATCGCCTCGACTGATCCCAATTCAGAGGCTTGGACACCCAAGGCACCCGAGGCATTCAAGTTTCGCAGAGCATCACAGATTATTCAGATTCTTCTAGTCTAAGCTCTCCTTTTAGTTAGAAACTGGTATCTGATGAGAGAGAAGCGATTTTGCTAAAAAGGTTGCACAGCAGGGTCCAGGACAGGCCCGAATCTAGAAATCTCCAGCAGACAACGGTAGTTGCTGAATGAGTCGGTATACATTTAACATTAAGGACCTTGCTCTCCAAACCAGAGGCATTAGTTGTTGTTTTTTTTTCATAGACTCCACCAAGTCCATTTCTTTATCTATAAAGATATACATGAAAAAAATAGAAAAATTACAAGTATTCATAAACTTTAATACTACGATATTTTTTTTAAATTTTTTTTAACGTTTTATTTATTTTTGAGACAGAGAGACAGAGCATAAGCAGGGGAGGGTCAGAGAGAGAGGGAGACACAGAATCGGAAGCAGGCTCCAGGCTCCGAGCCATCAGCCCAGAGCCCGACGCGGGGCTCGAACTCACGGGCCGCGAGATCGTGACCTGAGCCGAAGTCGGACGCCCAACCGACTGAGCCACCCAGGCGCCCCAATACTACGATATTTTTATAGAAGTCCAGCCTTTATTTGGAAAAAAAGCAATACACCAACAATGTCTGTTGGGACATTGTCTGTTCCCATTTGCTAAAAACCACTTCCCAGTCAGCGAAAGTTACCCCAAATCTGCTGTTAAGTTAATCAGAATGTAGATGGACCCGTTGGGAGTTCTAGAGCCAATTTATCACGGAGTAAATGAATGATAATTTTGAGAATGTTCAGAGTTTGTGTGAGACAGGTTTTGACACAAGGGAGAGCTTACAGGAGAAAGGACGATCTCCCTGACGTGCTGTTTTGCAAAACTTCAAACGCTGAGAAGAGGTTAGAGAACACAGTGAAAACGCCCCCCACTCCCATCCAGATCGGCCACGTTCACACTTCGCCACGTCTGCTTTTACCAAGAAAGATGGCTTGACGAGTGATTTTCGCTAGGGTTTTCATTTGTAATTATCTTCCTTTTAAGTTTCCAATTTGGCGTTTTTGTCTCTGGTTCCTCTGAACCTTCTGGGAGGAAAAAGGGACGAGGGAACCAGGTGGTAAGTGAGGTATGGATTCTCTTCCCCACTGTCACCGGTGCTCCATCAATACATAATCTTGTTTTACTTTTCTGGCAGGAAAAAAAGAGAGATTCACTTCAACTCCCTGGGAAACAGAAATTGTTTTTCTTTTTGTTTAATTTTTTTTAACGCTTATTCATTATATTATTGAGAGAGAGAGACAGACAGACAGAGCATGAGTGGGGGAGGGGCAGAGAGAGAGGGAGACACAGAATCCGAAACAGGCTCCAGGCTCTGAAATGTCAGCACAGAACCCCACTCGGGGCTTGAACCCATGACCCCTGAGATCATGACCTGAGCCGAAGTCGGACGCTTCACCGACTGAGCCACCAGGCGCCCCTGTTTTTGTTTTTGTCTTTTTTTTAAACAAACAGAGAGACCCCTGGGTGGCTCAGGTGGTGAAGCATCCGACTCTTGATTTCAGCTCAGGTCATGATCTCAAGGTTCATGAGATCGAGCCCTGCATCGGGCTCTGTGCTGATGGCGTGGAGCCTTCTTGGGACTCTCTCTCTCTCTATTCTCTCTCTCTGCCCCTCCTCCACGCTTGAGCTTTGTTTCTCTCCAAATAAATAAATAAACTTAAAAAAAAACATGTGTATATATATATATATATATATATATACACATACATGTAGGGAAATACATCCAGGAAACTATTTTTGTTCAGAATTTTTCTTTGAGTGTGTTGGTGAGTATATGGCCAGGGAGAAGGTAGGTCCAGGGATTTAGGGAAGCCTTCGGTGCTCCAAGTAACGTGTGTCGGTCAAGGGCTGTCCTTGAGAAGCGAGGGCAGGTGTCCTGGGGGTGTTTTGGCGTGAACACAGGACAATTAGGCAGACTCAGCAGTTAGCTTCTCAGAAATATGGACCTTAGTTCCTTTACTTCATCACTTCTTTGGAGTGATTCCAGGGCAAGCCGGTTCCACAGGAGGCTAACTGTATTTTATTCCCCTCCACTGCTCGCCAGTGCTCCGGACTGGGGTTCTACCCACAGCAGGAGTTCCGATGTCTGAACACAGCTCCAAAGGAAATGAATGATGCGTGTGGAGGCGCTCCGTGCTCTGGGGTGGGGGTGTGGGGGTCCCCTGTTTTGCCTTAGTCTAGGCTCCACAAGTTGCAAATGCTTTATTTGGCTGCTTTGTTGGCAGACCTTTTTCCTTCTATTGATTTCTCACTCTATTAAACTATTGGGAAAGAGTTACACACAGAATTGAGAACACAGCTCAGCACCCGATTGCGTGATGAGGTGGGTTCACTATTTGCGAAGAGAAAGCCGAGGTGGACAGGGTCTCAGCCCCTCGCCCGGCTGAGCAGTCGGCCCACGGGTCCCCGAGGCAGACAGGTGGCCTGGTCAGCGGTGACAGAGGCAGAACATGCAGCAGAGACTGGGCAAGAGAGCCAACAGAACCCTTCAGGGTGCATTCGTTTATGGAAAACCTCACGTTTATACCGTACTTTCTCATTAACTGAAGTTTCGGAAATGGTCATAATCAGGCCTTCGCTTGTGGCACAGTGAGGTAACTCGTTCGCTGTGTAGCTTCCTATGGAGCTGTAAGGCCAGCCACCTTTTGGATTTCCGCTCATGTTAGAATTGGCTCAGGCTGCTCGTCTCATAATAACGAAGGCTTATCGCCAAAGAAATAGCGTCTAGATATGTGACTTCTTTCAATTCAACCGTGTTTATTAGACAGTCCCAACTCCTATGTAGTAATTTCCGAAGATGCACTTGTGAATAGAATATCGGGGACTCAGAACATATTGTATGGACGAAACTACGTTATAAATGGGGTTTCAATTCTCAGAGAAACCAACAAAAGCTGATTTAATCCCTAACGTCACGTGGGTCATTCTGTTTTGAGTAATTTTGCAATGCAAAAGAAAAGGGGGGGGGGGAACGCTGTTGAAATATGAATATTTTAAGTCAGTTAAGGAACAGGTTGATTTACCTCGAAAATATGTCTTAGAGGAGGATGGGAGATGGAATATGAAGCCCGAAGAGTCATCTGGGTACTTCGAAGGAGGTAATTTTACAGGAGGCGGTTTAGAATCATAGTCTCTAAGGGAAGGATACTCCCTGATTTTATAGCTGAGGATAACAAGAGGCAGAAAGCTATTTCTAATTTTACCTCAAAGCGTATCCGTTCGATTTACTTCTCATTCAGCTGTGTCAGCAGTGGTGTGGGGGTGTTAGGGAGAAGGCTAAGAGCACGTAAAGGAGAATTGGGGGAAATGGGACAGGTCAGTGCATTCGTTTCCTAGAGCCGCCATCACAAAATACCACGGACTGGGTGGCTTCCAAGTTCTGGAGGCCAGAAACTCAAGATCAAGGTGTTGGTAGGTTTGGTTTCTCCGCAGGCCTCTTTCCCTGGCTTGTAGGTGACCATCTTCTTACTATGTCCTCACACAGGCTTTCTTCTTTGCATGCACATCCCTGGTGTCTTGGCATAGCTTTCCAAGGAACCGGCCATATGGGATTAGGGCCCACCCATGTGACCTCATTTAACCTTAATTATCTCCGTAAACTCACTGTCTCCAGACAGTCACATTCTGAAGCATTGTGGGGTAGAGCTTCAACATGCAAATTGGGGCGGGGGGGGACACAATTCAGTCCATACCAGTAGGGAAGGTGAGAGAGATCAAGAAATGAGTTGAGGAGTTAGGCGTTACCAACGTGACAAGTGAACGGGGCAGGGCACACAGAGTGGTGATTGGGAAGAAGCCAGTGGTCGGCTAGTTGCTTCTGCATGAGGACAGGGAGTGGGGTACGGGGCCCCTGAACCAGCCAGTGTGTATGTGTGTGTGTGTTGGGCGGGGGGGGACTAAGGCACCTCAATTCTCATCCCCATGAATCTGACTTTTTCCTAAAGAGCAATGCCATCACACACAGTCTCCATGAAGACTTTTAACCCATCTTAAACTCCTTCAACAGGAAGCTGGCTGAGATGGCTGTGCGGCCTCCAATGAAGGCATCCTTCCCAGTACCCACGTCAGACATGACAGATAACATTGGCCAAGCGATTCCCTCTCGGACAGTGTGATCCAACACTAATCAAGGAGCTTCCCTTCACGTTAGAAGGCCTTCACAGTGTCTGGCCTGGGAATTTCAGAATGGCTGTAGAACATTGACCGCTGTATGTCTCCCACTCTTTCCTATTCTAAAGGGGAGTGTTTTCTTGCACTTATCCGACCCCTACTCAACCCTGGTTCATCAGTCCAAGGTGTGCCTTTTTAGTTCATAGATGCCCAGATCAAGAGGAGGCATCTCTGACTTGATGGGCCTTCTGCTGGAGACCCTAGACTTTTAGCTGGAATGGGGCTGACAGTCCCCCTAAGGAGCTCCCCTTGGGTCGGGGTCAGTGTGTTCCGTGAATGAGAAGAACAGTGGGATTGTTAGAGGTGCTCAGAGGGTGGGTTGCTATAGAGACAATGTTATGGGTCTTCAGATTCTATCTCCTCATTCTCTTCCTAGGTACATGGGATACTACCTGTCCTGGCTTCTCTTGTAGTGAGTTTGGGGCCAGATGTCTGGGTTCTGGTGAACAGGATGAGTTCACCAGAGCTGTTGGTTGCCCCCAACCCGGCCTTTAGGAACCCTCTCTGAGATCAGCCACTTCTCTTTTCCCTCACCGTGGTGACCGCAGATAACATGTTGGAGGCCAGCACGTGATGGACAAGGGCCACCTGACTCACACGCTGGGTGTTGCATCAGTGAGAAATAAATCTGCTTATTATGTGTATGCCACCAAAAAACAGGCATGTCCCAGGCGTTTCTAAAACTGAAATTGCCTCGCTGTTGTATGCTTTCCTCCTTTCCCATGTCCCTCGACCCTTGCTTTCATAAAGACTTCTTATCTCAAATTCCAGCCAGTCCCACGTGCTAACTCATTCCAAATAGTCCCCCCACATACCTTGTTCTCCAAAAATTTAGAGCAACCTCACAAAAGGCTGTTCTGAGGTTTTGTTTCTCAGCTCTCAGCCTGCTCCTCTGTGCTGTACTCTAGCCCCCCTCGGAATCGGAATCAAACGAAGGGGTGGGTCAGCTGGGCAGCTGCCCTCAGAGCCAACCCATGAGAGGCGACGGAAATGCAATAGAGCGAAGGGAATTGTATTTGCCAGAATTCCTCTCAGAATCCTTTGATCAGCTGTTTGTGGGGGGTGGGGCAGAAGGGAGACCCCCGCAAGGGGCACATTCCAGTAATGGCTGGCGTCTGCTCAATTGCTTTCTAGGGAAAGAGACCGATGTGCACCCCTGTGACCAGCTGATTGCTCATGATGGGGAAGGAGACGCAAAGAACCACTACCAACAGCCCTTCCTCAGCCCTTTCCCCCACTCAGTGCTCAGCCCTCCTCTGAGAACGTACGTAACGGCTTGATTTGGTCTGATGATGACTCTTGTTGCTTTATGGTCAACTTGTCTGTATGTTTACCGCAACCCAAGAGTAAGAAGGGCAGCATAAGTATCTACACATAGTGGGGCCCCTTCTCACTCCTGTTTTCCTCTGGGTAAGCAGGTAATTGTAGGACTAATAGGGCCACAGAGCAAATCTCAGCCTCATTTGGGACCTTGTATTTACCTGCAGGCAGTGGGTCCTTTTGCAGCTAGAGATAACAAATATTGAACTGCCCAGAGCCTATAGCATTTCTGCAGCGAGAATGACCCCCGGTGACTCACCCAACATGATTTTAGCCTGAGACTTGAGAACAAGGCAAGGTGCAATTATGAAGTGAGCCTTACTCTCTGGCGGTCCCTTCCTCATCTCCCAGTGCCCATCTTTCATTCATGAAAGAGTTAGGAGTTGCCGAATGCCCAGACATGGTGCCGGGATTGGTAATTCATAGAGATGAAAAGACCCAATCCTGCCCTCCAAGAGTCCAGAGTTGAGTTCAATTGTTTTAGGAGCCCAGACAGATGAAGTTCCAACAGCATGTATACCTAAGGGTGGATTTAAAATAACATGATACCTTTGGGGCAGGGGCAGGTATTTAAAGTGTAACTTCTAACTTCAGAACAAACAGACCCCATCCTATATCAGAGGATGTCAAGCGGCAGACGGGTGAAGCTGTCTTCCTAAGGTCCTGCAGTCAGGCCTGGAGACAATTGCTCTTTGGAGGCTGGCCCTGTTTTAGGGACACAGTGGTCGCCTCTTCTATCTGACTGCTCACTTACAAAACAAGCCTTTTGCTTTATTCATCAAAATTGCTCGGCCGTTATCAACCCTTGTGCACCGTATGAGTCTTGCAGAGCAACCCTGGCCTCAGTGCTCCAAACTAATAACCCTCTTTGGATGTCTTCCAGTGCTGTCTCATGGTGTTTGAAATTTTGGCAGGAGATCTAGGGTCAACAGTTGTTTGCAAAGTATTCAGCTTGGTTACTTTGGGTGAAATGATGTAACCATCGCTATATCTTCGGTAAATCAGCGTTTGAATCTAAAGTCACTTAAGGGCAGTGGCAAGGCTGATGGGTAAGAATGCAAAAAACTGCAGGCCTGCCCAAATACGGCCGGTCAACACACACACACACGCACACACACACACACACACACACACACACACACACTTTAAGTAACCTTTTGCAACTTATATTCAAAAAGAACAAGGAAAAAGTATTTGCAAATAATAAAACATCTCCAGACTAGATGGCAGGCTAAACACGATCCAAACCAAAGGACTTTGCGGAGAAACAAGAGAACAACACAAACAAACAAAGAAAACATAAAGTAGCCCCTTGGTAGTCAGAGATGTATTTTTAAGACCACCCAAACCCACAAGCACCACTGCTGTTCAAGCGTCTATTCACCAGGTAAGTGACTCACTCCTGCACACAAATATCACAGATTACTAAATGCTAAGGATGGTGGGGGGACCCTCCTGAATGTCCCAAACTGTGATGGTAAATCTTCAAAGGAAGGGACCCTCTCATGATTATGGGGATAAGACCAAAGGAACAAAGGCTAGTGACTCACCGATTACGTACATCCTTGGCCTCTATTGATAAATATGTTAAAGAGGTTCTGAGCTCAAATTTATTAATAAAATGTACAAATTAGATGCACAAGACCACATTGCAGTTCCTCATCGTTTCTAAGCGACACCGATAAATATTGAAACAATTTAATTCACCTGAATGAAAATAATTTCATAATTTTGTAAGAATCTAGGGAAAAGCTTCTGGCCAGAATATGTTCACTTGTGCCAGAGGAGAAGATCACAAGCAGATTTCCTGTACACACACACACACACACACACACACACACACAGATGCACTCATACTCACACAGAGATGAAGAAAAAAAAAAAAAGAAAGACAGAAGAGGGTATAAGAAAGACACTGAAAGCACCAGATGGGGAAGGTAAGTTGGGTCACCACCTAGGGGTGATTCTTCACACTGCCCAAGCTCATGGAGCTTCCATCATATGACATGATCACGTCTCATTAACCAGAAGTTGACCACATAATTCCAGGAAGGTAGGCATGGCAAATGGATTTCTTTGAGGGAGGCATCAGATTAACAGGATGCAGTGGACACATTTAGAATTTCAGAAAGTCTTCGATAAGTTTCACAAAATCCATCATGAAATTGTTATAGAAATAGTTCTCATTGTATATGCATAAAAGAACTTGCTCGGAGTAAGCAATCAACACAGGCACCACAAACAGCCAAGTGCCCTCGCTAACTATAGGCTTTGTTAAGAAACGCAAGTTCTCGTTGTAATATCTCGTATGGTTTAAAACAAACAAAAAACCGAGCAGTATTGTTTAGCGGTTGTATTATTGCTGTATGGCAAAATACCCCCAGATTTAGTAGCTTAAAACAACGATAAATATTAACTCACGATTTCTACGGGCCAGACGTCCAGACCTCTTAGCTGGGTGCCCGATGCTCAAGGTCTTTCCTGAGACTGTAGTCATTCAAGGCCGGATCGGGGCTGAGGAATCCGGTGCCAGGCTCTCTCATGTAGCTGTTGGCAGACCTGAGAAATTTGTATCCAGTTTACTTGTGTGGGTTTACTTATGTGGGCTGCTTCGTGCCATGGCAGCTGGCGTTCCCCACGGAGAGTCACCCAAGAGATAGCAAGAGGCCCCAAATGGACCCTACAGTCTTTTTATGACCTGACCTCAGAAGTAATATCCCATCACTTCTGCCGTCTTCTAATTGTTAGAAGCAAGTCAAAATTTTTAGCTCCCAAACAAGGCATGAATCCCAGAAGGCAGGGATCACTGGGGCCATCTTTGGGGCTGTATAGCACAGTGGCTAGGAGTCTGATTCTGGAATCATAATACCTGCGGTCATGTCTCAGATTTTCCACTTACTAGCCTCATGATCTTGATCTCTCGGTGCTTGAATTTCCTTACATTTAAAAAGGGGATAATAAAGCACCCACCTCACAGAGCTGTTATGAGTAGTCAGTGAGTCCTTAAAACACCGCTTAGCACTAAGTAAGCCTTCCAGAAGCTTTGGTGATTATTACAAAGGATTGCTTGGTACTCTGGGTTTCAAAATGTTCTGGGGCTAAAAATGAGAACTTTCTGTATTGGGTTACGTAGGAGGTAATATATTTTTTACGCGCATTACCCACAGGGAGGTAGTACTGAAGGAAAAATAAAATGGCAAAAGTATAAATGGCTGCCCGAGTGGAGCACTGCCAGAGTTCCCATCTCATGGCAAGAGGGCCTTGGGTGGTGAGGGAGATGTTGATGGGAAGAACCAAAAATCTCATCAGGGAAGTCCAAATTCTCAGAACCTGAGGACCAGCAGCCTTCTGTTTCTTTCTTTTAAAAAAAATTTTTTTTAATGTTTTTATTTATTTTTGAGACAGAGAGAGACAGAGCCTGAGCAGGGGAGGAGCAGAGAGAGAGGGAGACACAGAATCTGAAGCAGGCTCCAGGCTCCGAGCTGTCAGCACAGAGCCCGACACGGGGCTCGAACTCATGGACCGTGAGATCATGACCTGAGCTGAAGTCGGACGCTCAACCGACTGAGCCACCCAGGCGCCCCTACCGTCTTCTGTTTCTGATGGCTTCCTATCTCTATTTTACTCGTAAGAAGAGGATAGGGGATGGAGAACCTCTTGACTTTGCCCTTCAGAAAAAATATATTTGAGAACTGCCCAAGGTTACAGAATTCCAATAGAGCTAAAGTCAAAGTAAACATATCTTTGCAAATCTTATTGACCTCAGAGTACAGCTATGCCTCCCCACCAGACCTAAAAGCCTTGCAATTGCCAGTAAAGAAAACACTCTCATGATTCACCTGTCAGGCTGCAAAGTATAGGATCAAGGGAAGTCAGAGGCCAACCTCCAACTTCAGGATAAGAATTCCAAAGATTTTCCGACCCTTCAACTCCACCCCCAACCGATGTGTATATCCCGGGGAATGGGTAAATAAATCACCTAGAAGAAGAAATTTACTGATGGGAAGTGACATAGGCATTCTGTTGAGATTTTCACATATCAGACTTCTTGATTTATTAAAGCTGCTTGAAATCCCAAGTATCTAATTCCATCCAATATTTTGGACTGAGACTACTAGTAATAGTAAATGTTCTACATGCTTATTATGAGGTTGACACTGCACTGGGGGCTCTCGTGGATTGCCTCAATCACCCTATGAGGGTTATACCATTACTGGCTCTTTTTCCGGATGAGGGAACTGAGATTTACAGAAGCTAAGTGACTCATGGCCAAGAATGATCTGTACCCCGAAGGCCCCAGTGCAAAGACCTTCCGCTGCTATCGGCAAGAAGGGAAAGGCAGAAGGTGTTTAGTAACAAACCGTTGGTTGTGGGATGGGAGTATGCTGGGGTGCACTATGAATGTTGGACGGCCCAGCAGGGCCAGATCACTACAGACCCGCACTAACACGGTAAGAATGTTGGGAAACCTCAAGCTGTTTCTGAACTCACTAGTCACTGATTAGAGGGTGAAGGAACTCTTTGTGAGGAAAGAAAGATCTGAGGCAGGCCAGCTGGGTTTGACAAAACAGGTAAGGGTAGACAGGGCGGAACGTCACTCTTGCTACGGTCCCAGCCCTTCATGAGCAAAAGTGGGGAAGGAGGACCGGGGATGGAGGTGGGGACAAAGGAGTCAGACACACAGAGCTGTATCATCAGAGACACCTTGAGAAGATGAGACCACGGAGTGGCCCTGCTCGCGTCACGTTCTAGATGGGAATGTGGTAAAGCAAAGCTTGGTGACTGCAACAAAAACCACCACTTGGAAAAAGAGGAAACACAGCAGTCACTGCTTCTCTGTGAAGACGGAATCTCGCCAGGGCAGGGACCATAAGGATTCTGTGCCTGGAAGTGTGTGTGTAGCGCCTTAAGTAGACCTCGATCATGTTCCCTTGTCTGTGTTCTCCAGGCCCTGGGATCCTCCCTCTGGCAGGGTGTTCACTGGCCTCATGGTCACGTCTGAAGTGGGCTCTCGGGAATCTGGGCTCCTCGAAGGCTGCTAAAGCCAGTCAGTTGCTAAAGCCAGTCAACTGTTAACGGTTCGGTTAGGTTCTGAAGTTGTTATATTTTCTGCCAGGTGAAGGCCAGGATGCGTAGAGAGAGAAGAATGAGGCTGACAGACAAGAGAGAGGTAGATACAAGGGAGAAGGTCTTGATGTCATTTGAGTTCTGGGTCCAGCTGTTCTTATACCTCAAATAAGTCATTCTCTTTTCCTCCCTTCCTTCCTTCCTTCTCTTTCTTTCTTTCTTTCTTTCTTTCTTTCTTTCTTTTCTTTCTCTCTTTTCCTTCCTTCCTTCCTTCCTTCCTTTTCCTTTCTTTCTTTCTTTCTTTCTTTCTTTCTTTCTTTCTTTTCTTTCTTTCTTTCTTTTCCTTCCTTCCTTCCTTCCTTCCTTCCTTCCTTCCTTTCTTTTCCTTCCTTCCTTCCTTCCTTCCTTCCTTCCTTCCTTCCTTCCTTTTCCTTCCTTCCTTCCTTCCTTCCTTCCTTCCTTCCTTCCTTCCCTCCCTCCCTCCCTCCTTTCTTTCTTCAGAGAGAGAGTAAAGGGTGGGGGGATGGGGGTGGGGGGAAGGTTGGTAGGGGTAGAGGGAGAGAGAGGAGAGGGAGAATCTTAAGCAGGCTTGTGGAGCCAGATGCAGAGCTGGATCTCATGATCCTGAGATCATGACCTGAGTCAAAATCAAGAGTCGGATGCTTAACCGACTGAGCCACCCAGGCGCCCCAGTCCTTCCCTTTCTACTCCTTAGATTCTCTTTAGATTTTGCGAGATGCCCTCAAGGCCTTGGCAACCAGGAGTCCTCACTAACACAATCCTGTAATGAATCCAGCCATCAAAGGTATTTCATTCAATGTCATAGACAGTCAAGTGCTTTGACCTGGACTAGAGTTCTAATAATTTTTGCTCTATTTATATTACGTAACATCTGTTACACATTACCAAGGCAAAAACAGAAACAACCCCCCAACACCCCTGCCCCCAAATATTGTGGTTGACCTATGGCAGGTGCATTTGTTTACAAGGGATAATAAATGAAAATGAATCACAATGCAATGGCTTCTAGATGCCCTGATCAGGCTCCAGAAGTAAGTCTGTTATCAATAATAAAAACATGCGTAAAATATCAGTGGGTTAAACAAAACGTGGCAGTTGCACACAATGGAATATTATTCAGCTTTTAAAAGGAAGGAAATTCTGACACACGCTACCACACACGTGAACCTTGAGGACATTATGCTAAGTGAAACGAGCCAGTCACCAGAAGACATACACAGCACAATACCCCTTACATGAGGTGCTTAGAGGAGTCAAATGCATGGAGGCAGAAAAGAGAATGGTGATTTCCAGGGGCTAGAGGGAGGGAGCCATAGGGAGTTGTTGTTTAAGGGGGTAGAATTATAATTTTACAACAGGAAAAGAGTTCTGGAGATTGGTTGCCTAACAGTGTGAAGGAACTTAACACTCCTGAGTTGTGCACGTAAACATGGTTACGGTGGTAAATTTCATGTTATGTGTATTTTACCACGGTTCCAAAAAAATCAGCCGGTGAGATCAGTGTTCTAGAATCTTGCCATTGTGAGCAAACAAAGATATTTGTCGAGGGGCACCTGGGTAGCTCAGTCGATTGAGCGTCCGGCTTCGGCTCAGGTCATGATCTCGCGGTCCGTGAGTTTGAGCCCCGCGTCGGGCTCTGTGCTGACAGCTCAGAGCCTGGAGCCTGTTTCGGATTCTGTGTCTCCCTCTCTCTCTGCCCCTCCCCTGTTCATGCTCTATCTCTCTCTGTCTCAAAAATAAATAAACGTTAAAAAAAAAAAAAAGATATTTGTCGATAAATTAGTCCGGGTTTTAGGCTAGATGACCTTCCAACCTGGGTAGTTAAAAATTTGATGATAGCTATTCCTTGGGTGGGTGGGTGGCTCTTCATTTTTTTCCCTCAACAGGGTACACATAGAGACATTGTTCTACTTCAGGCACATGGGGGTAACTGGAAAGGTCTGCTTGAAGCCGGAGGTCATCGGTCGGGGGACTGTAGCCGTCCCGGCACCCAGCCAGCTTGCCAAGTGCTGACTGTCAGTGCACTCAGTCGCCTATTCACGGCACACCTGTTCATGGCTCAATCCCATCAGCAGGGTCGCTTCGCACGATGATGACCTCTGTCAAGGGCTAGATTCCAAAGCCGACAAATTAAATGTGTATAACCTGTAGCTCTGAACAGATGGAGTGGTTTTACTCCGGCTGTTGTTGTTTTGTAGCCTGCTGATTTTATCGGCAAAGCCTTGACCATCAAGACGATGTGTACTTAAAAGCGGCTGATTGATTAGCTGCTAGTAGCTGGTCCTCAGATGCTACACGAGATTGACAATAAGAATGAGCATTAGTTGGTTATTCAAGTAGATAGAGCACAACTACCAGACCCTGGGACATTAGTGTTCACATTCACTATGACTTTTGGATATAAACATAAGTATGCATTCCTTTTGAAAGATTTCTTCTCCCTAGCCAACCACCCACAACTGTAATGAAATAACTTATCTTAACCCAGAGTGGGTATTTTCTGAAGTCACGTAACAAGGAAAATGGATCCCCCAAAGAGGGCATCTGCATTGTACTATATCACCACACATTACATCACATTAGGGTACACTTAACTCCAAAATAAAGGAGGAACGTCTCTGTATCTTAGATCAAATACTGTGCCTGTGTTACTCTTAGAATCCATCATGGCTTTTTGAAATGTCATTTTAGGAAAAAATGTTTGGGAGTGATGTTTCTGGAAAATGAACTTATGGCAGACTAAAGATGACAGTCCTCTCTTTGAGAGGCGGGGTCAGTTCCCTCTGCCCTTGAGTCTGGGTGGGCTGTGGCTGGTTTGACCAGAAGTGATGCTGCCTTATAAAATGCCAGGCTAGAAGAAGCGTTACCCTCATAAAAATCCTGCTTTATGCGTACAACGGGTTAAGTCTATCTTTGAGCTTGGATGTGCCCAAACAGTTCCAAGGTAAATCATCCAAAGAAAAATTCAAATAATACCTAACTAAGGCTATAACTGACTAATATGTTGCCTCTATATTTGTTTTCTCTTCTGGTCTGGTCACAATCCTCAAGAAATCTTCCAACCATTCCAAGGTTGAAAGAATCTTCAGAAACGGTGATCTATGTTGATTTCCTATTTGGGGAGAAATACATGCAAATAGACTTCTAAGTCAGCATGTTATTATTATGACCAAATGTTGAGAAAAGTTTTGGGGGATGACTGAAAGATCATGACAGCTATCAACAGAGTAACTTTATTTTTCATCAAATGTCAAGTTATTTCAAATGTACTAGACTCCTTAAGATGTAAACAAATTTTAGAAAAACTAAAACTAAAAAGGACGATCTCTATTTCACAGACAGTGGTCAGCAAAGCAAGGAAGGCCTTAAATCAATAGATGACAGATACATAATGACTTCTTATGTTGTGGAACACTTTAGAGAGGTGAAGTGATTTGCCTAATGTCCCATTGATGGTAAGTGGTGGAATAAAAACAAGACTTCAGTTTATATAGTCATTGTCTTCCTCCTGCCAAGCCATGATGTGTCCATAAACCATATTGCTTCTGCAGAAATCCACATGAGACATGAACATTCGAGAAATACAAAACTTTAAACATGTAACCCAGTGAGCTCATTGCCATGGTGCTGATCTACCGAAACTTAATTGAAAAATTGGTCCAAGCACTGATGTCATGGGACATGCTGTTTTTGTTGGTTGCTTAACGGAAGTTCAAAGAAAGAAAGCAAGAACTTACCCCGCACTCCAGCCTCCAGTTTGCGTTGGGTTCATCTGATACTGGCCACACATTAGGTGCTATAAGTGTTTTGAAAATCTCCCTCTAATCAAGCAGGAGGACCCAAAGTTGGTTCTATTGAGATGTGTTATTTGAATATTTGATATTATTTCCCTCTCCCTGTTCTGTTCACCTTGAAATAGCATACTTTTCAAAGCTTATAAACAATTGGCTTGCACAAAAAGGTAAACTGATAACTCTATCTCTTAGGACAAAGAAATATCAGTAGAGGTAACAGTGTGTATTTGTGTGTATATTAGAAAGTTTGGAAATAGCAAGCATTTTGTCACTGAAGAGCTATAAAGCTTCCAATGTCAACATAAGCCAGTAGGTTATATACATGGCCTGTTCAACTCTGGACCCAATAGCCAAGATCAAGGCCATTTACTGATAAGAATAGACCTTGAACAGTACTTATCAAGGTCTTTTTTTTTTTTTTTTTTTTTGGCCCCCCTACAGGTATTTGGGAAGGCTGAAACCAAACTGTATTTGCATGTAGCCTTGATCCTGTGTGTGTTGTACTTCTTATGTTTACTCTGAGGTAGTTCTTTATTCTTAGGCCTATAAACTCTAGGTCAACGGCATTTAAAACAAAACAAAACAAAACAACTGTGATACCACAGCCACATTTTCGTTAAGAACCAAGCCATTATGTAATGGATGGTGAAAATGCCATATACAGCTACTAAGGAAGACATCTCCACCCTTTTCTGCTGAGGACCTCAACTGGTTTGGTGAAGAGGCTAAGTTTATGATTATAGACAGAAAAGAGGGAATTGGCTTTACTTAGAAAATCTGGAGTTTTAGGGAGCATTAACTTCCTAGCAGAGAGCATAAAGTCGGCACGGTGGCATAAGCCTGGAGGTGCAGCACAGAACAAGGTGGCCAAAGAAAAATCCCCAGGAATAGACAGTGGTAGGGCTGGAATGTTCTACTGAAGTTGTTTGTCTTGCTGTAATATTTCTTTCCGCTTCCTCTGCAACTTTTATTAAAGTTGGCTGCCCAAAGAAAGACCCTGTAGGCAGAGTGTTGTTTTTGCTGGGCTTTTGGGGGAGGACAGGATGGGTGATGTCCAGGTTCGACATCTGCATCAATGTCGTGCAGAATAGGAACGGGGCGGTGGGATGGGGCAGCGGCATGGCGGTTCACAAATTGCACTAATTCGTTAGAAACAAGGAGCTCAGAATAAAGATGCTCATGAAAACAAGACGAATGTGGAGCAATGCTGGGGAGGGCTTTTGACTTCCGCAGGACGTGGAAGGGAAGTCAGAGCCGGTCTCATGTAGAAATTAGAAGGATGAGAAAGCATAGCCGCTCTGGGTAGAAGTAATTCCATGTTTCTCCTGCTCACCTTTTCCCTCTCTGGAAGGGGGTGGTTAACAAATACACAAGTATCTTTACAGAACTTTTCCTTATCTTGCCTTTAGGAGGTACTATGAGCTTCTTTTTGATTTTACAGAAGAAGATATTAGAGCTCTGGGCTGCTTTTCCAGGGACACTAATGAACAGTGGGAGAGTGAGGGATTACGCTGAGACCTGACCCCAGGATGATGTTTAGGGCACATGGACGCAACGTGGACCCGCCCCCTCTCCCCCCCCAGAGTGACTGAAAAGCATACTTCCCTACACTGGGGGCAGGGAGGATCTCTGGTGGCTTGTGATCTAACCAACTCACTTTGCCACATATTAGTGAGACTAACGATATATTGACGTATATATTCAGATCCCTAAAGGAAAAAGTAGGAGATTTTAAAGGAATGAATGACATTTGCCATATCATCATTTTCATTTAATCTCTTAACACTGGTTCTTCAGCAGTCTGTTTTCTTGGGGGAATTTGCTGCAGAAAACACACTGTTTCTGTTCTTTGCACAGAAATTGCAGGGACTGCAAAGTAAGTATGATCAAAATAGGGAAACCATGTGCAAATGAGGGACAGGTGGGAGAGAATGACAAGTAGCTGTAATCAAGTGAGAGCATTAAAGACATTACTGGAAAAGTAAGAAAGCCAGTTCTAGGTAAATTAAGACAGACTGATCACAATTACCAGTGGCTGAAAAGTCCGAAAGTTAAAGATCACCACGAAGATTTTGGATTTAGTTAAGAAAGAGGTTGGGATGCCTAGGTGGCTCGTTGGACTCTTGATTTGGGCTCAGGTCATGATCTCATGGTTTGTGAGATCTAGCCTTGCCTCAGGCTCTGCATCAACAATGTGGACGCTGCTTGGGATTCTCTCTCCCTGCCTCTCTCTCTGCCCCTCCCCTGCTCAGTCTCTCTCAAAATAAATAAAGAAACGTTAAAAAAAAAAAAAAAGAAGAAGAAGAGGTTAAGGAAGACCTTAGCGTGGCTGTTTCTGATAATTGAGGGCAACAAAAGTCAGAGCCCAAACTGGGGAGAGAATTGGAGAGTGGACAGCGAGGCAGTTCAAGCCAAGTGGGTTCGGACTCAAGCCACAAGCCAAGTGGGTTCAGACTCCACTGAGGAGCAAGACGAAGGAAATAGAAAGACACGAGAAGTAGACACTGTCAAGCAGAAAAACTATTCTCCCTTATATGAGAGAAAATCTGGCTCTCTTTAATGACACAGAAAGAGACTGAATGAGAGAGAGGGAGAGAGGGAGAGAGAGGGAGAGGAAAAAAGAGAGATTGAACGATCGCAAATAAAGTACGCAGGACACTTGTGTTGAGCGCTGGGCGTTGTATGTAAGTGGTGAGTCACTGAATTCTATTCCTGAAACCAATATTACACTCTATGTTAACTAAAATTAAAGAAAAAAAAAAAAGAATTGGGAACCAAAATAAAGCAGGCAGGACTATTTTAGAAAATAGAGGGCTGAAGGAGATTAGGAAGTCAGTAAGAAAAAAGGTATTGTCCTAAATGAACTGTCACCAAGAGACACAGCAGCAGGGATTGTTGAATTCTTTAGTGACAAAAAGATCTAAGAGAAGTGAATGATTATGTATAATCAGAGTACTCAGCGGCACGGAGATAACAATGGATAATTTCACCCCGAGTCCTCACAGCACAGAGAGAATAGATGAATATTGAGTGGAAATAAGGATGAAATCTAGTGAAAGCTTAAAACAGGAACAGAGAGATTTAGAAAAAAAAAAATTGTAATAGAAAATAGGTCAACCATCAGGAGGTTAATGGGAAAGTGCCATAGACAGTTGTTAAACTATATGTTATCTTGTACAATTCCCATTACCTATAAGGTAGGCATAGCATAACGAGGTAACTAAGGCATAGAGTTAACATGCCTTGACCCGCTGGTCGATGATGAAGTCAGGGGTCAAAGTCAGACCTGTCTCCAAAGCCTATACACTCCACCACCATTAACATTTTTGTCATTAATGAGCATTAACATTTTTGGAATACTTTAGTATGCGTTAAACACTTTTTTCTACATAGCTGAAAATATTAACCACGCTTCACAAGATCAATCATAATTTTCAATATTCCCCGACCGTATTTCACAAGTTGCCCTCAAAATATCATTTAGAGTTTGTCTCTCCAGATCAGGATCTTGTTCAATGCACACTAATCCAGTTGTGTTCCTTATCCCTCCCTGAATCTAGAAGAGTCTCCTCTTTTCATGACATAGATCTGTCCTGTAAAATGTTTCACCTTCTGGATTTGTCTGATCACTTCTGGTTGACCTTTAACTTATTCTTCTGTATATTTCCTCTGAAGTGCAACTTTCATCTAAGGCTGACAGATTCAAGTTACAGTTCTAGTAGAGAGTTATCTGGCAAGTTCTACGCGTATGTCACAGGCAACCCACTGGGAGATGTGCAGTGCCTGGCTGTTTCACCACCGGGATGCTAAGTGCGGTCGCTGAATTAGGGGGTTGCTGAAATCAGCCATTTTTTTTTGAAGGGACTCTGGTTACTTTCGGTGAGGAATAATATTAGAGACTGAAACTTGGGCTAGAAATGGTAAGAAGTTTGTTTGTTTGCTTTGTTCTCCCTAAGTAAACTGTCATCCTATGGTAAACCTTTACTTTTTCTTTAAAAAAAATTTTTTTTAATACTTATTTTTGAGACAGAAAGAAACAGAGCATGAGCAGGGGAGAGGCAGAGAGAGAAGGAGACACAGAATCTGAAGCAGACTCCAAGCTGTCAGCACAGAGCCCGACGCGGGGCTTGAACCCACAAACTGTGAGACCACGACCTGAGCCGAAGTCGGACGCCTGACCGACTGAGCCACCCAGCTGCCCCTATGGTAAACCTTTTCTAACATGACTTTGTTTTTAGCATGAATTTTTTCATATTATTAAATATTCTGCATTTAAAAGATGACTTAATAGTATTTTATACAGACACCATATGTTTTGTTGATTAGATCTGCACAGTTAGACACTAATTTTTTAAAGTTCTCAAACAATGAGAAAAATTGTATTGACCTGTAAAATTGTCTTTTTAAAAAGTGTTTATTTTTGAGAGAGAGAGAACATGAGCAGAGGGAAAGGGAGAGAGAGACAGAATCCCAAGCAGGCTCTGCACTGTCGGTGTGGAGCTGGACACGGGGCTTGAACTCACAAACCGAGAGATCAGGACCTGGGCTGCAGTCAGGAGCCAGACGCTTAACCACCTGAGCCATGCAGACGCCCCAACCTGTAAAACTGTCTTTAACCTATTCGTTAATGCTATAATTTACCAGCTATTTACTATACTAAAAACGCTTTTGACAAGATTCCTCAAATTCTTTTACCAGTAGAACAGCGCCAGAAAACCCACCTACAAGGAAGAGAATAAACAACACAAGGTATAGTTTCTGTGGATTTACTTATTGGCCATTTTTACCTCCATCACACCACCTTTAGGCACGTTATGTTGGTCAGTGCTTAATTTTGTGGAAAGAATCAGAATGAAGAGCTGAAGGACCGTGTTCGAATGTCCTTGTTCCGGACAGAAGAAGACCAGGGACTGGCAGAGCTGGTGGTAGAGGCATGTTGAGCAGTTTAGGACACCCAGCTCTTATGCCAGTCTTCTCCGTTTCCACCTGCCAACCTGCCAATTTTGTCTTTATTAGAGGGCCCGGCGAGCATACGGTTTGCACACACAATTTGGAAGAACCGGCCACTGCAAGAATCGAATCTGAGTAATCAGAATCTAGCCAAAGAAAACAGCACGGAATATGATATGGGTAAAAGGAAAAAAAAAAAAAAAAAAAGGACAGAGCCTTTATAGCAGTGCCTTAAAATGGAAAATGCATTATTTAAAAAAAATTTTTTTTAACGTTTATTCAGTTTTGAGAGACAGAACAGAGCGTGAGCAGGGGAGGGGCAGAGAGAGAGGGAGACAGAATCCAAAACAGGTTCCAGGCTCTGAGCCATCAGCACGGAGCCCAATGCGGGGCTTGAACTCACAAGCCGTGAGCTCATGACCTGAGCCGAAGTCGGACGCTCAGCCGACTGAGCCACACAGGCGCCCCCTGGCAAGTGCATTAGTGAGGGAGTTGAGACATTTGGGGCATAAGAGTTGGATGCTCTCCAGAGAGAATGGCCCGTGGACAATGTGCCCAAGTGATAAACATCTGAGCAATGACACCACACCGAAAAATCCCTAAGGACTAGTACACGACACTGTCAACAGTTTCACAATTTACTGTCACATTTCTGACAACGCACGTTGTGTTCAGCCTCGTATTCCTTAGGCATCGCACAGGTCAGAAAACACGGGGCGAATGATGTCGAGGTCTGGGTCACTCCCAGCTCTTATTTTAACCAGTAGGTTCCATCCTCTCCCTACACTTGATTCAAACAGCTAAGGGAGAGACAACGATGCAAATTCTATCCCAGGGCCTCCTCACTGTCTGCTGGAGACAGTACTCAGGAGCCGAACTGGCACATACTGATGTCCCAGCACTAACTTGTCAAAGGCACTAACAGGATTCTGTCTTGTTAACAGCAGCACCTCGATCCTTGTGAAGATCAGCGGGGCCGGTGGCCTTCGATGTTTACTACCGGATGATGACATATGAAAAAAGAAATTCTTCACTCACTGCCCTACCTCCCCTGGCTCCTCCTCCAGACACAGGCATTGGTGGGCGAAAATGCCGGCCTTCCACTTTCCACCCGGGTTGTTTTATAAGATTGGAGTCATTTTGTGAAAGAAGTTAACCGGTAATCAACAAGAGCATGTCTGATATTGTTAATTGCTGCCCGGCAGTGATAACTGTTACGGTAAGCTCAATTCTTTTCTTACATTGAAGATAACCACCTGTCAGCCTCCATCCACCGCCATGTTGTAGCACACAGGATTTTTCAAAGGCTGTACGAAGAATTTTTCAGATTCCTAGGCTTATTAACTTTTTGGCTTTCAAGATATTCCGGTTTAAAGTTGAGCAAGAATACCAGATTCATGCGCTAGATCAATGTAAAAAGAATTCGACATTCACTGCTCCGATTAAAAAAAAAAAAGACTTAGAGGACTAGTGCCTGATTCCTTCCAATACTGTTTTTTTTTTTTTTCTGCCTCATTATTCTTGGTGTAATAAAATTGCTAGGGAAACCGCAAACACTGAGGAAAAATATAACAAAACCTTGAACCATATTTGAATACTCCACACAAGAAGTTACAGAGCACCAAAGTGACCAAATCATCATGGAGTAAGATTGTATTTGAGGATGGCTTTGGTGGTAAAGTTAAGAGTTGCCATATTTGCTGAGTATGTTTTAGCATATTATTTAACCTTTTATCGACAGTCTGTAAAATGAGTGTCCTGATATCTCTGTACGTTCGCTGTAGATGATTAATCAGAAATGAAGACAATGTTTGTTGCCCGACCCTACTGGAAACCAAAGCACACCGAGAGGCAGGAGTCGCTGACTTCATCTCTGCTCACAACGTGATTCTTCCCCAGTCATTTCACTTTTTCTCCCATAAAGACAATGGGGATAACATTGATGCTGCTGGTCTCCCAGGGCTCTCGTGAAGGCTCGCCTCACCCCGTCTTCCCTACACGCGGCCCTTCTCCCTACACATTTGAGGATGAAGAACTGATTCTTCCATGGGAAGCTCCCAGCCAGTCAACAAGTTTGGGAAGTAATATTTAACAGCATAGGGAGAAAAGGGAGAAAAGACAACCTGACAAGAGAAAGGCAGGGGAAACGAGAATGGAAACGAACGTTTGTGTGTTGGTGGGAAAACGCATCACCACCACCGCTCCCAGCCCCCCACATACTTATAGGATGAAGATTTTTAGATATTTTGGTAGACCCTATGGGTCAAAGTAGGCACTAACTATTGTTTATAACAGGAAGAATAATGAGGGAAATAACCAAAAATATGTTTACATATATCTAAATGCAATTATTTGAGTAAAAGTCTTAGCCTTGATTGGAGAACCATCCAGAAGTGGATTTGGGGGACTTCTTTGCAGGCATGAAATGAAAAGCTTAAGTCATAAAATTGAAAACTTCTAAAACTGCGAACAGTTTTTATAGTTGTTTTCACTGATAGGTTACGGTAGATCCTCTTATTAAAAAAAAAACATTTAGAGAAAGAAAAGATAAATACAGTTTGTGAATCACCCAGTGGTCCTTGTCTGAGGAGACAAGATCAAATGAGATATACCACACACTCAATGAGTCATGCGTGTGCCTTGGAATCGAATGTAGCCTCTCTTGAAATTTTCATTACATCTCAAACAAAATGATTAGGATGCCTTGGGACATAATTCTATGTTAAAAGTCATTTATTTCATGGGCTGCACATAGGGAACCCCTGATCATTTACAGCTATGAGCTTTAGTGCCATTTTGAGTGTCAAATATACTTAATATTTGTATTTATTTACAGTATGTTAAAAATCTATGCAAATTAAATAAGTACTAGGTGTTTTAACATAAAGACATAAAGGTGCTATTAAAGAATATCAAAATTGGGTGCATAGGTGGCTCAGTCAGTCAAGCATCTGACTCTTGGTTTTGGCTCAGGTCATGATCTCACAGTTTATGCGTTCGAGCCCCACATCGGCTTCCACACTGACCATGCAGAGCCTATTTGGGACTCTCCTCTTTCTCTGCCTCTCCCCCACTCACACATTCTCTCTCTCTCTCTCAAAAATAAACATTTAAAGAATATCAAAATTAAGAGAATTTTTTTTAACATTTATTTATTTTTGAGAGACAGAGCATGAGCAGGGGAAGGGCGGAGAGAGAGGGAGACAGAATCCGAGGCAGGCTCCAAGCTCCGAGCTGTCAGCACGGAGCCCGACACAGGGCTCGAACTCACGAATTGTGAGATCATGAACTAGGCTGAAGTCGGATGCTTGACCGACTGAGCCACCCAGGTGCCCCCAAATTAAGAGAATTTTAAGCATTATTTTCTCTCTGAAAAATAATTTCAAGAACATTGAAACTCACACCTGTTTGCTGATATCCTTGTCTGTTTATAAAGGTTATTTGGAAATCCGTAACTCCAGGTCATTTCTGCTTTCTTTGCTTGCGTGGAAGATTGGGCAATGGGAGTTAATTTAGAGAACAAGAACGATATAAAGTGACTAGTGAGAATTTTATCAGTTCGGCCAAAGTGAGAGTCAAGCCAAAGTCAACAAACAGTTCCTCACACTAATTTCATTTCAAAGGCACAAGCGATGTGCAAGCAAAGTCTCTAGTATCATCTGACTTTCTGCAGCTTTTCAGTTGATGAGAGTTGCCATAAACTGCGGCACACTCCCAGTTAAATAAATTTCAAGTAAATTTCAAGTAAATTTCATTAAAATCAACTTTCGCATTTTTGAGGTATCAGTATTAAAGTTAACAGATAAACGATGACGAGGCATCACATTCTACCGTAAAACATCAACGGCTAACATTTTATGTGAAAGGGAGCAAGTTAAGTAATAGCTACTGAGAGGCTAGTGGTATTTTAACTCTGAAGTAAGGATAGAATCCATAAGAGAAATCAGACTAGAAGCAATTAGATTACACGACAGGTGGGCAGCATACCTTTCTGAATAATCAAGTAGAACGTAAGGAGTTGAGGGTCTCAACCACGCCTACAGAACAAAGTTCCTCCTCATTCTTGAACTTGTGGAATCACAGCACCTACCACTGGGATCCAGACAATGTCGGGTGTTTCTCTTACTGTTGGCTTCTCAGGAGGGCGTTATTCTTCAGCTCTCTTTATCCCAGTTCTACCCCGGGAAATGCCGGGGCCATCCACTTAGAGTTATAGGTGGCACCGCTCCTGGAAATGAATCAAGCCTCCCACCTGTACAATACTTTGTTCCTCTTCCTTTAAAACCCAAACATCTGGACAAATGTTTTCTGTCACCGGTGTCAGTTCTGTTAGCACCTCTGAATCTCTGTTTCAAAATATGTATATACACATTCTTCCAACATTCGGAGGGTCCCATTCTTTTTTTTTTTTTTTTTTTTTTTTTTTATAAATTTTTTTTTTATTTATTTTTGGGACAGAGAGAGACAGAGCATGAACGGGGGAGGGACAGAGAAAGAGGGAGACACAGAATCGGAAACAGGCTCCAGGCTCTGAGCCATCAGCCCAGAGCCCGACGCGGGGCTCGAACTCACGGACCGTGAGATCGTGACCTGGCTGAAGCCACCCAGGCGCCCCCGGAGGGTCCCATTCTTAATTCACTGGTTGGTGACTTATTAACCACTTAGGACTTTTACATTTAAGGTACTGTTCTAAGCTCCAAGCGATGTCCCCAGCAGTGGATAGCACGGGCTATCTGGGGCGATAAAGTGAGTTCATATATTGGGATCCACAAAATGTAGGATGCCCCCGGGGTCTGGCCCGCGTCACAAATTTAAACCCAAGCTTGCTCTTATGGGAAATGCCCTTCAAGGAAACCTAGCACACACCAATCATAATCCTCTGTCTCAGCTTTTGCTAGCTTACCTTTCTCTGGAAAACAGGCCCTGCCAGTCTTGTAAGGAACCAACCCCCCCCCCCCCCCCCCAAGCCAATCATTCGTGTCTCTCAGTTGCCTCTTGTACCATCTACAAGGCTCACTCTTGCCCCAAATCCCTTGGGGTCAGTGCTCCAGGGCTTGTGAGGCTGTGTATTCCCCGCTCCACCCTCCCACCCCCCACCCAACCCACGGATTGTTTTCCCTTAGGTAAAGGACATCAAGCTGTTGCTAAATAGTTTTACTTTCGTCACTTGAAAGGGGGGACAGGGTACAGCAAAGACCGTCTCCATGTTAGATGTTGGTAAAAGCCAAACAAGTTAACGAGAAAATATCAGGTATTGCTAATACCTATAGTAAACAGGGTAGTGTGACAGAGACAAGGGCGTGATTTTAGACTGAGGCCTCACGAAAGGTCTCTCTGAAGTCACATTTACACTGAGATCAGGGTGACAGAGAGGGATGTTGACCATGAGTGACATCTGCCTATCGAATATGGGACCCTGCTCTTCCTAAACCCTCAATCAATGTTCAACCCAAGTACTTATTTATCTATAGGCCTTATTGCAAATGAATCGAGCACAAGCTTAATTAAAGAATATAAAGTCAGGGGCGCCTGACTGGCTCAGTCAGTTAGGCATCTGACTCTTGATTTCGGTTCAGGTCACGATCTCGCAGCTTGTGGGTTCAAGCCCCCCATCAGGCTCTGTGCTGCCAGTGTGGAGCCTGCTTGGGATTCTCTCTCTGCCCCTATCCTGCTCACTCTTTCTCTTAAAATAAATAAATAAATAAATATTAAAAAAAAAAAAAGAATATAAAGTCAGATTAGTTTGAATTGCCATAGAATACCTATGTACACACAACGTTTCAGTGACATCTGCTAACATTATGGACATTTACAGTGTGTTTTCAAATTTTTTTTTTTTAACGTTTATTTATTTTTGAGACAGAGAGAGACAGAGCATGAATGGGGGAGGGTCAGAGAGAGAGGGAGACACAGAATCGGAAAAAGGCTCCAGGCTCTGAGCAGTCAGCACAGAGCCTGAAGCGGGGCTTGAACTCACAGACCGCGAGATCACGACCTGAGCCGAAGTCGGACGCTTAACCGACTGAGCCACCCAGGCGCCCCTACAGTGTGTTTTCAAGGGGGAAAAAAGACCCAGCCTTCATGTTATCATATATTTTATGATATGCGTATCTAAACCATTTATTTGCATGTAATTTTACTATGTTAATAAAAATTATCACCTCATGTCAGGGACTGTTAAATCCACGCTGAGGATGAACATTTCTTCCTATAAGGTGCTATTCTACCCTACTACCTTCTACGCTCAGAAGCCCAGACCTGGCTAAAAAGTCCAGGCTGCTGGGAGCAAGACCTCCACTCGGATTCAACTATGTTCATGCGTTCACGTTCAAGCCTACTGATGTTCTGAGTATTTCCAGTATTTGTAGTTGCTACTTTTTAATCAACACAGATTCTGATGGGACACTAAAAATTACACGTTTACCATTCCCAATCCCAGGACAAAAATGACAAAATCTGCTAACATTAGAAGAAACAAGCCTTTCCCACTCAGACAAAAATGAACATAACGGGAAAGATGTTAAACGTGGAAACTCCGGCCTGACACGCCGTATAATTAACAATGTTCTACAAGGTACGTGGAAAGGTGCACTCTGCAGAGATGGGAAATATGAACCAAAAAGCAACTGTGAAGGCATAAAACGACACGTGCTCATTTTAAACAATCTTCCATCACGAAGGTCAAAGCAGGAAAAGGCGTTGCCTTAAACATGATTATGTTGCTATCTATACTAACCGTTAATTTTTGGGTGCTACGCTCGTGCACGTGCACACACACACACACACACACACACACACACAGTTACACATGTGCATTGGGGCTCCTTTTATAAATCACTTCTTTGGAGTTAAAAGATACTTAAAATTAATACAGAGAATTATACAGACTTATACAAAATCATACAGAAAATTTCGCACCTTTATTTTGATGGAATAAAAACAACAACGGTAACGGGAAACTGAGATACCGTAGCTACAATTCGGTTCTTGTCTGTCAATCAAGAAGGTACACTACAGGAAATTAAAGCACAGGCAAGGCTATTCATGCTTTAATCTATGTCACTCAAATAAACCTGCAAATCAAGGAGATTTTGAAAAGGATTTTCAATGACTTTCAGTGAAAACATTCTTTATTGGTAAAGCGGACACTTAAACTCTTTGATTACATATGTCATGCAAACCAACTGCCCTCACACGTGGTTGTCTAACAGCTCGATGTAATGGCATCTTTTTGGGGGGTGATGATAGATCTTACAGGTTACAGCGACTCCAGTAGTAAAAAGAATTCGGGGAAACGACTCTAATGCAGCAAAACGCCACGTAGTACGTGTGAAAGCGTTGTTCTGAATGCCCAGTTCTCCCTCCTAACTTCTACATTGTCCAAGACTATCATATATAAAGATGGCAGTGGCTTTTGTACGTGCGTCTACAGGCACGCGACCTACGCGATAAAAAGGAACTACAGGAATAGCATTTCAAACAATTTTACAGGGTTTTGTGAATCCAAAACATGGCAACGCCCTTTAGTATAAAATGTCCATTTGTTCCAACAGATGACTTCCTAAGGAAGACGATTTTGCTCCTGTGACACCATAGCTCGTTCCTGGTAAGCGTTTTAGCCTGCCATCTCTTCCCAGACCCTCCAAGCGGTTAGCAGTCAGTGGAGAGGAGCATGGCTTCCTTCGCTCGGAGAAGACTCAGGAATGACGTCACTCCGCCTCGTGACACTGAGAACGAGCTTCTCCGTGGAGGTGAGATAACACTTCTCTCCGTGGAACTTCTGCCAGCCCTGCCAGGGGGAAGACCTCTGCCACGGGTCAGTTTACCTCCTTGAAAACGACCAGAGCACCGGAGGCAGGTGGATCCCAGGTCTCCTATTGGCGCATTCACGTCACGTGGCAGTGAGTAGGCACAGTGCTTTCCCAGACACCTGGAAACGGGGCGCCGCTGGAACAAATACCTAGAAATGAGGACGCAGCTTGGCAATCGGGCAGCGGGTAGAGGCTGGAAGAGCTTTCAGGAGCACGGCAGAAAGAGGCAAGATGGCCCCAAGTGCCGCCAGCGAGCGGATCTACGCATGTTAACGCTCATGAGGGCAGGAAGGAGGTAAAGGGCAGGGCAGAGAACACCCAAACTGCCATGGAGATTACGTAAACCGTCATAAACAGACTGTTAGAGGAAATAAGGGCATTAAAGGTGCTGCCAGTGAGGGCTCCTAGGAGATGAGGAACATGCTGTTGGAAACCGAAGGAAAAGATTCTGGTTCCAGAGTGGCAAAAAGCTTAGCAACACGGGGTCAGCAGCTGTGTGGAAAGCATTAGTTGTAAGGGATGCACCGAAGACATTTGTTTGGTTGAAGAGATTTCCGAGCAGAGTGGGCCAGATGCGGCCTGCTTTCTTCTTGCCAGTTACAGTGAGAGGTGAGAGGAGCCAGATAAATTGAGGAAATACCTGTTAAAGAAAACAGGACTCAACAATGACTTGCAGATTCTCAGTCTACCGAAATGACAAAGGACCTTAAGAGATTCCCTGTCGGGAAAGCCTGCCCAGGGGAAAGAGAGGAGGGTGCAGCTATGGAACCTTTCGCTAATACCTGAGGAAGGCCTGAATTTTTTTTGTCACACTGTAGGTTCTTTGAAGAGATTAAGGGTGTGACTCATGGATCCTCTCGGCCTTCTCACAAAAAGCCACAAAGGGAGACGCGATCAGCTAGGAATGCTCTGTGCAGGGGCCTCCGGTCTACTGGACAGAACCCTCGTAACACGCACGCAAGATCCCCAAGTTTCTTCGGATGTCATACGGGCAGCTACTGCTCTCTTACGTTGAAATGGATGGGGATGGTACGAAGTGAAAGACGGTCAGACTTCCCACAATTCCACAGGTAAGAAACAAGCCGATGAAACTGCTCAGGTGCCACCTTTCACAAGAAAGGAAAGACGGCTCTGCGAGGACACCACGAGCCTAGATGGTGCTGTGGGCCACAGAAGGCTGTACCCGGGATTTGAGACCTGATGGCGTGCGCATGGCTCACTTCTAAATTGCTTGGCATGGGTGGCTCTTTTTCTCGTTTGTCTGTCTGAACAGGAATGATGCCTATAAACCCTATTGTCTCCCTGTCCCACCATTCTATTTGGGAGCAGATAACTGTTTTTCTAGGCTCACAGGTGCACAGGTGGAGAGGACTGCGTCCCAGGAATCATGCCCAGACCCTCACTCACACTTGATTTAGAGGATTTTAAATGAGGCGTGGGACTTCTGAACCGGTGGGATCCAGGTAAGGCTTTGCAGTCTAAATCGATGCTGGAATGGGCTGACACTTTCGAGCATCTTTGGATGGGGTGACTTTCTGTGGGATGCATATGGATCCTTGAAGCAGGAGTGGGCTGTGGTAGTCAGAATGGCCCCCAAAACGTCCCTGTTCCCATCACCGTACCTATAAATGTGTTACCTTACGTGGGAAAAGGATTTTTGCAGAGGTGATTAAGTTAAGCAACTCGAGATGAGACTTTTCTGGTAATTATGCTAGGTAAACCAAAGGTAGTCACAAGGGTCCTTGTAAGAGGGAAAGAGGAGAAGTAAAGTCGGTAGTAAAGGACTAAGGACAGAAGCAGGCATTGGCGGGACGCAGCCAGAGTGAGGGATGCCAGCAGCCTCAGAGGAGGCAGAGAACAGACTCGCCCCTGGAGCCTCCAGAGGGAAGCTGTGATGTGCCACTTCGTGTGGGAAAAGGGACTTTTTAAAGATGCGGCTAAGGTTACCACAGACCTTACAAAGGGGGAGATAATCCGGAATTATCTGGTGGGCCCAATCCAATCACATGAGTCCTTAAAAGCAGAGAACCCTTCCCGTTGTTGTTAACGAGGTGTAATTAACGACAGAGAAGGGTCAGAGAGGCAGTAATCCTGGCTCTGAAGATGTAAAAAGGGGGCCATAGGCCAAGGAAGGCAGGTGGCCTCTAGAAGCCGGAAACATAAGGAAAAGGGTCTCCTTTGGAGCCTCTCAAAAGGAACACAGCCTTGTCAATGCCTTATTTTAGCCAGTGAGACCCATGGTGGACATCCAACTTACAGAATTACAAGATCACAAATTTGTGCTATTTGAAGCCACTAAGTCTGTAGTCATTTGTTACAGCAGCCACAGAAAACGAACCAGGAGTGGTGACCAAAGATGAAATGGTATCTGGGAAGAAGAAAAAGCTTTTCTATCATTCCTGATGTAGCCTACCTCATTCGGGAAGCAGCTGGCTTTGGCAGAAATGCAAATATTTATGCTGGTAGTTCTTTAGATCCAGTCTGGCTGACGGAATTTACATTTCTGAATTTGTACACTCGTTGTGCCCTGGAGTAGAATACATTCTGGGTTGAACACTTAGAACAGTGTTCAGTATATATAGTGGGTCCCCTAGAAAAATGTGTTGAATAAATAAATGAATGCGATCAAGACAGGCTCTGGGAGGGATTGTAATTACTCTAAAGTGCTCTTTAACAGATCTTCTCAAGAACTGCTGGCCTTTATGTCTTTGCTTCTGGTTTATGATGGTCATAGTTCTGTAAAATACAAGGCCAAACTGTATTTTTTGACACAGTAATATAGCTAAATCAGTAAAAAGGATGCGTACAATCTTAATAGGAGGAATAATTATACGATCAACGTATTTCAAAATCAGAACACAGATACTTTTCAGTACATGACACAGAAAAAATTTCAAACTATTTGATCACAAGATTTCTTGATGGCTGTTGCTCAATGCAGCAACTTTAGTGCAAATTTTACCAAACGCATTTATCAAAATGGGATTTTGTTCATTTTCTCTGCAAACAAATGTTGTTACATTAACACAGAGCATGTAACAAATTGGTTTGCCTGGACATTTACAGGCTATCAACATAAGCCAGCCCTGCAACTAAAACCTCAAACATATTTCTCTCAAAAATCTATTCCTCGTCCAAATTCATCTATTCTAAGGCTGGAAGACAGAATGAGAATAAAACCAAAATTTATCTGTATAAATAATAAAAAGTTTGTTTTCTTAATGCTATACGCATTTTCCTTATTATTATGGCACATTATCTTCCCTACATGCTATTGCATGGGTAGGAGCAATGTTATTTTAGCTGCTGGAGTATCACAGTGTTAAGAATATCTGCTTCTTGTAGTGTCAGGCTTTCATCTGTTAGCTCTTTGTTTGGAAATGAAGTCACAAGAATAAAGTCAAGAGTTGCAAATTCAGGACGGGACTGTATAATAAAGTCCCGGACATCCAGGATCCTGAAGAAATAAGACAAAAATGATTTGTGATATTAAAAGTTTTATTTTAATGTAAGCTTTTAGCTACAATTAGACGATGATAAGTCCTAACCCTTATTTAAATGTGTTGTAGCTTTTAAAAACGTACATTATTTCAATGGATGGATTTATCTTGGACTATAGATAAAACATGAGCATTCACTCTGAGTGTAGCTAATGCTTCCTTTAACTGTAAACAGAGATAATCTTTAGGTGTTTTATACGTAAAATAAATGTCAACAATGTTATTAACACTTTTTTCAGAGTATAAAATATCTTAGCAGCAGACGGCCCAGAAAAAGGTACTTTGAGTGGCCTGGGTCAAGGTGAGTTTATAACCACCAAAGGTGTAAGTCATAAGGATCATTTTAAAAAATGACTTTCACATATCCCTGGTAACTCAACTAAGATTATAAATATATCCCTTAGAGGGAATCAATGAACAAATAAAAATGGTACCTTAATGAGTACAACAAAAGTACAAATGAATGTTAAAATGACATTGAAAAGTTTATTGACAGTGCTGGTCAACAGCACAATTATACTTTATCTACACCACAAATTTATATTATGAAGAATCTGCTAAGTAGAAAGTTAACTCCAATCAGAATTATAATTTTTAAATGAGTAAAGTCCAAATAAAGTTTTACTATATATACTATATTAAACCAAATTTGATCCCACTTACATGGTTTTAGCAACAGTGCAAAACTGCAACTTTTAACAATTTCATTTTGGAGAGATACCTGAATTTGCATTAGTCTGTGAGCAGTTCACAGAGGATGTTCTAACACTGACCTTTCACACAGCTATGACCCTTTTATTTTCCTTCTGTCAAAAACATACTTAAAAAGTGTATCTAATGAATTTCCTATTCCTCTGCTCACGTCGCATAGTTTTATTTGGATGAGGAACCACGTGTAAAACTGCGATCGAGCTCACCTGTGTGTACTATTGAATCTTTGTATCAAACGACTCCCATCTGCTAATCTGATCTGAATTTTTGTCGTTGGCACTGAATCATCAATGAGAACAACGGCGTTAAGTATGGACTTATCCTCCTCTTCAGGAGACGAAGGGGTACTGACTATTTCAGGTGTAAGGCTGAGAAGGAAGAATTGAAGAATTAGAACACAAGTCTGAATACCTAAGACGTGAAACAGTGAAGACAGTGGAATAATGACTGACATCCACAGCTGACTCTCAAGTTTTCCCGCCTGGGATCTGGACCAGCAAGAGTACGGCTTCCTTTGGGTCTCCCATAATTCCTCCAACTTCTTTCATTATACTAAAATTATTGTGTATCCTAGGATTCTATTTTTTTTTTTTATTTTTTTTTTCAACGTTTTTTATTTATTTTTGGGACAGAGAGAGACAGAGCATGAACGGGGGAGGGGCAGAGAGAGAGGGAGACACAGAATCGGAAACAGGCTCCAGGCTCCGAGCCATCAGCCCAGAGCCCGACGCGGGGCTCGAACTCACGGACCGCGAGATCGTGACCTGGCTGAAGTCGGACGCTTAACCGACTGCGCCACCCAGGCGCCCCATCTAATTTATGGTTTATCCAATCTCTTTCAACAGCTTAACTCTGTGGGGCGCCTGGGTGGCTCAGCTGGTTGAGCGTCCAACTCTTGATTTCAGCTCAGGTCATGATCTCACGGCTTGTGGGATCGAGCCCTGTGTCAGCACAGAGTCGGCTTGGGATGCTGTATCTGTACTTTAATGCTTTCTGTTTAAAATAGATTCTGGGGGCGCTTGGGTGGCTCAGTCAGTTAAGCGTCTGACTTCGACTCAGGTCATGATCTCACACTTCGTGGGTTCAAGACCCACGTCGGGCTCCGTGCTGATAGCTCGGAGCCTGGAGCCTGCTTCGGGTTCTGTGTCTCCCTCTCTCTCTGCCCCTCCACAGCTTGCACTCTGTCTCTCTCTCCCTCAAAAATAAATTAAAACATTCAAAAATAATAAATAAATACATACATACATACATACATACATACATACATAAAAACCAAAAAAACAGATTCGACCGGGGTGCCTGGGTGGCTCACTCGGTTGGGCGTCTGACTTCAGCTCAGGTCATGATCTCACGGTTCATGGGTTCGAGCCTGGCGTCCAGCACTGTGCTGACAGCTCAGAGCCCGGAGCCTATTTCTGATTCTGTGTCTCCTTCTCTCTCTGTCCTTCCTCCCCTTGCCTCCCTCCACCCCCCCCCCCACCCCCGCCGCTCTCACTCTGTCTCTCCGTTTCTCAAAAATAAAACAGGTTAAAAGAATTTTTTTTTAAAACAGATTCTGACCAGATAAGCTTCTTCTCAAAATATAAAAAGAAAGTACCAGGTGGGGAAACTAGGTAAGGAAAGCTGTTCAATGCATTTCTTTATAAGATGTGTGTATGTCAAAATGAATTTATGTGGAATAATAACATTTGAGAACAGGAATGGATTTACAAGAAGGTTTAGGCCAACCATATCACTTTATAGGAAAAAAACAGAGTCACAGAGATTGAAAGACATTTTCAAAGCCACGAAAGATAGTTAGCTGAGTAAGCTGGTTAGTAAGGTATAAAAACACATTTTAAAAAGTTGTGGCAACTTTAATATTTAGCCTTCAAAGTTATACCTTTTTATTACTTATTAAAACATTCTCCTTATCATTCAACTGATCAAAATAGAATGACATTTTTGATACAATGTTTGTATGTTTCAAGTATTACGTTAAAAAGAAAATGAAGAGAAAGAGGGAAGTTAATTGATAAAACAAACTCTCCGGGCAAACTGGAGGAAAGGACGGAGGCTGTCTGGAAGGAGAGTGAGTCTCTTGGTCAGGTAGAGAAGCATCTTCTAACTTAAGAGAGGGCAGTAAGGATGGATTTCCTGAACTTGGAGGCTAAGAGGAATATATTAAGAAAGTTAATTCCGGTCAGGCTCCGTTTTCTCAGGGAAGCTGGAAGCAAAAAAAGTCTGCTGAGGGCAGGAAACATTTGGGATGAGCCCTCTGAGAGTGGGAGAGGGCAGCTTGCCCGTCCGGCATGGGGGCGCCTGGCATGCGGGTGCAAACATCCCCAACAGTACTGGGCTGCACAGGGGCAGACAAATCCACAGGCTGCACAGCAAGGCAAGGGGCTGCAGAATTGCTGAGATAAGAAAAGGAAGAAAAGGCAGGAAGGGAAGGATTGTTAGATTTTAGAGGAGAGAGCCCTTAGGGTCCAGGGGTCGACATGAAGTCAAAACTCAGAACAGGTGAGTGGCAGGTGGGTTCTTTTGCACTGCACAGTATGAGAACAGGCAGCCACTGTTCTTAAGCAGAGAGATTTGCTTCAAATCATGATTTGCATCATTATACACACAAGCTCACAAACCTACAGCGACGGTCTACTTACTAGCCCTGCTTATCAGAAACGATTCTGTGATTTCCTGGGGCTTGTTGGGTTCTACTCCAGCTCACTAAGCTAATTTTTATGCAGGAATACAGTTTATTCTGCCACTGTACATTTGTAGCTTCAAACCTATGATCTGCTTGCTCCTACGATACTACACGAAGGAACTAGGTAATATTTTTATTGCATTTAGGTTTTCCTCATAATTATTTGTCATATCACAGTAAAAAATTAAGTTAGCTTCCACCTGTGTAATGTTCTTATATTATATGTATTTTTAAGTTTATTTATTTTAAGAGAGAAAGAGGGAGAGAGAATCCAAAGCAGGATCCGTGTTGTCAGCACGGAGCCCGACACGGGGCTTGAACTCACAACCGTGGGATCCCGACCTGAGCTGAAATCAAGAATCGGTAGCTCCACCGACCGAGGCTCCCAGGCATCCCTATCTGTGTAACGTTCTGTCTGCATTTCGACTGACGGCTATGGAAAACAATGGACTTATTTCCATTTCTGTTTTGTTTGCCTCTGTTTTGTGATTTCTGTTCAGTCGTTATCTGGAATTCTTAGGAAATGAGCCATTTTAGAAAGTTGCTTTCTGAATCTGTAAAGGTGAACTGTTAGAGAACCTTTATATTTTAACAGACTTAACGTAAAGCCTTCTAAAATGTCCTAGGTAGTTCTTCACTTTCTGAGAATGTAACATATACTCTACTACTCTACATTTCGATTCATGTGCATCCGAGAGGCTCACACCACCATGTTAATCTCCTAGTGTCGTTTCCTACACAGAAGCTGAAAATTCTGAAGACTACATTTCTCAGACGCCCTTGCAGCGAGAATTTTATATAATCCCACCCTTCTGCCGAGCGACAGATACACGCTTGCATGGTGAACGTAAGCACTACGAGGCCAACGTTTTGCAGCTCTTCTGGTCCCCCAGGTCTTGGAGGCATTTGATTCTTCTACAGCAGCCATGACAGAATGTTCCAGTGTCTGGTCCCTAGCTTCCATGGGCACTGAGCAGCTGAGGGGGACACAGGAAGTCTTCACTCTAGAAAGTTCTCTGTTGCGTTTGTTTCTTCCAGGAAAGCTTGATTTGCTATTTCCAGAAATTCTATAAACTATCCAGGGTTCTGTCAGAAGCCCCTTTTTAAGCTAGTAAGTGGATTCTGTTTTCTACACTCGGAAACCCTGACCAATATGGCTAATGATTAACGACACAGCATTCTCACCACTTATTTTTGTCATTTTGTCAGGTATTTTTTGTCATATATTTTGTCATCATTACCTCCTTTCTTTGGGGGGGTCATGTTCTCTAGCTAATTGCCTTATGAGAAGAAAGACCGGTCTTTGTAAGATACAACAATGAGATAACACCCTTATTTTTATGAGTTGAAACTGTCGATTGTAATCACTAGCTCGTCTCAGCTATCTTCCCTTTATGCTACTTTCTTCATTTTCAGTTCTAGATTTACTGTTCCACTAACCAAGGTGTGCATTGTAACATTAATTCTTGGTCATAAATTTAAATAAAAAAGAAAGACTATGTACAAAGCAGAGAGATGGCTGGGCATTTTACCTGTGTTCTAAATTAAAAATCATAATCTGACTAAACATTAAGAAATGAGGAGTGCTACATCTGGAGTTCATAGTTATAAAAACAAAAGAGGAAGAAAACCGTCAGGAGAAAGCTGACCCGTGTTAGTGGTAAGGAGAGAGAAGGGAGAAAATTTCCAAACAGATCTGTGAGTGGGCACTGAAGGCTTTGGGTCCTAAGAAAAGCCGGGGCCACACATGTCCCTGTATTCCCTACCTGTCTCAGAAGTCAGTGTATGTCAGGAGAAAAGGATACAGAAAGGGAGACTCGAGGTATGAGAGATGAGCGTAAAGAACTGACGTGAATTCTTCCCTATTTTGAGAAACGCGAGGGGGATAGCGAACCAGTGTGCACGAGGCAAGGGAAAAGAACCTGGATGGGAAGGAATCACGTGGAAAGAACAAAGGACGCACTGAAAAGGCTATGATGGAAACAAGGCCCGTGTTACTATTTTACGTGTCACTCGTAATACGTGGACAAAGACAGGGTAACTTTTACCAACAAAGTTCGCAAGATTTCTGAAAATTCTCTTAAGCCACGGCTATCATAAAGGAGTCCGCTCACACACACATGATGCCACGCACATTGGTTTCTGAACTGTATTCGCCAAAGTCCTAGGGGCTCTTTAGAAACATCTCCAGAGCAATGCCTTCCTTCTGCAGTCCAAGCTCAGGTCGTGTGAAATGTTTTCCGTGCTGGGTTTCCCTAACTTGAAGAAAGGGTTTGGTGGCTTTAAATGTGCTGAACACAAACCAACCTCAGCACACAGCTCCTGCTGCGAGAGCTTAGCAGTGCCTTATGGCGGACAGGCAAGCTCACAGCTGAGACCTAAGATGCCGACTGTCTCATCTAATCAACAACCCTTTACGGTCTCCCCTTGTGCGCCCGTGTAATCAGAGAGAGGCAGGACCGCACAGGGGTCAAAAGCACCAGCTCGCGCCAGAGCATGGGGTCTGAATCCCACAGAGCAACCACTTCCCAGACCCGTCGCCTTGGGCAGACTGCCGCGGCAGCAGATGAAGTCATCACAGGATCTATATCCAAGAGTCGTGAAGATTAAGTGACTTCATGTATTTTAAAGTGTTTCCTGGGCCAGGGATGTGGTGACTGCTATCTAAGTATGAGCTACCAATATTATCACTAGATTTGCATATGTAATTCTACCGGCAAGGCCTTCGCAGTTCATGTTTTAGTTTTTACTTTCTAGGTTATTTTGCTTTTGGTATTCTCAAAGAAAACTCGTGCTGGACAAAGACAAGTATTTTTCTCATTTTAGGATTTTACCTTCCAAGTTTTTGTCCTTCTCCACTGAAAGCCTTGAACCTCAGTCTAGGTTTTATGTATTCTTGATCCCGGCGGTCCTCCATATCCAAATTCACGTGGCCACCGTGAACCAGCCGCTGAAGCTCCAGGGGAATCTCCCTTTTAAAAAGGGAAAAAGGTTTTAGTTCACTTAAAAAAAAACCTAATCTACACCGTTGACATGATTATAATCAAGTTGTGAGCTACTCTGGGAAACAGTTATAACACAGAAATTCCCACGATGATGGATTAGTCCCTGTAGATCTTTTCTTCTTCAAGCTGCCTCACATTATGATGCCTCCAGCTTTGCTTTTCTATTTCAAAATTGCTTTGGCTATTCGGGGTCTTTTGTGGTTCCATTTACATTTCAGGATTGCTTGTTCTGGTTCTGTGAAAAACAGTATTTTAACAGGGATCGTGTTAAATGTACGGTTTGCTTTGGGTAGTACAGGCATTTTAACAGTATTTGCTCTTTCAATCCATGAGCCTGGAAGGTCTTCCCATTTCTTTGTGTCATCTTCCAATTCTTTCACAATGAGGTATTTCACCTCACACCTGTCAGAATGGCTCAAATAAAAAAACACAAGAAACAATAGGTGTTGGCCAGGATGTGGCAAAAAGGGAACTCTCTTGCACTGCTGGTGGGAATGCAAACTGGTGCGCCCGCTCTGGAAAACAGTATGGAGGCTCCTCAAAACATTAAAAATAGAACTACCCTGTGACCCAGCAACTGCACTACTGGGTATTTATGCAAAGAATATAAGAACACCAATTCTAAAGGATACACCCACCCCTATATTTATAGCAGCATTATTTACAGTAGCCAAAACACGGAAGTAGCCCAAGTGTCCACTGACTGATGAATGGATAAAGATGTGCTATATATACCCAACGGAATATTAGTCAGCCAAAAAAAAAAAAAAAGGAATGAAGTCTTGCTGTTCGCGATGATGTGGAAGAAGCCAGAGTATTACGCTAAGTGAAATACTCAAAGACAAATACCATTAGGACTTCACTCATATGTAGAATTTAAGAAACAAAACAAACAACCAAAGGAAAAGTGAGAGATAAACCAAGAAACAGACGGTTAGCTACAGAGAACACACGGATGGTTATCAGAGGGGAGCTGGTGGGGTATGGGTGAAACAGGTGAGGAGGCTAAGGACTGTACTTGTGCTGAGCACTGGGTGACGTGGGAATTGTTGGATCGTTACATCGTACACCTGAAATGCATGTAACACTGTATGATAACGGTACCGGAATCAGAATTTGTAAAAAAGCTGTATCACATTATTCCTTAGTGGTTCTCAATACAGGGACTTTTTGTCATCAGTGATCCTGGAGTGCTTCTAACATTTAGAAAGCCAAACTGTAAGATGGCAATTTATCCCTAAATAAACGCTAGCAAATTCCTGTGAGGACATAAGAGTTAATATAGATATTTACTTCTAAACTCTCTGGAAGAAGGTGAAGTTTAAAAATCGATAGGTGTCTTTGACTGTCGAGTGATTCGCGAGTGCTGCCGTTCAGGGTCGGGACCCAGGTATGAGATGGTCTGCCACAGGGATTCAGTTTGCCGAATCAAGTCTTGTCTCGGGTTCCACAGAATCACTGAATGCCCTGCCTGAGATTCACATGGATGACAACACTGTCTGTAACGTCTGAGTCTAGAACTTCAGGCTTTGGGTCTGTCTTAGAAAAAAGCAAGACACATTTTGGGGGGCAGGGAGCATTGTATTAATGTACTTCGAAAATTTCAGGAATATGTGTATCATATAAACAGAGAAGACTGCACTTTGGTTTGCTTGGAGCTTTACCAAGTCCCTGACTTCAACGCCACTGATGGTAATTATGTTGCCAAACTCACACACCTCATCATTCCGCGTTTATGTTTGTCACATTTTCTCTGAGAGGTGTAAGACTGCACATAGGTGCGAATTATCTGACTACTATTATTTTGTCTTCTGGTGTGGTCAGATGAAGCAGTTATAAATTAAAATATGTACAATTTTATGATAAATTATTTTCCTTTATTTCAATACATTTAAAGTAAATTTTAGATCATTTTTTGGGGAAATAATATGCAGGGGCGATTATGTCATCTGCGAGTTCTTCTTTGAGGACAGTGAAGGTGGTGGCACAAAATATTTGTCATAAAAAGAGGACAGTGATTCTACAGTTGCCAACTACTATCTGACATCAAATCACTGTTTTCAAGGAGTCTTTTTAAAAACTGTTCTTGATCATAATTTTACTTCAAATTAAAACTCCTAAAAAAAACTCTTTTAGGATACCATGACTGCTTGAATATTAGTCCATAAAGTTTGTGGATTATTTTCATTTAAGAATAAATGAGTTTTGGTCTACATTACAGGACATCCAACATCAGCATGGTCTTGTCTTCCGCCATCTTGAAACGAGCATCAATTTCAATAGCAATGTTGATTTTCCCTTAGCAGATCTTCACTTTCCCTAACCAGCTGCTCCCAGCTCTTCCCAGTGACTGCAAGTCTCCCGGTCCACAGCACTGTCTTAAACTATTATTTCCTCGTATTTACCCTCGCCACATACTGCCTTCTAGGACAGCTTCCCCACCTTTCTCAAGGACGTCAGCATATGGCCTACAGCACTTTTTGGTATCCAAACATTATCTTTGTAGAATTCAAATTCAAAATTCATGCTGATTAGTGTTCTAAAAATAGAGGTTCTCGACTCCCTCAACGCCAATGAGTTTCACCTCTACTCCACTTCAGCCACTCTCCTTGGACATATTTACATCGCTTGGAAAAGCTCCAGCTTCAGTTCCTGGATGGAGCATAAGCTCCTACTCCAGCCCCTTCCCTGCTACTTAAATCTCCCACTTACTCACCAACCTTCTCTGTTTAGTTGTGTTTCTACTTAGGAACGATCACATTGATGCAGAAAAGCTTTCATAATCATAGCAAAATCACCTGATTCCTCATCCTTTAGCAAGGAGGGCTGGTGAGCTATGATGTTCGTTAGATGGGTCAGAGCATTGTATAGATGGTTTACTTTCACGAACCACTACTCCAACTAACCTTTTGAAATCTTCTGCCAGCAGTAATGTCACCTTAAAAATTTTAATATAAGTTGCTGAATTTCAGGTACACATACAATGAGAGTCATCCTGTTAATGGTAAGCAGGAGAGTGGCTTAGTGGATGGACAGCTACATGCTAATCAATGCACTGACTTATTACATTAAGAGGTTTCTTCCTGGAACTGGGACCATAGCTTGATCAGATTTTGGAAGGGGCCAATGTCTACTGTCCCTCCCCACCAAGTTAAGAACCAGAGACTTACAGATAGCAATATACCCTTTAGATATTTAAAGATACCCTTCCCTCAGCAACCACTTACATAATACATCCCAGTATCGTGAAAAAGTCCCGCCCTAAGTGACAAACAGAACACAATACATCTTACCCTTTTTTAACAGACTCCAGAAATTGAGCATTTGGTGGGTCGTGATAAGGTCTCAGTTCTCCATCATCTAAACTGAAACCATTGCTCCACAGTTTAAGCAAAATCTGAACCTTTTGAGCATAGGAAAAAAGACAAAGGCATATAAGAATCCATCTTACTGAACAATCTTAAGCTTCCAATGTGATATTTCACAACATATTAAGCCACCCACTTTATTTAAAACATGGGAGTTATTATTTTTTATTCACAGTTAAAATAAAGACATAAATGAAAGCATGTGTTTGCCAGGCAGATTTGTATGTAGCTTAACAAATCAACAATGGCTGAAATACCAAAGGTCCCACAGCTAGACCCTCGCCTTGAAGTACAATTATTCTGGGTCACTGAGAAAATGAAAGGATGGAGAGCATACAGCTGTCACTCCACACCCACCCTTCTCATTCATCTGTGCCCATACTCTTGTCTGCTACAGGGCTTAAACAGTTATGTCAAGGGGCAAGAGAGAATTTCCAATGACCCTCCAAGGCTAAACTATACATGTTTCAATGAAATTGTAACTCCAAATTTTAAAAGGCAAAAACAAAGAATGACCGTTTACAACTCAGCTATTTCTATATTCTGACAGTCTACCACTAAGGGTAATTATTATTGTATGTACGTAAAGCTCATTTTGATAGTGAATCATACGTTCTTTCAACGTATAGAAAATATTTACAATCTAAGTACAAGGCATAATGGAGATACAAAATATAAAATTTGAGACTAAAAGCTTTCACATCGATCCTTTAAAATCCATGTTCCAAAAAATAACAGAAAAGAGATTATATTATCAACCCTTAAATTTAAAACAGCAGGAACTAGAGGCAAATATCTACAATTTTTCATTTTGGCTACTGTACCTACATCTTGCAGTTGGTTTTCTCCATAGATGTATTCAGACCGCTTACAAAAGGAATTGCCCAATCTATATCCTCCACCTGTAAATGACTAAAATACACCGCAAATGAGCGAAAAATTCACTAAGGTTTATAGTGAAAAACGTTATGATAATGTATGATACATATTTTAAAACTAGATTAGTTATAATTAGCCCAACTGGTTTACACTTTCGAGGAAAAATTTTTATCTAAATGAAGCTCTTATGTTACAGAGAAGTATACTCAAGTAAGATACTATGTTTCTTCCCTAAAAACATTAGTGACTTGAGTTGAAATAATTTAGACCAATTTTAAATTTAAAAATGCATTTACAGGGGCGCCTGGGTGGCTCAGTCGGTTGGGCGGCTGACTTCGGCTCAGGTCATGATCTCGCCGTCTGTGGGTTCAGCCCCGTGTCGGGCTCTGTGCCGGCAGCTCAGAGCCTGGAGCCTGTTTTGGATTCTGTATCTCCCTCTCTCTCTGCCCCTCCCCTGCTTGCTCTCTATCTCTTTCTCAAATAATAAACATTAAAAAAAAGTTTTGTTAATGTATTTACATACTGAAATATCTAATTTCAAGTATAAACAGATTTTTAAAAGCCACCATTAGTATTTTATGTCTTATCATAAAAATTATGTTTAAATCATATTTCACAAAGTAAATAACAGTTTCACAGAGTTAAGGAAGGATTTTATAAATGGGTATAAATTACTCTGAAGAAAGGCTGCATATTTATTTTATAAGCTGCTTTTATTTAACTGTTGCAGTCAACTATGATTGTACTTTTTGTTTTATTACACTGATCACAAGGTCTTCTATTTTTCAGGGAGGAAGGCTTATGAAGTAAAAATACCATTCCTTTTAATCACTTTCCATATCATAAATACGCTTTTAATGATCACATTCCTTTCTTTTCTACAGACTAAATAATCCATAAAAAGAAAAAGATACATTGGACTTTGTCAAAACTAAAAACTTCTGTTCTGTGACAAGCCCTGATAAGAGGATGAAAAGACCCGACTACCATCTGGAAGAAAATATCTGCGATCCAGGGGCACCTGGGTGGCTCAGTCAGGTGTCCAATTCGATTTCAGTTCAGGACATGATCTCATGGTGTCATGAGTTTGAGCACCGCATGGGGCTCTGTGCTGGCAGCAAGGAGCCTGCTTGGGATTTTCCCTCTCTCTTCTGCCCCTGCCCAGCTTATGTTGTCTTAGTCTTTCTTCAAATACATATATATACACACATACACATATACACACACATGTATGGATATATATATGCATATAGGCTTATAAATGTATATAAGTATGTATAAGTATAAATATATATGTAAATACATATACATATGTATGTAAATATATAAACATATATGTATATTTGCAATGCATATATTTGACAAAGGACTCATACCTATTGAAATCTCTAAAGAACTTTCAAAACTCAACAGTAACAATCCAATTTGAAAAGAGGCCAAAGTCATTTTGCAGTGGGGGAGAGTAAAGATAATGGCAAATAAACACATGAAAAGATGTCTCACATCACTAGCCATCAGGAGAACGCAAACTGACATCGCTGGCCGTTAGGAAAGTGCCAACGAAAACGACAATGAGTTATAACCACACGCTTATCACAATGGCTAAAATCTGAAATAGCGACAATACCAAAAGCTGGCAAGAATGGAGAAACTGGATCTGCCATTCACCGTGAAGAGTTTGGCAGTTTCTAAGAAACTAAACATACACTTCCCTTATGACCCAGCAACTGGACTCCTGGGCATTCATCCCACAGAAAGGAAAACTGACATCCACACGAGAATGTGGACACGACTGCTCACAGCAGCTTTATCTGTAATTGTCCCCAACTGGAAACACCTCAAACGTCCCTCAGTAAGCAAAAGGTTCGACCGACTGTGGCACATCGATACCATGAAGTGCTACTCTGGACTCAGGAGAACAAGGTACTGAGACACTCAGTAACTCCGATGATCTCCAGGGCATGGAGCGGAGTGAAGGAAAGCTAATCCCGAAAGGTCACATACTATTACTGTATCATCCCACTCGTATAACGTTCTCAACGTTACGACGTTACGGAGGTGGAGAACAGGGTTAGGTGGCAAGAGGTTAGGGATGGGAAGAGGGTGTGAGCACGGCGGGGTCCGCCATGAGGGAGATCCTCGTGATGACAGAGCGCTACCTTGACTGGGCTGACAATTACACAACTCTACACATGTGAGAAAACGACACAGAACTATATATGGACATGGTACCAGCGTCAGATCTTGGCTTTGATTCTGTACTACAATTATGTAAGATATAACCACTGGAGGAAACTGGGTGAAAGGCACATAGAACCTCTCTGTGTTCTTTTTGCATATTCATGTGAATCTATAATTATTTTTTAAGGAAGGGTAAACAGGCAAGTTTCACAGAAACGTAAAAACTTGCTGTGACTTTCAATCATTAATGGATTATAATCTTATAACAATAGAGCAAATGTTTAAAACAGAAACATGTAGGGGCGCCTGGGTGGCTCAGTCGGTTAGGTGTCCGACTTCAGCTCAGGTCACGATCTCGCGGTGTGAGTTCGAACCCCGCGTCGGGCTCTGGGCTGATGGCTCAGAGCCTGGAGCCTGCTTCCGATTCTGTGTCTCCCTCTCTCTCTGCCCCTCCCCCGTTCATGCTCTGTCTCTCTCTGTCTCAAAAATAAATAAACGTTAAAAAAAAAAATTTTTTTAAAACAGAAACATGTAGTCAGAAAACAATGCTTCCAAATAAGATAAAAACCTATAGGTGAGATCGAATATATAAACAGTGTGTTTCAGTTTTAAGTTTAGCACTCACCTTAGATTTGTTATCACCTGAAGCTCTTGTGGCTTCATTCAGAGGGACAGCCCCATGTTCTCTTGCCTCTTTGAAAAGTTCACTCACAATCTTCCCAGTTGAAGGTTGAACTATATGTAATCCACTGTATTCACGTTCACTTGAATAGAACCTTTCGACATTAAAGTTCATGAAGAAAAACTCAGAATACAAACATAAAACTCCTTTGAAGTAAAAAGCTACAGAGTCTTAGGATATGACCTTTGTTTAAGAAGAACCATTTCTATGACTTCTGTGGAAATACTTAATTTGAAAAATGGGATTAAGGAATGAAATAGTAAATGGTTCATACACTTTCTCCTGATGGGGTTTGTGGCAGTCAAATTCACATCCCACACGAGAACTGGCTTGTCATTTCTTCCATCCCCTTTCTGTAAGTGCTTAGCAAACGCATCTCTCGCACAACGTGGGCACTCTTGGTGTGGTGGGCAAAGCAGTGTTGACAATCAGAATTAAGTCTCTTCCCCTGACGAATCCACATTCAGTAGGGACCTACTTAGTGAAGGGACCTACTCCCACACAGGGAATTTATTCCTCAGAGACTTTTGGACTCAAAAATTGTAATTCCCTGTATCAAAGGTACATAATGTAGACCACAATGTTTCCAGTGTATTAGCTACATAGTGACTAATTTCTAGTCTGACTCCAACTTCACAATGGTCCTAGGGAACATAAAATTCACATCATGTTTTACATAAGATTTTATCTATCTTATCTTTCAAGATTTTTTTTCAGTCAAGAGTATCAGAAAATATAACCAGCGAAATATCAACATGGAGACACCCAGAATAAGATAACAAAGCTCATATGTTCAGTTCTAAATCTGTCCTGAACTGAGTCACAAAACAAAGAGGGGAAATTACATCAATACTGGAGGCTAAGAATAGCCTTTCTATAAGACTTTATGCAAAATTAGTATATGGAAAACGGGACAGAAAAGACAGAATGGCAGAACGGCTCTTAATTCACTGTAAGCGAAGGAAAAATCCACCTGGAGAACAGGTGGGCACCATCAGAACCCTGTGAACACAAGACCAGCTCATGATTGCTGAGGACAGGGGTGCGGTGGGCTGGACCCCATCCTGCTAGGGCACTAGGCAAGCACAGAGGTGAGTCTGCCCAGAGCAGCAGACAATGGAAGCCTTAGGGGTCAACCTTATCCTCAGAGGGCCCGGTAGATCAGGCAAGGCCGAACAATGCCATAGCTGGCTCTTAAGGCGAGTGGTGGTACAAGGTGGGTAGCAGAGGATTTAAGGCAGCTGTGCGGAAGGAAAGGAAGAGGAAGGAGGAAAGGAAAACAAAAAGAAAAGCTGCCTGTTGCAGCTATTTCCTGTTGTAGCTCCTTCCCATGTCTCTATTCTGGAAAGCACAACTATATATTTCATCTCAGTCCTGGTTACAAAGACCTTACGGGAAAAATGTGACATGGGAAAGGATTTACTAGTTCCTTTATGGTTAATGATTTTCTTTCCTGTTTAAGAAACCTTTGCCTACCTGAACGTCACGGAGATATCCCACTTTCTTCCAGAAGTCTTATTTTATTTTTCTTATTATATGTTATTTTCCTATTTATATTTCCTTTTATGTTTAGATCACAATCCATCCGTTTCTCCTCTTTCATAATTAAGTATGCCTATATCCTTGACTCTTGTCCTCAAACGTAAACTCCTCTGATCATCAAAACATTTGTGCACTTCCCTAGGTAACGACCTCTTCTACAGGCGATTCTCAAATATGTTTTTAGCCTCCTGTGACTTACGGGGTCCAGGGCTGAACTTAAAAGCACCTACTGAATCGAATTCATCTCTCCAAAACCAAAACTAAACCTGTATTCCCCACACAAATCTTCTCATGAACAGTCACTTTTTTTCCTGTACAGCCTGTAGGTCTCTTTCCTACTCAGTTGCTCCCTATATCCCACGTTACCATGTTTCTACAGTAAATTCTTTGGAAGTATCCCACGCTGATTTTACTCTTTCTCCTCCATTCCACTGACGCCACTTGAGTCCAAATTTTTATTGCCACATTTCTTAGATTACCGTCATTGTTTTCTTCTTAATTTCTCTCCTTATCTTGTTCTCCCCATTACTATTAATTTTACACTGTACCGCCAGTCCTATTTTTCTAAAATATATAACAATAGCTAACACTTATCAAGGAGTAACTATGTGCTCATTTAATCCTCGTAACAGTGGTATTATCTCAGATTTACAGAGAAAACTAAAGCTTAGGGAGTTTCAAAGTCCATTGGCAAAACCTTATTAAAACAGAGAGGAAAAAAAATTAGAACTGAGGTGTATCTGTCTCTAGAAACAAATCTTTTCTCACTGTGTTACAGTTTTTAGCATAAAATTTACATTAAAAAACATATGCTGGCTTTCCATTGTCTTCGACACAAGTACAAGCAAGCCCCTTTGGCATTCAAGGCTGTCTGCCCATAATGTGGCTCTATCCAGGACTGGCTATGTAATTTGCGGGGCTCAGTGCCAAATGAAAAGGAGTCTCTCTGCTCAAAATTTGTTAGGAATTTCAATATAGTAACGGCACAACACTAACCCCAGCACGGGGCCTTTCGCAGCATGGGGCTCTGTGTGAATGCACAGGTCACACAGCCAAGAAGCACACCCTGCCAGCACTCTATCTAGCCAACCTTATCTGCTGCTGGTCTACTAAAGTTCTGCTGGCTCCTATCTGGATCCCTCTCATCATACGTATCATTTTCTCCTCTGTGCCCATTTGTTTAGGAACCCTGTCCCTTGTCTTTTGTGGTACCTGTATCCTAATAATCTTTTAAGGTCCAGCTGGTTCCAACACTGTGCTAGTCATCTTAAACACTTATCTCATTTAATTCTCAAAATAAAACTACTGCCTGATGACGCAAAAGAACTTTTTTTTTTTAAGCTCTCAAATTTTTGAGTAACTCCAACTTCGTAGTCGTTCAGTGTGAACAAGGAGGCACATTGTTTTTAGGTTCTGTTAGATGTCAACTTTTGCAGATGAATATGTTAAAGCTGGTGTCAGGCTATCTTCTGAGTTCTGTAGATTCTATCCCTCCTCTCCTAAATTACAAACATAGACCACATTATGTGCAGAGTTCCAGACAGTGAAAATATACTGGATTTAAAAATGACAAGGAGCAGAGAAACAATTTGATACGCAATACTGCCCAAGAAAGTGAACCATGAAAATAAGCAGGTCTTCTGTACCAAATAAAGCAGCAGAAATGCAATGAAATTGAGTATATGTCAATGTGGAGGATGGAATCAAAAGAATTATATACTTAGTATTAGAAAATAGCATACTGAGTTAAAAAAAAAAAAAAAGATCGCCAATAACTTGCTTCATTGTATTCTAAGCAGACTAAACACAGCTTAAGCCTCAGTCAATATCTTTTAGGGCAGCTCCTCCTTTTGGGTATGTAAATATTTCCAGAGATCAAATCTGAGGCACAAAGTTCTTCAAAATGGCATTACCAAATTGCAACTATTAATGGCAACACTGCTTCAGACAGGACAAAACAAGAGAGAAAAAAACCATTCATTAAAATATCTTAAAGATCCAGGTGCCTGGGTAGCTCAACTGGTTTTGCATCTGACTTCCGCTCAGGTCATGATCTCACAGTTCGAGCTCCACATCAGGCTCGCTGCTGTCCAGCCTGGAGCCTGTTTGGAACCACTGCCTCCCACTCTCAGCCCCTACCCTGCTTGTGCTCTCTCAAAAATAAATAAACATTAAAAAAAAAAATCTTGGGGCGCTCGGGTGGCTTAGTCGGTTAAGCATCCGACTTCCGCTCAGGTCATGATCTCAGGGTCCATGAGTTCAAGTCCTGTGTCCAGCTCTGTGCTGACAGTTCAGAGTCTGGAGCCCGTCTCAGATTCTGTGTCTCCCTCTCTCTCTGCCCCTCCCCTGCTCATGCTCTGTCTCTCAAAAATAAGTGTTAAAAAAAAAAAAAACAACAACAAAAAAACTTAATGATTATATTTGAATAGCAAGGAAAACATTAATACACTAACCTTATTATAAGTAGTCAACTATTTTGTTATATCGTAAACAAATTAAGTTGTTCAAAATACGCTCAAATTGGCGAAACAATGGTCAAACAGTTAATGAATAAAACTTTGGTACATAAATATTTTAAGTATTTTCAAAACTTTGGAGAATGTGTAAGTCAAGAAGTTAAAATATATTGTATATATATTTTACATATATATGTACACAAACACATACGTGTCAAAAATGAAAAGGACAGGGGCTCCTGGGTGGCTCAGTCGGTTAAGCGGCCGACTTCGGCTCAGGTCATGATCTCGCGGTCCGTGAGTTCAAGCCCCGCGTCGGGCTCTGTGCTGACAGCCCAGAGCCTGGAGCCTGTTTTGGATTCTGTGTCTCCCTCTCTCTGACCCTCCCCCATTCATGCTGTCTCTTTCTGTCTCAAAAATAAAATAAATGTTAAAAAAAAAAAAAAAAAAAATGAAAAGGACAGGATATTCAAACAGTGCCAAGATACCAAGCTGCCGATGTACAAAAGAAAAACCGTATCTTACAATGGAATGATGTGGTGATCGGCCCCTTTGTCAAGTGAACATATCACCAACAGTGAGAAAATCTGAAATTACATATGGCTCCTGATGTGATATAATACAGGGTAGGCAGTATCACTTACTAGTATCCTCGACAAATATGTTTAACAAGAATCTAATGGCGAAGACACAATGACCTTGAATGTCAATGTAATGAATTTTGGATTATACAGCTGAGCTAAGAGCAAACAGCGAACAGATGAGGAGAATGCTCTGGATTCAGATTCAAAACCGGCACAATCAAGTGGATGGCATGGCCATTGGTTAGATCCTAAATCCAAAAAGGGCTTGAAGAGATATTTATGGACTAGACATTACAGGATTTCAGGAAATTACTGTTCATGTTCTCAGCTGTGATACGTTACCAGGTGATAAAGGTGTTTGTGCCTCTTCTTAGTGGATAGTCTATTGAAGTGTCTAATGAAACGTTATGATGGCTGCAATTTGCTTCCAAGTAGTTGAGTAACAGAGTGTTTTTACAGATGTAATGCTGTAACATGTTAACAACCGGGGAATATAGGGAAAGCATATACAGCATACATTCATTGTACTAATCTTGTGATTACCTATGGGTTTGAAAATTCATAAAATAAAAAGTTTGGGGACAAATTTTCTTTCTTCTCATTCATGTCCAAAAAAGGTACATCATTTTTATCTCCCCTACAGAAAAAAGGATGTGGAGTAGTGACAAACAAAAAAGAAAGGGTAATTTCTAGTGAAGTCTTAAATTTCTGGTAAAATGACAGACTTTCTGTGAATGAGATATAATGGAAAAATTCCAAGTTTCTCCACAGTGATGAAATTCGCAGTATTAAAAAGACATTAATGAAAACATTGCTAGAAACAGGAAAACTCATAGTAATGAAGTGTACCTGGCTCTCATCTCTTAAATCTAGTGGTTCTCCTTCTAGTTCAGGAGTTTAACAATAGCAAATACTGTCTAAGAGATCACTTATTCGATGGGTCATCATCCGTGAAAGCACAGACAGGTTCCTGAAGTTCTAGGTTCTTAAATGGAGGATAGAAGGCATATAGGGACTCCATGAGTGGGTTTTCAGAAACACAAATCCTTAAAAACAATTAATAAAATTGTGCGTAAATGCTATTTTGTGGGGAGGTGGGCTATAGCTTTTGTCATATCCTCAGTGTGTCCTATGACTCAAAAAGGACCGCAGTGTCCAACAAAAATACTATTCGGTGTGTATTTCTTTATGATGTCTACCAAAGTATCAGGACTTTAAGACAATTTTTCCATAAGTATGTTTTAGCTTTCTACTATTGTTCCAGGAATACTACCTAAATAATATGTACTTTAGAAATCATAGTTTTAGAAAAAATTCCCAAGGCCATTTAAAATAAGAGGATTGGTGAACTAAAAACACATGCAATGTTTAAAACCAAAACAAGACAAAAACAGAACAAAACTTACCTCTGAGGTGGTGTTCGCGGGCTTTTAAAGACTGCAGCGTTAGGTCTATCAGATTTGGAAGATTTGCATTTCACTTCATCTTCATATAATTCCGCCAAGGCCAACTATAAAACAACAGATTTGTTATGAAGTATAACCCTAGGAATGAACTCTTACAGACAAGTAGAAATGAAGAGTAGAATATTAACTTGTGATTGAGCCGTAAATTTTTTTTAAGTTTATTTATTTATTTTTGAGAGAGAGACACAGAGAGAGAGAGAGACACAGAGAGAGAGAGAGAGAGAGAGAGAGCGCGAGCGATCATGGGAGGGACACAAAAAGAGAGAGAAAGAGAGAGAAAGAGGGAATCCCAAGCAGGCTTTGCACTGTCAGCGCAGAGCCCCATTTGGGGCTTGATCCCAGGAACCGTGAGATCATGACCTGAGCTGAAATCAAGAGTGGGTCGCTTAACTGAGTGAGCCACCCAGCTGCCCCTGAGTTGTAAAAGTTTTAATGAAAAATAAAGGCTGCTGCTTCAGATGACCTCCTTCCAAAATAAAACCAAAGTATCTCTCACTTGATAAAACTAATCAAAATGCCACATATACTAGAATAAATTAAAGTTACAATAACTGCTTAATTGTTTTCAATTAACTATTCACCTGTTTCAAAAACTGCATTTGATAATATTTTCAAAGTTGGGTGTATAATTTTCCTATAATTAAAAAAAAAATACTTGAAGATGTTTTACACTCATGTCAGTCTGCTCTGATAAAAATTATTTCATTTAGCTGTTTAAGTTTTCAAAATCCAAGCACATAAAATAATTTCAAAATTATTCTATTTAAAACTTTAACAGACATCTGAATTTCATCAAGTTTACGCAAATGAACTTTTAAAAATATAAGATAATAAATTGTACATATGGTTTATATAACTTTTAGAAAACAGTATTACCAAATAATGCGTTATAGATACATGGCTGGGTACCTTCAAAATGGAAAGAAAAATCCAACATAGTTCTTGAAATTGGAATTTTAAAAAGTTATTCATAAAATTTCAGCATTAAGTTATTTTGTTGCCACTTCTGACAACTTGAACAATTCAAAAATTTCCCTTAATGTCCCCCGAATAGGCATGATCATCTCTGGAAAATCTTTTGGGAAAAAAGTAACCAAAAATGATATTTAGAGGGAATGAATGCTGGGATTCATGATGTCCCTGGAGCATCATATGGTGTAAGTTCATTCGTAAAAAGTTCCACGGGCTAAACAATGAGATTATGAAGCTATTTCAATTGCACAGAGGGAATAAAGCACATAAGCACTGATCATCTTTTCTCCAGAATTTAAAATGTGAAGAGCATGACGCGAAACCTGAAGGAAAAGTAACTGAGAATGAGAATAATCAAGTAGACAGCAAAAGATGAAAACTCCTGGAATTCTCAGCCTTAGAGTGACAACTGCCAGAAGGTATAGTTTTTATACAGAAGAACAACATCACCATTACCGGGGAAGCTTTGAAAATGCACATACTCCGGCCCCACCCTGACCCAGTGAGTGAAAAACTCTTGGGGTGGGGGGAGGAGCCTGCAATCTGTGCTATCAAGCCTTCTAGATGATTCTGACACGCACTAAATTGAGAACCAATGATACGGAATACTGATAGCCATCAGGATTAGGATACTTGTGGCAACTGTAACACAGGACCAGACATTCTTATTCTTTTGCCCACTTACAGAACTCCACTATTTCCCCCAACCCGTCCTAACTCTCGTAAGTACTGAAGTGATCTCTAATCACCCCCGACTCCAATCTATAGGGAAACACAGCACTGAGAACAGAAACCTTTTTTCTTTTGATACGATTCTGGAGGAAAACTGGGACAGAAGCATACAATTAAATATGTTAACCAAGTGTTAAACCCATGTGCGTGTGGATTGATTGAGGGGAACCAGAAGAGAGATAAGTCTCTGAAAATGTTCAGAAACTTACGAACACTGAGGTTTTTAGGGTTAGTATTGTCACTAACAATCCCATCCTAAGCCTTCCCACTGAATGTTTCCCACTTTGGGGGTACAGGAAGGGAGCTAAGATCTGCTCTTGGTTTGTTATCCAGAGGAGATTTTTGCGGTTTGTAAGTCAGAGGCTCACAGTGCCGGGAGGCTTTCTGGGGGACAGCCGTCCATGTTTCCTCCCGTGCTAAATGAGGAAATCTCTTCTGATTTAGATGCCAACAAACCCTACACTGCCTGGCAGCTAACATATACATACTTAGGGGTATCTTTTGCGTGTTCCAATTAGTAATACATTACTCTTTTCCTCTACTATATTGTGACTCGTAGAACGAGCTTTCCAGAAAGAAGTATCTGCTGAAAAGTACACTTAAGAAAGCAGAGCTAGATTAAACAATAACGAGGCAATAAAACAATAATTGATATTAAAGAAACTCATTGGGGAGAAGAACATCATTCTTTTAAACCTAGTCTATTTCTTCGTATATCATCACTTTGGTTGTTTTCAGGTTTATTTCCAAGTTCTTCAGATGCTTATTAAATTCTAAAGGAAACATTATCAATACTTAATGTATTTAATATCCACATCACGTTCATAAGATATTAGTTATCCACCTACCAACCTACCAGAAAGTAGATAAGAACAAAAAATCCCTATCCTCTAACTGATGGTGGAGAGGTCGGCATTCTCCAGTGACATTCACCAAAACATCTGTAACCATCAATCATATCAAATCCACTGCATTAGGTCTGTAAATCTGCCAAGTATCAGGCAATCATTAACCAAACTTTTCTCATTTTTCACATGAAAAGAAGAAATGGATTGAAGTGAGAGACAGGATATTAAGTTACAGGGTTTTCACTTTAATAGTATTAGAATGGACTAACCAGTTAAAGGTATAGTATTCTCCTCCTTTAAAGAAAAAGGAACCGGGGCGCCTGGGTGGCGCAGTCGGTTAAGCGTCCGACTTCAGCCACGTCACGATCTCGCGGTCGGTGAGTTCGAGCCCCGCGTCAGGCTCTGGGCTGATGGCTCGGAGCCTGGAGCCTGTTTCCGATTCTGTGTCTCCCTCTCTCTCTGCCCCTCCCCCGTTCATGCTCTGTCTCTCTCTGTCCCAAAAATAAAAAAAAAAAAAACGTTGAAAAAAAAAAAAAAGAAAAAGGAACCAAATATTTACCAAGCAAGTATAGAGCCCAAGATACTATGGGAGTGCATGGGCACTTCATAGACATTTCATTCCTGACACCACCTACATCACCCCTAGATTACAAATAAAGACACTGAGAATCAGAGAGATTAAGACATTTCTGACATTCACAAGTCTACTCAGTGGCAGGGCCGGTTTCCCCCACCATCCCATGTTGCTTCTTAACGAGGGTAGTCTATAACAGAAAAGAAGAAGTAGATGGTAACTACCACTGAATTAATTTACGAGCACTGGGACTATTCCCCATCCAGTTTGTCTTCTAACCTGACACTGAGCTGTCCATTCTCCAAATTCTTCATTTTATGTCCTGCTTAACTTGGCATTCAATCATACTCCGCCTTAAAATGCTATGTTCAACATATTCATATGTTATTTCTGCAACAAATAGATAGAAATGCCTTTTCCTCTTCTATCCCCTTCAAGAGTGGCCAGTACCAACTGTGGATTTGATGTCCTACTCGTCTCTTCATTCTGTGGGGTTTAGCGGAACGATGCATGGCAGGTGGTTCAATACTTGTTCAAAGAAGCAGAACTGAAGGTGTAACTGCATCAGAACTTCTCTACCAACGCAGGCAGATTCCGTGTCATTTACTTCTAATTACACAGCTTATTATGATTGTTTACTTGTTGAATTTGTATCAATGGTCTCATGAGACAGGGAGAAAAAAAGCCTAAATGAGGACAGTAGGGTTAAGTATCTGAGAAAGCGAGATTTGCCCCATTCTTATTTAGCTAACTAATGTCATCATGAAGTTTTAAGCCGCCGTTTCTTATGTGCAATGTTTCACGCGCTACAGTTTCTACAACGAGGATGCACAGCCATAGGATGAAATACCTTAGCTCGCCCTTCTAAAAGGGAAAAGCTCCCCGATTAAAAGCAATCATTTTTACACACAAGTAATCCAGACAGAAACAGCCTCCGAGACAAGAAAGATCAAGCCGGCACGTATCATTACTTATAAAGTGACCGCTGATTTCCCGCGGCCACCGGAAAGCTTTCTTCTACAAGAAGTCTCCCGAAGGCGGCACCAACCAGTGAGCCACCCCACACGCAAGGCCATTTTAAATGTACGGTTGCTTCTTAAATTGCAAATCGGGTGGAGGGAAAGAGGCGCGGGCACCAGAGCGTTGGGCTGGGGCACCTGTTTCCACGAACACCACTGTCCGCTGCACCGCCCTGGGGAGACCTGCATCGCGGGAGTTACAATTCGGTCTCCAGGCGGGGTCTGGCGAGGGCTCGGCCGCGGCCAGGGGCGGCCTCCGAAACGCACCCCGCCGCGCAGCTCCCGCCGCCGCGCCCCGCCCTCGGCCGCTCGCCGCACCTGCAGATCCCGCGCGCTCGGGGGCCGCGGCCCAGAAGACCTCTCCTGTTCCCCCGGATCGGCGCCACCGCCTTCCGCCATCTTGCACCTGCTCACAGGCGCCTGCGCCGACGCGCGTTCCGCGACTTCCGGGCCGGTTGCCCGGCAACCGCGGGAGGGGCGGTGCCTGCGCGCCGCCACCTCCCCAGAGCGTGGGGCGCGCGTCGCCCTTTTCCGGCGCCGTCCCTCCCGGGCCTTAATCCTCTTTTCCTTAAAGGTAGTGGGCATGGAGACTTTTTTCCGCAGGGACGCATCTACGTAAGCCGCGCGCTGTCTCCGCCACGCGCCTGGTGGTGTTGTGGGCCGCCCTACAGGGCGGCGTAGACGTGTAGGTTCTGTTAACTCAACAATGGAAACGTCCTCTGGATGCATTGTCTGTTAAAAATCGCAACCTTGCTTTTCTGGTCTTGGTCAAATTAGCCCATCTTCCCCAGCAAAGACTGGGTGGTATGCTCGCCCCCAGTGCGTGAATCGGTGTTGAGGATGAAGAACACAGTGAAAGTTCTTTGCACGCAGAGCTGGAGACTGCAATACCCTCTTCATTCATCTGAGATGTGTTTAAACTTCTCGTGTCTTATTCCAGACACTTTTATGCCCCCGAGGTGCAAAGGTAGAAAAGAGTAGGCCCCAGTCATTCTAAAACTCACAATCTAGTGGGGAAAAGAGAGATGTAAACAGATAATAAAATGCAATTTGCAATAGAGCTTCGCATTGAATGGTATGAGTGGGATGTGGGGTGTGAAGGAGAGTATTTTACTGGTACCTGCCCTGTGCACCCTGCTAGGTGAGCTCCGTGTGTAATCCCGTCTGTCTCTCTGTTCGTTATGTACTATTATTATCGTGTTGTACCCAAGGAGACCAGACGATAAATAATGGCTGGATTCACCCTGTTGTAAATGGCAGTCCAGGTACCAAATCCGGTATTGGCGGTTCCAGTATTCGTTTTTTCATACAACATCTGCTCTAGAAATCCCTGGCTCTTGGTTATGTTCCATAGAGCCAAGGACATTTTGGCCGAATCTTACAATTGACTGCGGACCAAAAGGGATCACAAGGAATGGCATTGGTTTGAGATGCCATGTTCATGTTGATAAAGTACTACTGAAAGGGCGGGCCTACGCCGGCCAACTCCATCTTGTTCTGTGTCCTTCACCTAGACCACGCCTCCTCCCCTTGAGTAACCTCCCGCTCACCCCTTCAAACTTCCTGATCAAAACACGCCCAGCGACCTGCGGAACAGGACTCCGACCGTTCCCCAGCCAATCAGCTGAGGCCACAGCCATTACCTCACCAACTGCCCCTAGACCCCTATAAAACCTTTGTGCTTTTGAAACTCGCTCTCTCTCCCCAGTATCTCACCGCTGCATCGGTGCACGTAGGGGATTGAGCTCGAGCTAGCTCGAATAAAGGCTCTTTTGCTTTTGCATCGGACTCGGCTCCCTGGTGGTCTTTGGGGATCACGAATTCTGGGCATAACACTACATGGTTGAAGCTTAGGGGAAATGACAAAAGATAGAAATGGGTTGGGTGGGGTACAGATCTAGACTGAAGATGTAGGCTTAGCACAGACAGGTTCTGAAAGATCTTGTCTTAGTGAAGAGATTGAACCTTACCTCACGGCCAGTGATTCTCAAATGTTGCTGCACATTAGAGCTCACATTAGAACCCCCTTCCCTCCCCCACTTAACCCCAGAAACTCGAATTTAATTCATATGGGGTGGGACTCAAGCTCATATTTTTTTAAGTTGCTTCCCAAGTGGACTTTGCTTCTGGCCATGACTTTGCACCTGGCACTAGACTTGCTCTTGTTGCATCCACACGACTCCTGAAACAGAATGCTATGGGTACCAGTGACAGTCACAACAAAGTTTATTGCAATGAGAGGCAAGGCAAACCAATCGGTCGGGACCGACACTCTTGACCAGAGTGTGGTCACAAACAGCCGGGGTACTGAGTTTTTATAGCCGACCACATCGTCTTATTATCACCTGGGAACAGAACAAAGGAATAGTTCCCAGGTGGAAACAGTTCAAACAGGCCCTTGCCTCAATCTAATCAAGCGCTAATCCATCCCTTGATTGATAGGATAAGGCTGTTATCTCTTAACCTATAGTGTTAAAAGAAAGCTGTTATCTCTTAAGGCTACAGGTTAGCCCTACTCTTACACTCTCACTCCCAACAATGAAAAAACTTGACAAAGTACATGAAATAACTGTTTTCAGATATTGAATAACAGGCAGTGCAGGTCTGTGATATCCCAGAGAAGAGAAACAAGCAAGATGAGCTGTGTTTGCTCTGACTTTCTGCCTGGAACTCTCACACAGTGCTGGTAGGAATGGAGAATGGCACAGCCCCTTTGGAAGATCATTTCTTCTAAAGTTGAATATTCAGTTATCATAAGGCTTAGCATTTCCACTCCTAAGATTGACCCAAGAGGAATGAAAACATGTTTACAACAATATTTGTACCCAAATGTCCACGGAAGCTGCATTCATGATAGCTCCGAACTGGAAATAATCCAAATGCCCATCAGCAACTGAATGGGTAACATTTTGATAAATTCATACAGTGGAATGCTACTCAGCAGTAAAAAGGGAGAAAGTATGGACTCACACACCATGGATGAATCTCAAAGACATCTTGAGTAAAAGAAGCCAGATGCGAAAGAGTAAATATTGTGTGATTTAATGTATATGAAATTCTAGAACAGGCGAAAGTAATCTTTACTGGCAGAAAGCTAGTGGTTGCTTAGGGTTGTCCCTTTGGGGAAGATAAACCCTGGGAAGGTTGTCTGGAAAAGGGCATATGGGAACTTTCTGAGATGATGGGAATGCTTTACATTTTGGCTGCTGTGGTAATTACGCAGGTATATACATTTGTTAAAAACACACTGAACTACATACTTAAAATAGGCATGCCTTATTATACGTAAATCCTACATTTATAAACTTGGTTGAAAAAATCTCTCCAGATAATTCTGTTCTGCGACCATGGTTGAGAACCACCGATCTGAGGCAACTGTGGGCCACGAAAGGATTTGTGATTCGAAAGATCACAGAGGCATCAGTGTGTAGGATGAAACGTTGTTAGGAAATTAGAAGTTTCCTCAGTGGCAGTGAGCACAGAAAGAAGCAATAGTTGGTAGAGATATTAGGGTCAGACCCAATGATGCTGGAGTTTACACAGGAAATACATGGACAGAAGAATAAAGAATGACATTCCAGGTTTTGGTCAGGTGGTTTGAGAAATGGTGCTACCCGCAAATTACTGAGTAGAAAGGCAGACACAAACTTCGACAGAAAGAAGCCATTCCGTTAAGGACATTTTGAATGTGAAATTCATGCGAAACAATACAGTGAAAATACATCACGGAACAATCGCAACTGTGGATGTGGACTCTAGGAGACCAGGAGAGAACGTTGGTGTGGAGACAGATTTGGTGTTGATTGCAGACTAGTGAGAGCAGAGTAGGTGAGGCTTCCCGTGGCAATGTGAAACACGAGAAGCTAGGAGGACTGACAATACACGGAAACACCAACATTGAAGGACGCAGTGGAGAAAGGAGAGCATTCAAAGTAAACCTAAGGAATAGTCAGGTAGGATGAAGGCGAGAGACTGGAAAAACTAGTGACAGGGTGGTTTCAAGGAAGAGACCAACAGTGTCATCTCCTACGGAAAATCAAGTAAGATTAGGACCAGAGAGCGTCTGCTGGATTAAAGGAAGAGGAGATTGGCGTACCAAAGGTCACTACTAACTTCATACAGAGGAAAATCCATATTTTAGTAGTTTGAGAGTGGCAGCTAGGACAGTGAGGTCTATGTTTTCAATGTACTTAAAGTCAATGGTGTGTAAGAAGTGGCTTAGGCTGGCTTTCGAGAGCCTATTGTTAAATTTTCAGGAATTTTACAAGCAGTTGTAGAACATAACCATTATTAAAAAGTAAATTACATAAACTTACAATGAAGTCATATTAAAAACCAACGTAATGAATACTCAGAAATCATTGTTGCCTAATTATTTGAATACATTTTATTATTTATGCTGTTGAGGTTATTTATACCTCTTGTATCCATATAGTGGAGATACTATGTAAGGGCAATGTACTGAACTCCTCTTCCTAACTCTATGCATTCAGCAACAGCAAGTGGTGGCTTGAAATTTACCATGATGGGAGTATCACACCTCAGAAATTGACAAATATCGTAAGGAAGGGTTTGATTTATTGTTTTGTTCGCAGTCCACTCTAGATTTAAAAATGTGGTGGAGAGGGGCACCTGGGTGGCTCAGTTAAGGGTATGACTTTGTTTTTTTAATTTTTTAAATGTTTATTTATTTATTTTTGAGAGAGAGATAGCACAAGCGGGGGAAGGGGCAGCGAGAGGGGGAGACAGAGAATTCGAAGCAGGCTCCAGGTTCTGAGCTGTCAGCGCAGAGCCCGACGTGGGGCTCGAACCCACAAACTGTGAGATCATGACGTGTGCCGAAGTCTGATGCTTAACTGACTAAGCCACGCAGGTGCCCCTACAATGAAGTTAAGATTTAAAAGTATGCTGTGTCAGCAAAGGAAACAACCAACAAAACTAAAAGGCAACCAACGGAATGGGAAAAGATATTTGCAAATGACATATCGGACAAAGGGCTAGTATCCAAAATCTATAAAGAGCTCATCAAACTCCACACCCAAAAAACAAATAACCCAGTGAAGAAATGGGCAGAAAACATGAATAGACACTTCTCTAAAGAAGACATCCGGATGGCCAACAGACACATGAAAAGATGTTCAACGTCCTCCTTATCAGGGAAATACAAATCAAAACCACACTCAGATATCACCTCACGCCAGTCAGAGTGGCCAAAATGAAGAAATCAGGAGACTATAGATGCTGGAGAGGATGTGGAGAAACGGGAACCCTCTTGCACTGTTGGTGGGAATGCAAATTGGTGCAGCCGCTCTGGAAAGCAGTGTGGAGGTTCCTCAGAAAATTAAAAATAGACCTACCCTATGACCCAGCAATAGCACTGCTAGGAATTTACCCAAGGGATACAGGAGTACTGATGCATAGGGGCACTTGTACCCCAATGCTTATAGCAGCACTCTCAACAATAGCCAAATTATGGAAAGAGCCTAAATGTCCATCAACTGATGAATGGATAAAGAAATTGTGGTTTATGTACACAATGGAATACTACGTGGCAATGAGAAAAAATGAAATATGGCCTTTTGTAGCAACGTGGATGGAACTGGAGAGTGTGATGCTAAGTGAAATAAGCCATACAGAGAAAGACAGATACCATATGGTTTCACTCTTATGTGGATCCTGAGAAACGTAACAGAAACCCATGGGGGAGGGGAAGGAAAAAAAAAAAAAGAGGTTAGAGTGGGAGAGAGCCAAAGCATAAGAGACTGTTAAAAACTGAGAACAAACTGAGGGTTGATGGGGGGTGGGAGGGAGGGCAGGGTGGGCGATGGGTATTGAGGAGGGCACCTTTTGGGATGAGCACTGGGTGTTGTATGGAAACCAATTTGACAGTAAATTTCATATATTAAAAAATAAATTAAAAAAAATAAAATAAAAGTATGCTGTGTCTATAGCTGTTAATAGTATGAAAAGCAAAAAAAAAAAAAAAAAAAAAAGGAAAAAAGAAAAGACCTTTTATTCCAGTGTTTGTAAATTATTAGCTTATTAGAGGATTCACAAAAGAAGTTGCTCATGTCATGTCATTGAGTTCCTCCATACGTTTGTGTTGTTTCACTCAAATCTTGTTAACTTCAATAAAAATATCAGCTGACATTCACATGGTCACTTGAAACTCCCCTCTCTTTTAGCTTGTGATGAAAACCATAGTATTTCTTTCCATTCTTCTCCAAAGAGTTATGATTACAAATACCTCACTGCCCTCCATCTTTTATTTTATATTCTCAAAGTGGTTGGGGGGGGGGGTTCAAGAATCATGACATTTATTCTATGATATAAAATCCAGGAGATTCTGTCTCACACTTGCTTCAACATACAATATGTCTTGTTCCTTGGGGTGCTTAAACTAGAAACGTAATTTTATACCTTGTTATACTTCGTTTTTCCTTCCATTAGATGGTAAGATCCTGGAGGCTACAGGCCATTTCTTTATCTCCAGTGCCTTGATGTAGAGCTTGGGACATAATATCAATCTTTAATAAGTGGATGAGTGAGTGAGTGAGTGAATGACGGAGGTAGGGATCCATAACGCAAACCGAGATTTGACTCTCTCCAGAGACAGAGCTGCAACTCTGCAAGAAATAACAAGAAATATCAACAGAGATCATCATGTATGGATAGGAAAGACAATAAAATGCAGTCCTATCCATCACGGACTAATAAACTGCATCTCGCTGCGAACTTCCCAACCTAAGTGAAATGCACACTTGGGTAATTTACTTCTGCTGGAATGTAACAAGATCCGAGGTCATTGTAGTATACGACCCTTTAAAACACGTTAATCTTGACTTTTTTGGTGTTTACAGAATATGGAGAATTTTTAGTTGTTGATTATTTCACGTAAACGACAACAATCTACTGGGTTAGGATTTGTCTTCATTCTACAGAATTAATTAAAGACCAGGGAAATAAGATGATTTTTTTTTTTTTTTTTTTTTTTTTTTTGTATCACCCAGCTATTAGGTAGCAGAACTAAGTTTTAAATTTAGGTCTATTATGGGCCCCCGGGTGACTCAGTCAGTTAAGTATCTGACTCTTGGTTTCAGCTCAAGTCTTGGTCTCAGGGTTCGTGAGATCGAGCCCTATTGTCGGGCTTTGCATTGATAGTGCCAGGCCTGCTTGGGATTCTCTCTTTTCCTTTTTCTCTAGCCCCTTCCTCATGTGTATGCACACACACACACACTCTCTCTCAAAGTAAATAAATCAACCATCTTTTAAAAATAAATAAATTCAGGTCTATTAGGTCTAAAGACATGCGTTTCCTTTATGCCATCTGTGGGTCTCCTGGGAGATTTCTTATCAGCTCTTGACATTGGGGATTGCTCCCTTAATGAAATTTCCTCAGGATACTTCTTGGCACTCTCTGCTTACCTACCTGACCTTTCCTTTTGAGCTTCCCCTAACATTTTGCTTTCTGTCCACCCTCTAAATACTGGCATTCCCTAGAATTCTGTTTTTAGCCTTCTTACTTTCTTGCTGTATATGCTTTCGCTATTCAATGTCTCCCAGTCTCGTACCGACTATTCTACACAGAAAATCCTCATTATTTGCAGTGGTCATGTCTATAACGTTGCCAAGAACATTGAATTAGTGAGTACTGAACCATTGCTCCCAGAGGAAATACAAGGTTAGGGTTCTCCAAGCTTCCGATTATATTTTCATCAACCGATTGATATATAACCTTGTTTTCTGTTCCTGTTAAAAGACATCTTATTTAATATACATCGTCGATTCATTAACACTGAACTCACAGCCAATAGCACCATAACTCACGCCTGAATGAAGATTATCTAACACATACATTTCCTCCATTTCCTACAAGGGGCATTACAGCCTTGTACTTATGAACTTGGATTTCGGAATAGCAGTACCGCATTCCACTTGGGGCCCTTTTCGATGACAAAATCATCAACCAAATGCACAAAAATGTAAAAAATGTGACACTAAATAGACCTTGCAAAGGATTTTTGCATACAGCGAAGATCTGAAACAAGAAGGCAGAGGATTGCCGGCTTTGCCCTCAGCTGGGAACATGCTCCTTGAGTAATTCGAGTATTTTGCTTCTGTGTTTATGTCTGCCAATGACCACAAAAGCCCCATGTATATTGACTTGGGGTCACAAATAAATTTTATCGAGTAGGCGAATTTGCAAATATGGAAATGTGAATAGAGGATTGACTGCATTTAGGATTTCCAAATCTATTTTTGTAATACCTAGCTCTTTCCTCTACTCCAGACCTGCATCTCCAATCGTCTTTTCAACCGTAATTTTCATTTGGATGTCTCAAAAACATCGTGTCTCAAACCAAAAACTCTTTTTTTTCCTCCTATAAACCTTCTTTATTAGTTTCGCGTTTATTCCATCACCATTTAGCAAAAGCTACAAATCAGAGTCATTTTAATTCCTCTTTGCTTTACCCACACCATTTATTGTTTACCAAATCTTTTAAGTTTCCCCCCAAAATATCTCTTGAGCATGTCTTCTCTTTTCTTCCCTTCCACTGACATGATACAAATTCTTTTTCTTTTGAAAACTGAGGTATAACTGACAAATTGAATTGTAAGATATTTAAAGTGTGCACTGTAATGATTTGTTATATGTATACATTATGAACAGATTCCCCTCACTGACTTAATTAACACCCCCATTACCTCACATTTACACACACACACACACACACACATACACACGGCAAGAACATTTAAGTGCTATTTTCTTAGCAAATTTTAATTATACAGTAGAGTGTTATCAGTGGTCACTGTGTTATACATTAGATCCTCAGACCTTATTTATCCTGTAGCTGAAAGTTTGTACCTTTTAACTTCCTATTTCCCCTATGGCAGCCAGTTTTCTACTCTCTGTTTCTGTAAGATTGACTTTTGTTTTCAGATTCCACATATAAGTGGTAGCATGTAATACCCAGCTTATTTTACTTATCATAGTGCCCCCAAGGTCCATCTGTGTTGTTGCAAAAGGCAGGATTTCCTTCTTTATTAAGAGTGAAGAACTCCAAGACAAGGCAGTGGAATTCATCCGATCAGGGGAGCAAAAATTAAAAAGAATGAAAAGGAGTGAAGCTAGCTTGAGGGAATTATGGGACACCATTCAGCTCACCAATATATGCATTGTGTAGGCTCCCAAAGGACCATCATTTCTTCGAATAAGCATATTTGGCTGGCCAAAGAAAATCATATGGCCATCCCCAACTCAAGGAATTGGGGAAGTACAATCCTATGGTGTGCTTTGAAGAAGTGGAAATCTCAGAGAATAGCACTGACTATTTCAGTGTGATTCATAAATTACGAACAGGGGAGTATTAAAGAGTTTTCCTGCACTGGTTCTGAAGCACTGGTCCTAAGAGTGAATGGTCTCTTTCATCTAATGCTAAAATTGTGACCAAGATACTATACAGCCGTTGGTTCATAACCCTCCCAGGAACTTCCCAGGTGAAATGTGAAACTGGCCCCCATATGCAGAGGGCAGGGAGAGACCAGACAAAGAGACAGGCCACTCCAGGTTGGTATGGTAGGTGGTGGTTTCACTAAGCAAAAGCAACTTCCATATGGCGCTTGTACTGGGCAACAGAATGAATGGATCCCGGCACCCACCATCCAAATCTTGAAAGTTTATTAAGAGGTCTTAACTGGTTTCAGTCATATATACCATGCAGGTGTTGCCAACACCACATCACTGTCTCAAAGGCCATGACCTGGGAGCAGCCTCTGGAAGTAGGAGAGGCAAGTCTACCCAGTTTCCCAGCACAGGGAGGAGGTGAGGAACTTCTAAGTGCCCAGTCTAGCTCTTGGGTCAATTGGTGATCATGTCTTTTTTTTTTTTTTTTATTCCAGTGTAATTAACATAGAGTGTTTTATCCATTTCAGGTGTACAATATAGTGATTCAAAAATTGTATAAATATAATATATATTGCACATATATATAATATATATGATATATGTTATATATATATTATATATATATATTCAGTGCTCATCAAGATAAGTGTACTCTTAATCCCCTTCACCTGTTTTACCCATCCTCCTATCCACCTCCCCCTCTGGCAACAATCTGTTTGTTCTACGTAGTTAAGAGTCTGTTTTTTGGTTTCTCTCTTTCTTTTTTTGCCCCTTTGCTCATTTGTTTTGTTTCTTGAATTTTACATATGAGTGAAATTATATGGTATTCGTCTTTCTCTGACTGACTTATTTCATTTAGCTTTATACCCTCTAGTTCCATCCATGTCGTTGCAAATGGCAAGATTTCATTCTTTAATGGCTAATATTCTGTTATATATGTGTATACACACACACACATATTTATATCTTCAGTATCCATTCATCTATCAATTGATGCTTAGGTTGCTTCCATATCTTGGCTATTGTATACATAGGGGTGCATGTATCCCTGGGAATAAGTGTTTTCATATTATTTGCATAAATACTCAGTAGTGCAATTGCTGGATCATAGGATAGTTCTATTTTTATTTTATTTTATTTTATTTTATTTTATTTTGAGGACCTCCATACTGTTTTGCACAGTGGCTATACCAGTTTGCATTCCCACCAACAGGGCACAAATGTTCCTACTTCTCCACATTTTTGCCAACACTTATTTTTTCTTCTGTTTTTGATTTTAGCCATTCTGACAGGTGTGAGGTGATATCTGACTGTAGTTTTGATTTGCATTTTCCCAATGATGAGTGGTGTTGAGCATCTTTTCAAGTGTTCGTTGGTCATCGGGATGTCTTCTTTAGGAAGAAACAGAAATGTCTATTCAGGAAGAAAACAGAAATGTCTGGTCATGACTTCTACTCATTATGTATTTGGATTATGTGTGTGTGTGTGTGTGTGTGTGTGTGTGTGTGTGTGTGTGTTGAGCTGTATCAGTTCGTTACATATTCTGGATACTAACCCTTTATGGGGTGTATCATTTACAAGTATCTTCTAGAGGTCATGTCCTTTTGATGACCTTCCCCAACAATAGCTGACTAGGAAATGTAGCTATGGAAAAGATACTTAGTAAATCGGGACAATCATCACTGCAAATTTCCCAGAAAGCTGCTCTCTTTTACCTCTAAAAGCACTGAGATCTTCCCTTATAGCAGTAAAAGATGTTAGCATTGTCCTCAGATAGTGGTTTCAGGATTATGCAAACATTACATCAATCTCACACATGGGCTTTGCAATATCTGTTTTGGCTGTTCAGAGGCATCCCCCCCCCCCCCCCCCAACTTCCCTGTTCTCAGTTGTGTAATGTGTTATCATCTTTGTTAGTGAAGCATTTAGCCGGAGCAAAATGACCATGCAGAGGAAGGGTAAAAACAAAGGAAGAAAGGCGGCCACCAAACTTTAGTATTGCATTTCTATCCGCCTGTGACTGAAAATAGAGCCATTGAGTACATTCACAGAGGAACTAAACACCCGGTTGAAGGTAGCCAGGCAGCATTCAGTAAAAGAGGCCGTTCCACGACGACAAGACGACACAGAACAGGATGACGCAGCTAGAGCCGCGGAAGACCCGGGGCAGGCCCAAGGCCTCAGCCCTGTCCAGAGGGCGACGCTCAGTCCTGTTGACCAAGTCCCTGCCATTTCAGCCACCCACGTGCCGTCGACCTGCCACAGTGGTGCCTTCGGTGGGCTACAGTGGTGCGGAGGTACTCGTGCTCCTGGGTCTTGGAAAGCAACACCGGGTGGGAGGTTACCCTGCACGGGCTCTGGACCGGCGCCTCGGTCAGGAAGCTACACCTAGGCCGCCATTTCCCGCGCTGGCAAACGGCGTTGGTTCTGACTCTTACAAGCGCTCCGGTCGTGTTGAGTCAGAGACACTGCAGCATCATGGGCTTACGCATCTTCCCAACAAAGGACCATAGTGGTAATTAAGGTTGGCCTCCAACATTCAGCAGCCCCTTCGGACTCTGAGCTGTGTCTCAGGCAGCCACCCCCAGAACCCCAAATCACCCGGCACATAGAATCAGCTTCTGCACCATTTTCTGCTGTAGGACCTGCACAAAGCCAAGCGACAGGGGTGCCTGGGGGGCTCAGTGGGTCGAGTGTCTGACTCTTGGTGTCGGCTCAGGTCATGATCGCCTGGTTGGTGAGGTCAAGCCCTGACTTGGGCTGTGCTGACAGCGCGGGGCCTGCTTGGGATTCTCTTTCCCTCTCTCTCTGACTCTCAGGCTTCACTCCTGTGTGCACTCTCTTTCAAATACATAAACATTAAAAAACAAACAAACAAACAAACAAAAAGCCCTAAAAAAAAAAAAAAAAAAAAAGCATGCGCAATGTAAAAACTGTCCACCAGAGGGGGCACCAGCCCACAGACTTGCCTGTAATTTGCGATTCCCAACTTGAGGTTCAGATTCCTCCTAATCTTGACTGAAGTTCTCAGACATACGGTGTTATAAATGTATAAATGCATAAAATATACATTAAAAGAGGATTAAGTATATTACTTTGATAGCTATTATATAGAAATGTAAAGCTGAATTTATTAAAAAAAATTTTTTTAAAGTTTTATTCGTTTTCTGAGAGAGAGAGAGAGAGAGCAGGGAAGGGGCAGAGAGAGAGAGAGAGAAGGAGACACAGAATCCGAAGCAGGCTCCCCTGCCCGGAGCCTGACGTGGGGCTCGAACTCACAAACCACGAGATCATGACCTGAGCTGTAGTCAAATGTTTAACATACTGAGCCACCCAGGTGCCCCTGTAAAGCTGAATTTAGGAAACAGAGAGAGAATGGGAGGGAGAGGGAGAGTTGAATCGGTGAGGTGAAATTTGCAGGGGTTGTTCCCATTCTTTGCCAAATAACCTGGGAAAGAAAGTTGAAAAAAATATTTAGCAGGTTCTTCAAAAAATTAAATATAGAAATACCATATGACCCAATATTTATAATTCCACTACTGGGTGTTTACCCAAAGGAAATGAAAACACTAATTTTAAAAGCTATATGTACCACTATGTTTACTGCAGCTTTGTTTACAACAGCCAAGATATGGGGATAAGATATATAGATATATAGATATAGATATAGATATAGATATAGATATACATATACATATACATATACATATACATATACATATATAGATATGTATGATACAGCCAATAAAAAAGGATGAGATCTTGACACCTGTGAAAACAGGGATGGACCTAGAGGGTATTATCCTAAGTGAATTTAGTCAGACAGAGAAACACAAGTACCATGCGATTTCACTCATATGTGGAACTTAAAAAACAAACCAAATGAATAACCACATAAAAAGTAGAATAAGATCCATAAATACAAAGAGCAAACTGGTGGTTGTCAGAGGGGGTGGGGGGAAAGGCAAAATGGGTGAAGGGGAGTGGGAGATACAGGCTTCCAGTTATGTCATGAATAAAGCCATGGGAATAAAAGGCAGAGCTTAGGGAATATAGTCAATGATGTTGTCATAGTGTTATATGGTGACAGATGGGACCTACACTTTTGAGCACAGCATAATGTAGAGAGGTTGAATCCCTATGTTGTATATTCGAAACTACTGTGTCAATTATACTCGCATTTAAAAAGCCATTTAAAGAGTCTAGTGTAATCAAATTGTATTGATTGATTTGATCGCACATTTTACCAAGCTATTCCTTAATCCCTCAGCTTTTTGTGGAGAGCACAGATCCAGTGGTTTTCTTCTTCATTACCCCAGGCCCTTCCCAGCACCTGACCTTCACCCCTCTTCCTGGGCCCCAACGCAAACACAGCCACGACAAGACAAACACACCCAGTATCTGCAGAAAGGACCAGAATTAGGGCAGGCAATGTGAATGACAAAAATGCAATGAAGGAAATTTCACCCTAAATTCCTAGACAACACCAGGTACCGTCCCCGCCTAGAGAAGGAAGCCTGATGGCTAAGTATGCATCTCAGAGAACCCCCATAGGTCGTCCTGCATTCTTCGACATGTAGGAACTCAAGGGTTGTGTCTTGCCATTGTGCTAAGTGAAATCATTCAGAGAAGGACACACACACACCGCATGGTACCATTGATACATGGAAGCTTAAAAAAAAAAAAGCCAAACTCATAAAACAGACAGGAGATTGTGGTTGCCAAGTGTTGGGGTAAGGAAATGGCAGGGAGAGACTGTGGAAGGGTACAAACCTTGAATTGCAAGGTGAATAAGGTCTGAGGCGCTAACGAATTGCATGGTGACTATGGTTGATAATACTACATTGCATAACTGAAATCTGCTAAGAGAATAGATCTCAAGTGTGCCCCTGGTTCCCAAAAAAGGTAAATATGGGAGGAGATGGGTGGGTTCACTTGATTGTGGAGAATCTTTTCACTATATATGTATATATATATATATACAATATTTAAATGTATATCATTTAATGTTAAATGATATTTAACTATATATCACATATTAATATGATCATCATATTTAATATACTTAAATATACAATAGTATATATTGTAATATGTAATGTATTAAATATTTACATATTTAAATATAGCACATATTAATATGATTATTTAATATATTTAAATATCTACTATATATACAAAATCACATACACTTTAAATATCTCACAATTTTTTTGGCAATCATGTTGCACTAAAGCTCTAAAAACAAAAATTCATGTCAGAAAACAAATTCTGAGGGCTCTTCACTTTAAAGATACTTAAGTACCTTATAAACAAAAGAGATTAATAACAAAATAAGTATTTTTGCCGCAGGAGGTTTTTTTCAGTGTCCAGAAGGGTATTTTCTGTGGTTCTTACAAATAAAAACATTCTATAGAATGTTTAGATATGATTATATTTGTAAAATTTGATTTGTGCACTCTTTTCACGGATTTAAATGCTGTGAAAACAGTGATACTGTGTAAATATTTTTATATTTTTAAGTCTATTTATTTTGAGAGAGAGAGAGAGAGAGAGCGAGCAAACATGAGCAGGGGAGGGGCAGAGAGAAGGAGAAGCAGAATCCCAACCGGGACCTGTCATCAGCACAGAGCCCGAGGTGGGGCTTGAATTCACAAACTACGAGATCATGACCTGAGCAGGAATCAAGAGTTGGATGCCTAACCAACTGAGCCACCGGGCGCCCATAAATATTTTATATTATAAATATTGTATTTCTTTTGAACCAACTATGTGTTGCTCTGTTCTAAGCCTGCGTGGATATTAGGGTGATTGACACTAAGCCCCAGCCATTAATACACTGAAAACCTGGAGAATATCTCTCTGCCCACATTCTATGTCCAAGATACTTAGGATCATTAACCAAATGTCCTTCAGTTTGGTGGTCTCAGAGGAAGACTTCATTTAACCCTTGTCTGAGAAGATTCTCTTTCCCAGAATCATTTTGGAGACCACGGCATGACCTAGTATCAGGTGGCTGAGGTTCACATGTGTTGATATTTTCAAAGATGTTTTTCAAATATGAACTTTCATCAAACTCACTGTCAATGTGCTTAAAATTTTCTTGACATTCCAACAGTTTTTTTAAAGTTTTATTTATTTATTTTGAGAGAGAGAGAGAAAATGCACGAGTGAGCGGGGGAGGGACAGACAGCGAGGGGGAGAGAGAATCCCAAGCAGACTCCCCGCTCGGCATAGAACCTGACACAGGGCTTGATCTCACAAACCTTGAGATCATGACCTGAGCCAAAATCGAGAGTTGGACACTTAACCGACCGAGCCACCCAGGCGCCCCTCCAACAGTTTTCTTTTGTGGAAGATGCTGCTTTCTCTGAAAAAGCCTGATCATTTTCTTCATTCTCTACGACATTTTACTGCACTGTAACGGGAATTAAATAAAGATCTTGTTTTCCTGAGCTGTTCTCTCAGTGTTGCCCTCACAGGTTGTTTCCTTGAAGCGTTTGTATGGGGGGCATGGGGGAGGTGGATTGGCCCAGGCTGTGGAGTGCTGAGTAAAGTCACAGCTGAGCCTCATGGGTGTTCTATCTTGAAACTGAAATCTTGGCTTACCTCATGGAAAGAGAGCTCTACTGGACTCCCCACCCGACCCCAGGCATCCCATCCTCGAGAAGGCGTCCCATGTATACTAGTGTCCTGGGGATGCCATGGCAAAGTTGACTGGACATCATAAACAAACTAGGCTTTAAAATAACACAAATACCTTCTCTCCCAGTTCCGGAGGCCACCAGTCTGAAGTCAATGCGTCACCGGGGTTGGTTTCTTCTGGAGGCTCTGAGGGAGAACTCAGTCCCTTCCACTCTCCCAGCTTCTGCTGGTGGCCCTCAATCCTTGGCCTCCCTTGGTTTGAGGATGCATCACTTCAACTCCTGTCTGCATATTCACATCACATTCTTCTCAGTATCCCTGGGTCTTTTCCTTTTCTGTCTCTTTTAAGAAAAGTCCCACTGGATTTTGGGCTCACCCTGATCCAAGATGATCTTATCTTAAACATGACCTAGATCACATCTGCAAAGGCCCCTGTTTCAAATCAAGTCATATTCTGAGGTTCTGGATGGACATGAATTTTGTAGAGGACACTATTCAACCCTGTGCACCACAGATATTGTATAATTCTGCCTACTTGGGGCAGACGTGCCCTTTTAGGGCCATCCAAACCACTTTGAGGGTGACTGCTCTAACAAGGCCCATGTCTTTTTGCAAATTAGAGATTATTTAGACTGAGAAATACTTGGTAGGAAAGCATCCGGTTAACTTGGAAATCCAGTCACCTCACCAAAGAACTTTTAACATTACATTTATTGATGAAGGAAAAAGATAAGACATTAAGTGAAAAGACAAAGACTCTCAGGTATATTAAAGTTTTTGCATGGTTGTAAAGTAATTACAATTTTTTCAAATTGTATTCTTGTGCAAATACAGATTTTCATCAAAGGTGGCCATCAAGAGTTAGACTAAGAGTGCCTGGGTGGCTCAGTGGGTTAAACATCCGACTTAGCTCAGTTCATGACCTTGTGGTTCGTGAGTTCAAGTCCCGCAGTGGGCTCTGTGCTGACAGTTCAGAGCCTGGAGACTGCTTCAGAGTCTGTCTCTCTGTCTCTCTCTCTCTCTCTCTGCCCCTCTCAAAAATAAACATTAAAAAAAAATTTTTTTTTAAATGGCAGTGTAAGGTCATAACTCTCTTTTAGAGTTGAAGGACTCCTTAACCCATTTGCTAAATTACAGATAATTAAATATTAAGATTAGGGTTTATTTAACAGTCTAAAAGGTAGGTACATTCAATACACTCTAGTTTTTATAAAGAATCCACTACAAAATAAATACAGAAAACTCAAGTTTAGTCAACAAAGAACTAAACCCACATGGATACTTATACTCCTATAAACTCTCAATCTCACGTGTTGAATATTAAAAAAAAAAGAAAAAAAAAGAAAACAAAAACAAGTACAGGGGCTCCTGGGTGGTTCAGTCGGTTAAGCATCCAACTTCAGCTCAGGTCATGATCTTGCGGTTTTTAAGTTCCAGCCCCGCGTGAGGCTCTGCGCTGACAGCTCAGAGCCTGGAGCCTGCATCAGATTCTGTCTGTCGTCTCTCTCTCTCTCTCTCTCTCTCTCTGCCCTTCCCCTGCTCACACTCTGTCTCTGTCTCTCTCTCTCTCTCTCAAAAATAAATAAAATAAAAACTGGCTCTTTTTTTTTAAGCATAAAGGTTAGGCTTTGTTTCTTATAAGTGTGCACAGAACCATGTGATTAAAAAAAAAATAGCTGAACAGTACTCCATACAGTATTGGCTGTGTCAATGTTCCATAATTTATCAGTATCTTTTTATATAACATTTAGGTTGTTTCCAGATTTGTTTTGTTTTTGCTATCACCAATAATACTGCAATGAATATTTGGGCAAAACTATCAGGAGAATGAATACCCAGAAGTAGAATTGTGGTGTCAAAGTGACATTAGGTAAGCTTCTGGTAGATACAGTGCTGTGAAATTACTAACAAAACTTTAACACTAATTTATTCTCTCCCAGTTTGAGAGGGAGTCTGCTTTCTCATACAGTTTCCAGCAGCCTTTTAATTTGTAGGCAGAGGGTTGGAAAGTGCTGTCTTCCTTTTTAGATTGTGGGTGGGAAAATGCAAGAGAGATATTGAGAAATTGGCTGCTAATATAAATAATTTGATCAGCATTCATTTGTAGGATAAAACCTAAGGATGCAGTGAACACTTAGCTCTTCATTATTCTGAGGCAGTTAAGGAAAAATGGGAAATTATGCTAAATAATTTGGTAGGAAAACATGAGTGTTTTTCGCCTTTATTATGAAGGTCACTGACAATGAGCATGACGAGTGTTGCAGTAGGAGACACAGGATAGAGACCACAGATCATGGGACTGAGGACTAGTAGAAATGTGGCATAGTCTTATCTACAATTTAGCATATATACTCATCTTATGCATAATTAGTGATTTTAGGCAAATCATTGAACTGTTTAGCCCTTCTGTGTCTATTTTTACATGTGTGTAAAGTAAGGGGTTAGGACCCCAACATCTTAAGAAATGTTATGAGTCTAGGAATGTCTAAATTCAGTAAATATTGCCTTTGATGAGGATTTCCACGATGATGAAAATGTTGCAATTCTAATTCTCCAGTAGGTGGTGATACTGTAACACTCCAAACAGTTCCTGATCTGATAACTGACTGTAATTCTCAGAATTCATTTCAGAAATAGCCTTTGCCATTGTAGTAAAATTTTATTTTTCACAAAAAAATGCATTTACAAAATGTGTTATAGTATACTTATGGTTATACAAAAAGTGCATTTGTAAAATTTTTTACGTTACACTTATTCACTTAGGATAGCAATGGATTGGTAATTTGTTCTTTTAACGTCTATAGAAATAGAATTCCAAATCCAATTACGTCAAATGATATAATTTCCATCTGTCACAGTTTCCTTAATTCAGTTAATTTTATAAATATTTTGGTTTTAATAGGTTTACTTAATCACAAAACTAAGAGTGCATACAGATTGAACTTTGTATATCTTAATGAAACCTTAAAACTACTGTATAAGAAGCTAGTTAAAGGAAAGTCTCAAGTAAGGTTCCTGGATAGTTTGTTAGGAAGTCAACCTCTACTAATTGTATAATCATACAGAAAATCAAGGATATCAACCAAAAAATTAGAAGTTCACAAAATGGCAAGATTTTAATGTGGTCTTCAAAAAATCAATTGCACACTTACATTAATGACATGTAGTTAGAAGATAAAATAAAAAAATAAATGTAATAACTTAGCAACAAAGCCTTGCATAGATGGATAGTGATTTATCTTGGAACATATAATATATATTAACAGAATATAATAAAACTTTGGTAGGAAAAATAAAGTAAGACACTCATAACTACAGAATTAAATACATTAAACATGCAAATATTATTTAAGGTAAACATAGATAAAGTGTAAATGTATATTAAGAGCCTGTAGGAGACATTTTATACAAATTGGCAAATTAATAGTAAAAAATCTGGAAAAACCACAAAGATACTAACAATCAACTTACTTTAGAAAACCTTCAAACGTTTTTCAAAAATTTTGTTAAATTTAAAAGGTACCTGGAAGACACCTGGCTGGCTCAGTGGGTAAAGCCTGTGACTCTTGATCTTGGGGTTCTAAGTTTGAGCCCCACATTGGGTGTAGAGGTTACTTAAAAATAAAATCTTAAAAGAAAAAAAGGTGACTGGAGAACAATGTTAAGGTGATCATGGAAATGGATTTTTTTTTTTTTTTACTAAAGCACTTTATTAAAACACGGGGAGAGAACCCATGGGCAGGAAGAGCTGCCACAGGAAAAAAAAAAAAAAAACATTTTTAGAAATGGATTATCATATAAAGATGTTCTACGCTTCAAATACAACATGTTTACAGGCCCTTATATAAACAATCTGTGTTAATATGAAACATTTCTACAAGAATTGACCCTGATGAATGTTCTCGATGCATAACCAAACACTAGTTCTTAATACGCAGGGAAGAAAATCTTAGGAATTTTGCTTTCTCTTAGAAAACAAAACAAAAAAAATTTAGGGGCGCTTGAGTGGCTCAGTCAGTGGAGCGTCCACCTCTTGATTTCGGCTCAGCTCATGATCCTAGAGTCGTGGGCTCGAGCCCTGGGTTGGGCTCCGTGCTGAGTGTGGAGCCTGCTTAAGCTTCCCTCTCTCCCCCTCTGCCCCTCTCTCCCCTTCGTGTTCTCTCTCTCTAAAAAACAAAGCAACGACCACAACACACACACACACACACACACACACACACACACACACACGCAAATTTAGGTTAGGAATAAAGAATCACAGAAATGATTTTTTGGCATTGTTCTTTGGCAAGACATGTCATCTTGCTGTAAACTTTTTAAATAGGACCAGCAATACTCCAAGTCGGTTTAGGAGGTATTGTCTGACATGAAGGATAGGGGATGAATCCAGAGAGGCTGCAAATTTCAATTTTCTTTTTTTAAGGAAAGAAGGAGTAAACCATAGCTATCAAAACTCTTCCTATCTGAACACAGGAACCTGATAGACTTGGATAAGTGGTGTAAGTGGTGTCTAAACTCTCATAATCTGGACTCTGGAACTAAATAGATTAAGACAATAAAGAATACTTATGTATTACTACGGAGTCCAGCAAAATTGAAAAGGAAAGAAACCTAAGAACCCCAGTCTAATTTTGTTAGGTGCAGCGTTATGTAGGCACAGAAGCATCCCTTCATGTCTAGGGCACACAGCTAGGTCACTTCTCCCAGCCTGTCTTCAAGGTAGATGTAGCCAGGTGTGTGCAGGTCAAGTTCAGCCTTCTAAACCTGGCCGTGAAAACCTGCTGTGTGATCCCCCAAATTCTTCTTTCATCCGCCAGCCAAACGCAGAGGAAGGAAGGGCCAAGAGTGCCACAGCCCGGGGCGGGGGGTGGGGTACAGCCCCAGGTAGAAGGATCCTGGGTCCCTTAGTGGTTACTTAACCTGAAATAAGGTTTTGCATGAATGAAAAATTCAACTTTTACTACGAAACTTTGGAATTTGTTTTACAGCAACTAGTGCTACTTATTCTAACTAAAACATGTTTCTGGATTTTCATTTCTATTTGTCAGGTCGTATTTTTTCTCAGTTGAAATTAATGGATAAATAATACTTTCTGTGCCACTTTCTGCACTTAACATTTCCATGAACTTCTATTTGTGTGCCAAGTATGTTGACATGTTAACAATCTTCAACAGTGTATTTTATAACGTTAATATTCTCTATTCTTATGTCTCCATTCTCCTCTGTTTGGCGGTAGGTTTCCTATTTTTCACTGTAAATTGTGCTGCTCAGTACATCGGCACCAATTGTTTTAGGGACTTTATTCAAAATGGAATTATCTGGTCAAATAAATGGATGGTTGAAAAGGTTCAATGTGGTCAGTGGCTATCACAGTCTATGAATTCCTAAAAATCGTTGACTTGTGCAAAATTGTGCAATAAAAAACATGACCGATGAAAGAAAAAATGGCAAGTTGGACTTCACTGAAATTAAAAACTTCTGCTTTGTGACAGACACTGTTTAGAAAAGGAAACGACAAGCCAGGTTTTTGAGAAAATCTTTGCAAAATACATATTTGATAAAGAAGCGGTATCCAAAATACACAAGGAATTCTTAAAACTCAACAGCGAGGAAAGAAACAACCCAGTTAAAAAATGGGCGAAAGTCTGAAAAGACACCTTACCAAAGAAGATATGCAGATGGAAAATAAGCATGTGAAAAGATGCTCAACATCAAGTCATGAAGGAGTTGCAATAAAAAAAATGAGGTACACCTACACACCCTGTTACAATGCCCAGGATCCAAAACGTTGGCAACATCTAGTGATGGCAAGGATCTGGAGTAAACGGAGCTCTCCTGTATTGCTGGTGAGAATGCAAAATGTTATAGCCACTTTGGAAGACAGTTTCATAGTTGTTTTTTTTTTTTTTTTTGCAAAATTAAACCTACTTTTACCGCACAATTGCGTTCCTTGAGTTAAAAAGCTTAACTGCCCCTCCCAGCGTCTGGGTGGCTCAGTGGGTTGAGTGTTGGACTCCAGATTTCAACTCAGGTCATGATCTCGCAGTCCTGGGGGACTGAACCCCACATTGGGCTCCGTGCTCAACATGGAGCCTCATTGTGGTTCTCTCTCTCTCTCTCTCTCTCTGTCCCTCTGTCTCTTTCCCCAGCTGGTGCTTTCTCTCTCTCTCTAAAACAAATAAAACAAAACTTAATTGCCCTTAAATGAGTTGAAAGCTTATGTCCACACAAAAGCCTGTATACAAATATTTATAGCAGCTTTATTCGTCATTGCCCAAACTTGGAAGTCACCAAAATGTCCTTTCGGTAGATGAATGGGAAAATAAACTATGGCACATCCATACAATGGAGTATTACTCAGCAATAAAATGAAATGAGCTATCAAGTCACAAAAACACGTGGTAGAATCTTAAATACCTATTACTAAGGGACAGAAGTCAGTCTGCAAAAGCTAAATACCCTACGGTTCCAATTACATGATATTTTACTCCCCGTAGGGCAGTAAAAAGATTATGGGGAGTAAAAAAATTAGCATCTACCAAGTGTTAGTGGGGTGGGGGGAATGAGTAGGGGGAGCACAGAGGATGTTTAGAGCAGTGAAACTATTGTGTAAGAGGTGGTAATACATGTTACACATCTGTCAGAACCCGTACAATGTACAACACAAAGACTGAACTGCGGGCTTTAGTTAATAATAATTCATCAATATTGGCTCCTCACTTGTAACAAAGGTACCACACTGGTACAAGATGTTAATAACAGAGGAAACTTAGTTTGGGGGAATTCTATGCTTCCCATTCAATTTTTCTGTAAGCCTAAAACTGCTCTAAAAAATCAAGTCTATTAATTACGCATGCCAAACAAACCCGACAACAAACAAAGACCGCAGGGCAAAAAATGGAGTTAGGGGCATGACAAAAATGTCGTCAGTGACATAAATTGACTTGACACACAGTGAACAGAATGGACATAACATTTTAAAAATACTTTCGTTAAGAGCAAAATAAAAAAAAATAGCTAAAATTGTCAATGCTGGCGTGACTAGGAAGAAACAGCCATACTTATTACTATTCATCTTCAAGAGTGATACTGATGCATAATAGGGGCTGTGGAGGGGTGTGGTTCATACACATGGTGCATGGAGACAGCTGGTAGATATCTGAGGGGTGTGTGTGTGTGTGTGTGTGTGTGTGTGTGTGTGTTTTGTGTATTCCCGCCAGGTCAGCTGGGTGCAATATTGCTCGTGTTTCTTGCAGCCAAATTTGCACATAAGGAAGTGGAAAATTTGCATAATGCCCACACGGTTCTCAAATCAATTAATTAATTATGCTAGAAAAAAATTTCAAAACAAAGCATGATCACAACACCGATTAATATCCCAAGGCTTATTACAAACAGCAGTCTTCTGCCTCACCGTTTCCTCACGATTCCGGCCACGGCTTGTCTTGTCTGTTTCTTAAGGTAATTAGGTCCATATTATTAAAAACAACAACAACAACAACCCGTAAATTGCTATTTCTTCAGTTGTAAATTTTAGAAATGAACCACGGCATCCACTTCGCTTCGGACCCCCCTCCCACCTGCCCCCCACCTTCTCCCATGGCTATGTGGGTAGACACTCTACGTTGTTACAGATTTTTGTAAATATTGTTTGACAGTGTCAGATAGTTTACTGGGAATACCTTTCGTTTCCTGCAGCTTTGGTCCTTCACGTTGACTACCATTTGTATTTATTATGGTTGGTTTCACAGATGTGTAATGGTAACTGAAATTTTTTTGATTTACATTTTTTCTGTCTCTCCAGTGAAATGGGAGCATGGACGTTATTGGGATCAGTTTTTATAAGTCAGAATATGAAACTTTTAGGAGTTATGTTGTTGTCAGTTTGGGAATTTCAATGCTTTCTTTTTAAAACATTTATTCATGCCATTTTACAAGTGGGTTTTTAAGGGGCACCTCGGTGGCTCAGCCGTTTAGGCGTCCAGCTTCCGCTCAGGTCATGATCTCACCGGTTATGGGTTTGAGCCCCGAGTCAGGCTCTGTGCTGACAGCTCAGAGCCTGGAGTCAGCTCCGGATTCTGTGTCTCCCTCTCTTTCTCCTTCCCCTGCTCACGCTCTGTCTCTCTCAAAAATAAGTAAACATTAAAAATTAAAAAAAAACACCAAACGTGTTTTTAAATTTTTTACTGACTTATATGTAGTTTTTAGTGTGTGTTCTACACTTTAACTCATTTAGAACTTATGTACGATGTTACATTTGCATCTAATACTCTAGCCATTTCATTTCCAGTTATTTTTTTTTCCCTCATTGGCCTTGTTTTGTTTTTAGAATTGTGTGCCCTTAATTGTTGATGTCACCTGTTTTCTGAAGGCCTCAACTATTCTTGTAGAAATTGGTGTTTCTTCTATAGTTGTTATACTGGGATCCTCTCTCTATCCAGAAGAACTCTATTTCTTTTTTTCTAATGATTATTTATTTTTGAGAGAGAGAGGGAAGGGGGAGGGGCAGAGAGAGAGGGAGACACAGAATCGGAAGCAGGCTCCAGGCTCTGAGCCGTCAGCCCAGAGCCCAACACGGGGCTCAAACACACAAACTATGAGATCATGACCTGAGCCGAAGTCGGACGTTCAACCGACTGAGCCACACCCAGGCACCCCCAGATGAACTCTATTTCTTTGAGTATTATTGTAGTATTGCCAGCTTCATTCTCTAGTATTTCTATTATTTGGTGGTTGATTGCCCCTTTCCCTCTCTCAATCCCTCTCTCTCATTGCCACCGGGATGTGGCATCACTGGCTTATGTCATTTAGCTGAGACTTGACTTGGCTAGTGTATCTTAAGCACGACCTCTACTAACAAGAACATTTTTACTCATTCTTGATCTTTTGCTCTTTACCTCAGGAAGGCAAACATTTTAATGAGATTTGTTCTTTAATTTAACTTTGTTCAATTCAAATTTTGTTACTTTTATCATATTTTTTTGTTAGATCTAGCCTAGAATAGGCATGGCGATTATTATTTCAACATCTGTTGAGAAGTGTCAACACTGTATTTTATTGAGTGAGGTTTTCTCCTGGCCCTTGCCAAAGAAGGGGAGGGGAGACCCTGAAGCCATGTGAATGGAGCACTGTATTAATTGAGTTTTAAAGAATCATATTTATGATCAAAGAATTCAGCAAGGATTAGCTTCTGACTGACATGGTTGGGTTCACTTCTCTCTTTTCTATTCTGGGTAATATTTACTGACCTCCCTGGCTCAAAGTGACCCCTCGAGGCACAACACTGATTGTTTCTGCCACTTCTTTGTCATTTATATTCTGCTTCTTAGGGCTGTCGTCCTTCTGTAAGTTGGTCTGTTTGGCCCAACTAGGTGATAAGCTCCTTGAAAGTGCGTCTCTCGTAAATGTCTTCTCCTCTATGTCTTATGGTGCTTAGATCGATTCTTCACATGAAGCGGATACTCAGAAACACTGATTGATTGAAACTTAGTCAATAGCTTTCGACGATAGAATTTCCTAATGTAAAATTTCATCAATAAACTGTAGTTTATTTTGTTATGTTCTCAGACACACACACACACACACACACACACACACACACACAATCGTTTTTGTTTTCTTGTCAGGTGTCCTCCCGGACACATTTGATTTTGTGACTCCCTACTTTGCCAGATCCTATGTGACACAATATCACTAACTGCCACCTAAAAGGACGTCTCAAAGGGTCATGGAGAGCATGCGTCAGCTCACATCTCTCTTTCCTTTTTCCTGTTTGGCAGGATTATACTTTCAGGGATGTTTTTCTTCTTATAGCAGGACCCACAGGAAGTTCAAAAATACATCTATACACATACTTCTCAGAAAACATTTTGGCGTAGAGGATTACTGATTGGAAGCAGGCGGCCCTACTGACTTCAAGAATATCATGATTAGATGTCGTTATTTCCTTTGTGGCTTAAACAGTCGTACGTCAATCTGAATTTGAAACCATTGGTTCCAAGCTCTTTTTAAGTTGTTAGAAATTGCTAACCACTCTCTTAGTCACAAGAGTAGAGCTAAATTCGTCATTTGTTTTTGGAGGTTGCAGGATAAATGAAACTTCAGAAACAAAAGATCAATTTGGCTCCTGTCGCCCTGACTGACAGAAATTGCTCAACCCGGGGATATCAGCAAAATACACAGGTAGTAAAGACGGTCAGCCAAGGCTATGACTGAATGCATTGCTTCACAGCAGAGAAAAACTTCATGGGTCAGACCGTAGACCAAAAGCATGCAGATCAGGGTTATGTTTATAGGGCGTCTCTATTCGTTATTTAAAAAAAACAAAGATCTGTTTGCTTTAAAAAAAGCCTAATTATTTAGCAAGAGCTTTGACATTCTGAAAGAAAGATCTTGTCACAACGACTCGAAGAAATAGATTTTTCCGAGACCACGTTTGTAAGGCAATTTTGTAACTTCATTGAAATCGACAGCCTGCACTTAGTGTGACGTGTGTACTGTAATGGATTAAATCATTCTAAATTAGATTAATAATTTTTAAGGTCTAATGCTATGCCTTTAAAACAACTGCTCCATTTGACCAAAAAAGGATGGCAATAGCATCGTGAAGTCCTTCATATGTTTTAAATGAAGCGGGATTGTCTATTGTTTAGTAATTTATTCTTTTGATGGTGATCAGAAAAGAGAAGGAGCTGCCTGCCTCACTGCTTAAGAAGCCTCAGGAAGCACGGAGGAGATTACTGGTTCTTGGATCTGGGATATTGCCAATTTGCAGGGTCGACTGTGTTAAGCTTGAAATGTGAGCACCAAAAATGTTTTAATGGGAAGCATTATAATGATCCCACTTTTCATAAAATGCTCCTTCCTCTCCATTCTCCAATAACAGACCAATCCCTTCAGGCTTTCTCCAGCCAAGCTCTCACTGGCACCAGTGAAAAGCTTGCACATCAGAAGCAGAAGGACTGGGATTCATTCAAATGGAGTCGTTTTGCACACACGTAAAAATTGCATCCATTTGTTTTGTCCCCAAGATGGCTGGTGAGTGAAATCGTAGACATGGAGGAAGTAGGAAGAGTGTGAAGCTGAATTTTGGCACTTAACATAGGAGTCAGCATCTGTTTAGACGATGTGAGTAGCTTAATCTTGGTGAGGGTTAGCCGTAGAGCAGAGACGGAAATGCTTTTTTGCGGGTGAACGGAAACAAAGGCAAACTGTAGCCACTATGAAGTACTTTAAATTCTTATATGGTGAGAGTGGTCATGGATATCTGGGGCGAATAGAAGTAGAGGCTTGTACACAATTAAGCAAGTTGGTTCAACACAGGTCCCTTGAGTGCCCATCAGGAGACGACGCTGTGCTTGGTGCTGGGGTTTAAGACCAATTGAACCGACTTCCTCTCCCAAGGAGCAGAGGACAAACGCTGTCACAATACCGTCTTCCAGCTGTATACACGATACTCTCTTCAAATCCATAATTCCATATCCTTCCTTAGACATACTTCCCTATATGTATTTCTAGCATTTTCTACACATTTATGTTAGTCTCTCTATCCAAGACTGAATGTGTAAATGATCACTTGAAGACAAGGCGTATCTGATTGAAGTTTTATATATTTTAATTTTAGCGTGACGGCAATTTCACTCTTGTCACAATGATCTTTTCCTTAGTATCAGCACTCTTATTTTCTTCACTTTCACTTATTTTTGTAAACTTGGTCTATCTATCCATCTATTTGAGAAAAGTAGAGAGAGAGCAAGCAAGGGAGAAGGGCAGAGGGGGAGAGAGAGAATCTTAGTCAGGCTCCGTGCTCAGCACGAAGTCCAATTCGGGGCTCGATCCCACAACCCTGGGATCATGATCTGAACTGAAATCAAGAGTCAGACAGACAACCGACCGAGCCACCCATGTGGCCCTGTTTTTACAAACTTTAATGCAAGATTCTAGCAATTGCATCTGAGGCTTCTGAGCGCTCAAGTTGGTAACTGTGCAAAAGTGCACATGTTGCCTGAGACAGAGCACCGCACCACGAACTGTGGATGCATTTAGTAGCTGATGGATGAAAACTCCCATTAGTGTCAAAAAAGTGCACCGGGCACAATGATGTTTGATCACGAAAAGTTCTGGTTGTAAGAAAGGCTAATAATTTGAACTCAAGAGCCACCTGTAAACCAGAGCATTTCCGTTTGCTACTACGTGGTAAGCAGGACATTAGAAATGTATCTAAATCATGGGAATGGAGGGAGACATTAGAAAAGTGATAAAACCCCTAATCCCAAAGAATTTAACACTTGAGGAACTTAATTGGTTGATGGAATAAAAGCAAAGAGAACGTGTCAATAAGGTAAAAATCACCTGATGGTGAACTTCGTGACTTTCCAGCTTGGCTTGAATTTGAAATTTTCAAATCTAGGTAAGCACTTGAAAATCTATCTTTCCGAGTTCTTACCATTTACTTTGGTGGCTCCCAAGCTTTCGAGTATGAGGACTGCCCAGTTGCCAGTGATGGTACCATTAACTTTTCAGTCTTATAGATACTACTCGGTATTTATAAATTTGAGGGGTTTGTGTACTGGTCCCATGGCTCATCCACACAGATTATGGATCCCTGAGTAGGGCCTTGGGAGGAAACGAGAGGCCTGACAGTCAGTATATTCTCCCATCCTCTTTTTTGACTGTAAACTTTTTTTAAAAATTTTTTTAAAGTTTATCTTTTTATTTTATTAAAAAAATTTTAGGGGTGCCTGGGTGGCTCAGTCGGTTAAGCATCCGACTTCAGCTCAGGTAATGATCTCGCGGATTGTGAGTTCGAACCCCACGTCGGGCTCTGTGCTGACAGCTCGGAGCCTGGAGCCTGCTTCAGATTCTGTCTCTCTTTCTCTCTCTCTCTCTCTCTCTGCCCCTCCCCTTCTCATGCTCTGTCTCTCCCTCTCTCTCTCTCAAAAATAAATTAAAAAAAAAATTAAAAAAAAGACTCATCTGAGTCTTTAGAAAATTTTTTAAAAAACATTTATTTATTTTTGAGAGAGAGAGACAGACAGACAGAGTATGAGCAGGGGAGGGGCAGAAAGACAGGGAGGCACAGAATTTGAAGCAGGCTCCAGGCTCTGAGCTGTCAGCACAGAGCCTGACATGGGGCTTGAACCCTGGAGCTGCGAGACCATGACCTGAGGTCAAGCTGGATGCTAAACCGACTGAGCCACCCAGGTGCCCTAAAGTTTATTTTTAATGTTTTATTTATTTACTTATTTATTTATTTTTGAGAGAGAGAGAGAGAGAGAGAGAGCGCACGATCAGGGGAGGGGCAGAGAGAGATGAAGACAGAGAATCTGAAACAGGCTCCAGGCTCGGAGCTGTCAGCACAGAGCCCAACATGGACCTGAGACCCAGGAGCCGTGAGATCATGACCTGAGCCAAAGTCAGACACGTAACCGAATGAGACACCCAGGCGCTCCTAAAGTTTATTTATTTATTGAGAGAGAGAGAAAGAGAGAGAGAGGGAGAATCCCAAACAGGCTCTGCACTTCTCGATGAGCCTGACTCAGGGTTTGATCTTGAGACCATGAGATCACCACCTGAGCAGAAATCAAGAGTTGGACGTGTAGCCTACTGAGCCACCCAGGCACCCTGACTGTTAATTTAAATTAGATTCACCCCAAAGCCCAAGAATACATAGAGAAAACCATGATTCAGGGAGAGATAATTTAGGGTGAAAGATTTAGATATTATCTAAGGAGAGAATAAAGGAAGAACTCATTATTATGTGCAGGGTAAAATATCTGAAGGCACGAATACCAAGTGCCTTTGCTTGTCTTAGAAGCTTCTAGAAGGTTTGACATAAATATGACAAGGGAATAAGGGATTTCCATCTTAAGAGGTTGTAAGTATGGTTAATATTAACTCATGCTTCTAGCTCTTCCATCATCTGTCCCCACTTTGGGTTTCTAAGAAGGACCACTTATAAAAATTAAAGCTTAATTCCTCTCCCCCGCCCTCCTTTCTTTCTTCTGTAAACACATACTGAGTACCTAGTGGTTGTAGGCCTTCTGGCTAGGTACTCAGAATAAAGGGAAGAAAATGCAAAGTCAAAGGTATAAGTGGCCTTGACGTGAAAAATTCTAAAACTTTGGGGTGGAAAAACAAAGAGTAGCCTGTCTCCTCTCCTTTTGGATTTGGGAACTACGTCTTCAACAAACAACCATAAAAACAAAACGAAACAAAAAAACAACCTTATATGAAAACCAGGAACTTCCACAGAGCAATGTAATAATAACAACAGCAACAACAATAACAAGAATTGCTGGCCCCTGATACGTATAAATACATGTACTGACACAACCAACAAGGAGGGTTCAATGACTGTTCTAATTTCATTGGTGAGAAATGCGAGATTTATAGATGTTAAGTAATTTTCTCAAGGTCACATAGCTAGTACATGACAGACTTCATAAACAAGGTTAAAAGACAACCAACGAATTGAGAAAAAAAATATTGTATGTTGTGTAACAGGAAAAGATTCATTTTCCAGAATACATAAAGAACTCCTATACTTCAATTAAAAAAAAAAGATTGGCCGATTTCAAAATGGGCAAAGCAATCTAAAGGCAAGGAAATCCAAATATCTACTATGCATGCAAAAAAATGCTCAACTTCACCGGCCAGTGCGGAACTGTAAACGCAACCAGTGATGGGATGCCCATTTCTACGTATGGTGCAGGCATAAGTCAACATGCCTGGCAACATCAGGCCTTTGTGAAGATATTTCAAAGGCAGTGCTTTCATACACTGTCTGGCGGGAGTACATGGTGGAGAAGCAACTTTGGTTGCATCCAGAAAAAAATGCAAACAAGCTTAGTCTAATATTTAGCAATTCTGCTTCAGGGAATATACATCCAGTGCTGGGCTGGAAAGTGTCAGTGGTTTACTGGTAAATGTTTAACGATTGGCTTTCTGGTTGGAAGATGGAGAGTTGGATGTGTAGGTTTGCCATTTTTCATGGTGTAAATGCTCCCCCTATGGTCACATTTAAGCTACCGATGTAACATGACGGTTGGCAGAGCAGGGAAGGGCAGTGCACTGTCGTTGACTCTCACGGGTCGCCTGAGCTGGGTCCATCTTCCCACCGTGAGACGTGGCACATGAGCACAAGAGACATGAGCAAGCATGTGCCCTGAGGCCTGTTGGTAGGCATCAAAGATGTCAAGCAAACTACATATCCATCAACAGACGAACGAGTTCATAAACTGCGATCACTTCCAGGAAGGTTACAGTTCAGTTCAAAGAGAGGAGCAATGGCTTCCTATATGACGGGAGAACTGCATACATATTGGCTAGTTTTCAAAACATAACACGGAAGGAGACAAACAAATTACACAACAGTGTTGTGAGATCATTCTGCAACGTGAAGTAAAATAAGAGTAGGTATTGTAAATTATCTATGGAATGAAAGGCTACATACCAAAATAGAAAAATGGAATTGAAGCCCATATTTCAAAATTATATTTGCCTTTGGAGTGTGTGTGTGTGGGGGGAAATAACGGTATAGATGTGATGGTGATTAAAAGCTGTACTAGTAATACCTGTAATATTACTTCTTTTCTCATGGTACCGTGTCTCTCTGCCCCTCCCCCACTCGCACTCTGTCTCTCAATAATACAGAAACATTAAAAAAAATTTTTTTTAACAAAATAAAAAAAAAAAATCTCTAAATTTCTTGGGTGGAAAAGTCCTAAAAAGGTTCCTAATTTTTTCATCCACAACTTCATTAGTTGAAGATGTATCATTTTTTTTTTTTAATTTTTGTTCAATGTTTTGTTGTGGGTTAGGGGCAGAGAGAGAGGGAGACACAGAGGCGAAGCAGGCTCCAGGCTCCGAGCTGTCAGCCCAGAGCCCACGTGGGTCTCGAGCTCACCAGCTGTGAGATCATGACCTGAGCCGAAGTCTGGCGCTCAACCGACTGAGCCACCCAGGCGCCCCAGATGTGTCATTCTTAAGAGCAGCGTTTCTGGAATCCAAGGAACATTATCCGATTAAGCACACATATCAGTTGTAAGACAGCTCAACTTAAGAAATAGTAAAACGTTCATTCAGGCGTGCTCAGAATGAAGGAACGCGGTACTCCAGCCCACTGGTGCTAGGTGGTAATGTATCTGGAGGCGTATTAAACACTCAACATTTCAGGTAAAGATCAGTGATTGTTAAATGTGTCGTGGGTCCACAGGACCTGCGGGTGATATGAAGACATAGACCAGAGTCCTCCAGAAACGGCGCATCTCAAGCACTCGGACCACAGGGAGCAAAACAGAAGTGAGCAAAAAAGCCTCTGAGTGGCAAATTCTGTGCGCTTTGTTATAGGATATGTTACAGGAGATGGAAAGCGGCAGGGAGGAATGATGGCCCGTGACAGCCGTGAGGAATGACGGCGGCTGAGAGACAGCACTGCAAGAGCCAGCAGCCAGGGCCATTTAGCACAAGGGCAAACCGCCCTCCATGTGGCAGTGGCCTTGGAAACTCTCAAAAGTACAAAATCTTTATATGTGTTTGTTTCTTGTTTACTTGTTTCATGTAGTGCAGCCCAGTAACTATTTTTTTCAATGTTTATTGATTTATTTATTATTAAAAATTTTTTAATGTGTATTTATTTTTGAGAGAGAGAGAGAGAGAGCCCGAGTGGGGAAGGGGCAGAGAGAGAGGGAGACACAGAATCCAAAGCAGGCTCCAAGCTCCCAGCTGTCAGCGCAGAGCCTGAGGTGGGGCTCAAACCCATGAACCGTGGTATCATGACCTGAGGCGAAGCTGGGTGCTTAACTGAGCCACCCAGGCGCCCACAAGAACCAATGTTTTTAACGTTGCCCTAGAATCATCAAGAAAATGCAATTTTTTTTTTTTCCAGTATGCTCAGAGAGGCAAGATTTAGAAATATTTTTCTAAAACCTTGGCTTAATATGGAACACTCTCCCAGAAAGCCGGGGAGATGAGACATCATTTTATTTTAAAAGAGAGTTCACGTGTAAACTGATTTTATGCCATCCTAAGGCCTTCCGAGGAGTAGGCATTTTCTTTTTTTTTTTAAATTTTTTTTTTCAACGTTTTTTATTTATTTTTGGGACAGAGAGAGACAGAGCATGAACGGGGGAGGGGCAGAGAGAGAGGGAGACACAGAATCGGAAACAGGCTCCAGGTTCCGAGCCATCAGCCCAGAGCCTGACGCGGGGCTCGAACTCACGGACCACGAGATCGTGACCTGGCTGAAGTCGGACGCTTAACCGACTGCGCCACCCAGGCGCCCCGGCATTTTCTAAACAAGTGATGGTACATTTTCCCACAAAATGTCACCTTTCCGAAAGACGTTTCATCCTGGTCTTGTAATACTCTTCTTGGTTAGGAGACGCTGCGATGATCACCCCCCTTCCCCCGCAACCTTGACATGCTAGGGGGAGGGACACAAAAATCTCGAAATGAGTTGCCTGGCGTCTGTAGGGAAAGTCACCTCGAGAGCCAGAGGTGAAGCCCACATTGCCTTTCATTCTTTCTCCACCCTATGTCAGAAGGCAACAAGGCTATGCGGACTTCTTTTAGGTGAGGAGGTCTGTTTGATCTAGTCTGAAAAATATGTCAGCGGGGTTCCCTTTTATGCCAATATTTGGGACGTTGTAGTTACTATGGAGAACTTGCTGGAAGACGATGTGGGTGGGTGAGTGGACTCTGCAAAAACTGGGAAGTCATCATGACATACAAATACAATATCCAGGGAAAAATTAAAAAAAAATTGAATGTTTATTTATTTTTGAGAGAGAGAGAGAGACAGCACAAGTGGGGAGGGGCAGAAAGAGAGAGAGAGAGGGAGACACAGAATCCGAAGCAGGCTCCAGGCTCCGAGCTGTCAGCACAGAGCCTGATGCAGGGTCCAAACCCGTGAACCGTGAGATGGTAACCTGAGCAGAAGTTGGACGCTTAACGGACTGAGCCACCCAGGTGCCCCTATCCTGAGAAAATTTTTTAAACATCTCCAGTGTAGTTAATCATTCAGCCCCGAGAGAGGCCAAATGGCACAGGTGTAGCATAAAAACAAAGAAATGGAACTCTAGGAAGCCTGCAATCAATTTGAAATATCCTTCTAGGGAAGCACGGTAGGGTTGGGATAAAGTTGCTAAAGAAAATAAAGGGCTCCTAAATGGAACAGTTGGGACATATATTTCAAAATTATTTCTTGTTTGTCTAAAATTCAAATTTATCTGCTATGGGGGTAGGATTGCCAGAGAAAATACAGGACTCTCAAATAGAACAGTTGGGACATATATTTGGAAATTATTCCTTACTTATCTAAAATTCAAATTTACCGAGGCATAGCCTCCTGTTATTTGTTAAATCTGGCAATATTCAAGTAGGGACTCACCCCTCTCCCGGCATCAATGATAACACTAGCCCGCAAAATTGGCAAAATAGAGAGGCCCGTGAGAGAAATCGCTGTTGTTCCCTGAGGAAAGATGGTAGGAAGGAGAAAACCATCTGTTGTCTTCTTCTTCATCCTTTGATGTAGAAAGTTCTGATGCTAAGTTCTAGAAAACATTGCCTTTTGCTTGCTCCATGGTCCTTCCCTGCCCTGATATGTCAGAATTTCTCTCTGCTAATCATTCTACCTTTAACAAAATAATTTGTCCTGTTTGGATTCCCGGAGAAACTTCCACAGCCTTGTCAAACAGTGAAAGGTGTCAAAAAGTGTGAGATAGTCATTTGCTTTTCTTAGCAGAACAAAAACAGCCATTCTGTCTTCCGTAATATATGCATACATTTGCATATATAAAGAGTGGTATATATATTTATATTTACGTATTCATATATCCTTTGTTCAGAATTATGCTTTCAATACCAATTAGGAAAATGTTGGGGTGCCTGGGTGGCTCAGTCAGTTAAACCTCCGACTTTGGCTCGGGTCATGATCTCACAGTTTATGAATCTGAGTCCCACATCGGGCTCTGTGCTGACAACTTGGAGCCTGGGGTCTGCTTCAGAGTCTGGGTCTCCCTCTTTCTGTTCCTCCCCCACTCATGCACTGTCTCTTTCTCTCTCGCTCAAAAGGAAATAAACATTAAATTTTTTCTTTAATTAGGAAAATGTTAATCTCAGGGCATAAATTCACTCAGCAGCTACTGTATGGCCAACATTGGTGAGGTTTTGGGGCATGGAGATAACATAGGCACATTCCCTGCCATCATAGAATTTTACTGGAGTGGGGTCAGGCAATTCACAAACTTAAAAAAAAATTTTTTTTTAACGTTTATTTATTTTTGAGACAGAGAGAGACAGAGCATGAACGGGGGAGGGGCAGAGAGAGAGGGAGACACAGAATCCGAAGTGGGCTCCAGGCTCTGAGCTGTCAGCACAGAGCCCGACGCGGGGCTCGAACTCACGGACCGTGAGATCATGACCTGAGCCGAAGTCGGACGCTTAACCGACTGAGCCACCCAGGAGCCCCTCACAAACTTTAATGTGTGGTTAATAATATGATGGGAGAGTACAAGTTGTTTCTGGTTGGAAAGCCATTTGGACCTTCCGTATGATTAAAATACATTTTTTAAGGATTTATTTTGACTAGCAGTTAATGAGCTTTTAAACATTCATCCTTCGTGCCTCCAGGAAGAATTCCCTAATACAGGATGGTGGGAATTTAAAGGACAAGTTGGTATCTTACAGTCATACAGGGACCTTCTCTGGGTGCTTTTGTTTGAACTGAAAATCACCTATTAGATTACCCATAAAATTATTTTAGGAATTAAGACAAATAATGATAGCACATTACTTTCTTCTTCGTAATTTAGCTGACGGAAAACAAAGCCAGGAATGAAAATCCAGTTAAGATTTTGAAGAAAGCAATTTAATTAAAAAGGCCTAGTTAAGCTATGGGGCTCCAACGGTGAAGCAGATGCGAGCATGTGTGCTGTTGTGAGATAAAGAGATGCCTAAAAATTGTAGGATGTTAATGTTATTTACACCGCGTCGTAGGCTTGGTCTTGCGTGGGGCTATCCCTTCGTCACAACACTGATTCCTTAGAGTGGAGAGAGAAGGAAGATTAATGAAATGGTACGTTGGCCCTATAGTTAAGTAAAATATATCTGTAACCAGAGTTCTGCATAGCGTTTGGTATGTTCCCGAGCAATTCGTTGGGAGTTCAGCTCACATTAGCATGGATAACTTTGGATCATTCTATCCAAGGATTAATCCTTTTTCTTTTAATCAATAAAACAAGAGTCTGCCTGTGATCGCTGAAAGACTGAGCCACATTTATGCCTCCAATAGCTCCCTCCCCACTGATCTCTGCTGAAAAGGAACCAGAGGTCTGCCAAATGCCCCACATCCAGAAATGTGAAATGAAGACCGTGGCTTAGTCTTCACATGACCTTGTCAGGCTGAAAGTATCGTAGGTCCTTTCCAGTTATTATAAAGAGTTATGTTATCATTTCTGTACTAGAACCTTATAAAATGGGAAAATACCATTATAACAAAATGGATTTCTTTATTCCTTTCCCTAAATACGCCATTCCAATACCAGAGCAATAGTATCTAATGTGTGGCAGGCTTTAACTGCATAAGTTTAGGAAGATCCGATTGACTTGAAAAAAAAAAAGCTTTAGCATCTCTTAACTGAAAACTAGTAAAATCCTTTGATACAAAATCACACACACACACACACACACACACACACACACACACACACACAGTTTAATTTATCAAACCGGAAGTCACATTCTGCAGGGATGATAAAGAATTTATTTCTGAGGCATTCGTTTAGAAATTATTCCATAAGGGCAGGCAGTTTTTATCCATTTTGATCACTGTTGTATCCCAAGCACGTAGGACATTGACTAGCACATAAAAGGCACTCAATAACTATGTGTAGAATGATTTCGTAGGTGATAAACGAACAGATGTACTTGGGAAAGGGAAACGGAGGGTAAGTATTCTTTCCTTTCTTCCCTCCCTTTCTCTCTTTTTCATCTGTGTATTTGACAAGTACTAACTGAATGGCTATAGGAGTTCAAATCCTCGGCTCTAGAGATGTGACAGTGAGGCAGACAGACATCATCTCTGGCTTCTAGAACACCAACTAGCTTAAATCACGCTTTTTTTTTTTTTAGTTTTTTTTTTTTTTTTAACGTTTATTTATTTTTGAGACAGAGAGAGACAAAGCATGAACGGGGGAGGGTCAGAGAGAGAGGGAGACACAGAATCTGAAACAGGCTCCAGGCTCTGAGCTGTCAGCACAGAGCCCGACGCGGGGCTCGAACTCACGGGCGGCGAGATCATGACCTGAGCCGAAGTCGGCCACTTAACCGACTGAGCCACCCAGGCGCCCCTTAAATCGCTTTGTTTATTAGATGGTTATGTATCGACAAGATTTAGGTGACTGGCATGCTGAAGATAAGAAGATTGATGAAACATAAATATTTCCTAGCACGTGAATAGAATGTCCATGTTTTAAGCCCCATTTATTGGTCACTGCCAGCAACCACTGTGTGGACAAGAACCAGGGCAATATGCAGGATTATCCAGGGTTATTCATTAAATATATAATTTGCTGCCATCAGTGAACAGAAGAATGTTTTCATATTTGCAAAGATATTATAATAACGTCATTACACGGACCTTAAAATTTTTCCCCAATGGTATCCATTGTCCTTAACTGTTAATTGTTTCTTTCTTGTGTCCAAGTCAGTTCTCATTTTGACTCCAACCCATCTGCCAAATCTTCTTTTCCTCTCTTCAAATTATAGGCCCTGTATCTCCAGGAGGCTCTATTAATTATTCCCTGAATATACTTTGCTAAATCTGCTCAACTTTTATTGTGTAACAGTTGTATGCAAAAGAATGTGTATACCACATGTGTGTGTGTTTTGAAGCATAGTAATGAAATGAACCCTATGGTCCTCCTCCTCTCCCTCAACTTTGGGCCTGGGCGTCACCACTTCCTCTAACTGCATGATGCTTTTTCATTCTTGCCTCTCAAGCTTTTGCTCGTGCCCTCTGTTCCCACCCTAGAATGCCTCCTGTGCTTCCCCATGGACTCAAAACTTCACTCTTCAAACCTTTGGTCAGATCCTACCTCCTGCCTGAAGCTTTTCTTTACCCAGCCAATCATTTCCCTTTCTCTGAGTTCTCACAGCCCCCGTGGGTCATACTGCTCATCAGGCATCTCAATAATGCTGCCTTTGTCATATGGTGCTTCCTCCACGCTTTGTCAACTAGATGGCAAGAGTGCCATAGGTAAGGACGTCTCCCTCAAGGTCCTTGCGTTGCACGTACAAGATGTAGTGGATAGAACAGTGAATAAGATCTCATAATTCTGGATCTCTGATCCCTACTGGATGTGAATTTGGTCAGGGTCATTAACTTCTTTGATAATTTCTTAATTACGCACACACACATATAGACACATATTTCATAGGGCTGTTGTGCAAATTAAATGAGATAAGCTCCCTGAAAATCCTGTGTGTATACACATATACATCCATGTGTGTGTATATGTATATATGTGTGGAAATATATGTGTATGTATGCGGTTTTCAATGCTTGCTTATCTTAGGTGTGATATACCCAAGAAAGTCAAATGTATTATTACTTAGCAGTACATTCAAGATTTTATTAGCAACATACAGAAACACTTGCTGTGACATACGGAACAGCCTTGAGCTCCTGGGCTCAATCATATCTTCATAATTTTTGAATTATGGATTAGATCTCATATTCTCTTAATCACCTTGGGGTGCTAGGGATCTCCATTTCAGTTTAATTGAACCACGTAATTTAAATAATTAATAAGTTGAGCAAATTGAATAGGAGGTCTGGCTCAGATGTTTGCAGTTTTCAATCAGGCAACCAAAAATAACAGGGACGGAATTTTAAGGAAGCACTGAGATTAAGCACCACTGATGAGAAACAACGTCTAAAGATCGATGACTCCCACACATTACAGTTAGTATACGGAATGTCACTGCATTAAGAAATAAAATTTCTTTTAGAATGTCTGAAACAGAAATTGTGTTTACATACCCACAAGTGATCATTAATATCATTCAAAGTTTTTCATTTGCATTTCAGAATCTTTGAGCTGAAACGCAGTATGGACTCTTATTCATTGCATCGGTTCTCAGACGAGGACATTGAGACTCAGACGAGGACATTGAGACCCAGAGAGGTCTCAATTCTGTGGTCCGTCCAATTAGCATTGATCTGATCAGTGCTCAGCTTAGCCTGGATCTCAGCTCTCCTAGATCTGAGTCCTGGGTCCTTTTCATAAGATTCTGCTGCCTTCGATTTCTGTTTTTTTAGTATCGTGATTATCAGGCTTTTTGACATCATAGACTCTGTTTTGGAGATGATCCACGTGGGGAGCACCTATAACTTGCTGCACTGGGAAAGGTTTGAGGGGTTAGAACATCTCATTCCCTCTTCTCCAGCTTCTAGCGGCATCCGAGACACTTCCGCATGACACACGTGACCCACGTAGTCACATAAGCCACGTAACCACATAACCCACGTAACGCACGTAACCGTGAAAAAGGTTGCGGTCTTTCTTTGAATGGTAGCAGGTATAAATGCATCTACTTAAGGACATATTTGAAGGTTAGGGTTAACGGATAAAGGTACATTTTTTTTCAATATCTGGGTGAATTTGGTCACTTAGGCAAATGAAAATTACTGACTGGAAACTAGACACAGAGAATCCGGCGTTGTGTTTTCTCCATACATTTATGTTAGCGCGTCTCTTTTGTAACTTAAATGCGTCCTTTCTAATGTTGGATTCCTGCTAGTTGTGGCAAATTCGGTCCACGTTAGCAATACTTTCAAACAGCAACCGAAACTTTGAAGGAGTGGCTGCAGTAACCAACAGGCTGGAAGGTTTGTTTAATCTTCATTATATGTTGCTACCGTGCCCGCTCCACAAAATAAATGGTACCGTTTTTATGCAGTTGAAAGCGCAGCATCCGCTTGCTGCTCGACAGAGCCATTTCTTGATAGGCTGCTCCTCTGTGTTATCAAAGTCAACTCCATCTTACTTGTATCTGAAGCCTTTGGGAGCTGGAAGTCCGCAAAGTGAGTTACGCACCCGCAGGGTGGGCCAGCTAGGCATAAAGATCTAATCATTACAGTTCTCTGCGTTGAAGCCCTGTACCCAGGTGCCCCATAAAGGGACAGAAGAAAGCAGACAACGTTACGAGAAGACAATGTTGCTCTGCCGATCTATCATTGTTCTTTCCCTGTTAGGTCTCTTTCAAATCTTTCTTGTGTTAAATGATCTGATCTTTACTTGGGATCAGTGTATCGTGTTTAACGGACAGCTTTATATTGGAATGCAGGAAAACAAAAACAACAACACTAAGCCATTTTAGAGGACAGAGGATGAAAATTACTCACAGAATATATGGTTTTCAATTTACTTCTTCAATTTTGGAAGGCAGTGAGGATTCGTGTTTTTATTCATTCATTAAAAACAAAACAAAACATTTCCCGGGTACCAAGTATGTACCATCTACTGAACTAAGCCCTGGGGGTTTAAAGATATATTTAGCGTGAGCCCATAGTAGAGAGGAGGAAGCACACGTAATTAAAATACTTGCAATTTATCACAAGTGGGGCTGTTGCGGAGCAGAAAGGTCTTCTGGAACCTCAGCTGTAGTGTTAGGAAGAGAGAGGGTGTCAGAGAAAACCTGATGTTTGAATAGGGTCCTTAAATGTGAGAAAGACTTTGCTGTGACCAAAGCCCTGGTCAAAATTCAAGGTTGGGAAGGAACGTGGGTATGCTGAGGGCTTGCAAAGTCCTTTAGAAGCAACACTGTCACTTGATAAAGGGGTTGAGGACACCTCCCAGGTGAATAGAAGCTGCAAGCATACCACGCGTGCGGGGTGGGGGGGGGTTATAGAGTCAGGATCTAGATGTACTTCTGGGGGTAGAATAGCCTGATAAGATAGATGTTATTATAGGAAGCAACCCAAGTGTCCATCAATGGATGAATAGATAGGCAAAATGTGGCATACGTGTATAATGAACTATTATTCAGCCTTAAAAATGAAGAAAACTCTAAAATATGTTACAGCATGGGTCATTGCTGAGGACATTATGTTAAGAGAAATAAGCCAGTGACAAAAGGACAAATGTTGTATGATTCTGCTTATATGTGGTACGTACGTAGAGTCATCAGATTCATACACAGAAAGCAGAATGGTGGTTTTAAGGGGCTGGTGGGAGCAGGTAGTGGGAGTTGTTAAAGGGCACAGAGTTTCAGTTGGGAAAGATGAACAGGTTCTGGAGAAAGATGGTGGTAATGGTAGTACAATATGAATGTGCTTAATGCCACTAAACTAAACACTTAAAAATAGCTAAGACGGTAAATTTTATGTTATATATATTTTACCATAATAAAAGAATTCCTTTGACTCTTAAACTAAATTCTTAACAGAGGTTAATTAGAGGTCAGCACATGGGAGATTTAGTCTGGGGGTTTAGGTGATAGCAAATTCACCATGATGACGGTGAGATCGCTAGAAACAAGGCAATTGTACATAAAGTTTCCTTTGTAAGCTAATTCTGGACAGCAGTAGAGGGACTGTTTCTGCTGTGTCCTACATCATGAAATCACGTCTTGTCTGTTGTGTTCAGTGGAATATTATACTTTAAGAAGGATCTCAGCAATGGGAAGATTTTTTTAGTTTTTAACTGTAATTTTATATTTAAGAGAAAAGCAACCAAGACTGGTTAAAGGTCTGAACCAGGCCACTCTGGGAAGAGTTGAAGAACAAACACCATTTTAGGTTAGAAAATGGAAGCCTTTTATGGGATTGTTTTGGAAAATATACAGCGTTCATTCATTCATTAATTCATTCATTCACTTTACTTAAGCTTCTAACTTAAGTCAGGCACTTCGCTATGAGCTCAGGATTGAATGGTGAGTAAGATACATGTTTTACAGTGAGGATATCAAAGTCTAGTGGGAAGGCAGTGACACATACACTGGAGACCATGAACTTGGTAACTGCTTCTGAAAGATATGAAGAAGGTACTGTGGTGCTCAGACCAGGGAGGCCAGCTCCTGAGTGAGAAGTGGGGAGAAGGAGAAGCTGTCCTTCCTGGGATCTAAGGATAAGTAGGAATAAGCCCAGGGAGGAAGGCCATTTCAGAACAAAACACAGTGATCCTTGAGTAGGCTGGAGAGGGAAGAGAATTTAGGAAGAGGGAAGAAGAATGCAGGCCATGAGGCTGGAAAGCAGGGTGAGTTGAAGCCTGAGAGCTCCAAGGAACGGAACAGATGTACTGAAGCAGAGAGTGGCCTGATTAATTCCATCTTTGCAAAAATATCAGGGAAGGACAGAGACTCTGCAGAATCAGCAAAGCATGAATCCTTCCCTGATATGGAGGAGAATATGAGTGTACAACAAAAGGTGGGACCAGACCAACCAATATACGCATAGGCAGGAAAATTGTGGTTATGTGGAAGACAGAGCTTCCTAAGGATGAGTTGTCTGAAAAATAGGATAAATGCTACATGTAAATTTGCTGTTATTAGTGATGTTCAAGCAGAGACAAAAGAATTTCTATATGTCCTAGACAGAATTAGTAACAGTAGAGGGCAGTGGGTCTCAGCCTTGATGACACAGTTGCTGAGCCCAACCCCAGAACAATTAGACAGACTTCCTGGAATGGAGGCACGGTATGTGCAATTAAAAAAAAAAAAAAATCCAATTATTTGTGTAATGTATATAATTACTGAATCACTATGTTGTACACCTTAAACTAATAATATTGTATGCCAACTATACTTGAATGAAAAAAAGACTTGATTGATTTTAATTTGCAGGCAGCATTGAAACACAAATAGGTAAACTATAAGTTTCATTTTTTTGGTAGTTTATTATTCATCTTTTTTTTCTTTTCTTTTCTTTTTTTTAAATGTACATCCAAATTAGTTAGTATATAGTGCAACAATGATTTCAGGAGTAGATTCCTTAGTGCCCCTTACCCATTTAGCCCATCCCCCCTCCCACAACCCCTCCCGTAACCCTCAGTTTGGTCTCCATGTTTATGAGTCTCTTCTGTTTTGTCCCCCTCCCTGTTTTTATATTATTTTTGTTTCCCTTCCCTTATGTTTATCTGTTTTGTCTCTTAAAGTCCTCATATGAGTGAAATCATATGATATTTGTCTTTTTCTGACTGACAAATTTCGCTTAGCATATTACCCTCCAGTTCCATCCACGTAGTTGCAAATGGCCAGATTTCATTCTTTTTGACTGCCCAGTAATACTCCATTGTATATATACACCACATCTTCTTTATCCATTCATCCATCGATGGACATTTGAGCTCTTTCCATACTTTGGCTATTGCCGATAGTGCTGCTATAAACATGGGGTGCATGTGTCCCTTCAAAACAGCACACCTGTATCCCGTGGATAAATGCCTAGTAGTGCAATGGCTGGGTTGTAGGGTAGTTCTATTTTTAGTTTTTTCAGGAACCTCCATACTGTTTTCCAGAGTGGCTACACCAGTTTGCATTCCGACCAACAGTGCAAAAGAGATCCTCTTTCTCTGCATCCTCGCCAACATCTGTTGTTGCCTGAGTTGTTCATGTTAGCCATTCTGACAGGTGTAAGGTGGTATCTCATTGTGGTTTTGATTTGTATTTCCTTGATGATGAGTGAAGTTGAGCATTTTTTCATGTGTCAGTCGGCCATCTGGATGTCTTCTTTGGAGAAGTGTCTATTCATGTCTTTTGCCCATTTCTTCACTGGATTATTTGATTTTTGGGTGTTGAGTTTGATAAGTTCTTTATAGATTTTGGACACTAACCCTTTATCTGATATGTCATTTGCAAATATCTTCTCCCATACTGTCGGTTGCCTTTTAGTTTTGCTGATGGTTTCCTTCACTGTGCAGAAGCTTTTTATTTTGATGAGGTCCCAGTAGTTCATTTTTGTTTTTGTTTCCTTTGCCTCCGGAGATGTGTTGAGTAAGAAGTTGCTGCAGGCAAGATCAAAGAGGTTTTTGCCCGCTTTCTCCTTGAGGATTTTGATGCCTTCCTGTCTTACATTGAGGTCTTTCATCCATTTTGAGTTAATTTTTGTGTATGGTGTAAGAAAGTGGTCCAGGTTCATTCTTCTGCATGTCGCTGTCCAGTATTCCCAGCACCACTTGCTGAAGAGACTGTCTTTATTCCATTGGATAGGCTTTCCTGCTTTGTCAAAGATTAGTTGGCCACATGTTTGTGGGTCCATTTCTGGGCTCTCTATTTTGTTCCATTGATCTGAGTGGCTGTTCTTATGCCAGTACCTTACTGTCTTGATGATTACAACTTTCTAGTATAGCTTGAAGTGATGCCTCCAGTTTTGGTTTTCTTTTTCAGGATTGCTTTGGCTATTTGGGGTCTTTTATGGTTCCATACAAATTTTAGGATTATTTGTTCTAGCTCTGTGAAGAATGCTGGTGTTATTTTGATAGGGACTGCATTGAATATGTAGATTGCTTTGGGTAGCATCAACATTTTAACAATATTTGTTCTTCCTATCCAGGAGCAAGGAATCTTTTGCCATTTTTTGTGTCTTCAATTTCTTTCATAAGCTTTCTATGGTTTTCAGGGTATAGATTTTTCACTTCTTTGGTCAGATTTATTCCTAGGTATTTTATGGTGCAATTGTAAATGGGATCAATTCCTTGATTTCTCTTTCTGTTGCTTCATTGTTGGTGTATAGGAGTGCAACTGATTTCTGTGTGTTGATTTTATATCCTGCAACTTTGATGAATTCATGAATCAGTTCTAGAAGTTTTTTGGTGGAATCTTTAGGGTTTTCCATATAGAGTACCATGTCATCTGCGAAGAGTCAAAGTTTGGCCTCCTCCTGGCTGATTTGGATGCCTTTTATTTCTTTGTGTTGTCTGATTGCAGAGGCTAAGACTTCTGATACCATGTTGAATAACAGTGGCGAGAGTGAACATCCCTGTCTCATTGCTGACCTTAGGGGGAAAGCTCTCAGTGTTTCCCCATTGAGGGTGATATTAGCGTTGGGTCGTTCATATACGGCTTTTATGATCTTGAGGTATGATCCTTCTATCCCTACTTTCTTGAGGGTTTTTATCAAGAAAGGATGCTGTATTTTGTCAAATGCTTTCTCTGGATCTATTGAGAGGATCATATGGTTCTTGTCCTTTCTTTTACTGATGTGATGAATCACGTTAATTGTTTTGTGGATATTGAACCAGCCCTGCATCCCAGGTGTAAATCCCACTTGGTTGTGGTGAATAATTTTTTTAACGTATTGTTGGATCCGGTTGGCTAATATCTTGTTGAGGATTTTTGCACCCATGTTCATCAGGGAAATAGGTCTATAGTTCTCCTTTTTAGTGAGATCTCTGTCTGGTTTTGGAATCAAGGTAATGTTGGCTTCATAGAAAAAGTTTGGAAGTTTTCCTTCCATTTCTATTTTTTGGAACAGCTTCAAGAGAATAGGTGTTAACTCTTCCTTAAATGTTTGGTAGAATTCCCTGGAGAGCCATCTGGCCCTTGGGCTCTTGTGTTTTGGGAGATTTTTGATTACTAATTCGATTTCCTTACTGCTTATGGGTCTGTTCAAATTTTCTATTTCTTCCTGTTTCAGTTTTTGTAGTGTATATGTTTCTAGGAATTTGTCCATTTCTCCCAGATTGCCCAATTTATTGGCATATAATTGCTCATAATATTCTCTTACTATCGTTTTTATTTCTGCCGTGTTGGTTGTGATCTCTCCTCTTTCATTCTTGATTTTATTTATTTGGGTCTTTTCCTTTTTCTTTTTGATGCAAACTGGCTAGTGGTTTATCAATTTTGTTAATTCTTTCAAAGAACCAGCTTCTGGTTTCATTGATCTGTTGTTTTTTTGGTTTTGATAGGATTGATTTCTGCTCTAATCTTTATTGTTTCCTGTCTTCTGCTGGTTTGGGGTTTTATTTGCTGTTCTTTTCCCAGCTCTTTAAGGCATAAGGTTAGGTTGTATATCTGAGATCTTTCTTCCTTCTTTAGGAAGGCCTGGATTGCTATATACTTTCCTCTTATGACCACCTTTGCTGTGTCCTAGAGGTTTTGGGTTGTGGTGTTATCATTTTTATTGGCTTCCATATACTTTTTAATTTCCTCTTTAACTGCTTGGTTAGCCCATTCATTCTTTAGTAGGATGTTCTTCACTCTCCAAGTATTTGTTACCTTTCCAAATTTTTTCTTGTGGTTGATTTCGAGTTTCATAGTGTTGTGGTATGAAAATATGCACAGTATGATCTTGATCTTTTTGTACTTGTTGAGTGCTTATTTGTGTCCCAGTGTATGGTCTATTCTGGAGAATGTTCCATGTGCACTGGAGCAGAATGTATATTCTGCTGCTTTAGGATGAAATGTTCTGAATATATCTGTTAAGTCCATCTGGTCCAGTGTGTCATTCAAAGCCATTGTTTCCTTGTTGATTTTTTGATCAGATGATCTGTCCATTGCTGTGAGTGGGGTGTTGAAGTCTCCTACTATTATGGTATTACTATCGATGAGTTTCTTTATGTTTGTGATTAACTGATTTATATATTTGGGTTTTCCCACATTTGGCACATAAATGTTTACAATTGTTAGGTCTTTTTGGTGGATAGACCCCTTGATTATGATATAATGCCCTTCTGCATCTCTTGATACAGTCTTTACTTTAAAGTCTAGATTGATATAAGTGTGGCTACTCCTGCTTTATTTTGTTGACTATTAGCATAATAGATGGTTCTCCATCCCCTTATTTTCAATCTGAAGGTGTCTTTAGGTCTAAAGTGGGTCTCTTGTAAATAGCATATAGATGGATCTTGTTTGCTTATCCATTCTGTTACTTTATGTCTTTTGATTGGAGCACTGAGTCCATTTACGTTTAGAGTGAGTACTGAAAGAGGAATTTATTGCCATTATGATGCTTGTAGAGTTGGAGTTTCTTTGGTGTTCTCTGGTCCTTTCTAATCTTTGTTGCTTTTGGTATTTATTTATTTATTTATTTATTTATATTTTAATCTTTTTTTCCCTTCAGAGACTCCCCCTTAAAATTTCTTGCAGGGCTGGTTTAGTGGTCACAAACTCCTTTAACTTTTTTTGTCTGGGAAACTTTTTATGTCTCCTACTTTGAATGACAGCCTTGCTGGATAAAGAATTTTTGGCTGCATACTTTTCTGATTCAGCATATTGAATATATCCTGCCACTCCTTTCTGGCCTGCCAAGTTTCTGTGGATAGGTCTGTTGCATACCTGATCTGTCTTCCCTTGTAGTTTAGGGAATTTTTTTCCCCTTTCTGCTTTCATGATTCTCTCCTTGCCTGAGTATTTTGTGAATTTGACTACGATATGCCTTGTTGATGGCTGGTTTTTGTTGAATCTAATGAGGGTCCTCTGTGCTTCCTGGATTTTGATTTTTGTGTGTTTCCCCAGGTTAGGAAAGGTTTCTGCTATGATTTGCTTGCTTAACCCTTCTACCCCTATGTCTCTCTCTTCCTTTTCTGGGACCCCTATGATTCTGATGTTATTCCTTTTTAATGAGTCACTGATTTCTCTAATTCTTAAATGCTCTTTTGCCTTAATCTCCCTTTTTTTCCCCTGCTTCATTATTCTCCATAAGTTTGTCCTCTATATCGCTGATTCTCTGTTCTGCCTCATCCATCCTTGCCACCACTGCATCCATCCATGATTGCAGCTCAGGTATAACATTTTTTTATTTCATCCTGACTAGTTTTTATTTCTTTTATCTCCGCAGAAACGGATTCTAGTCTATTTTCAACTCAGGTAGTATTCTTATTATTGTGATTCTTTTTTATTTATTTTTGAGACAGGGAGAGACAGAGCATGAACAGGGGAGGGTCAGAGAGAGGGATACGCAGAATCTGAAACAGGCTCCAGGCTCTGAGCTGTCAGCCCAGAGCCCGACGCAGGGCTCGAACTCACGGACCGTGAGATCGTGACCTGAGCCGAAGTCGGCCGCTTAACCAACTGAGCCACCCAGGCGCCCCCTTATTATTGTGATTCTAAATTCTGGTTCAGACATCTTGCTTGTATCTGTTTTGGTTAAATCCCTGGCTGTCTTTTCTTCGTGCTCTTTCTTTTGGGGTGAATTCCTTTGTTTCATCATTTTGAAGGGAGAAAAGGAATTAATGAGGTAGAAAATTAAAAAAAACTAAAATTAAAAAAATATTAAAATTACAAAATTAAACACACACACACACACACACAATCGAATAAATGATGCTAGATCCTAGGTGTGTTTTGGTCTGGGTGTTGAGAGTGGTTTGATAGACTAGAGATAAAAGTGGGGGATAAGGAAATTATTTGAGAATTTGAAAAAAATGAATACACTGAAGTAGACTAAAGTGAAATGATGGAAGTAAGATAGAATTTGAAAAAGTTCACACAAAATAAAGAATATAGTAGAAAAAAATTAAAGAAAAATATTTTTAGTGAAAATTAAAAATAAAAATGAATTTTTTCTGTTTCTGTACTCAAGAAAAGAAAAGAAATGAAACAGAAAAAAAAGGAAATCGTTTGAAAATTTGAAAAGGTGAATACACTGTAGTAGTAAAATGATGGAAATAAAATAGAATTTGAAAAAATTTACATAAAAGTAAAAAATATAGTAAAAACTTAAAGGAAAATATTTTTAATAAAAATTGAAAATAAAAATGAATTTTTTCTCTTTCTGTATTCAAGAAAAAGAAAAGTAGTGTAAAAGAGAAAAAAAAAGAAAGAAAATTGAATACATGGACCTGCTAACAGATTGAAATCAGACTGAAATTACTTCGTTTTCCCCTAGAAGTCAGTCTATGTAGAGCCTTATAGTCCATAAACTAAGCCGTCGGTGAGACGTGTGTTCTTGAACAGCAAGGTGGGCCCAGTCGGGCGGGGCTCGGTGTGACGGCTCCCTTCTCCACTAGATGGCGCTGCTAGCCTCCCGGGGTGGATGGTGGCGGCGCTCGTAAGTATGCGCGTGCGCGGGAGTGTGAAAATGGCGTCCTCCAGCCACCCTGTCTGTTCTCCCCAATCAGCAATCGCGCACCTGTCCTCTGTCTTCAGCTTCTGTCCACTCCCCACTCTTTCACTGTCCGTGACCAAGCCCCAGGCAGTACCTCTCTCCTGAGTTTTGTCTCAGATGCGGCTGATTTCCCCGCCCCTTACTTCCGAAGGACTGCGGCTTTGGCCCGTTCCGCCCCTCTGCGGGAGGGTCTCTCTGAGCACTGGCCGAATGAACAACAGCCGAAAGTCGGCTGAACCCAGGACGGCTTGTGGGACCCTGCTGCTGCCGGAGCCCCGAGACTGCGGCCAGGTGCCAGCCCGCCCCAGAAAAAGGTCGCGAGATGGTGTAGCAGCAGCGTCTCAGGGATTATGGAAAATCACAACACACGCCTGGCAGCGGGCTTCACCCTCGACGACCTTGTTCCAGCACCAGTGACTGTGGCCGTTTTCCGGGGTCTGCCGGGACCAGGTGGCTTCAACAGTCTCCACCAAATGTCCTTCCAGCAGTGGAGCCACTTCTCCCCGTGTGGCCCGAGCGCCTCCCGGACCCCACTCTGCTCCTGGGGATTCGACCTTCCCACCAGAGCACCGCCAGGTAGGGAGCTGCGGAGTTGCGGTCTCTGCGCCCCCCCTTGTTTACAGTCTTAATGGCACTTAAACCCTCTCCTTTCTCCTTTCTCCCTTTTTATTTCAGTCCCTGAGGCTGTTTCCAATTTTCCACTTTTTCTCCACCTGCTTTTGGGGAGGGGTACTTTTCCTATATTCTCCCTCCCTTCCGTCCTCTCTTCACCCGCAAAAGCACCTCCCTTCCTGCGGCTTCTCACTCCCCAAGTTCACCTCTCCGCGCCAGGTACCTGCTGAATTCTGTGGTTCAGGTTGTGCAGGTTGTGTTGTGTTAATCCTCAGATCAGTTTTCTAGGTGTGCAGGATGGTTTAGTGTTGGTCTGGCTGTATTTCACGGACGCGAGACACACAAAAAACTTCCATGCTGTTCCGCCATCTTGGCTCCCCCCCATAAGTTTCACTTTTTAAATTTCAGTAATCATGTGGCCATAATAAAATAATCAAATGGAGAAGTCTTTTGTATATAATAGATCATGCTATCTTGTATATAGTACACATTTAATAGCTTCTCATACTCGTGTGCGGGTTTGGGAGAAGGACAGATGTCGATGGATGTGCAATACTTTGTGGGAAAGAGTGCCAAAAGTTGAACCTCACTGGCCAGTGAGCTCTGCACAGTGGCTGAATTGTGTTTCCTCCACTTGCTTTGTCCAGAGCTCCCTTTTCTGCCTTAGAAAGCATGGAATGGCTTAAGAAGTTTGGATAGTTTACTTGTGAGATAAAGTTTCAAAATTCAGCCCATTTTCTTTTTTTTTTTAAATTTTTTTCCAACGTTTTTTATTTATTTTTGGGACAGAGAGAGACAGAGCATGAACGGGGGAGGGGCAGAGAGAGAGAGGGAGACACAGAATCGGAAACAGGCTCCAGGCTCCGAGCCATCAGCCCAGCGCCTGACGCGGGGCTCAGAGCCTGACGCGGGGCTCGAACTCACGGACCGTGAGATCGTGACCTGGCTGAAGTCGGACGCTTAACTGACTGCGCCACCCAGGCGCCCCAGCCCATTTTCTATCAAGATACAAGAACACTTCAAACCGTTTGCTGTATCATAGTACTTCAAACATCCCTTCCGACCCTGAACTTGTCTGTCCGCTGTTGAGTGTTTTGTTCAAACATGAAGTCAACAGTGTAATAGGTCCTACTAAAATAAATGACTATTGATCATTTCCTATTATGTCATCCTCTAACTCTGCTTGAATAGAGTGCTTTTATTCTTACTCTATTTGATCTTTTTCTTTTATTTGAAAAAATAACAACAAACAAAAGGCCTTTTGAACTTTTGAAAGAAGGCTTAGAAAAAAATAGAATCCTATTATGAGAAACCCACCCAAACATTGATAGAATTCATTCATTTGTCAGATAGTTGTTGAACACCAAGTAAATGCCAGGCTGAGCATCCGAGCGGTGAACAATTCCTAAATCTCTGTCTTCACAGGTCTTTGCTTTAAATGGGGGGAGGCACCCCAGAAACAGCATCTGAAGTAAGGACTATGAGAAAATGCTGAACGTGTAGACAGTGAAGACATTTCAAAACAAATATCATCTACGGGGACATAAGTAAGCAACCTACAAAACAAAGCCATATTTTCAGTTAGCATTATAGGCACTAAAGATAATGAAAAAGGGAAATATGCTAGGGAATGGAGTGGGGGCAACTTGAGCTGGGTTGGTCAACACAGACTTCAAAATCCAAACATGTTTGTCGTGGATTTTCCCCAAATATGAAGAGGTTATTCCTATTTGAGGTGGGAATAACCAAAATACCGGTTCCTTTCTGGTGGGTGAGTTGGTCCTGGGTAGTCTAGAATCATACCATTGCCCAGCCCCAGCCTTCCTGGGAGATGATGAGGCTCTTCCAAGATTGTTTCACTGCCTTGGGAAGAAGCCTACAGGAGCCCTGGATCTTGCTCCCACACCATTCCTCCACATTTAGGGCTCCTGTGCCTGCATCCCACAGCACGTTTCTCACCGAGACCCTTTTCCCATGGTTGTTCAGAGATACTTCAGGATTTTCCAGCCCTCGTTTTTATTTTGAACATGCTCTAGGAAGTTACTTTTATTTCCCCCGTGTTTCAAGATTTTTATACGGGCATAACTTTTATTAGTGGTAAAGCCATCCTAACTGTAGGCTGGAAACAATCATAGTGTTTCTGTCAAACATGTTCGGGTTGTGCTAGACTTCCTGGCTTTCATGCTCTAGCCATACCAGGTTCCAATGCGTGGCATCGGCATGGTGTTTGATATGAGACACCTGTCTAATGTGTCTATCGTGATCATTTTCAACTGCCAGAAGTATGTCAAAATGCTCAGCCTCTGCTTCAGCCCTGTGTATCATAAAACACCCAGCTCCTATGGCCTAGAGTTGGCACATGACTTAAATATGCACTATCTTCTTCACAATGGCCACTGTATAGGCATTCTCTCTCTCTCTCTCTCTCTCTCTCTCTCTCTCTCTCTCTCTCACACACACACACACACACACACACACACACACACACACACACACCCTCGTGTAGGTCATAGTCCATATGTGAAGCTGTTTGCTTCACTTGTCTATGCTTTTGTTCCCAAACATCTCAGGGCTCCTTCCATCCCAACCCTTTGCCTTTTTCCTCATTGTACTTACACTTATTCTTGTTCCTGATGCTTGAAGTCCCTCCCTCCCATGTAACTGTATCTCACACTTACCCTCCTATCAGCACCTCCTGGTTGCCAAGGAAAACTACCCTCCTCTGGCCGAGGCTGGGGGGGTGGGGGGGACTAGTGCTGGATAAGGCTTTAGGAATTTGGTAATATAAACACAAATTTGGAAATATAAACATAAGCATGTATTTCCCTGATTTAAAGACAATATCCATGCAACTTCCAAATTTATAAAAGACAGATGAGGGAATAGTTATTGTTCTTCAAAGGCATTTTTCTCTTACAAAAGAGTTTATCATAGAATTCTCGTGCAATTTAAACATAATTTGATTAACAAGAATTTAACTTCTATGAAACTTTTCAGCAATATACTGTGTGGAGTCGTACACTTTATTATTACATCCTTCAAAAATCATCACCACCACCACCACCATCATCATCATCATCATCATCATCATCATCATCATCATTTAGGTTGAGTAGTGAATGATGGCTGCTATGACATTTGGTTAAATCTGGACTACACTAAATACAATGTTTGGCTATGTTCACTGTAGAATAAAATAATTTTCTGTACTCTCATTGAAAGTGGAAAATTCTGGGACGAAGTGGGAGAGTATATCCAGTAGTTTGGAGAGTGTGGGGATAATCAATTAGAATGAACTGACTTTTAGGATAAAAAGATGATCCCCAATCAAAATGGCATATTCTGTGAGTTTCAAAGAGCAGGGGTGGGGAAGTGTGCATGGATCTATCTACTTTTTTTTTTTTTTTAATCCAACATGCTTCTTTTATTACACTCTTGCAAGATGGTTGATTATTGTTTGGTGTTACCATGGGTGTCCACTCGCCCACAATATCCTTGATCGCTGTGTACCTAAATGTAGTATTATCTGAAAGTGCTTATGAGTGGCATATTTAGAATATACCTAATTGTTTTTCTTTTGGGCTGTTTCAGTTTTCAGGAATCCTGGGTGTTCTCTTTTCCTCAGGAGATGAGTCCACACTGACTTGCTTTTCTTTTCATGGATGGTACTCTGAAGTCATAAGCAAATAAAATGATTTGATGGTAAAATATAGTCAAATACGCTAACATAAAATGCAACGCCGATCGGTCACCTATCTGCACTGGTAACAAGTACACAATCCAAGTGCAGAAAGCACCTGTCTCGAGTTGCAGCCCATCTCCCCTTGAGGCTAAGTTTCTGATGTACCTCCATCCCTACATGTTAGAGTTTTTTTGCGTCTGTCTTCTCCCAGGTCAAAACGCTTTTGTGATGTAGTCAGGCTGGGGTCGTACCCTAGCGTCGGAGCTGATGGCTGCCCTCCCGTGCGCACCGAGGTATCACATCTGCCACAGTCACATCTGCGGCTTTGTCAGGAGGTGTCATCCGGCTGTTGTCAGTCAGCGTCCCGGAAGCCTGAGCTGCTCAGCACCACTGGCCAACGCACTTGACTCCATCTTTCACGAAACACCACACTGCTCCTGCTCCCTGTGGGCATCGCATCTAGAATTAGGTGCCAGCTCAAACCCCCCATTAGGTAGCAGTCTTATCGGTCCTGCCTTCTGTTCACGCCACAACTGGCAGAGACCCAGGACAACTTCCCTTAGGTTTTCTTTTTAGCCAGAAAAGGAAATGTGGAGGATCTGATCTAACTCTATAATATCTTTCCCCGAATCACTGCCAGAAATTTGCTTCGGTTTCCATGGCGCTCAGCTATGCTATTGCTTTAAGCCGAGTTACTGTTACTTCTTCTCTCTTTTGAGAGAAACCATAGTTCAGAATCTCTTCATCTTTGATTTGTGATTTTGAAATCCTTTTCTGATTAGACAATGTTTTTGTTTGTAAAATAGTCCCCACTTAGACCATCAAAAATATATAAAAGCAGTGCAGAAGAGAGAGTAGCATTTCAAAGGAATACAAGTGTATAGATTTCTCTAACAGTAGTATTGTTGTGTTTCCCCCATGGCTTTCTCAATGCATGACCTTCTTTTTAGTTAACCCGAAAAATCTTGTCCATTAAAGATCAGCTTTGTTCTGTTCCTGTCCCTTAAACTATGTGTATACATTTTTTCATGCTTTCCTATAGCATGAGAGTAACAAACTCATCTTCCTGTATACGTTCAACCCTTCTAACTGTTAACTGGCTCCCGTGCCTGACTCGTTTATGCCTCAGTTACATATAAAGATCCTACAAGTATGCTACGCATTTGCTAGAGAGCTGGAGACCCATGTGACAAAGCCAGCTTGGTCCTACTCTCATGGAGCTCCTAGTTTTGCTTGGTACATTACTCACCCACCCTTACCCCCAGCATTTTCATTTCTACTTTCTTTTTAGGTCCTTCTCTTTTGCTTTAAATGTTTTCCCATTTAAATTAAAAGATTTTTTTTGACTTATTTCTGATGCCCTAGTTCCTCTTCTTTCCCTTCCTATCTGCTCACTCCATTCTCCTTCAGTTTTTTTCAGAAACTTGCCTGATCCAGTGTAACATATTTCTTGATGCAACTTGCCTGCTCAAAAAAATCAGAAAAAGGAACCTGTTGCATTGTCGATTCATGAGCCCATCTTTGGAGGTTTCTGGGACAACATGTCTAGGCTGGGGCCAGGGAGTCTATAATTTTAATAAACCACATACATGACTCTGAATACTAGGCAATTTAGGTCACACCAGACTACACAACTTGCAATTCTGATATTTACCCAATCTTTCTCCTCTACGTAATGTGGATACTCCCTGTATTCTACTCTCCTGGTCTTGCTCTCCTCTTCTTTCCTGCTGTCTTCCAGAGATACCACCTGAAAACCATGCAGATATTAAAGCCCCTGCTTCATAATCCAATCTCTGGTCCATATCCAGAACCTGAAACTTGCTAGTCATTGTATTTCCAGACTTTACTCCTGCCTTTTCATCAGCCTAGTGGATATTTCCCCATAGGCTTCACCATTGCTCAAATTCAGCATGTCCAAATGAATTCATCAATTACTTCATCTCAGACTGGCTTCTCCTCTAGGCTTTCTGGTTTCTATTCATGCCTGTCATTTACTCACTCACCTGGGTGTCAAATCCCAGAGTTACTCCTGATTCCTACCTCTTCCATCCCATGTCCAACCAGACACTCTCCTGTCAATTCTTTCTGCACAATGTCTCTTGTATTTCTCTCTTTCTGTTTGACTACAGTTGTTTCTGTTAAGGTCCTTTATACTTCATATTACAATTGTTGCCATAGCTGTCTGCCTCACCTCCCTGATTTCAGATCTTATCCAGAGATTCAAATTTATCCTACACTGTCCTAATGCTCCATTTCACCAGGATGCCAACATTCTAATTTAAAAGGAGAAAGCTATCTGTCAAGGGGATATGCATACTGGGGCCAGCTAATTTGCTTCTTGAAGGCGAGCTGTATGGAAAGCCAAATTGTAATCAGAAGGATGATTGGTGTATATGGCATCAGAGTAGGGGAGTCAATTACCGAATTGAGCTGTCTAATGTCTATGAAGAGAAGTTAGCTGGCTACATTGGCCTCCACAAGGAAGATAAGTGTATCACTCAGACTAGATATGTCATGTCCTTGCACCAGAGCACCCTCTTGCTTGATTGTGTTTGGACTGATGTTGCTAACACTAACTCTGTGATTGTCACCTTTCTGTGTCTCCATGGCTGATCCCGTATGAACGACCATTGGAGACATTAACATATCCATTCAGTTACCATCAAACTAAGTGACCTGGGAGCCCTCCTCTCATTTATGCTACTTTCATACATCTTTGCTCTGACCCACTACACATTGGTTGTACATCTAATTCCTGAATGGTGGCCTGATGCTCTTTATTTCCAAGTTCTTGAAGGAAAAATAATATCCCAGTAGCCACTGTTTATCAAGAGTGGTAAAAAAAAAAAAAAAAAAAAAAGAGTGGTAATATAATGACACTAATGAATTAGGAAGAAATCACCCACAACCTCACACCCTTTAAAGATTATTACTAACATTGTTTGTACGTTCTCTTTCTATTTTATTAGGCATTTTATATCATTATAATTATAGTATGATATCCATAGATGATGCTGTTCTCTTCATTCCAGCTTTTCCAGTGGAAGACAGCTGAAAATCAAAACTGAGAGGCTAGAAAAGACTAAGAAAACAAAAGCTGAGATATAGGAGGGTTGATAAGGGCAGGTGCAAGGAGATAATAAATTAGAGAATTAAGAATAAATTGGGTGTAAGAGATACGACTGAAGAGGTTGGCAAAATCCTTTCTACAAAACTAATGATGAAACTGAACAAAACTGTCAAACACATTTCTGGCTCTAAAAATTGGCCAAAAGCAAATAACAAATTTAGACACATTTATTGACAGAAAAACTCCTCCTGAACTTCAGGTATGAACAGTAAAAGTCGATGGCGTTCTTGTTTAGTGACAAGTGCAGCCCGGTAGGTGTGTCTATTCTAGAAGGATAGGGTTGACTGCAAAAACCAGCAGCTCCACTATGGGGGCTGATTTGATTTAGAGTGGAAGGAAAGAAATCCACACTCAGGGGCGTTGCCAGTGAAAGTAGCCATCTTGGAAGGAGATGCACAGGGCAGGACTAAGGTTACAGTCCTGGTTGGGGGAAGCAGCAGACTGATGGATTCTCCAGAAATTTTAACAGGGAGATCTTAAAACTCAAAGAGCCATAGACATAGTAGATAAACTCTTCTTACCCCCTGGCTGACCAGGAGGCTGCATTCATGTGCAGGAGTTACCAGAGAGAGTACAAACTGCATGTAGGCTTTGGGAAGATGTGAGGGGGCCTGGGGAAAGTAAAAGCCATCAGGCTTGAAAATGCCTGAACTTCAGGGGTGCCTGGGTGGCTCCATTGGTTAAGTGCCCAACTCTTGATCTCAGCTCAGGCCATGATCTCACGGTTCATGAGTTTGAACCCTGCATCAGGCTCTGTGCTGACCATGCAGAGCCTGCTTGGGATTCTCTCTCTCTCCCTCACTCTCTGAACCTCCCCACCCTCCTCCCCACCACCCCCGCTCATGTGTGTGCATGCATGTGCTCTCTCTCTCCCAAAATAAATAAATAAACTTTAAAAAAAAAAGAAAGAAAACCCCTGAACTTCAAATGTGTTTCCAAACCATGCATGGATCCATCTGCATAGGGTTGAACCTGATAGGCATAAGATATTTGAGCGCAGCTTTGAACCAATCATTAGCTGACTATTAAGCCTGCAGACACATAGGCAAACTCTAGAAAGTCAGGCTAGAAAGTGAAAATAAGAGACATCAGCAGCTGCACATCATGGGGAATACAGATATGGCAGATTTAGTCCAGAGAAAATTACTAACAACAAACAAAACAAAACCAGACCAAAAATTCCAGCAACACAACTCTCTTACACAACACACAAAAATCCGAATCTGCAATATATTACCTGAGATGCTCAATTTTCAACACAATATTATGCAGAGTCATGCAGAGAAGCAGGAAAGTGTGACCCACACCGAGAGAAGAAAGTCAACGTTATAAATTATAATGTTTCTAGTAAGTCTAGATGTTGTATTTATCGAACCAAGATGTCAAAGGTGGCATTATAAATATGCTCCAAGAACTAAAGGGAACCATGTTTAAAAAATTAAAGGAAAATATGACAATGACTCAACAAATAGAAAACATCAATAAAAATAGAAACTTTTAAAAGAAACAAATGGAAATACTAATGTTAAAAGATATTAATTGAAATGAAAAATGCACTAAATAGATTCAACAGCAAACTTAGTACGCCAGAAGAAAGGACCACTGCTCTTGAAGATACACCAATCAAATTTATCCAATTTAAAGAACGGAGAAAGAGAATATAGAGGAAAAATTAACAGACTCTCAGAGATAAGTAGGGCAATATTAAGTTTACCAACATATGTATAGTGGGAGTCTCAGAGGGAGAAAAGAAAGAAGCAGAGAGAATATTTGGAGAAATATGGCCAAAACATCCCAAATTTGATGACAAATATCCAAGAGTTCAACAGATAATAAAGACAGAAGTGAACTTCCTTAACCTGATAGATGGTGTCTATGAAAAACATATAGCTAACATTATATTTTATCATGAAAGACTGAATGTTTTTTGTCTTAAGAACCAGAAAACAGGATGTTAACTATCACCATTGTACTCAATATTGTATTGGATGTATAATAATAAAGAGGCAGAAAGAAAAAAGGAAAGACAGAAAAAGAGAGAGAAGGGAAGGGGAAGAGAGAAGAGGGGAAGAGAAGGAAGGTCATCAGGTTTGAAAGGAAGAAGTAAAACAGTTGTTTTTTTTTATTGTCAGATGACATTATTTTGTAGAAGGACAATCTTAAGGAATCAGCAAAAATTACTAAAACTAATAAATGAGTTTAGCAAGGTTACAGAATACAAAATCAATATACCAAAATCAATTTTAAAATACCAGCAGCAAACAATACAAAAATGAAATTAAGGTAATTTCCTTCACAGTAGTATCAAAAAGAATAAATACTAAGAGATAAATTGAACAAAAAGAGAAAGACCTATATATGGAAAACCATAAAATATTACTGACAGAAATTTAAAAAGATATAAATAAGTAGAGAAATATCCCATGTTTATTGATGGGAAATAATAATTAAGATGTCAATTCTCCCCAAGTTGATCTATAGAATCAACAGAATCTTTTTTTAAAATAGGCTTCATACCCAACACAGAGCCTGGGCTCGTGACCCTGAGATTAAGATCTGAGCTGAGATGAACAGTTGGGCACTTAACAGACTGAGCCACCCAGACGCTCCATTCAACAGAATCCTTATCAGAATTCCAGCAGCGTTTTTGGAGAAATTGATAATATGATCCCAAAATTTATGTGGAAATGCAAAGGAAATAGAATTGCCAAGACATTTTTGAAAAATAAGAACAAAGCCAGAGCATTGATAGTGCCAAATTCAAAAATTTGCTATAAAGTCACAGAATCAAGAGTGTGTGGAATTTGCCTAAAGATAAATATGCAATTCAACAAAGCAGAATTCAGAACCTAGGAAAAATTGTTACACTACTAGTCATTAATATTTTGTACTTAAACATTTTTCCTCTGAGATCATTGTAGATCCACATGTAGTTGTGATATAGAACACAAAGAGATCGCACGTATTCTTTACTCAGTTTCCCCAATGGTAACATCTTGCAAAACTATAGTGCAATAACATTGCCAGGATACTGTCATTGATAGAGAACATTTCCATCACCACAAAGATTCCTCTTGTTTCCTTTATAGTCCCACCCACTTCTGTTCCCTACTCTCATTCTTGACCTCTGGCAATGACTAGTCCATTCTCCGTTTCTATAATTTTGTCATTTCAAAACTGTTATAGAAGTGAAATCATATATGTGACCTTTTGAAACTGGAATTTTTATTTATTTATTAAATTTATTTGGGAGAGAGAGAGAGAGCTTGTGCACATGCACGTGCATGTGAGTGGGGGAGGGGCAGAGGGAGAGAGAGAGAGAGAGAGAGAGAGAGAGAGAGAGAGAGTCCCAAACAGGTTCTGCACTGTCAGCGCAGAGCCCAACTTGGGACCATATCTCACAGACCGTGAGGCCATGACCTGAGTCGAAATCAGACGCTTAACTGACCGAGTCACCCAGGAGCCTTGAAACTGGAATTTATAGTCAGCACCATTCTCTAGGGGTTCGTCCCAGTTGTTGAGGGCGTCAACAGTTTTTCTTTTTTTTATTGCTGAATTTTTCCTTTTGGTTTTATTGCTGAGTAGTGCTCATTGTGCATATCTACCAACAATTTGCGTAAGCAATCACCTGTTAAAGGACATTTTAGTTGTGTCCATTTTTTGGCTGTTACAAAAAAGTTTGCTCAGAACATGTATATAGGTTTTTGAATGACATAAGTTTTTATTTCTCTGGGATAAATGCCCCAAAGTGAAATTGCTGGTTTTATAGTAGTTGCATGTTTATTTTCTAAAGAAACCGGCAAATGACTTTCCAGATTTGCTGTACCATTTTACAGCCCCACCAGCAATATCTGAGTGATCCAAATTCTCTGCAGCTTTGCCAATATTTGGTATTATCACCATTTTTTAAATTATAGCCATTTGAAAGAAGTGTAGTGATATCTCCTTGTGGTTTTAACTTGCATTTTTCCACTGGTTCTGCTAATACATACTGTCTTAATTATTACAGCTGTATCCAAGACCTAAATAATGGATAGTTACATTCCTCCCACTTTATTTTTTTTCCCAAGGTTGTTTTAGTTGTTCTACTTCCAGTCAATTGATTTTTGAGAAATATGTAAAGATATTTCAATGAGGAAAAGAAGTACTTTCAACAAATGGATCTATGACAATTCAGATATACATATTATATCTGAACTTAGACTCTTATCTCACATCACACACAAAAGTTAGCTTAGATGGATCCTAGACTTAAATGAAAGATCCCAAATTATAATTCCAGGAGAAAATATAAAGGAAATCTTTGTGGCCTTGGGTTAGGCAAAAATATCTTATCGCTGATATCAAAAGCACAATCCATAAACGAGAAAGACTTCATCAACAGTAAAAGCGTTTGTTCTTTAAAAGACTCCAGTTTAATAAGTGATCACTATTGTTTCACTCTGCTTTTAGGAAAGCCTGACTTAGAGAAGGAATGAAACCTAAGTTATTTATTCCTAGACTCTTCCTATATCTCTCCAAGAATAAGTAACACAGAATTCTCTTGAGTAATGCAAGTTAGTGAGCTGGAATAAAGGAGGCAGATAGATACCAAAAGATCATTTTTCTTCCCTAAACTTTCAAAGTTGGTATTTGTTATACAGCCAAGCATTTCCTAAATGTAGTTCACAGTCAACCACTGAAATACTGAGGAATCACATGTCATTGTACCTCTCCAACTTGTGACATGTGAATGATATAATGTGAGTGCTTACTTTTGCTTAAAGACCTCAAATTCTCTTCTGATTAGCAAATGCTATTCTTCAACTTGAATCACAATTGCTTACAAATTCATTACATCCTGTATCTATGCTTCACCTACCTGCACAGAGATCATGTAATTCTAAAGGAAGTGTGCTGATTTTGTACCTGTATCAATTCCGAGAACAGTTGTGTGATCATTAGTTTGAGTCCCTGAGATGGAATCATCAAAGTCTAGTCAGTAGCAAGAAATTACGTGATTCTTGTCTTTTTCAAACATATTTCATATTCTTTTTTTTAAGCTTATTTATTTATTTTGAGAGAGAGAGCGCACGCGCAAGCATGAGTGGGGTAGGAGCAGAGAGAGAGAGAGAACTCCAAGTGGGCTCTGATTCATGAACCGTGAGATCATGATCTGAGCCGAAATCAACGGTCAGATGCTTAACCCACTGAGTCACCCAGGTGCCCCTAACATATTTTATACTCTGCTGGTGATGAACTACCTTCTGTTGGCAATAATGATTTCTCAACAGGACAAAGGTAGTATTACTTTCTATTTATAAGCATGCAATCCCAGTCTCTTAAGATTCTTTAGTGTACACCAGCCCTCAACATTTCCACAGCCAGCCATGAGTGCTTATATAATCAACTGAGCCCAATCACTTAAGGGTGACTTTGTTGATGACCTTGTCAGAGGCATTCGGTTTGGCAAGCAGGGTTGATGGACTCTTGGCCAGCACCAAAGTGACAGAAAACACTTCTGTCACAGTGAATTCACTTCTTTGATTCACGGAGCTCATATTAGAGATTGGGTTGCCAAAACTGATGTTCAGTAGTATAGCAAATTATACTTCTGCATCCTGGACTCATTTCTTCCCAAGGTATTTTGAGTGGTCCCCTGTGGTTAAATTTGTAGAAGAGGCCTCATTAGAATGACACAGAGTGCCCCATAGTTGAATATTTAGCCTGGTTTCAATCTCCAAGTGACACTACTGTCCCTTTTTGCTGAACTCTGATTTGTTTCACAATCTGCTTACTTTGGCAGATCATATTGATGGGAATCTTTTCCAAAGGTGGAAGAGGCATATGGGGAGAAGTAAGAATGATGATAAAGCTATAAACCACACAGGCTCTCATGTCAGATATTTTATACTGAAAACTCAAGCTCCACCTCAGGTGATCATGGGCAGGTCAACTAATCTAAGACTCATCTTTAAAAATTGAGCACAAAGAAGATAATATAGGTAGACCGCTTAGCATAGGCTTAGCAGATAGTATATGCTCAATAAATGTTAGTTGGCATCAGTTAATTTTTTCCAGATTTTAAATTCATGATGACAAAGTTTTTCAGGCCAAATATCTTCTTCACCAAAGTTTAATGTCTGAAGAACAGTGAAAAAGAAATGATGTACTAAAGCATTGAGCTGGTCATTCTACTTAACTTTTTAGATTATTTAAGATATGCTTACGTGATGCTGCACCTCACATTTGGGGAATTTGATTAATGTGCTGAGTTTATGTTTTTAGAAATTGATGTGGCTACTTTATTATTTTTTTTAAAGCTATTTATTTATTCATTTGATCATTTATGTATTTATTTTTGAGAAAGAGAGAGAGAATGTGCGCAAGCAGGGGAGGGGCAGAGAGGAGGGTATAGAGGCTCCGAAGTGGGCTCTGCATGAGCAGCAGTGAGCCTGGTGTGGGGCTTGAACTCACGAACCGTGAGATCATGACCTGAGCTGAAGGCAGATATTTAACCGACTGAGCCACCGGGCGCCTCTAAAAATTGGTGCGGCTACTTTAACAACCGGCACTGGGCATGTACAAATAAATTTTTTTAAGTTCCAGCGTAATGTTGGATTGGTAGTGTCTGTCTTATTACTATATCAACAAGTGTAGTCGTGATAAGGTCAGAAGACTAAACCTACCTCAGAGCACACTTTTGGTGATGATCAGAAAGACTAGCAGCCTGAAGAGAAGGTGAAGATTCCAGCACGTCTAAGATTAAATTTAGTCACAAGTAGAACACCTTCTACAGCCATATATATATATATATATATATATATATATATATATAAAATTCTATATTATATTATATTTTATTATATAACTATAATTATGTTATATTTATCTTATATTATTTTATATTATAATTTTTTATTATTTAATTTAAATATAATATATAATTTTATATTACTTTAATATATATAATGTATATATTATTTTTCTGCCTAGATAAATTTCCTTTTCTGAGCTGCAAGGAAAATCTAACACTCTGCCTTGTTACTGGAGTGTTAAACCCTTTTAATTATTAATATGGAGAGACTTAGGTCGATCCTCTTGCTACTTCGTTTTCCATCGGTCTCATTTGTTCTTTGAATTTTTCTATTCCCATCTTCTTTTGGATTAGCTCAGTGTTTGTAGTAATGGATTTCATTTCCTCCCTTGGTATGTTAGCTATGTCTGTTTTATTTTTTTCAGTGGCTGCTCTAACGCTTACAATAAGCATCATTAACTTATTACCATCTAGCTTTGTCCGCTACGTCGCATAGAATGTGATGCCTTTCAGTGCACTGTACTTTTACCCACCGTATGCTTTTTGCTATTTTTGTCATACGTTATGCTTCTACATATGCTACTATCCCACTACCTTATTCTTATTATTTTATTGCATCAATTATCTTTTAGAGAAATTGAAAGAAAAGAAGATTAGTTTATATCTACCCACACATTTACCGTTTCCAGTGTTCTTCATTCTTTGTGAAGATCATAAGTTCTTTCTGGTAGCAATTTCACTCTTACAGCACAGCTCTGCTAGTGATGAGCTCTTTCAGCTATGTCATTCCTGAAAATGTTTTTATTTTGTCTTCATTTTTGAGGGGTATTTTTGTTGAACCTCGAGTGTTCGATTGGCAGGGTTGTATTTTTTCCCCAAAGCACTTTGAAGATAGGATGTTATTGTCTTCCAACTTTTACGATTTTCAAAGACAATCCTCTGTACATTATTATTTTTATTTTTCTTGTGAGAGCTATTTTTCCCCCTCTGAATACTTTCAAGATTTTGTCGGGGCGCCTGGGTGGCTCAGTCAGTTGAGCGTCCAACTTCAGCTCAGGTCATGATCTCACGGTCCGTGAGTTCGACCCCACGTCGGGCTCTGGGCTGACACCTCAGAGCCTGGAGCCTGCTTCGGATTCTGTGTCTCCCTCTCTCTCTGACCCTCCCCCGTTCGTGCTCTGTCCCTCTCTGTCTCAAAAATAAATAAACGTTAAAAAAAAAAAAAGATTTTGTCTTTGTCTTTTGTGTTCAGTGCTTTGACTACAATGTGTGTAGGTATGTGGTTCTTTATCTTTATCTTGCTTGGATTTCGTAGGTATTTGAGTTTATGGGTTTTTGGTTTGGTTTGTTTTTACTAAATGTAGGTTTTTGATTCTTATTTCTTATTGTCTTGACTCTCATTTCTTATTTCTTCACGTATTTCTCTGTCCCGTTTTCCCACTCCTGTCTTTCTGGAATTCTAATTGCATTTACACTGCTTTATGTTGCTGTACAGGTCATGTATCTATGTTGACTTTTCCTGATTTTCTTATCTCTGATCCTCATATTGGGAAAGTTCTATTGATCTATCTTAAATTTTTTTAAAAATTTATTTATTTTTGAGAGAGACAGACAGAGTGAGTGGGGGAGGGGCAGAGACAGAGGGGTTGAAAGAATCTCAAGCAGGCTCTGCACTGTCAGCACAAAGCCCAATGTGGGGCCTGTGAGATCTCGCAAACTGTGAGATCATGACCTGAGCTGAAACCAAGAGGCAGGTGCTCAACCGACTGAGCCACCCAGGTTCCCCTCTATTAATCTATCTTTAAATTTGAGCACTTATTTTTCTGTTTGTGATCTGCTGTTAAACCCACATAGTGAGTTCTTAATTTCAGATATTATATTTTTCAATTTTATCATTTCCATTTGAGTTTTTTATGGTTTCCAATTCTCTGCTAATTTTTACCATCTGTACCATTCATTATGACCATCTTTCCCTACATCTGGATCACGACTGGCTCTATCTCTATTAATTTCTTTTTCCCTTTAATTATGAGCTATGCATTCCTTCTTACTTATATGTCTATTGTATTTGTTATTATTTTATTATTGTAATTTTTGTATATTGTGTAGTGTGGATGATATGTTCTATAGAGTCTGGATTATATTATCTACCTCTGAAGGATATTGAGCTTGAGTTTTCTTTTGGCAGCCAGTTGAATTAATGGTGAGTCCTAATTGTCCCATGAGTCTTTTTTATATTCTTTATTAGGAGAATCTTTTTTTGAACTTCATCCTAAGGCATGTCTCTTACTTAAGAGGCTGCTTAGTGAGCAAACTGTACTCTGATTGGACTAGAGCTCCATTGTTTCCTTTTTATTTTATGTTTATTTATTTATTTTGAGAGAGAGAGAGAGAGCATGAACAAGGGAGGGGCAGAGGGACAGGGAGAGAGAGGATCTTAAGCAGGTTTCATGCTCAGTGCGGAGACTGACGGAGGGCTTCAACTCATGAACCGTGAGATCATGACGTGAGCTGAAATCAAGAGTTAGGAGCTTAACTAAGTGAGCCGCCCGGCGCCCCAGGAGCCCCAATGTTTCTCAGCACTTTGAACCTCTGATGTCACCAAACAGGTCTCAGCCCTAAAGCATGGGAACGTTGTGCTTCACAGGCATACCCTGCAGGTGCACAGCGGAGCCCTTGGCCAAGAACTCACGGTTTGTGCAGATGTGTGGGGTGACCCTGCAGGCTTCTCCCACTTCTCTAATAACCTTCCCTGCAAATTCCAGCTGCCTCAGCAGTCTAGTTTGTTTGCTCATCTCATCTCGTTGAGACTGCTGCTTTGCTAGGGTCCCACCTTCCTGCCACAGAAGGAATTTGCCCCGAGGCAGAAAATTGGGTTATTGTGAAGCTTATATTGTGTGTTTCCCTTCTCTCAAAGATCATGGTTCTGTGCTGCCTATGTTTCAATGCCTGTAAGCAATTGCCTCATATGTTTTGTCTACTTTTATGGTTGTTTTTGTGGGAGAGCAGGTCTCCTAGTTACTCTATCAGAGATGCAAGTGGAAGTTCTATATTTAACTTCCGTCTTCTGATTCCAGGTTAACAAGGGTAAGCTCTAAGCTTTAAATATCAACATGATTTATCCTGACACCTTCTCGCCTGGGCCAGTCCCCATTCGTTGTGAGTGTGCTTGGGATGTAAAAGTAAAACATATCTAAATGAAGTGTTTTTTCTAAAAAAAAAAAACCCCAGTTGATAAAATAAATTTATGAAACATGATAAATATTAAAGCCAAGTTTTAGCTATTTTTGCTCTGTTTTATTTCTTGGTTCCGGTAGATAATAATGAATTGACTATTTTATACTAAATATAATTTTCTATATCAGGTTTTTTATCAAATAAAAATCTCTTTTTTTATGCTTGTTAACAGAACTTTGGTCATAAGGCGGTTTTAAACACATGTTCATATAAGAATCGTCAAATAGATGCTCTAGCACTGACTGGTCTCATCAGAAGGTTATATGTTGATCAGAGTTAATAAGCATTTTGGCTTACAAATTCAATATTTATCGTAGATTTCAGCTTCTAGCCTTAGCAGTGGAATGTACGGGCTTCCTAGAAGGTCCAATAGAGCTTGTAACCAGCTGTTTTGGTTAATTGTATCCTTTGGTGTGTCTCAGAGAAAGGGGACGCTAAAACTTGAACCTCAAATTTATTTCTGGACCTTGCCAAATACACTAGGACAAAAGCTTGAGTTCCGTACAAATTCAGTGCATCGGTATATTGAATCAAACGTGTTTTCACATCACTTGAATTGCAGATTTGCTGGACTCTTTACCTGATTGCACTGTTTCTGTTATGAAGCTTTTAAATCCACACTCCCCTTGGTTCATTTCCCATAGACACTTTTGGGTCAATGACAAGCCTGCCTCACTGCCTGCCTTGTCCTCTGCCGGCAAGATGAACACTGAACAGGGCCTTTTATCTTAGCGGGGCCTCTCTAGACACTGCATTAAAACAACTCTGCTGCCTTCAATGTATTATTTATGGGATTTTAAGTTTTTCTTTCACTTTGGGTGTGAAACCAAAACTTTCTCCTGCAGTGCAGCAGATGTGGTGATAAGTACAAGTGATTGCCTGTCTTCCTGTGATTTTTGTCTGTGGCACTTCTTTTGCCTAATGACTTTCAGCTGAGCTATTTTCTGGCACTAATGTTATGAACCCGGGTTTAGAGGATTTTGTGGCTGAGGACGATTTTAAACCCAGGTATGTGCAAGGGAGACATACAACTGTGTTGGGCAGAGGATACTTATGGTGAAGATGACCACAAATCCGTTCAGAATTATATATCCTTGCTGTACGTACCAAGATATCTTGGCCACACTAGAATGTCAGTCGTCTTCTGTTGTTGGTGAGTGTTTCCTTAGACAGTTTCTGGAAGACCGCCCGCTAACCACCTCCATCAGAATCATCATGGGAGTTTGAGTCGCACCCAGACCTGTATCAAGTCTTTGGAGTGTAAGCCTACAACTTGCATTTTATTTTATTTTATTTTATTTTATTTTATTTTATTTTACTTTATTTTATTTTACTTAATTTTATTTTATTTTAATTTAATTCAATTTTATTTTATTTTACTTTATTTTATTTTACTTTATTTTATTTTATTCTGTTTTATTTTGTTTTATTTATTTTATTTTATCATTTTAAAATTTTGATTTAATTTAATTTAATTTTAATTTTATTTTTAAAGTTTATTCATTTATTTTTGAGAGACAGCGAGAGAGTGCACAGGGGAGAGGCAGAGATGGAGAGAGAGATTCCCTGTGCTGTTAGCTCAGAGCCTGATGGGAGCAGGGGTTGCGGGGGATAGGGACTCGGTCTCACCAACTGTGAGATCATGACCTGAGTCAAGATCAAGAGCCAGATGCTTAACCCACCGAGCCACCCAGGTGCCCCTGGAACTTGAATTAAAAAAAAATTTTTTTTAATGTTTATTCATTTTTTGAGAGAGAGACAGAGACAGAGTGCAAGTCGGGGAAGGGCAGAGAGAGAGGGAGACCCAGAATCTGAAGCAGGTTCCAGGCTGAGCTGGCAGCATAGAGTCTGCTGCAGGGCTCGAACTCATGAACCACGAGATCATGACCTGAGCCAAAGTCAGACCCTTAACTGACTGAGCCACCCAGGCACCCTGGAACTTGCATTTGACATGAGCATCCAAGGTGGCCCTCATGCACAGAAAAGTTTCAGAACCACTTTCTTGATGAGAGATAGTTTAAGATCCAAATTGGAAAAATATTAACGAATTAAATCTGAGATCTGATTAAGTTCATATACCAGGTGATTCAGCATTAAATTTTTGGTCTAGAACTTTGCACATATATACCCATCACTGTATTTATTGCAATAAAGTTTTCTGTAGCCCAGACAAAAGTCGGCCTCTTCATAGGGTAGGAAAATTGGCATTTCCTGTTTTGTTTATGTTGTCAGTTTCAATTAACAGCCACACCATTTCCCATCTTTCTTAATGAGATATAGCAAAGTCACCCTTACAGTTCTTTTTAAGATCACCAGTTTTTCTGAACCAATTTATTATCACAACTGTAGAAAGTGATTGTGGCATCGCCTGTCTCTGAAGTCAGACTGACAGTGCCTCCTGAGATCCACGTAACTTTCTTCACTTTGTTGCTCATGTTAAAAGTCTAAGTGGAATTCTCCAATGGATGCTCTGATTCTCTGATACGACTAATCAAGAAATTGCTTTGGATGCCTAGTAGGCTTCATACAGCTTCCTAATTTATTTTTGAAAATGTGAAGACCAGAAGCCCAAAGCGGCCACTCACCTTTTAACTGGTCTCCCTGCTTCTGCTCTTGCTCTCCCCATAATTTCTCACAGCAGCCTGAGTGACCCTGAGGAACATGGTTCCAGTCCTGTCACTCCCTTGTTCAAAACACTCCAATGGCCTCCTGTAGTGGATGGTCTGGTGCTCTGCCTAGACATCCCTCCCCAGGACTGAAGCACTAATTTCCTCAGATGCTGGGATGGTAGGCAGCTGACAGGCCTCAGCCGAGTCTCTTTAGGAAATCTGGGGAAGAGTGTTACCTCAGCCAAGGTCCCCTTCACGCCGCCCACATCCACGGATGGCTGAGGCAGGCATACTGAGCCTGCATTGTATTAGCTGTTCTAGCTTCTGAACTGCCAGGGGAAGAGGCTACATCATAGTTTGACTTCTCCCTCTGCCAATCCTGCTTCTTTCACTCTTCTGTAGACACAGATACCTGAGATCCCTTCCCAGAAACATCCTGCCCCTGCGGGACCTCGAACTCTGTCTCAGGGAGCTCAACATGCCACACTTCCCATTTCACTCACAAGGGATCCAAACTCCTTCCCAGCAAAGCCATGGGCAGACTGGGCCTGTCTGAATTCCACCTCCTCTCCTCCCTCTGTCCTCTCCACGCATTCCATTACGGCCACCTTGGTTTTCCACCAACACTGCAGGTTTGTTCCTTCCTTATGGTTTTTGCATGTCCCTCTGCCCAGAACAGAATTGTCCCCCAGGACCCCGTGTGACCTGCGTCCTCCTTTCTCTCAGGCCTTTTCTGATGATCCTTCCTCAAGTGAGTGTCCCGCTCGCTCATCTATCTCCTTACCTGGCTTCACTTCACAGCAATTCTCAAGTCAACATTTTATCACATGCTTGTTTGTTTCTTATGTTTCTCCTACCTGAGTAGGAGAAACTTCATAAACCTGAGTGGAAGGTTTATGAAGCTGGTGTTATGTGTTGTTGCAGAGTAATGCCTGACGTGTAGTAAGCACTCAGGAAATATTTTTGAATGGATGGACCAATGAATAAATGAATGAATGCATGAATGATCCCCAGCCGACCTGACCCACTCATACAAAATAGTAGAGATAAGAATGTATGTGAATTTTGTTCTCTGCTTCTTAATATTTATCTCTAATAGATATTTCCCCATGTAATTTTATGTGCATTTCTTATCTCCCCCATTTTTTGGCCGTGTGACCTGAGGTAAGATATTTAACTGCTGGGCCTCAGTGTTCTTATCCACAAAAAGCACACAACAGGGTTGGTATAAAGATTAAAGTAGTTACAACAGTGCGTGAAATGTGGCAACTACTTCGTAGGTATTAATTAGCTTTTTAAAAATTATTACTATATCCTTTAATTTGAAATTAAAATTTATATTAAATGCTCAAAACTACCTTATCATAAATTAATTTACTCACCTAACTGACTTTTGTTTGACCTTTCGGTTGCTTCCAAATGGCTACGCTATCATAAAATGCTGTGACAACATCGTTGGATATGACTTTTTCTGTGTATCTGTGATTATTTCCTTGGGCCATTGTCTATAGGTAGAATTGTGGCTTCAGTGCTGTTATTAGGGGCCATGTGCTATAGCGAGTAGACTGAAAACAAAGGGTAATGGCTCAAATACAAACAGTTTCTCCCTTACTCAGATTTCAAAGTGGTTGTTGCTGATTCTCTCTCCTCTGGTGGCACTGAGTTCCGCCATCTTCTGGATGAGGCCTCCAGGGTTATCACACAAGTCCGCTTCAGCCAGACTTGTGGCATGTGGCACAGAAATGACGCTCCTCACATCTGCTTATGTTCCACTGGTGAGAGAGAGTCACATGACCTCACTTAGGTGTTAGGGGGATGGGAAATGACCCTGCATAGCTTAGTCATTCCACCCAAGGTGAGGGTGATGAATTGGTGACACATGAATCGGTGGTGGACCTGTAGCCATCTCAGCAATGGTACATTTTTAAAAATTTATTTATTTGTTTTGAGAGAAAGAGAGTGTGTGAGCGTGAGCTGGGAGAGGGGCAGGGAGAGGGAGACAGAGAGAATCCCAAGTAGGCTCTGCACTGTCAATGTGGACTCCAATGTAGGCCTTGAACCCATGAATCGTGAGATCATTACCTGAGCTGAAGCCAAGAGTCGGGTGCTTAACCGACCGAGCCACCCAGGTGCCCCATCAGCCATAGCACCTTTTTTAAAACTGTTGATAGATCATGCTAGAAAGTCTTCCAGAATGATTGTATCCATGTACCTAATGAGTCAAAATTCATACTTCTCAAAGCAGAGGCAATGTAATGAAATAAATAACGATTGGGCTTTGTAACATTTCTTTGAGGTGTTGCATTCTCATTTGGGGTATAAAGGTGCCAAACAATTACATCCTTCTTTCTCTGAAGGTTCTGAAGCAAATTGAGAAATACACCTAGAAATTAGTTGGCGAACATAATATGGTAGGTCCCATGGGTTGAACGGAGACTATACTTGGGTCTGAAGTAAAAAAAAAAAAAAAAAAAAAAAAAAGCAGTTTTCAATGATCTCTCTCCCCTTTCCCATCTGGGCTAGAGGATTGCTACTGGAAAGGGTTGTGTCTGAAGAGTGCAGTTTATAAGGGCGCTTACCCAGATGGCTGCCTTGAAAACGGTAGCCTATGTTGTACTCATCAAGTCTAGGAAAGCTGAAGCCAAAAAAGATGGGCTTCCAGGTCTTCCCATGGAGGTTGATTCTGACCCCTTACCCAGGTATATTTATTAGCTACAAACAGAAGGAACTAAAAAGAAAATGAACCCTTTGAGGATGGGACGATACTCAGAATAAGAGTCACCAGACTGGTCAAGGCACGGAGACTGACTCTTGTGCTCAATTTCACCAGTCAAATAAATCACTCTCCTTCCATTTGAAAAACTTGTGAGAAGTAGAGAAAGAATGGATGTTTCCTTTATAATACCCCATGAAGAAACAGGAGTCCTAAGTCTACGCGCTAGGATGGGGGTTAATTACGTGTTCTGTTCACACTAATCCTTCTGGTAGGTTCCAGTTTCCACAAAGGAAAAATAAATAGTGAAGGAAGCAAGGGTATTGTCTTAAGGCCCAGACTCTATAGAAATAGCATACCTCACTTTTTCAGGTTGAGCCGTTGAGAACCTAGTCATATGGTCACACACAACAGAGAGGAAAACTGTATAGTATAGCCTGGCATTGTGCTCAAAACAAGACAGATTTTTGGTGGACACTCGGCTGACTCCATAACTCTAACTTGCAGACCATCCTTCTTCCTAAACACTAATGAACTCTTCTTTGTTTCCCTTTAGTAAATACCAGGGTGGAAATGTAGGGAGAAGAAACAAAGAGTTGCTTTTTCTCCCTCTGAATCTTAGGTAGTTTCCATACTGCTCCCAGGCTGGGGATGAGGTAAACCAGAGGATGCTGTTGCTATATTGTGGCCTCCTTTCACCTTCTAGAGTTAGAAGACAGAGGTTGTATTTCATAGGTCTGCTAGTCCTTTCATGTTTTTCTCACCCTTAACCCACACAGATGTGGTCCAGAAATGTCCAGTGTCTTGAGTTGGCCTCCTCACAATTAGGCTGGGGGATATTTGTGAGGTATGGAAATTCCTGGAGGACCTGAGACGTGTGCGTTGACTTCCTGATGCACTCCAACAGATGCTCTGATAGGCAGATAACTGAGATAAAACCTTTGGTAGTTAGGAGTTTTCCAAGAGTTGTGCTGGGCCGTCATGGCCAACCAGGATTCTTGGCATAAGTAGGGAGTTACTGAGAAACTTTTAAACCAAGGTATGATCCTTGTTCTCAAGTAGCTTAGAATTGAAACTAAAATAAGTGGTCTGTGGAAAATGCACAAAAAAAGCCCATTTGATAAATTATACAGGACATAATCTGCCCCTACCTGGTGATCTTAAAGGGGGATATTTTGCTTCTATTTTCCTATTCAAACTTGGGACAGTAGTAATGACTAACTGCATGTCGTTCAGCATTTTTGCCACTTATACAGATGTCTCAAAAGATAAGATTTTATTTTGGGCGGATGACAAGTGAATGATGCGTAAGCCTCAGGCCCAAGTTTAGTAGGATGGGCTAAAAGTGACAATATTTTAAACTGTGAAATAAACCCTTATCATTTTATTTGGAATGATACCCCAAGCTTATTCCATATATCTCTGTTATGAAAATACAATATTTTATCTAGGAGTAAAATTACTTTCTAAAATGCAATTTCATCTAAAAACATAAATCTAATACTCACATACTTTTCAAAGCTATTTAAAACTGTGATTCCTCTCAGACATGAAAAAGTGCCCACAGGCGTGTTATCACTGAATGTCCCAACTGAAACCTTATACTTCATCAGTAAGGACCAAATCTATCCTATTTCTGCCAGAGAATGGGTTGTGGTAAGTTCATTCGCAGATGCTGTTGGTGGGAAGCTGGATATCTTAGCTCAGGCTGTTATACCAGAATACCAGAGCTTGGGGGCTTAAATGATAGATGTTTATTTCTTGTAGTCTGAGAGGCTAAGAAGTCCAAGATCAAGGTGCCAGAAGAGTCAGTGGTGAGGGCCCTCTTCCTGGCTTACAGACGGTTTCCTTCTTGCTGTATCTACACATGGTAGGGAGAGACAGAGAGGGAGCAAGGGAGAGAAAGAGTTCCCTGCTAATAAAGGCACTAATGCCATCATGAGGACCTACGTCCATGACCTCCTCTAGACTTAATTACTACCCGATGGCCCTTTCTTTACACACCATCATATTTGGGGCTAGGGACTCAACATACGAATTTGGGGCATGGGCATACAAATATTCAGTCCATAATTGTGGTTTAACCACATCTTGTGTTGAGTCTTTGAGACTCGGGACTCAATCTAAAAGCCTAAATCAGGCTGGTGAAAGAGTCAGGGGCACAGGAAAGAAATGCAATCCCATGAAACCCCTGCTTCTGTTTAATTCTTAGAGCTGATTGTTTCTCTCTAACATTCAAAGCTAGAAAATGCCTCCATCTGTGGCTGTGCCTGACTCTGAGGCCATGTTAAGAACATCAAGGAAGAGCGTCCAACAGGAAGAAGTAAACTCAGGGAATATGTCAAAGGATAGAATTTGAAGTTATAACTTAAGATAACTTGGCAAATATTGGGCCTACAGCTTTCTATTTTTTTTTTTTTTTTTTGAGAGGGGAAGAGAGAGACTGGGGGGAGGGGCAGAGGGAGAGGGAGAGAGAGAATTTTAAGCCGACTGCACGCCCAGCATGGAGCCGGACGCGGGGCCGGATCTCATGACTATGAAATCATGACCTGAGCTGAAATCAAGAGTCAGTCATCAACAGGCTCAGTCGCCCAGGCACCACTGGCCCTACAGCTTTCTAAATATTTAATGCTATTAGTGTTTTGAAAGATGGTTTGTGCATTCACAAGATAGCTGTTTAATATTTTTCTTGAATAGTTATAATCACATTTTCTTTAAATAACATATAATAAATATTGAATCTTTTGTTCTGTTATGCAGTATTACTTATTGATTTTTAGAAAATAGATTACTGTTGGGCTATTAAAAATTTGAACAATATTAGAGACCTCTTCAACTGACTTTAGTAGTTTTTAAACATTAGTGCTATCTGTGCTATATGTTTATTCAGTTTTAAACTATTTTGGGGGTGCTGTTAATACACCAAAAATATGGGGATTTACAGGAGTTGAAGGACATAGCATTATAAAAGGCGACCATATAATTTATTATCCAAACCAGGATGCTTTTGAGAGTGATAAGGGGCATGTTAATAGTTATATCGAGACAACAGGCACATACAGAGACTATCTTGGTCAACGTGAGCATGGGTCACCCTTATTCTTTGTGTTAAATTGCTTTGTCTACATTTATGAAATGACCGAGTTGGATTAAATCAGAGGTTTGCAAACTATATCCCACAGGCCAAATTCAGCCTGATGCATAGTTTTGTAAATAAAGTTTTATTGGAACACAGTCACAGCCATTTGTTTACACGTTTTCTGTGACTGCTTTTGCTTTACACTGGCAGTACTGAGTCAGTACAACACAGACTCCAAGACCCATAAAGCGTAAAATATTCATTATCAGGCCCTTTACAGATAAAATCCCCGGACTAGAACGTATTTAAGAGCTCATGTAGATCTAACATTTTGTGATTCTTTATTATTCTCGTTGCTTTAACTCACACATTTTTTGTTGAATAAAGAAAGTGCTTTGCTTGGCAAATTTTATTTCAAGATTGCTAGATTAAGCCTTGGTGCAAAGCAGCTGTTAGACATTAATCCTGTATGTCTAACCTGATGAGGGTTTGAGGAGCTGTTTCTGGGAAGGTGTGACAGAGGTGTATGGGATAACCCCCGAGAAGCTCAGCAGAAGAAGACAAGACTGGGTGGGTTGTGGGATGCTCTTAGGGTCCTGGAAGAAGATGAATCATCAAACATCTGGGGTGGGAAGGACCCACAATCCCCCAAACCCTTACACATTTTAGGGTTACCAGTACATCAGTCAGTCACTCATTAATCTTAGCCTCTATGTATGTATGTATTTCTTTTGAGAGAGAGAGAGAGAGAGAGTGAGTATGAGTATAGGAACAGCAGAGAAAGAGGGGGAGAGAGAGAGAATTTTCTTTCAAGCATTCTCTGCACTGTCAGCATGGAGCCTCATGTGGGGCTCGAGCTCAAGAACCATGAGATCATGACCTGAGCTGAAATCAAGAGTCAGATGCTTAGTCGAGTGAGCCACCCAGGTGCCCCTAATTGTAACCTCTTATAAGAACATCTGAATAAAACGTACTACATAATAATTAATTTGAATTAATTCTTTTTTGTCCTAAAACTTTGTGTTTGAGTTCTAATATTCTGGATGCATTTGATTAATTGAATTCTGTTTCAAAGTATGAGCCTTGAAGAACTTGAACAGCGTTTTGGAGGTAAGTTTGTGTATGTGTGTGAGGGGAGTGGATCATGTAGATCCTTATATAGACTTTGCTTTTACAATGAGTGAGATTCAAGCCACTGTAAGGGTCTGAGCTATCTGACTTATGTTTTTACATGCTGAGTACAGACTGCCATTATGTTGAGATCAGAATGAATGGAGTTGAATGGAATGAATATACAGTGAATACCTACTTATTCCAGTTTAGTCAGACTTCTGTATTTCAGGATAGACATATTTCAGGATGGAACAAATGAATACACACCCACAAGTCGTCAGCATAAATGATATTTACAAGTAGGGGACTAGAGATCACAAAGGGAATAAGTGTCGATAGAAGTGAGAGGCTGACAACCTTGGGGATACCATGTTTAAAGATTCTTTTTTTTTAAATTTTTTTTAACATTTATTTATTTTAGAGACAGAGAGGGACAGAGCATGAATGGGGGAGGGTCAGAGAGAGGGAGACACAGAATCTGAAACAGGCTCCAGGCTCTGAGCTGTCAGCACAGAGCCCGACGCGGGGCTCGAACTCACGGACCGCGTGATCATGACCTGAGCCGAAGTCGGCTACTTAACCGACTGAGCCACCCAGGCGCCCCGGGGATACCATGTTTAGAAGTTAGGGAGATGAGGCAGAATCTGGAAAAGGAGACTAATGAATAATGGCAGGCCAGGGAGGAGGCAAACCAAGTGTCATGGGTACCAAGTGAACTATTATCAACAGCAGGAAATAATCTGCAGTAAATGTCACATGAGCACTGGGAATTGACCATTGGATTCAGTCACCTAGAAGTTACTGGTGACACTGACTAGGAGTTTCAGTGGCCTGGTATGGTTGAAAGCCTGATTGGTGTGCGTTTAAGAGAGAATTGAAGAAGAACATGTCACTGAGTATAGGCAACTCTTTTGCCTCTCTAGCCAGAAACCACCAAGAATATATTGTAGTTGAGCAAAGTGGGTTTGTCGCTCATTATATTACAATGAGGGAGACCACACACTGTGGAGAAGAGTGGACATTTCAGCAAGATGTTTGGTAATTTGGGGAAAGGTTTAAGTAACCGGATCTTTGCTCTGGATTGGAAGCTTTCTGGAAATGAGATATTTCTACGATTGGCTATCTTAATAAAATATCACCAGAGCAGAAAGATAGAGTGAGGTCAAAACTGTATTAGGAAAGAAGTAGCAGTCACTTATATTAGGACAGAGTGGTGGTTTTGAGGTTCACACAGTGACCTTGTTTTTGTCTGTCCTTAGATAAAATTATGAAGTGTTCTGTTTTTTGAATCGTTTATTATGGTCACAGAATGACCTTGTCTGATGGCAATGTTCTCTGAAGTTGTTTATGTTCAAATGAAAAACACCAAGGTCTAGCTGTGAGTGATATACTATTAGACCACCAATGAGGAAAGACTCAGAGGAAAGAAGTGGTTTGTGCAGGTTTGAGTTTCATAACTGAACGTTATTATTTGTGATCCACCTTTTGTTCATAAAACAAACAAAAAAAATTAACACTTTTTTTTCCTGTCTCACTTTTCTAACTCTGAGGCTCCAAGTTTGGGGGATTAGTTTACCCAGCACATGGCCCTGCAAGTTTCATAAATTAGGCATAAGATGGTAGTATGTGACATCTTAGTAAAAATCTGCTGTATTGCAATCATCTCATTGGGTTTATCTGAACGTAGAAACAGATAGATTATCCATTTCAAACTGAATTATTTACTTGAATATATTAAAGCTGAAGGTCTTCATTGGTGTGGTCTCTTCATGATTATGTTTCTTTTCTTTTTTTTTTTAGTGTTTATTTTAGAGAGAGAGAGAGAGAGAGAGGGAGGGAGAGAAGGAGAGAGGGAGAGAGACAGAGCGTGATCGGGGGAGGGCCAGAGAAAGAGGGAGACACAGAATCTGAAGCAGGTTCCAGGCTCTGAGCCATCAGCACAGAGCCCAATGCGGGGCCCGAACTCATGAGCTGCGAGATCATGACCTGAGCCGAAGTTGGATGCTTAACCGACTGAGCTACCCCCGTGCCCCTTCATGATTATGTTTCTTACTTGAGAGAGATGTGCTACTTTTCTGTATAATTGGCAAATAAAGGCCCTTAGGCTGTAGGTTAGTACCTACTAGCAGTACTTAATTTTATTGAATATTGAATTGTTACTGTAAAAAACCTTTTTTTTATTAAGTTGTAACATTATCACATCAACAATTATTTTAGATACTAAGATTTGTATTTCCTTAACATATTTTTCTTTTGTATGCTTGGTAAGAGAGCTCAAAAAATACATTCATAAAACAAAAAATTAGTATAAATTTGCATAAGATTAGTCCCGTGGGAAGTTTAATTTTTTCGCCCACAGCTTAAGTGAATTTTTTTTTTAAGCTGTTTTCTCATTGGATGAACCAAGAGTAGTTGCCATAACAACTGTGGTTATTACCACTGAGATAAGTGGGCCTTTATTCCACCAACACATGTATCAACACGTTCATAGCACAAACATGAAAAAATTCACAGCATAGAAAGAAAGTCTCATACTCCCAGCCACCAGGATCCCTCTCTAGAGACATTCATGGTTATCAGCTTCTTTCATGTCATTCAGAGGTAATCAATGCTTATAACTAGCATCTACAAATGTATTCTTTTCACCTTCCACAAATGGTTTGCATTTGCCTTTTCGCTTAACAATATATCCTGGGGATTGTTCCATTCCAAAAATATATAAATAAAGCTATTTTGTCCCTTTGAACAGTTAAAGTTGTATGTATTATAGCCACGCAAAGGTTACTTCAACAACGCATATTATTGAATGTTTAAGTTATTTTCAAGCTCTTGCTATCATAAATAAATTGTCAATGAACAACCTTATACATATCTTGTGGACTAGAGGGACAAATTTCCAGAGGTAAACTTTCTTTCCTTTTCTTTCTCTTCTTTCTTTTATGAATGTTTATTTTTGAGAGAGAGAAACAGAGCACGAATGTGGGAGGGGCAGAGAGAGAGGGAGACACAGAATCTGAAGCAGGCTCCAGGCTTTGAGCTGTCAGCACAGAGCCTGTTGTGGGGCTCAAACCCCCAGACTGCGGGATCATGACCTGCCCCGAAGTCTGACGCTATAACCAACTGAGCCATCCAGGTGCCCCAGAGGGAAAATTTCTGGGTCCAAGGTCATCGACATTTTCAATTTTAGTAGCTATTACCAAAGTACTATGTACAGAGGTTGTACCAATTTCTACTCCCACTATCAGAGCATAAGGATGTGGGTCCTCCCACCATTACCCACATGTTAGGTGGGCAAACATTTTGATTATTGCCGGTCTGCTAAGAGAAAAATGTCACTATAAGCTTATTTTTCTTTTGGATTTTTAGGCTCTTGCTTCTTGGTATAAAATTGAATTGGTTTTGTTTAAAAATTTTTTTTTTTAATTTTAGAGAAAGAGAAAGAGAAAGAGTGAGTCAGGGAGGGGCAGAGGAAGAAGAAAGAGAATCTTAAGCAGGCTCCATGCTCAATGCAGAGTCTTACATGGGGCTCAATTCCTCAACCCTGAGATCATGACCTGAGCCGAAATCAAGATTTGGATGCTTCAATCAACTGATCCCCCCAGGTGCCCCTAAAATTGAATTGTTACATTAGATATATTTTCGTCAGTTTGTTGTCTTTTGACTTTGTGTATTTTTCCTTGAAGACGTGTTCTTTATTTTTTTATTTCCTTGAAGACTTTATTCATTTTGGATTTTGTGGTTTCCGGCTTTTGTATCATCTAGACAGGCTTTCCCAACTCTAAAGTTATTAAGAACAAAACAGACACACAAACAAGCAGACAAAGCCAAAAATCTCTTTTCATGATATTTTTCTAGTATTTTAGTGTATTTTTAAAGTCTTAACAATTAAATTTTTAAAAACCTGGATGGAGAGGGTATAAAGTGTGAGGTATAAATTCAAATAATAGTTTTCAGGTGTCTATCTCATTATTTTATTTTTTTATTGACTAATTTATCTTTTTACCATCAATGTGAAATACAACCTTTATCATATGCTGAGTTCCCACATGAATTTTGTTGTATTACTGAACTTGCTCTTTTCTATGATCTTCATCTGTTTATGTGTCATATGTTTTAGTATTTAGTAGGCTAGTTTCCCCTTAGTGCCTTTCTTTTTTATAATTTTTTTGGCTGTTGATATTTTTGCCCATTTGTATTTCCATGGGAATGCTTGAATGATTTTATACGGTTAAAAGAAATCCATTAGTAATTTGTTGGTATGACATTAAAATTCCACATTACCTTAGGGAGAATTTATGTCATTAGTTGGCCCTCTCCTGTCAAAATCACGGCCTTTTCATTTGCTCAAGCCTTCTCCTTTGTCCTTTTGTTGTGCTTTAAAAGATTTTTTTTTTAAATTTTTTTTTTTTTCAACGTTTTTTTTTTATTATTTTATTTTTGGGACAGAGAGAGACAGAGCATGAACGGGGGAGGGTCAGAGAGAGAGGGAGACACAGAATCTGAAGCAGGCTCCAGGCTCTGAGCTGCCAGCACAGAGCCCTATGCAGGGCTTGAACTCATAGACCGTGAGATCATGACCTGAGCTGAAGTCGGACGCTTAACCGACTGAGCCACCCAGGCTCCCCTTGTTGTTGTTTTAACATATGATAAATGTTGATTTCCATGTACTAATTTTGTACCCTGACATCTTACTAAGGTTTACTTTTTCTAATTATTTTAAAGTTATTCTTAAAAGTGTTCCATCCAAATTATCTGCAAGTAATGATAATTTTGTTTATTCTTTTCCAGCTTTTATAGATCTTTTTTGTTTTCTTTTTTATTGCATTAGCTGGTATCTACTAGCATTGCTAAGTAATAGTAGTAGGAATAGACATTCCAATCTGGCTGCTGATGTAACAGAAATGTATCTTCGAATCACTAAGCATTCTGGGAGTGTATAACATTTATTCATTTTAAGTAAATATACACTTATACTTACCTTAAAGTTGAAGAAATATTAAAAATAGGTGTTAATTTTTGCAATACGTCTTCACGGCCAGCACCTATTGAGGTGATTCCTAATGTTAAACCAACCTTGTATTACTAGCATAAACCCCTTAATCAGATGCAATGTTCTTTTATTGTATTCATGGCTTCTGTTGGTTAAATATATTTTATTAGTATTTTTCATAAACATTTTAAGTGAGGATCTCTAAATTTCTTTTTTTTATTTTTAAAATTTTATTATATATATATATATAGAGAGAGAGAGAGAGAGAGAGAGAGAGCGCACGCAAGTGGGGAAGAGGGGCAGAGGGAGAGAGAGAGAATTTCAAGCAGGCTCCACGCTCAGTGTGGGGCCCAACACAGGACTCAGCCTCACCACCCTGGGATCATAACTTGAGCTGAAATCAAGATTTGGACGCTCAACTGACTGAATCACCCAGGTGTGCCTTTAAATTTCTTTTCCAGTGTTGTCACACATGGGTTTGGGTATCAAGATTTAGGAAGAATACTTTCCTTAAAATAATTGGGAAAATCTCCTTTACATTATACACAGGGACAGTTTAAACTCACATTAGAATTATCTATATGGTTTGTAGAATTCCCCTGTGAACACATCTGGACTTGATGTTTATTGATGGAAGAATCCTTTGACAATTTCCTTTATTCTTCTATGAAAACTAGAGACTTTATATTTTTGCTATATTCTGAGATCAGTTTTAGTAAATTATCTTTTCCCAGCAAGTTATGTTTTCCAAGTTGTAGAGTTTAGTTTTCTGGTTTTGTAATTGACTTTGGTTTTATTGTATTGTTGTGTGTACTTAAAATAAATGGGAATTCTCTTTTCAATACATAAAAATATATTTCTTATCAGTATGTAGTATATACTGAAAAGAGAATTCTTTCATTTAATATATTTATGATTATGTTAAGTTTTACGTGTCTTTGATTTACACATCTGATAAAAATAAAATTAATGGAATTGAATAATTCCCACTAATAATGTGTTTTTGCCTGTTTTTCATGCCTTCTTTCTGTTTTATTAATGTTAAAACTATGCTAGCTAGTAAATAGGGACTCCAAGTCACCCTGTCTTTGCTGTGGGCTCCATTTTTGTCGATTTAAGTAACATTTAGCTTTGGTTCTTGTGTCACTTTGGGGGGACTTTCTATTCTGCTTCTTTGGTGTTCTTTATCCTACTGCCAATATTACAATCTCTTAGTTACTACAGCTGTGTGAGAACTCTTTCCATCTGCCAGGACAGTCCCCATTCTACCCTACTGTGTCAGCTATTATTCTTCGACATTTTCTTACCTGTTCTTTGGTTCTTTGCTCTTAAATCTAACTTAAAAAATGTTTTTTAATGTTTATTTATTTTCAAGAGCCAGAGAGCCAGAGCAGGAGTGGCGGATGGGCAGAGAGAGGGGGAGACAACAGAATCCAAAGCAGGCTCCAGGCTCTGAGCTGTCAGCACGGAGCCCGAGGCGGGGCTCCAACTCAAGGAGTCGTGAGATCATGACCTGAGCCAAAGGTGGATGCAGGCAGGCGCCCCTCTTCAGTATAACTTTTAGAAGCAAAGCTCCATGTTTCAAGCTGTGTGTGTTGGCATTTTTTTTTTTTTTTTTTTTTTTTTTTAGAACTGCATTGCCTCTATGAATCATTTGGGGAACAATTGAGTTTTACAAGATTAAGTATTCCTGTCAATGGTTAAGAACGTCTCTTCGTTTGTTAAGTCTTTTTTAATTTCCTTCAATAATGCTTTGTAATTTTCTATGTGTGAGTCTAGAACATCTTTTGTCAGATTTATTCCTAAGCATTTTAGAAATATTGCTGCTGTAATAAATACTATCTTTTCAAACCATACTTTCTAATTCTTTGTTGCTAATTAATGTGTAGAAATGCAATTGACCTTTATATACTGGCCTATCATCTTTCTGCTTTGCTAAAATCTCTAAATACTTCTGATCAGTCATGCTATCTGCAAATAATTACATTTTCTTCCCTCTTTCCAATTCTTATGCCTTAATTTTTTTTTCTTGGTTTTTGGGCTGATTAGAACCTCTATTGTGAGGTGACCAGCTGTGATGTTAGTGGACATCTCTGTCGTGTTCCTGATTTTAAGGGAATACTTAGAATACTTTCTGGTTCGAGATGGTTATCCTAATGTATTTTTATAGATGTACTTTATCAGGTTAAGAAGTTCCCTTCTCATTTTAGTTAATTAGCCATTTTAATTACGAATCATTGTTAAATTCTTCAAATGTGTCTCCTTTTTTGGATTATCTCATTTTTTTTAAAAAAAATGTGCTAATGTAGTGACTCTTATAAGACAATGATGAAATTAGTGTTATTTCAACTATTCTCTTTCTGTCTTTTCTGTCACTTTTTTGGTTCATATCCTTTTTTGATATTCTTTTTTTGTGTTCTGAACTATACTTATACTACTTTTTTGGCTTATTTTTATTTTTCTTTCTTGAACTCCAGATATCAGAGGTGAGAAAACCAGTGGGCTTGCACTGCCTTCCCTTTTCCCTCCCCATTGCCTTCCCAAGCATTTTTATTTCCACTTCCTCACCATTAGGCTTTTAACATTTACTTTTTATCCTGCAATCTAATCTTCTGGTTTATTTCAGTATTCAGATAATAGTTAAATTATAGTACAATCACCCACTTCCATTTTCTTTGCCATAGTTTCTCCTTCTTGTCTTAGTTAAGTAGAATGGAATCTATTCTCTTGTATTTTTTCAGCTTTTTTGAGGTATGCTCCATGTCCAAAAATTTGCACATATGTAATGTATACATTTTGATGAGTCTGAAATATGTATTCTCCTGTGATACCATCACTATAAACAGGCACGTGAAAAGTTACTCAACATTACTAATTATCAGAGAAAAGCAAATGAAAACCATAATGAGATATCTCATGTAGCTTATTTTCAAGAAGGGCTGTTGGGAAGTATGTTCCCTGTTGCCTTTATACTTAATCAAACATTTGGCTGGGTTTTAAAGTCTTGGCTTAAAATTTTTTCTCCCTAAGAACTTTGTTAGCACTCTTTTAAGATCTTTTAGTGGTGAATATCATAGAGAAATCTGAGGCTGGACTGAATTTTTGCAACTGTAGATGAGACTTGATCTTTCTGCCTAGCTGATCAAAAATTTTTGAGTATGTGTCTCATCCTTTATTCTCAACATTTTATTTTGGAAAACTTCAAAACCATAGGCAAGTTGTAAGAATCGTACAATGAATACCCATATATCCTTTGCCTAGACTCACCAACTCTCAACATTTTGCCACATTTGCTTTATTGTTGTTGCTCTCTATATATCCATACTTTTTTGTTGAACCTTGAAGATATTATGAAACTATACGTAGAAGCACTTGAATATATGCCTACTAAGAATAAGGGCATTTTCTACATTATCACAGCATCAACATACCCTCGAGGAATTTGACATTAATTTTAAAATATTGTCTAATACATAGCGCTCTTTATTTGTAGCGATCTGTCAGGAAAGACACTTAATATGTCCACCCAGTAACCTAGCCTGATGGTAAGCAAATTCTTTTTAAGATTGTGATGTTTCATATTTTGAGATCCATAGCTCTTTGAAAAACAGATGTTGGCCTTATCTTCTGAAAGACGTCTACACAGAAAACATCTGCAAGCACGAAATTTCATGTGAATCCAAAGGGTTCACCAACCCCCTAATCCGTATATCAAAATATCCCTGGGGATGAAGAAGCCCATGAACTCAAAGTTAGGTTTTCCTAATGTCTCATCTAAATTCTTTCCCTTTTTGTGTTTACTTTTTTAGGATCATAGTACTTAGAAAAGATGGAGAGGAATTAGTCTTAAATGCACCCACAGTTTTTCTGTTTTCATTATGCTGCTATCAAGGAACCTCCCCCTTCCCTTTTTTTCTTTCCCTCTCTCTTTTCCTTCTCTTTTCTTCTAACAACAACAACTCCTCTTCCTCCTCTTCCTCCTCCTCTTCCTCCTCCTCTTCCTCCTCCTCTTCCTCCTCCTCTTCCTCCTCCTCTTCCTCCTCCTCTTCCTCCTCCTCCTCCTCCTCCTCCTCCTCCTCCTTCTTCTTCTTCTTCTTCTTCTTCTTCTTCTTCTTCTTCTTCTTCTCTGTAATTGAGATATGACTGCATATAGTAAGATGCACAGATATTAATTATATAATTTAGTGAGTTTGGGCAAATGTAGACATTAGTCAAACTAATACTTTAGTGAAGATATACAATATGTCCATCATCCTAGAAAATCCAGTTTCTCTCCTCTCCAGAGGCAACTTCTACATTGATTTCCATCTGTTAATTATTTTTTGTTTATTTAAAATTTATATTAGTAGAATAATAATGTATGACTTTTTTTTTCCCGGTTTCTTTTCTTTGACATAGATTCACTCATGTTGTAGTGAATATTGGAAGGCTATTTCTTTTTATTCCTGGGTAGTAGGTATTCTATTGTATGAATATAACACAATATGTTTAACCATTTCCTTGCTGAGATATTTGAGTTGTTTACAGTATTTGGTTAATATTAAGTTCCATTGAAGTTCTTGAGTAAATTTTTTTTTTTTTTTTTTTTTTTTTTTGGTAAACACGTGTTTCCATTTCAGGGGAACAAGGAACTCGGAGTAGAATTGCTGGATCTTGAAGTAGGTGTATGTTTAACTCTATAAGAATCTGCCTAAAATGTTTTCCCAATATTACTTACACATTCCCCCAGCAATGTATTAGAATTCATGTTCCTATGCTTCTTTTTCAATGTCTGGTATTGTAAGCCTTCTAGTTTTAGCCAATCTGTTGCGTATGTGGTGTTATTTTCCTCTAGCTAAAATTTACATTTCTTTTATGACTAATAAAGTTCATTGACTTTGCATGTGTTTCTTGTGCATTTCTATTCTTTTCTGAATTGTCTGTTCTTTTTGTCCATTTCACTGAGCTTTTTGTATTTTATTCTTACTCTCTAAAAGTTATTTATATATTCCAGAAACATATTCTTTTGAGGCTCACACACATATATACAAATATATACACAGTGGATTCTTATTATTCATGGATTTCATAATTTGTGAATTTGCCTACTTGCTCAAAAGAATTTATAACTTCAAAATCAATATTCAGGGCACTTTTGTGGTCTCTTACAAACATGAGCAGAGTTGTGAAAATTTCGAGTCACCTGATACACATGTTCCCAGATGAGGGCAAAATAATCCTCTGCTTTCTTGTTTCGGTTCATACTATAAATAAGTGGCTTTTTAAAAATATATTTAGTGCCAAGTTTTACATTTTTGTTATCTCCTTTGGTGATGATTTGGTTGTTTAAAATGGCCCCTAAGTGGAGTGCTGAAGTGTCTGGTGTTCCTAAGTGCAAGAATGCTGTGATGTACTTTATGGAGAAAATCTGTGTGTTAGATAAGCCTCATTCAGGCGTGAGTTCTAATGAATCAGTAATATATATTAAATAATGCCTTTAAAGAAAAACATGCATGAAACAAGGTTAGATATTAATCAGGTGATAAAAATATTGTGACCAAAGGCTTGGAGGAACCTAACCCTTTATTTCCCTTAGGTACGATAGTTTAGTATTTGCTAATTTCATGACTTTATGGGACTTAACTATTGCAATGAGAATTGACTATATGTATCATCTACCTACCTCCCTACCTATCTATCATCTAAATTTTCTCCCAGTCTGTACACTGGCTTTTCATTTTTTTAGTGCTGTCTTTTGAGGAGCAAAGCTTTGAAATTATATGAAGATATTACTTTTTGAAATCTAAGAAATAAAATCTTTGCCTATTTTAAGTTTTCAAAGATATTCTGTTAAAGTTCTATCAAAGATCTTTATTTACCTTTTATATTTGCCTGTACAACCAATTCTAGGTCCATTTATATGTGTGGTGTGAGAAATGGGTTATGGCTTATAATCATACAGCTCCCTTGTTTCTTCAGTGCCATTTGTTGATAATACTTTCATTTCTCCACTGAATTTCATTGGTGCCTTTTACTGAAGAAAAGCAGTTGACCATATTTGAGTGGGTTTATTTCTGAAGTCCATTCTGCTCCATACACCAGTTTGCTTATACTCATGCCAATAGAGCATTATCATAATTACTCTGGTTTTGTAGTAAGCCTTGACATCAGTTTGTGTGAGCTCCCCACTTGTACTTCATTTGCAAGATCGTTGTGGCTATTCTGTATCTCTCTAATTTCCGTGCAAATTTCGGTAGCAGCTTCTCAGTTTTTACGAAAAAGTTTACTGGAGTTCAGATTTGAGTTTCCCTGAATCTAGAGATCGGTTTGAGAAGAGCTGGCATCTTTACATTATTGAGTCTATGCTTATGGACATTGTATATAACTCCCCATGTCTCCTCCATTATTAAAGGTGTTGTAAAATTTATCCCTGCGATGTTTTGTAGCAGTTAGTGCAAAGATCTTGCACTTATTTTGTTAAATTTATTACAAATACCTATACTAATCAAGGAAAAGGTAAAACATAAAAAATAATCAGTGTCAGGATGAAAAAGAGGACATCATGGCAGATTCTCTAGTCCCTGAATAGTTAAGAAAATATTATGAGCAAATTAATGCTAATAAATTATTAGCAACATACAACTCACTACAATTCATACAGAAGGAAATTGAAAATACAAATAGTGGGCTTTTTAAGAAATTGAGTCTGTAATTAAAAACAGTCTCAGTAGTGAAACTCCACCCCCAGGGAGTTTTGATCCGAGTCTTGATCTCGACTCAGGTCATTATCTGACAGTTCATGAGTTTGAGCCCCACATCCAGCTCTGGACTGATGGTGTGGAGCCTGTTTGGAATTCTGGCTCTCCTATCTGCCCCTCCCCTGCTTGTGCATGTTCTCTCTCTCTCTCTCTCAAAATAAATAAATAAGCAAAAAAAAAAAAAAAAAAAAAAAAGGAATGCATAATGTCAATCTTAAAAATTCTTTGAGAAAATAGAAAAAAGAGCCCTTCGCAACATATTATATTATGCCAGCATAACTCAGATACTAAAAATGGACAACACTATATATAATAAAAAAAAATTGGCATAGCAATATCACTGATGAGGAAAGATGTAAAATATTAATTAAAATAGAATCCAACAATCCGGAAAAAACAAAAATACAGCAAAATACAGTTGGGTTTATTTTCTTAAAAAACAAGGTTAATTTCACGTTTAAAAATAACGTAACTCATCATATTAAAAGAATAAAGAGAAAAATCATGTATCAGTAGATGCAGAAAAAATATTTGTTGAAATTTAACATCATTCATGATACAGCTTTTAGCAAACTACAAAAAGAAGGGAGTTTCCTCAGTTCCTATCTACTAAAAAATAATTTTAAAAACGTATTAAGTAGGATACATAATACTGACATGTTAAAAACTTTCTCTCTGAGAAGGATGAAACACAAGTAGTTATTCTGACTACTTCAAAAACATTGTACCAGAGGTTCTAACCAGGGCAGTAAGCAAATAGCTCACTTGATTAGTGAAATAAAAGTATAATGACCAGAAAGGAAGAAATAACTCTATCATTTATTCACAGATTATATGATTATGTACACGAAAGTTAAAAAGAATCTAGAGATAAGTAATTGGAATTAACAAATAAATTGAATAAGATTCTGGATAGAAGTTCAATACTCAAAAATTAATTGCATTTCTGCATAATGGCAATAAACGGTAAGAAGATAAATATGAAAAAGATACAATTTGCAGGAATAAAAATATCAAATCCTTCAGAGCCAAACTAACAAAATATGTACAACATCTCTACGTAGAACTAGATTATTAAGAGAAAGGAAGGAATACCTAATTTTTAAAGTATTCCACTTATGTAAAAGACTCAATATTTAAAGATGTCAGTCGTTACCAAACTGATCTACAAGTCAAAGCAACTCCAATCACAATAACATTTGTGTGTGTGTGTGTGTGTGTGTTGTAAGTTGATAAGCTGGTTGTAAACTTTACGTAGAAATGTAGAAGGCCAAGAATAGTCTCATAGCTGAAGAAGAACAAAGTAGAGGGACTTATCCTACTAGAAATCAATAATTACTGAAAGGCCACAGTAGTTAGAACCACGTAGAGTTGGATCAGAGATAGACCAATAGATCAATGGAACAGAACACAGAGCCCAGAGGTCACTCGTACATAATACGGACATTTGATTACGAGCAGGAGGGATGCACGGTGCCTGATAGTCCTCATCAGGTTCTGGGGACACAGAGGCTGCCAGTCCTGAGTGGAGCTAGATCAGCAAAGGGCTTAGCAGCAGGTCCAGACAGTAGCACGCACAGCTGTGCCACTTGGGCCATGTGACTTCTCCAACTTGGCCTACTATGTAGTAGACTCATCAGAGGTGGAAAAACATGCTGTGTGGCATTAATGCCACATATGAGGGTCAACCTCATATCCTCGGTGAGAGAATCACCACACAGATGCCTTGAATTTCAGAGGAATGCGTTACAGAAGAATCATAGAGCTTTGTATAAACCGCTCCAAGCATTCTACTGGACCCTGGTTTGGACAGTACTTGATCTTGGCTAGTGATTGGCTATGTTCCCAGAAGCTGAATAAGCAGTAGCCCAGATCCCGTGTCGTCAACCCCTGCTACGCCATCACCTCATCCTTAGCTTACATCTGCTGCCCGAAAGGGATCCCTTATGATGGAGAAAGAAAAAGCCTAAACCTAGTTCCTGCATGGATTGGATCAAAATCCGGTGCTAGGTAAAACTGGATGGTGGCAGTATTGGCCTGCACTCAGGGATGGCATTGAAAGGTCATGGTGGAAGAATATTCTCCCAGGACAGAACAACCAGCAGGGCATCTGGCTTTCTGCTTTGTGTAGTAACGGAAGCTGCCTTCTCTTTCTACAGGTTATAGCTCTAGGTTATAATATACACATGGACTCATGAGCAGTGGCAAATGTTCAGAAAAAAGATGGGAAGATTGCAACTTGCTTCGCTTCCTCTATGCCGGCAGAAAACTCTAAACTTTTTCTTCAATTGTTTCATCATGAAGTTAACACGGTTCAAAACTCTCTCCTACATAAAATCCTTTCAGTTGAAAACAAGGTTTTTTTTTTTTTTCAAGTTGTGTTCAGAGTGACAGTCCCAGGATAACTAGCAAATTGGTTTTGAGCCAGATGAGTGCAATTGTGACAAACAAATATTGGTAAACCAAACTAATTGACATTTACTGTCTCATTGCATCAGATATCCATGGAGCTTTACAAATTTCCTCTGTTCTTTTCAATAACAAGTTATGCACATAATAAAAGTAGACTTTTTCTTATCCCCCAAAGTCCTCTGGCTAGTCTGTGGAGGCGGAGGATATCTCCTTTATCTCTGTGACAAGGTAGTCTAATCAAATGCCCTTGGGCAATCACAGACTGCGTGTCCTCAGATGGCTTTATAAGCAACGTGCCAGAAAATTTACTTACAAAACAGGAGCATTAAACTTTGGCTTATTATATAGCTTTAGGAGGCTTGACTTTAAAATAATGCTATGTTCTTCAAAACAACATTCAGTGTTTCACATTTTTACCATAAACAACTACGTGTACTTGGATCTTTTGATTAATAAATACCAGTTGCCGATATTTAATGCTTGTATCAAGGGATTTTCTTGGTCTAGACCTCTGCTGTCCAACATGGTGCCCACTAGCAAACATGTGGCCACAGAGCACTGGAAATGTAACTCACAGGATTAAGTTGTACTGTAAGTATAAGATGCCAACTAGACTTCGCTGACACAGTAGACCAAACACGTAATGTATTTTGTTAATAATATTTATTTCAATTACACGTAAAACGACACTACATTTGATATGTTGGGTTAGCTTTATAAGTGTAAGCTTCTATAATTACCATTAATGCGATGTAAGATGCAAAATATCTGCACATGTGGTCTTTACATTATAATTCTGTTGCTTATTTCATCAAACTTCCTACCATTATTAAGTATTAAACTCTACTCGTTACACTGATGATGATTTGTGATCCACACGGTAGCCCCACTTAGCCCCTGTGCTAAGTGAGGTGGGGATGGCTGGGGACGGGGTGGTCCACGGAGAGAACAACAGTAACGGCAAAAAGCAAAACATGTAGTTCTAGTTCAACTATAGCGATAATACAGACACCCCAGTGCTACCCAGGCACCCATTCCAGAGAAGTAGGGCTCTACCCTTTCCCTTCCCCTTTCTCTAGCCTACATTCTTCCAATTCTGCCTCCTAAATAACTCTCAAATCTGTTTCTTCATCCTCATGTAAATTGCTGCCGTCTTGGCAAAACCCCTTCTTATCTTTCCTGGAATTTTTGCAGCGTCCATAGCTTGGGTCCTAAATTCCAATTCCCCTTGTCCTACTATTTACTTTTCAAATATGGACTAGCTGTTGTTGTTGTTGTTGTTGTTTTTCTAAAATGCAAATCTGTTCAGATCCTTTATTTAAAAGTCCTGCAAAAACCCTGACTGCCCAATACACACTACTTAGGAAACGTTACAGACTTTTCCTTCTGCCCATCCCTCCCCATACGCTCCATGGTCAGCCGTGTGGGACTGATCTCCATGCCCCTAACCTGCTGTATCTGTCTAAGCCTTTCAACCTGTGCTCACTGATATATTTGCCTGGGATGCCATCCCTGATCTGACTGCTTTCCACCTGGCCAACTCCTATCATTTTGAAGGTGCTATGGACTGAGTAGCGATACCACCCCTCTCTCCATTCATATGTGAACCCCTAACTCCCAACGTGACTGTATTTGGAGATAAGGGCTTTTAGGAAGTTATGGGGTCATAAGAGTGTGACCCTGATCCCATAGGATTAATGTCCTTATAATAAGAGATACCAGAGAACTCTTTCTCTCCCTGTTGTGTGAGGACACAGTGAGAAAGCGGCCGTGTGAAAGCCAGGAACCAACTTCATCGCCACTCTCATATCAGACTCCCAGTCTCCAGAGGTGTGGAGACCTTAAACTGTGGCTTAAAGCCATTTGGTTATACAGCCCGAGGTGACTGGTACAGAAGGCTCTGCTCAAACCACAGACCCTGGAGACTGTGCTCCAGTGTCCAAGGCTGGACGTCTTTCATCTGCCGACGTGAAATCCCTGAACATTTTTGAGCCCCACATCTTATTGTGGTTACTGTCATTTCGATTTTCTATACCACTCTTGTGAACTCCTTGAAGGCAAGGAAAGTCTTTTATTTATTCATCTTTGTTTCAAAATCCCCGGCCCATAAGTTGTTTATGTTAATGTTGAGAGAGGTAGAGAAGAGCGATGATATTTTGTTGGTCAATCATTTAAGAGTATTTTGTAAAAATCTTCCAAGGCAGATAGACATTGATGTTGAGCTCTCATAAGTAACTTCCAGCTTGAAGCCATCTGGACAGAGGGAGTAACAGAGATCCTGAGCCAGCCAGCTGGAGTGGCTGGGGAGGCTCTAGCAGCCCCGCTTCCTGGGCAGGGTACCAGCCACAGCACTTAGTTAACGCCCACGACAGGTGGAGTTGTCCCAGTGACGCATCCATGTGAAAGAGATTTGCTCCCTTGTTTTGTGACCTCAGATGCAAAAGATTAACAGCAAGGGAATAAGAAAGAATCTTCAATTATCAAAACACCGTAACCCAATCCCTCAGAGAAATACATGGGATTATGAACTTCAGACGGCTCCGTTTCTGCATGCACATGTAATAAAACACAACTTATTCAGTTTTCACACATTCCCATTGCAAAAATAATGGGGGGCGGGTGGTGTCTCAGTTTTCGCATGCTTGACTAGGGCTGAGTCCTGCATTTCTCCCTTTAGATTAGGTTTGCAAACGGAGTCAATTCTTTGCTATTTGATGGGAGCCTGGGCAGTAGAGATACAAGATCTTGTGTGTTCTTGAAACTTTTGCTTCCATTTTCTCTGTCTTTATCGGTGATCTTTCTTTTTCCATCTGTGGCTTACTTATTTGCTAGTTTTCTAGAAATGCAGTATTAAATGAGTTGTACAAATTAGACTTGGCAGATTCGGGGAGATTTCAGGAGTGGGTGAAAGCCTCCAAGGGTTTATTGCTAAGTAACCTGCTGAAAGGCAAAACAGGCACGGTTTACCCCTGAGGTCAAACAGGCTTGTTCACAGACAGTCCTGGATTAGAATTCTGATTACCGTTTATTTGCCGTGTGATCTTTGATATGCTACTTGACCTCTCTGAGTGTCAGAATCTGGGAACTGGAAATAATGGTGCTTATCTCGTGGTGTTACGAAGACGAGAGGCAGTGTGTGTAAAGCGTTTGGCAAATATAAGCAGTCCAAAGGTATGAATTCTTTTAATGATGCCCCCCTGTTGGCCCACGTCCTTAGAGGGCATTTACCTCTAGTGGCAAGGAAGAATTAAAGATGACTAAGGCATATGGGAAATCTGGGACACGAAAGGACCTTGAAGAGCTGTTATTTTCATCTAGAGGAATGTCTAACTCATTCATGATAGATAGTTTTGATTTTTCCTTTTTAATATCTCCGGGAATGAAGACTGTATTACTTCACAAGGCATTTTCTTCTAGTGTTTCATCATCGCAATGGTTAAGAAGTTCTTCCTTATATGCAGCAGAAATCAGCAAGCTCATTTCCTCGGATTCAGACCCCAGGGGAAAAGGAGAACAGCTGCTGAGTTTCTCAGTCCAGAAAATCTTCACCGTATTCAGTCATCGCCCCTTTCCTGTTTCTCCCTGAGTCTGAATAGCCAAGGGCCTCGAACGGTTCCTTGTGGACACTGGCCACCATTGCTCTGTCATCTTTGATTCTATCACACGAGGAGGCTTTGTTTTCTTCACATCTGGTTAAACAGTGGTCTCTGTGCTCTTGGCAGAGTCGAATGATTACAGGATGTAAGGGAAGAATGTTTCTCAAGGCTGCAGGAAAACACAACTTATTTCGATGGTATACTAACAAATCCCAGAGCTTATTAGAAAAGAGTCTCCTGTCATAATCAGGGGCTTTATGGAGGCCTCTAGTATCTTCTGTGATGAATCATGATAAAACAGTATGATGGCTGAGAGCATGTGTTCTGGAATCATACAGAACCCCTGTTCCTCCTCTTGCTATGTATGTGACCGTGAGCAAATTATATAACCTCCCCAAGCCTCCGTTTTCTCCTCTCTACAAAGGGACAAGAGGCATACTGACCTCCTGGGTTCCTGAGGTGACCATCTGCTCCCATTGTCAATGCATCACCCCTCTTGGGGTCCAGGTTCACCTTCCATAGATGCTCCGCCCGAATGGACAGCGTTCCTTTACGCGTCTCTCCTTCACAGTGAACTTTCTCAGGGCCACGCCCTGCAGGGACGCTGAGCGAGCAGGGTTCCCTGCTGCACAGTGGGTCCCGGTGGGAGGGTGTGGAATCTAGTGATCCCTGCCCCCAGCTTTGTGCCCAGAACGTCCTCCCGACCTGCTGATCCCATGGCTCAATTCACAGGCTTCCCAGCGTCCTGAGGCCTCCTGCCCTTGCTGGTCCCCAGGCCCCTCTGCAGGCCCAGGTGTGGCTGGCCTACACCTGTGACTTCCCTCTGAGCCAGCACTCTGTCTACAGCCCAGGCCACATGCACCCCAGAAGACAACTTTCTGCTTGTCTGGTGACAGCAACCCAGCTCTAGCTGGGGCAAACCAACAAATGTCCCTGGGCTACTTCTGCAACGGAGTCTGAACCCCTGCCTCAGGGAGGGGGCCCTTTCGAGTCTGTCTTTCCTTTGGTTCCCTCCTTAAGCCCTGGGTATAATACAGAGCGTCTTTGGGTCTTGTATACACTGTTTGATCAGAATTTAATTATTCTTTGTCAACCCCCTCCCGTTTAACTCACCGTGTGGTTTCTCTCTCTTACTTGGCCCCAGACTGATCGCGGTCCTGCTCAGATGTCTGGCTGTGGGAGGCGTCATGGGGATACGGTCCCACTGCTGTGCTACGATACATCACAGTGTCCTCGCCAAGGCCACACTTCGGTGCCAATGACCGAGTGAGGCACAGACAGGGAACCGTGCTTGTTCTTGGTCGATGTGGGCTCCTTGGATGGGCAGCCTTGGCTCAGGGACTGTCCACAGATAGTCGAAGACTTTTCCTTCCCAACCTTCCTTCCCTCCCCATCTTTTCCAGCTTAGTCTGCTTTGTGACCTCTCCAGCTCGCTTCCCACCCCCTCGAATCTGTTTTCTCCTTAAATCCCCTACAGATCTAATCCCATCTTGCGGCCGTATTGCTGAAAGGACCCAAGCAAACACAGCTGCCATAGGGATTAAATGAATTAACACGGGTAAAGCGTGTAATATAGGTGCTTCAAGATGCTTGCTGGCCGTGAGGATGCTGAGGAAGACAACGATTGGCCAGTGTCAGACGTGTGGACACTGTCTGTTGATGTGTGGACGCTGAGAAGCACCTTCTTTTCTCCGGTGAAGGAGTAAGAATGATCCCTCTAGTTCCCGTCGTTCAGGTACACCCATGTGCGGTGGGGTGACGTCTTCGATTGGGGGTACTTCTAAAACCTTTCATTAATTTTCTTTTTTTGCCCCTGAACAATAAACACAGTGCTAGCAAGGGCCCCGCTGAGCGATTTGGAATGCTGCGTGAGGGTCTCCGTGCTTACTGACTTTTTATTCTGATACACTGAAGAAATATGCGGCAATGTGGTAAGACCTCAGCTTGACCTGGTGAAGAGCGCTCTTTTCATCTCAGAAGCTTTTTGTAACTTTTGTTCCTCTGTCTGAAACCTAGCAGCAGCAGCAGAAACTGATATCCAGGGTCTGATCATTTTAAGCTCCTAATCTGGCAGCCCTAGATGCTTTAGGTATTAGTTTCTCTCTCTCTCTCTCTCTCTTTTTTTTTTTTTTTTTTGACAGATTAAAAAAAAAATGTTAGTGGCTCACAATGCTTTTGGAATTGACTAAAAAACAAAAAAATCACTTGCTCCCATGGTTGTAATTCCGAATTAACAGTAACGGAATCTTTCTTCATCTCTGGAAGTGGTATACTGACCTGAGCATCCTTCATGCATGTGATGGAGAGCCTGTCCTACCTCGTGGAAGGAACAAGAGCCGACAAGAAATCCGGGAGAGTCGGTCTTCCCCTGTTTCATGTGACGTTGGTACATGGCATTGGTTTATCATCCCCAAGACTTCCCCGTCTTTGGCTCTAAGACACTCTTCAAGGACCCAGGCCCCCGAAGGGATGTTTAGTAGCCTCCTCTGCCTAATTCTGACACGATGTGTTAGATTTACAACCACCCAGTATCAGGTACCCAGTGCTTTGCTAGCCTGTGTGAGTGATGCGTGGCAAGCTGATGCCAATTTTCAACTAAGTTACTGATTGCGAGAGATTTTACTGTGAGCGAACAAGGAATAATTTCATAAGGTCTCATTCTCCAGGGAGCCCAACTGGATGCATTTGGGACTTTCCAAATCAATTCAGGGTCAGAGCCAGAGAGCGTGGCTAAACATTTTGGCTCATTCAATCATGGCCTAAGTGGTGTGACTGGTAATATATATTCTGTAACCTCGATCCAAAGAGCAGGAATCTAACCCCAGAGAAGCTAACCTGGATGGGGTGTGCTGTGGTGCTTTATGGTAATTTATTCTTTCAGTTATATTCTTGTTGCAGCAAAAGAGATAATTTTGGTAATCGGGAATATTTCTAGCCTTGTATGCTCAGCCACATACACCATTAACATAAATACTTCTTTTCACTCAGACCCTGGAAATAGTAGCTGTGATTAATATGCTCATCCATATGCTTTTTTATACCCTTTAAAAGCAAAAGATGATGTGAAAGAATTAAACGTGGATTGGGATTCATTCTGTAATCACACTAACAAATGGCATTTTAAAGGAGATAGCAGAAAAACATTGTGCTAAGCAGAAATGGCAGCTAAGAAATTGATTTCTTATGACAAAGAGAAGCTTTTTGCCTCCTTGTTTTCAATGGAATAGAAAGAGATTCCTAAAATATGCAATATAATCAGGCTCTTTCTTGTCTTTGGCCAAAAGCCAAAACTATAGTTTTACAACATCATGCTTGGTTCTGTTCTCTCCCTTGCTCTTCCCCACCCCCCACCCCTGCCAGTGATTCTCTCTTCAACTGGCTGGAGTATGCTGGGGTTCGCAGGGACGCCCCACCCCCACCCCCACCCTGTGCCTTTACCTGGCCAGCACAGCTTTCCAGATGCTTCCAAGTCACCAAGAGAGCTGGGGCACCTTGGAAATTTAAACTCTCCTCGCTCAGCTACTCCCCCAGAGAACTCAGTGGGTCGAGGAGAGATTCAGAAGCTCTTTAAGTGCCTTTTGAAAGCCCACGAATGGACTCATGCTGACTCATGTTCAGATGAGTGAGCCACATTTAAAACATTGAACAGAGTCAATCAGCAATATATTCCTGAGCGCATTCTTTTATGCTCCGACAAGCCTTGTGCTGCCAGTTTGACGCAGGCTGACTCATTTACACAATGCCCACTTCTGGGACATTGTCTTTTGTGAAGGGTGTGCATTCTTGGAAAGGTGTGAATTAAAGGAGAAAAATGACGGATAAGCTACAGATAGGGCATGCGTTCATACGAGGTATTATTTCTGTCATATTCTGACATGGGAGCGGCGTGTGATTTAGGACCACAGAGAGTGGGCGAGGACAGGCCAGAACCTCACATGATCCAGCTACATTCAGATGGACACATTCCAGTCTGGTACGCAAATGATAGTATCATGCAAAAGTCTGTCAAGGGGCCTGGAGTGGCCTCTCCTCTCTGGTCTCGGTCTGCTCATAATCTCCAGACTGCAAGCCTCGTGAAGGCAGGCCTCTGACTCGCTTGTTGCTGGCTCCTCGTGGGGAACAGGTATCTGCCTCTCTAAGTTCTCAATCCATGCTGAATAGATGATATTAATACCAGGAGCAGAGAGCAGCGGAGCGGAAAGTGGAAGGTCAGAGCAGAGGCAGGAGGGTATGAGTCCCAGGCCAGGCCCACAGGAGGCAGGAGAGGGCAGGAGTCGACCATCACAGTCATTAGGAGGCAGCTACCCAAAGCATGGCCAGGAGGCCCGAGTCAGGGGGAAACTGGGACCGGAGACCAGGGCAAGGGCCAGCACCTGACGGCAACAGGATGATCCAAGACAAGGCCAAGTTTATGGGTGGAGTTTAAGAAGGCCCAGCCGTGAGAGAACAAAGGCTGTGGAACTGAGTTCTGGGCTCAGCTTGATGTTCTGCCTGTAATAGAAACATGTACCTGGCTCGATGTTGGGGTGCTAATTCTCAACTGGTGGCAGGAATGATGACCTTGTGATCTGAATCTTTGGATCCCAGTCCTGGCTGTGTCACTTACTAACTACAAGCAGGTCAGTTAACTATGCTTAGTCACACATTGCTTCATGGAAAAACACTTACAGAGCAGATCTTCTTACCAATAAAATAATAGCTTGTGCCTATTATCAAGACTATGTAAACACAAAAGAGGGAAAAACTACATTGTAAGACTACACTTTAAAGTGTTAACCGGGATTGACTCAATCATTCTTTCCCAGCACCAAGTGGATCAGGGATCAGTTTTTGTCGAGTCCTCTTGGAAAAATTGCCTCGAGTCTTCTGTGCCCTCTCTCTCGCCTTCAAGTGCAAGAATGAATCTTGGAAAGTATTCTTAGAGCCTGAAGGGATAGAGAAGCAAGATTGAGGGAGGATGCCCAGCTCAAGTCTGATCCGTATCTCCAAGGACTGGTGGAGTGGAGCCAGGGCACCTGGGCAAGAGAGCCACCCTGCCCCTGCCCGGACCTCCCCAGACGCCACCGCTCAATACCCTGCCCGCCCTGCCCCTCCCACTTCTGCCATTCTTCTGAAAGGGAGGTTGTGTGTGCGCGCGCATGCGCAAAGCCACCAGCCTCCCCCAGGGGTCAGGATTCATTTGCCCGTGTAATTGTGCACTCACTTAGTCTACAAATATTTGTGAACCCTTGCTACATGCCCGGCTCTCTGGTAACACCTGGCGAGACAGTTGAAAACCATCAGTTGGATCCCAGGGTCAACCAGCGGGGCAGACCCCAGACAGGACCTCACTCTCCAGTTGGTGGGCTGGTACCTTCCCTTGAGGGTTTCAGGCCCATTTATGTTCTTATTTGTGGTTCTGTCGTCAGCTCAAGTCATTTCACGGAAGGCTTTTCCTCTCTTACTGTTATCTGTACATACCCCCCAATCCTCTCCCTCCTTTCCAGTTTGTGCCCAGCTGCCTGAGGAAAATCTCTCTTTGCCACAACCTTAACTAAAGCTGATACATATACGTATATGGGTAATGATCCCTCTATATCAAGGGACAGGAGGGGCTCCTGGGTGGCTCAGTCGGTTGGGGGTCCGACTTCAGCTGAGGTCATGATCTCACAGTTTGTGAGTTCAAGCCCCATGTAGGGCTCTGTGCTGACAGCTCAGAGCCTGGAGCCTGCTTCGGATTCTGGTTGCCCTCTCTCTCTACCCCTCCCCTGCTCACACTCTGTCTCTCTCTCAAAAATAAATAAACATTAAAAAAAGGGGGGACAGGAAATCCATATAAAATTAGGGAGGAAAAGAAGGGACTTACAAGTCTCTGTAATGGGTGAAATAGATCTTCTCATAATTTTTGTACTAATCCGTTTCATTACTACTGATTAATTTCTTTCTATGATAAGAAACTGCCTTTAAGGTAATTGTTAACTATTTCAAATACAAATTTAGTTTTTTCTGTTTTGTACTATTTTGTTTCCTTTAAAATATATGGTGTTTGGCAACTTTATGGCTGCTCAAGAGTTTCAGGGGTGCCTCTGAATCATTTATTACATTCATTGAATAGAAAAATGTGCTTCCAATTTGAAATGCATGCCAGTAGCGAGCAGGATTTTTAACTCATTATAGAATAAATTGTGAAATTGATTTGAAAACGTATGGTTATAAATCTATAAAATACTGGCACTTTTCATGCTGTCTTAAAACAGATCTCTCCTTTCCATCTTAATTCCTCTGTTTTCACATTCTTTGGGCCCCAGCAGACTCCTCATCCTGACAGCTGGGGCAACAGTAGGCTCTGGGGCCACATGACACCCTGGAATTTTTTAAAAATTTCAAAATGCAATCTGCCAAAGAATGTCCCTAAGAGCCTCCAAACAAAACAGCTGGTTGTGAGCTAGACTTTCTGAATTGATCCTAACCTGTATTCAGCAAACGGAGAGCACACAGTTGTTGAGCATTTTTGTGTCCAGATATTTACGTATTCTATGGATTTTCATTCTTTCGAAACTGAAAAGTATGCATGTAAGTTTCTGAGTCTGGTACTGCACATCATGTGTATTTTTCATGCAACCAGCAGTTGAAAGCTGCAGACACACTGAAACCAGGAAAGCTTATCTTCTGGAATTTTTGTCATTCCCCCTTTCCAGATGGATCCTAAATATTTGCCAGGAACACTGCCTTATTCACAACTCAGAATAGAAATACATAGAGAACCATAATAATTGTTCCCACTAAAACTGTTTTCTGCAATTACCATCGGAAATAACAGAAACGCTAGGAAAACACATATTCATCAAAATAGCAGATTTTTTTTCCTCTGTGAGCTGCAATTAGTTCCTGTGCCAATTTCCATTTTCTGAATTGCATACTAGTTGATAGACGTTTTAATTTTTTTTTTTTGACGAGAGAAAAATGAATGTATTAACTCATAAGCACATCCTGACCAGATTACAAATCAGTTTCCCTGGAATACATCAGTAAATAAACAAAATCTTTCTGAAGGAGAGGTCCGTCCTCCTGGAAATGTTGATTTGGAGACATTAATTTCCAGTCTTCACATACCTTTGTGTTTTCTGGTGTCTGTTAAGTCTTGCAATATCATGAGAAAAGAATAACCAGACCTTCTTTAAATGCTAGCCACATGTGCTGCATATTAACAGCTGTCAATTCAGGGTAAAATAGAATGATTTCATTGCAGCAACCCCTTCCTACACCATTCCCCTGTTTCCATGCCAGTAAGCTGGCACTTATAATTAATATGGAAATTTGGTTCCATTTTGAAATAAAAATTATCGACCACTTCCTATGTGTTCGACACTATCCTGGCAGAGTAAGAAGTAAACACCGTAAAATTCCTGCCTCAAGAGCCCCTAGAATGTTCCTGGAACCAACAGGAGACTCCTGCCCTGTCTGTAGGCACCTTCAGCTCATGGACGCCGTATGGTGCTTTAGGCCCAGTGCTGACAGATTTTCTGATTTTTTCAGGGAACACAAAAAGTGGGGTTTTAATATGTAGCTATTGATTTTCAAATACTGATGATGAATTTTAAAAAGTTTAAAACCTTGTACAGGACAACAATTCATATCTGCTTGACAGTCTGGACCCACATCTGCTTTAAAAAAATTATTTGGCTTTAAGGGCACCTGGGTGGCTCAGCTGGTTCAGCGTCAGGCTCTTGGTTTTGGCTGAGGTCATGATCTCATGGTTCATGAGATCGAGCCTCGCGCCGGATTCTGCACTGACAGTGAGGAGCCTGCTTGGGATTCTCTCTCTCCGCCTCTCTCTCTGCCCCTCCCCCATTGTGTGTGCACTCTCTTTCTCAAGATAAATAAATAAACTTAAAAAAGTTATTTTAACTTAAAAAAAATAGTGAATACATGCCCATAGCTCAAAATCCAAAAAGAACAGTTATATAGTGACACGAAGTCTCCCTCCCAGTCCCCTCCCCAGAGGCAGTTCCTATACCAGTGTCTTCTGGACCTTTCAGTCGTCTTCAGTCTCCACGTGGGTACAAGCATATGTACACATAGGGTCTGTGAGCACCGAGGGTACTGCTCTATCCACACTCTCATGGTCCACTTTGGTCACTAAATATACTGCACATTATCGCAATTGCCCCAAATCAACCTCTATAGAATTACCTTCAGCATAGTTTTCCATCATCCGGAGGCATGGGATCATCTGACCAGTGGATATTTACTGCCTTCCCTGTCCCTGTTACTGCAAACCATGCTCCAAAGACTAACCTTTGTGCATATAATATTATATGTGTGAGTATATCTGCAGCCCAAATCCCTCAATTCCTTCCAGCAATGATTCTCGACCTGCCTGCACAGGAGGATCCCCCAGTGCAGATTCTTGGGTCCACCCACCAAGATTTGGGTTATTCCCTGGCCACGAGGAATTTTTAAAGGCCCGAGGTGATTCGGAAGGGCAAGCGGTGTTGAGAAACCCTGCCTTCCAGACCGACCCAGGTCGTGCATCCTCTGAAAGGGACTAGTGTTTCCCTGCCAGTGAGAGCCTACAGAGCCCCCCATGGGTGCTTTTGTCCACCTGAGAAGTAGAAATCCATTGGTGCTTCCAACTGCATTTTAGAAATTCTACAAGAGCGGTTGCACACATTCTCGTATTCTTTTTAGCTTTTCTGGAGAACTGACAATATATTTTGCTCGTTACCTATCATACCGTTGGTCCTTCTCTTTACACATTAAAGAAATTAGTCCTTTGTGGACTAACTTTTTTTTTAATTTGTTTTCTAGCTTGTCATTGTCTTGACTTTGCTTATGGCATTTTTCTCTGGGAGGAACCATTGTATGTCACCAAATACATCAAAAAGTGTTGGCTTCTGAGTTTTGTTTCATACTGAGAAAAATCCTCCTCATTCTGGTATTATTGTAAAAAAAAAAAAACTTTATGGCTTTCTCCAGAATGTTAATGGTTTTATTTTTGACATTTAAAGTTTTTTTTCATCAGAATTCTGCATTTGTTTTGGCCTAAGTGTGTGGTATGGCTCCAGCGTTGTTGTTATTTTTTCCAGATGTTCAGACACCATCGATTGAATAACCAATCCCCCCTCCCGTTGACTTGAAATGTCATTTTTATCATTTACTAAATTACCTTATGTATTTGAGTCTAATTCTGGACTTTCCATTCTGTTCCTTGGATCAATCTACCCATGCACCAGAACCACACTGTGTTTTAGTAGACGAGAGATTTGCAATATGTTACAATAAATGATTCCTTATTGCTCTTATACTTCAAAAATGTTCTGGTTTTCTTGTTTAGTATTTTTCATTATTAACCTTAGAGCCAGCTTTTCTAGTTCCATAATAATCTTGCTGTGGTTTTTACAAGACATTGTGCATAATTCATTTAATTTACGGAGAACTGAGTACAAAGGATCTACCTCTCGCTCACCTCTAACCTCATTTCTGCTTTCTCCCTTACTCTGAAAATGCCAGCCCTAACTGTATACTTGAAATTCCACAAACCAATCATGCTTACCTTGAAATCTTTTCATTGGCTGAGACCACTGAAGGCGAGATCATGAAACACCTTCCCAAGGGCAACTCCTTCCCAGGCTTGGTGCTGCCTGCCTGGAAGCTTCTTAGCATAGACACCACATCTTCTCAGAAGATTCTGCTGTTTTCCAAGGACCGACTAACACATTGTATTGCAAATGTCTGTTTGCTAGTGTAAGAGACAAGGGTCCAAATCTAAAAATTGCTAAGACTCAGGTGGACAAAAAAAAAAAAAAAAAAAAAAAAAATCATAAATATCTTTTTTGGGAACTGATGTCATCTTACTTTAAAACTTCTGGGGCACCTGGGTGGCTCAGTCGGTTAAATGACCGACTTCCCTCAGGTCGTGATCTCACAGCTCATGAGTTCGAGGCCCGCATCGGGCTCTGTGCTGACAGCTCAGAGCCTGGAGCCTGGCTTCGGATTCTGTGTCTCCCTCTCTCTCTGCCCCTCCCTTGCTCGCACTCTGTCTCTGTCTGTCAAAAATAAATAAACATTAAAAAACAATTTAAAAAAATCAAAACTTCCATATCGGCTGTGAATGGGAAGGAAAAGACCCTTAGGGTTGCTAGCTAATACGTCACTTTTAATTTTAGTAAGACTTCAGAGTATTTAATCACACTTCCTTCAAGGCATTCTCTCACGGTTCTTCTCCTCGCAGTCTTTTTTCCTGAGGGCCTCTAAGTGTAGGAAGGGCTCATGGTGCCAGCATCTTGTGCATTCTCTGCTTCTTCTGGATGTCCTGCTCTGATGTCCACTGAGGTGTGACTGGTGCCTTCTGCTAGTTTTGAGCCTCGAGCTGGTACTCCCTGCTGGCCATGTTCCCCCAGTGCCTTGGGTTGTCAGGGTCCAACACTACAGCCTTCTCACTTCAACTGGACACCTTTCCTGTGACTTCTGCACCTCCTATCTAGGGTGGGATCTTCTTTTTTCTCCCTGAAAGAGTGGGTGGCACCTTCTGAGTCTGCCCTCAGGTATCTCTACACGCTGATGGTTCCCTTTTGCTCTGTCTTGTTGGCCATGGAACTCTGCTGAGGACACTGACGGTCTCGCAAAGGTTAGCCCGGGGGAGGCCAGAACCAGCTCCGGCTGTCCCCGAATTCCCCTGGAATGTCCAGGCTCCCTCACTCTATGACCTTGGTCAGGTTACTTAACTTTCGATGCCTCTGTTTCCTCAGCTGTAAAACAGAAGTGAAAATAGAACGTGAACCATCATGACATTCTGAAGGGTAAATATAAGCACTCGATAAGTATTTGCTACTTTAAAAATTATTCTATTCCACTTTTACCTTGAGGATTAGAGAACCTCAGTTCTCCCAGGCATTTATTGATCGATTTGGTATCTTTACTGATTTCCTAGAGCAAGTGAACAAGATAGCTTTTTTTTTTAACTCCTTCCATTACATTTGGATTAAAAAGTGTTTTTAAATTTCTTTTTCTTTTTAAAGTGGTTTTTCATACTTATGTAATAGAGGCTGTTCACCTGGGCAAAAATTATTTTATTTTTTAATTGTGTTTATTTATTTTTGGAGAGAGAGAGCATGAGCAAGGGAGGAGCAGAAAGAGAGAGGGAGGGAGAGAATCCCAAGAAGGCCCATGCTGTCACCACAGAGCCGGATGCAGGACTCAAACTCACAAACTGTGAGGTCATGACCTGGGCCAACTCCAAGAGTGGCTGCATAGCGGACTGAGCCACCCAGGTGCCCCTGGGTACAAAATTATTTAAAAAAAAAAAAAACTTATGCAGAAACATCCACTCATGAGTCTGACAGACTAAGACCCTACCGGACAATTCCCTCCTTTGCAGAAAATAAGTATGGAAGCTGGACATAGGAGGAGACTGCCTGATGGTACTAGACAGTGAACTGAAGCACAGACTGATGGGAGTGCACGTGCACTTGCAGGAGGAGATCCGTGGATCTACACAGTCAAGTTTACATCTCCATGCCTTTTAATAGCCATGGGGTTAAGTATGGTCTGCATGGCTCACACAGCAATGGCAGGGGTAATCGGGTTTTCCGAGAAACCATAGTGAAGCCAGGAAACTGAATGCAAGTGGGGGTAATCCAGGAAGGGTATGAGGCAGAGGAGGGATCCCCGGTCTCCACCCATCAGTTTCTCTGACTGACCCCAGAAACAGGTGTGCATGGAACAGACTCAGAGCAGCTGAGCTAGAGACAAAAGATCTGAACTGAACCGGAGGTGCCATCCAAGCAACCGACAGCACTTTAAGACGGGCCAAGAAAATTCCCTGCTACAACGAAGAAAACCACACTATCAGAGAAAGCAACCACAACAAAAAACCAAAAAAACCAGTATCCAAGATCTGTTAACATTCACAAGGTCTAAGATACATCCAAAATTACCCAACGTACAAAGGTCACCCAAAATGGAGCACGTTCTCGAGAGAAGAGAAAATGGATTGTGTCTGACCCTGAGATGAGCAAGTTGCTGGAATGAACAGATAAGGATATTGAAGAAGCTATTATAATAGTCAATGAAGGAAAACAGAACATGTTTTCAGCAATTGAGGATCTCAGCAGAGAAATGAGAAGTCTCAGCAGAGACATAAAAACAATAAAATAATAAGCAAATGGAAGTTACAGAACTGAAAATTAGAATTACGATAAAATATTCGCTAAAAACTTAATAGTCAAATAGACATGGCAGAGGAAAGAGTAAATGAATGCAAAGATAGAGCAATAGAAATGATGAAAAATGAAAAACAAGAAAAACAAGATTTTGAAAAAGAAACAATATCTTGTTAGGTTGGATAGAATGATCAAACATACAGGAATACCAGAGGGAGAGAGAATGGGGCAGAAAAAAAATATGTGAAGATATCATAGCGGCACACTTCCTAAATTCGATGAAAGATAGAAATGTTTAAATACAACATGCTATACACACAACCACCACAATGAGCACAGAAAATCCAACAGAATTCTATGTTTATTGAAAATATCTTTGAAGATTAAAGGCAACCGCCCAGAGCAGTGGAATATTCTCTCAGCTCTCTTTGCAAAAACTTGCACCTGGGGCCAGAGCCAGACGTTGTTTCCAGGATAATGGAGAGTGTTCTGGAACATCCTTGATACTTTGCAATTCCATTGGACATTCTATCTACTGGGATTTTCACAGGTGAAGGAAAAAATGCACTATCCAGTGCTATCTTAACAAAAGGGCCATAAATGTAGATATAGGAAAGATAAAAGAATGCGACAGATTTGCAATCAAAGATCTCACAGTGATAGCAATGGGAAATCACATGAAAAATTTATTAGTGGAGGAGGACACATAATTGGATTAACAAACAAAAGGAAAACATAGCTGCATGCTGAAATTCTCAGTGCAGGGTAAGTGGGATTGAAAGTAAAAAGAAATGCTCAGATAAGAGATGCTCTCCCTTAGGACATCCTCACCATCTGTGCTTATGATTTGTTCTTTTCCTATTGGAGATGTAATATATAATATATAAATATGAAGTCGGAGAAAATAACGCTTCTCTGGCTAGCACAGTGGGCAGAACAGCACCCAAGAAGAAATGGTATTTGAATTGTATGTCAAAGTACGAGGATAAAATTTCCATTCAGAGGAGGAGAGGAGAGGAGAAAAAAAGACTTGCAGGAAGAAAACATACAAAGCACAATGTCATTTTAATTAAGCATGCTACCTCATTAAGAAGTTTAGAAAGTCTTTAAAGGCAAAGCTTAAGGTATCTGCTTAATCTGTATTCCTCACACACAATATATTTTTTAAATTTTTTTAATGTTTATTATTGAGAGACAGAGAGAGACAGAGTGTGAGCAGGGGAGGGGCTGAGAGACGGGGAGACACAGAATCTGAAGCAGGCTCCAGGCTCTGAGCTGTCAGCACAGAGCCCGTCATGGGGCTCGAACTCCCAAACCGAGCGAGCATGACATGAGCCGAAGTCGGACGCTTCACTGACTGAGCCACCCAGGCGCCCCCCTCACACACAATATTTTTAAAAAATGAGACCAAAAAGTCATTTTCAGAGGAAAGAAAATGAAAATAATTTGTCACCAGAAGACCTGCATTACAAGAAATGCTAAAGGATGTTCTTCAGGCTGAAGGAAAATGACAGCAGATGGAAACTTGAATCCTCAGGAAACAAAAGAAGAACATTGGAAAAGATGAATATCTGGATATTGCAAAAGACTGTTTTTGGTCTTTTTTACTCCTAGTTTCTTTGTCAATAACTGAACGGTGTAAAGAAAGATATAATCTTTCTGGTAGGGTTTATAACATATGTCACTGTAACAGATAACTGCTATTATCTTAGTAGTAATATATATATTGTAGAGAGCACACAAGTGGTGGAGAGGGGCAAAGGGAGAGAGAGAATCATAAGCAGGCTCCATGCTCAGTGCAGAGCCCGATGTAGGGCTCGATCCCATGACACTGGGATCATGACCTGAGATGAAATCAAGAGTTGGAGGCTCAACTGACTGAGTCACTCAGGTGCACTGTAGTAGTTATATTTTTACTGTCAGTAGCCAATGAACATTTAAGAGTGTGTATTATAATTCTTAGGGCAAGTACTGAAAAAATGCAAAAAAATATAAAAAAGGATAGAAAAAGAGCCAGGAGAAATATTAAAATGGAATTTTAAAAAATATTCAAATAATCCAAAAAGTAGGAAAAAAGAAATAGGGGAACAAAAAACTGGAAAGACAAATCGATGCTTAAATAATAGACCCAACAAAACTGAATTAATAATTATGATAGATATTAATGGATTAAACAATTCAAAAGATTGTCAGAATGGATTACAAAACAAACAAAAACCAACCATTTTCTACCAGGATTCTGTTTAAATGTAAAGACACAGAGAGGTTATAGTAAACGGATGGAAAAAAGATATGCAATGCAAGCCATAAGCACAAGGATGCTTAAAGTTCTATGTTAACATCAAATAAAATAGATTTTAACAATATTGTATTGCCAGAGATAAAGACACTTAATAAAGACAAAAGGGCCACTTGATCAGAAATATATAGTAATTATAAATGTGTGAGCACCAAAAACATGAAGCAAATCCGACAAAATCAAGAGAAGAAGCAGTCAATTCTACATCAGTTGGAGAATTTAACAGCCATCTCTTAGCAATTGATAAAATTAGACAAAGTCATCAGAGATGTAGACAATCTAAACAACATTACCAATCACTTTGATTAAGTGATACTTATGGTACACTCCACCACCACCAGCAGAATAAATATTTCACATTCTTTTAAAATGCAGATAGAGATTCGCTAAGATAGACTATATTCTGACCCATAAAACAAGCCCTAATGAATTTAAATAGATTGAAATCATATCAAGTAGGTTCTCTTAGTACAGCGGAATTAAATTAGAAATATTAAAATAAAGCAAGCAGGAAAACCCAAAATATCCTGGCAATTAAATGACTCACTTCTAGTGAACTGGGTCAGAGAAAAAAATCACAAGAGAAATTAAGAAATGTACAGAGCTAAAGCAGGACATAGAGAAAAACTAATAGTATTAAATACCTATATTAGAAATAGAAGTCTCTAATGATCAAAGTAAGCTTCCACCATGAAGGGAATAAATTAAACCCAGAACAAGCTAAAAGAAGGAAATAATAAAGGTAAGTACTAGTATCAATAAAAATAGAAAACAGAAAAACAATAACTAAAACTCTTGAAACTAAAAGCTAATGTTTGAAAAGATTAATGTAACAGATCACCCTCCAGCTGGACTCATTAGCAAAAAAGAAAGCACAAATGAATAATATTAGGGATAAAAGAAAGGGAATCACTGCAGAACTTTCAACCATAAAAAGATAATAAGGATCCTCGGTTTGTTCTCTGTTGATGGAGAGAAGGTGGGAGATGGCTAGATGGGTGATGGGTACTAAGGAGGGCACTTGTGATGAGCATTGAGTGTTGTATGTAAGTGATGAATTATCGAATTCTACTCCTGAAACCGATATTGCACTGTATGTTAACTAAAAATTTAAGCTAAAAAAAATTATAAAGACATTTTATGGGAACTTCATGCCAATGAATTTGCCAACCTACATGAAATGGATAAATTCCTTGAAAGACACAAATGACCAAAACTGACACAAGAATAAATAGCAAATGTGAGCATTGCTATCTCAATTTAAAAATCAACTTTATAATTAAAAGCAATTTCCCATTTAGCTTTTTTCCTTGGTACACCACTAAAGATTCTGGTGTTGCCATGGGCTGCCACCCCACCTGGTGTTACTAGTATTGTAAGAACAAGCCATTTCCTAAGTCTGGCATCTGCACAGGTGTCTCTAATGCCAAGATCTCCATCTTTGACCTGGGGTGGAAGAAGGCAAAAGTGGATGAGTTCCCATTATGTGGCCAAATGAATATCAGATGAATATCAGCAGCACTCCTCTAAAGCCCTGGAGGCTGCCAGTATTTGTTCCAAAAGTACATGGTGAAAGCTGTACAAAGATGGTTTTCACATCCCAGTGTGGCTCTAACCCTTCCACGTCATCCGTATCAACAAGATGTGCTGTGATGGAGCTGACAGGCTGCAGACAGGTGTGTGGGGTCCCTCTGGAAAGTTCCAGTGCACAGTGAACATTGGCCAAGTCATCATGGCATCTGTACCCAGCTGTAGAACAAGGAGCGTGTGATTGAGGCCCTATGCAGCGCCAAGTTCAAGTTCTCTGGCTGCCAGAAGATCCACATTTCCAAGGAGACTGTACTAAGTTTAATGTGGATATGTTTGAAGACAGGGAGGCTGAAAAGCAGCTCATTCCAGATGGCTTGTGGGGGGTCAAATACATCCCTAATCATGGCCTCTTGGACAAATGGGCTCTGCACTCCTGAGAGCCTCAGCACTGCCCCTCCTCAATCCTGCCCACCAATAAATCCTACTTTCTGTCAAAAAAATCCCAACAATTTCACAAATAAAGTCCAGGTAATTTCACAGTTGAATCCTATCATACAGTTAAGGAAGGCATTATATCAATCCTATACAAACTTTTCAGAAAAACAGAAATCGGGGAAATACTTCCTAATTCATTTTATGAAAACAGTTTTATCCTGATTCCAAAGCCAAAGATCTCACAAAGGATGAGAACTACAGACTAATGTCCCTCAGGAACATAACTGCAAAAATGTTTGATAAACTATTAGATTGGAAAATCAAATCCAGAAAAGAAAAATATATATTTATATTTATATATAAAGGATTATACATCATGAATTATCCCCAAAATGCAAAGCTTGTTCATCATTTAAACATTGAACGATGTAAATTTACTATGTTAATAACAAAATGGCAAAATATAATTATTTCAATAGATACAGAAAAAACATCTGACCAAATTTAACAGTAGAAACATGCGGCAAACTAGAAATAGTTGTGAACCTCCTCAACATGACTAAGGACATGTACTGAACACCTTCAGCATTACTATTTGACATTGCACTAGAGATCATGGCAAGTGCAATAAAATAAGAAAAAGTAATAAAAGGCATAGAGATGTGAAAGGAAGTAGTACATATTTCCTTATTTGCAGGTGACAGGAATCTACAAAAAAGCTATGAGAACTTAGCGAATTCTCATTAATAAGTGAATTTAGCAAGGTTGCAAGATACAAAGCCAATATATAAAAAGCAGTTAAAAGTTTAGATATAGCATCAATTACAAAATGAAATAATAAAACAACACTCCATTTACAATAGCATCGAATGTATATAGGAATAAATTTAATGAAAGTCACATAAGGCCTTTGTACTGAAAACTAGAATACTTTGCATGGGAAAAGTAAAGAAGGCCTTAATGGAGAGATGTACCATGTTTATGGATTGGAAGACTTGACACTGTTAAGATGGCAGTTCCCCCTAAGCTGATCAGTAGATTCAATGTAATTCCAATCAAAGTCTTAACTGGATGCTTTTGAAAGAGATTTACAGGCTAATTCTAAATTTAAACGGAAAGGAAAAAGACACAGGACAGCCAACATAATTTCAGAAGAGAATAAAAAGGTGAACGTAAACATTACTTGATTTCAAGTCTTACTACAAAGGTATAGTGATCAAGGCAGTGTGTTTATGTATAGGGCAGAACATATAAATAAATGGGACAGAATAGAAAATCCAAAAATAAACTCACAGTTTTATGGTCAAAAAAAATTTTTTTTTCGAAAGTGCCGGATTCAATGAGGAAAAGATAATTATTTTTCAAAAAATGGTTCTGGAACAACTGCATCTCTGGGGAAAAAATTTTTTTTGAACACTGAATCAAACCACACACTCAAATTAACTCAGAATGTATCATCACCTAAATATAAGAGCTAAAATTATAAAACTTCAAAAACAAGACATAGGAAGAAATCTTTGTGGTATTATGTTAGGCAAAGATTTCTTACACAGGTATAAAAAGCCCAAACTGTAACATGCACAAAAATTGTAAAATGGCCTTCGTTAAAATGAAATCACTTTATCTTTGAAAGATATAACAGAGGGGGAAAAGAGCAAGCCACGGTCATATTCAGGAAAATAATTGTGAAACATGTTTCACAAGGGTTTGAACAGAAAACCTCAAGAATTCTTACAATTCAATAATAAGGCTAAATAACCCAATAGGAAATAGATCAAAGATTTGAATAGATACATTATAAAATATATATCAACGGCTAGTAAGCACAAGAAAATATGCTCAATGTCATTAGTCATCAGAGAAATGTAACTTAAAATGATAATGAGATACTACCATATACCCATTAGAGTAATACAAGTTAAGAAAGCCTGACAATGCCAAATGTTGGTGAGGGTGTGGAGTCAGTAGACCCTCACACATTTGCTGGTGGGAATGCAAATCTGGTTCATATGCTTTGGAAAACAATATGGCAACATCTTACAAATAAAAACATAAATATTCTGTCACACCCAGCAGTTCCACTTCTAGGCGCTGCTAAAGAGAAATAAAAACGTATGTTCACACAAAGACAGGCATATAAATAAGTTCATAGCGATATTATTCATCATTGCAAACCACTGGAAGAAACCCAATATTCAACTGATGAGTGGATAAACACACTGTTGTGTATCCATACTGTGGAACAACAGAAAATTAGTACACAAAATATGAATGGCTCTCGAAAATGTGTTCTAAGTGAGAAAAATGAAACACAACCGACTACATAATGGATGATTTCATAAATATTAAATTCCAAAAAAGGCAAAGCCATGGTGATTACAAGGGGCTGGCTGGGTGCGAGCAGAGGAGGGTAACTGACAAGGGATAAGAGGAAAATATTTAGGTGGAAGGAAATGCTATATACGTGCTTTTGCTGGTGGTTACACAACTGTGGAGAATTACCAAAATTTCATCAAAATACACGTTTAAATGTGGCGAACTCTGCCTCAACTTAAAAAGGAAAAGAAAAGAAAACTCAGAGACCTCATTTGGTGAAACAAACGAACAAGCAAAAACTTCTCCCTTTGTTGACTGCAGTTTCAACCAAGAGTTCCATAGTGAAAATGATGTGAATGTAGAGTCTTGAATTTGAGCATGTTCTGTTCACTGGAAGAACAGGTTCAAGCCCTAAGTCTTCTTTCCACCTCCTGCAGTTTTTAGTAATAGCCATCTCCAGGCAAAAGGGAAAGATAAAAGAAGAAAAGCTCATCTTTGCTTAGATACTTACATTTGTGACTTTGCCCCATTTGCACAAATACGGTCTAGTTCCATAACGCTGCCATGAGAGGCTACAATTCCAGTAGGAAAAAGAGTCCCTCCACTAAGCCACTTCTTTTCACAGGAAAGTAATTGTTGTTGTAAACAATTTGGGAAGTAAAACTAAAGTACCAAATGATACTTGTTTGCCATATGCAAAAGACCCAGGAATTGAACCAGCTGTCTGTGAGGGGAAGTGAAGTTTTACATGTGTGATAAGAAAACCAGCACCTTATTCTTTTCTAGCATATGGAGCATGTCTTTGCCGGTGGCTCAGCACCTCTCTTTAAGTACCAAAAAAGCCACTGGTCTGGATGAGAAGCACCGCCAGTTATCTAGATAATACCCCTTCTCCTCCTCTTGCTTCCTACAGAAAACTTTGTTCAGAGTATGGAAGTTTCCAGTTTAAAATTTTTCTTAATGCTTATTTATTTTTGAGAGAGAGGCAGAGACAAAGCATGAGTAGGGGGAGGGGCAGAGAGAGAGGGAGACACAGAATCCAAAGCAGCTCCAGGCTCCAACCTGTCATGTCAGCACAGAGCCCGAGGTGGGGCTCGAGCTCACAGACCGTGAGATCATGACCTGAGCTGAAGTCAGGCGCTTAACTGACTGAGCCACCTAGGAGCCCCAGGAAGGCCCCAGTTTAAATGCTCACCTCTCCAGATTCTTTCGCCATCTTGGACAATGAGATATAAGTGAGCCTACTTACGTTTCATTGGCACGTATAGGAAAACTTGTTTTTCCTGATAAAAGGGTGATCAAGTCAGACGACACATGCCCTTTTTGTTTACCCTTCAGAAAGAGGCTATCCTGCAGAGGGATGAGGATAAAAGCCATACCCTGAGAGTGGCCGGGAGCTGATTGAGAAAAAAGATATGGCCACCAGGCACAGTAACACACAGCACGCTTAACTGGCTTGTGCTTGGACAGGGTTGCACAAGATGGAAAGTCTCCACAACATGGGGCTGTCGGGAAGCCCACAGTGAGGAGGGATCACTACCAAGAAGGGGAGGAGGGCAAGGAGACTCCCAGAGGAGATGCGGACTGGAGAAGGGTCTCATGCGCCCAAGTGATATTCCCTCAGCAGCACAGTGGAGAGTCTGTGGGTCAGAGAGCCCCAAAGGGCCATGGCAGCTTGAGCTGTTATAACCGTACGGCTCTATACCGTCTATTGCTAGTGAATGTGGAGGTATGTTTTGTGAGGTATGCAAAGCAGGCAGGCTCCAAGTGGCCAACTATCTACTTGTTTGGACTGTCTTTAAAATAATTGCATGTGTAAAAATTTGAGTTTGGTACTGGTGGGATTTTGAGCTAATGGGTCTTGGCCTGCAGTGAGGGAATAAACAACTTGGGGGCCAATATGCAGGGGCTCATTTATATAACAGAGTGATAAAGCCAGAGCTAGATGGTACTGGGTCCTGAGTGGTGTTCTTAGGCAGCGCCATCAGCCTTGGCCTATGTGTTTCTGCATTTCTAGTTACTTGGATAAAAGAAAACTCTTTGGTTAAACCATATATTCAGGTTTCTGTAGAGTATATATGACTCTATTTTAGAAATCTTGTTAAGCTCTTTGCATGTACTATTCCATTTGCTCCTTATAGCAATTCAATGCAATAACTACCATTTTTATACGTTCGGAAGGGACTGAGGTCCAGAGACCTAAAGGAACTTGTCCATAGTCACACAGCTGAGCCAGTCTTTGGAACCAGTGTCTAGTTTACTGAAAATATATGGACGAAGGAAGGTTCATAACAATATGCGGAAGCACATGAAGCCAGACGGTGGGACGTGATCCAGCTCTTCTGATCCAGTTTCTTCAAAAAGCCAATAGACCAGTGAAAAAGAGGGGGAGAACTTTCTGGATTTAGAGACTCGAGGTGACTTCTTGCGTTGGCCAAGCTGGACAAAACTGAGATCAGCCCATCTCTACCACTGACCACAACAAAAACTCTGGGCAGAATATAAAAGCAGCTGCCTGAAGATCCTGAAAACTTAACAACAGGTGGACTGGAGACAAAAGTCAAAATCTGAATAATGACGCATGACACGGACAGCTTCAGCTGTGTGCAACTGTGTGTCAGCGTGGAAGGCTAAACTTCGAGAGCTCCGTCTTTCTGGACAGAGGACTGGGAAAGACAGAATGGGGCCTGAGATTGTAGGACAAGTCCCAGATTGCAGAGATCTGGAGAAGGACACCGTCCAACTCTGCGTATGAACTGACATAAGTTCCAGGGCCCCCTGTGAGCCATGTATGTGTAACAGAGAAATGGAAATATTCACATAAATACTAGATGTGAAGGTTTATGGCAGCTTTACTTATAATCCCCCCAAACATCGGCAACAACCCACTGTCCTTTAGCTGGTTAATGGATAAGCAAGTTGTGGTGTACCTAAGCAATGGAATACTACTCAGGGTTATATGATATGCTGGCAAGGACAAAATTCTAGGGATGGAGAAAAAATCGGTGGCTGTTGAAGAGAACGTCACTATGGTGGGACAGCAAAAGGGAATTTTTTGGTAGTGGTGGAACTATCTGTATCTTATGGTGGCAGTTACACAAATTTATGCATTTGTCTAAACTCATAAAATAGTACCCTGAAAAAGGTGAATTATACCATAATTTCTTTTTTTTTTTTTTTTTGCTGTAAATTCCATAAATTAAATAATTTTTAAAAAGACATTCAAGTACGCGGTGTCTGGGTGGTTTAGTCGGTTAAGGTCCGACTTCGGCTCAAGGTCATGATCTCGCCATTCCCGAGTTCGAGACCCACATCAGGCTCTGAGCTAACAGCTCAGAGCCTGGAGCCTGTTTCAGATTCTGTGTCTCTCTTTCTCTCTCTCTGCCCCTCCCCCACTCACCTCTGTTTCTCTCTGTCTCTCAAACATAAACATAAAAAAGAAAAGACATTCAAGTGCCATAACAATCAAATGTAACACGTAGTCTCTCTTTTGATAGTGATTTGAACAAACCAACTGGAAAAAAAAAGTTTCTGGGGAAACATACATATGGAATCCATTTAAATGATACCAAGGAATTGTTGCTTTTATGAGGGGTCATATGGATATTGTGATTGAACAATGTTCTTATGTTTAAGAGATGCTTAGCATAGCATGGCATATAGCCATCCATCGAACCATTCCATGTTGGTTATGTCTAAAATTTTTCAAAAATGTTAGTAAATAAAATAAGAAAACTACTTTGTCTCAAAAAAAGTAAAGACAAATTCTCTTTAAAGTAGTGGGGCTAAGATTTTTACTTAGTTTTAATTACGCTGAAATCTGTAGTCTTTACCACTATGTTCTAGAGCATTCCTATGTATCTTGACCTATTTGTTGCAACTTTCATATTTCCATAAAAGAAATATAAAGCATGTAAATAATCTAAGAGTGACTACGGACATTATTCAGGTAATCTGAAAAAACATGGCCTCATGAACTGCTTTGATATGCTGTCTTCTCTATCGAGAAGGTATTTCCCCCACCCCGACCCTGTCCCCAGAAGAATGCCATTAAAATGTCACTGGAATTTTTCTAAATGATGAAAAGTTAGAGGGAATTTAAAACACTCACTTCTTAAAAAGACCTCAGAAATTTCACCATATTTCCCCTATGATGTATCTGAGTTAAAAATAATCATTTCAAAAACATTTCAGTGAGGTCAGATAGATGGCAGGTACTTTGAAAATTATGAGAGGGCATTAAGTTAATTCATCTGAGGCTGGCATGGGCAGGATGTGGAGGGCTCTTCTTGTGGTATCCTCACTACCATGCATCTGGCAGACGCTTGTAGAGCTCTCGAGTCATTGCGTCACCAAGAGAAATAAGATACTGTACACATTTCAAGGGGAACGCAGAAGCTTCTCACCATAGGACTACAGAGAAGCCATCTGGGCCCACAGCAGAATAGCCATCTGTTTTCACCTTGTTTGTTGCTTAGCCATTAAGGTAAAAGGTGGCCCAGGAAACAATACAAGCACAAAATAACAATCTCATGATAGCCTTCTCCTTGGTGAGAGGGCCATTTCCCCTTATATGTGTATATATTCCATATGTATGCTTTTCATATAGATATGCACGCACCCTCTCACTTATATGTCAGTCTAGATCAATTAAAAATAAATGTTTATTGCGCATTCACTATGGACCAAGCACCGTTCTGGTGTGTTAACTTCCGGTGTGTTAACTTATTTCACTCTCACAAAACCACATGACATGGTACTCTCTTCATATGCCTCTCTATTCATATCAACAGATGAGGCAGTTTGTTCTCGACTAGGTACATCGGGCTCTAAAAGTCATTCAGAATTGCATAGGGAACTTTAAACTTGCATTACGGGACATTGCCCTAGAGAACCGATGCACTACATAAAAAATACATTTAAGTACACGAAGCAAAATACTACCTGTTCTATAAATCATTTTCAACTCTTGAATACGTCCATGTGCCAAGTCCTGGTATGGTGAACACTTGTTGTTTTGCCCCCATATCAGCCTTCACCGTTATGTGGTCCTGGGGAAAATGATCCCAGCTTGGGCTAATGGTTGATGGGACATCTCATCCAGGTTGGGCCAACCACAGACACGTGATTCAGTCGGTATTCTTCAGGACTTCTGTAAACAGAAGTGGTAAAGAGAGGAGTCACTCCTTGTTGGTGGAAGAATGTGAGAATCAGGAGCCAGAGACAGCCATGTTTTCTGCCACACGATGGAATTTAATCTTCTTCGGGGACAGGAAATGAAAGTCAAAACCCACTAGTGGGAGAGAGATACAGAAGCCTAGCTGTATCAGGTCTTTTTTTCCTATTGTTCTTGAAGCCCAGATATGTGTCTACCATGTCCATGACTTACTTGTTCATCCCTTTCTTTTTTTTAGTTTTTAATTTTAGAGGGAAAGGGAGAGAGCTTGAGTGGGGCAGAAGGGCAGTGGCAGAGAGAGAGAGAGAGAGAGAGAGAGAGAGAGAGAGAGAGCATGAATCTCAAGCAGGCCCTAAGCTCAGCACAGAGCCTGATGCAGGGCTGGATCCCATTACCCTGGAACCATGACCTGAACCCAAATCAAGAGTCCGATGCTCAACCGACTGAGCCACCCAGGCACCCCTGTTCATGCCTCTCTTTAATCAATGATCTCTATTAGCAAATTCCCCTTTTTTGTCAAATTATATTATTTTTGTCACTGGGAATATATAGTAAGTTGCATTATTGTTAAGATCTTCTCTTTTGCCCTTGAACAAACTAATTATCAATGCATATTCTTTGCCATGTGACTTGCCTTCTTCCTGGTAGGGGGTATGTATCTCAGCCCCATTGACTCTGGGTTTGGCCCTGTGACCCACTTGGTCCAGATGTAGTGTGAGAAGTGACAAGGTGGCAGTTTGAGCAGAATTTCTAAAAGGTGGTACATACTTGCACCACTAATCTTTGAGTTTGTGGCCTCCACCATGTGAACAACATGCATCAACAGAAGCCACTTTGCTTGCCTGACTCTCAGCATAAGCAGAGATGGAGAGCTGACCCATCATCCACCTGCTGCCTTCAACATAGCCTCAGACCCACAGAGCTGCAGTCAGCCAGCTCCTGACATGTCACCTGAGTGACAAACCTTTTTTTATAAATTTCTCGGATTTTGAAGTTGTTACACAACATTACCTCAGCAAGAACTGACTGACATGGGACTCTAACCGTCTTGATCAATTTGTCCTGTGCAAACGCGCTATTACATGCCTTAAGTATTTCGGGATACAACTATTATTCTTGTTTGCTTTGCAGTTGAGGAAACTGAGTCTTAGAGTGTATAAGCAACTTTCCCAAGGCTACCAAAAGAGGTGGGAATCAAAGATAGCTGACTCTAGAGCCCAGGCACTTAAAGATTTTTTAATTGGCTTTACATCACGCTTTTACAATCTGCATATATAACATATTTAGTTGCTATGTTGGGGAAATATAACCTGACTGGGAATATATCTAAATTGGTGTATTTCATTACGAGATTCTAATATGTGACTATATTACATTAATATGCAATATGTATATATATATACATATATATATATATATATGCATCCTACAAGATTATACTATTCTGTATAAATGTAAGTAGCTTTAATAAATTCTAAGGAGTAAGATATTAAAAATATAGAGAAGATAAAGTAGGCCATTTTTATTTGCAATATTAACATTCTTGCTCTTGCTTTCAAATGGACACAGCATGAGCGTTTTTTTTTTTTTTTGAGGTAGAAAACTCTCCAAGTATATTTAAAATGTTATACAGTTAACAAAATTAGATTTGCATGCATTTTTCCCCAAAATTATGTAAAAAAATTATGTTATTTCCGTAACAGACTAAATATCTGCAATAAATCAAATCAACAGGGGAGGTTTTATGGAAATTAGCGAGTGCCTTTAAAAAATAATTGATGATTCAGTAGCACTCCTAACTATTATTTTTGAAAGAGTTTTAGACGTTTTAACAAGCAGTTTCAGGGGTAATTGTTACTGTTGTTATTTTTAGAAACATGGCAGAGTGTAAGTACCAATTTGTTCTGCTATCTACATATTTGCCTAATTTCTACAAGTGATGAAATGCATCTGTCCTCCCAGGAGCTGTCCTTTGGCAGCATGTTGGGATTTAGTTCAGGAGGGAGAAAAGGGAAAAACTGGTGCGGACAGAGGCTCGTTCTTTCCATACCCATGCATCTCTGTGCTTCAGAATGAATGCACACTACGTCAAGCAGCTTTCTATTGTGGTGAACAAAGGACGGAGTTCTGAAACCATATTTAAGAACCTCTTCTCTTGGGGTGTCCGGGTGGCTCAGTCAGTTAAACATCCGACTTCAGCTCAGGTCATGATCTCACAGTTCGTGGGTTCCAGCCCCGCATTGGGCTCTGTGCTGACAGCTCAGAGCCTGGAGCGTGCTTCAGATTCTGTGTCTCCCTCTCTCTCTGCCCCTCTTCCTCTCTCTTTCAACAAATGAACATTTTAAAAATTACCAAAAAAAAAAAAAATGGATGTCTTTTGGTTCCTATTGGTTGGGTTGATAACTTTTGACTGGCCTTTCAAGTTCTTTGATCCATCAGGGATAAAGTCTTCACTACATGTAAGGGGAAGGTTAGGACGTGGTAATGAAATACAACAAACAAGTGAAGGTCTTGAGGCAAGAATCAGAAGGACTTGACACATGGGTCCATCGGCTGGAAGTGTTGGAGTTGGGAGTTCTGATTCTGTGTATCTACGTATCTATCTATCTATCTATCTATCTATCTATCTATCGCCTATCTATCATCTATCTATCATCTCTGTATATCATCTACCTATGTCTCTGTTTATCCCTACCTATCATCTTTCTCTCCCTTTCTCTCTTTTCTGTCTCAGTCTTTGCAGCTGGCAGATGAGATGGACCTGGGGAAAGCAATCATCTCAGAAGGGTCTGCACGGTCACTGTAACTCGCTGTGGTCTGTGATCAAACTTCAGGCGAACATCAGACAACACAAACGAGTGCAGACATGATTGCGTGGTCTCTTTGGGTTATGGAAACAGAATGAGGCTGCTCTGTGATTAAGGACTGGAGGAATCTGGTTGCGATCACAAATGCAAACGGGAGCAGGTGAAAGATATTAGCAAAGCATGCGTGAATTTGAATACGATATAGTTGGGAGATGGAACGTGAGCATTAACACAAAGCCTTCCTTATTCTTCCTGGCGTCTCCATTTGGGTCATTTGAGGGCTGTGCCAATTTTTCTCAATGGAGCTTTTTAAGATCACACCAGATTTCCAGTTCAAACAACAGAATAAGCGCTTGTAATTTTCCATTTTATGATGTCACCTATAGAGTGTATTTGGATTCTTCATTTGGTTGATGTGAGCTCAGTGTCTCTGTTGTCTGATTCGTAAGATTTGCCACCTTAATTATATTTGGAGTCCAGTTTTCATAGAAATAATAAAAATATTTTGAAAAGATTGCCTTTATTATCAGTAATACTTTGGAAATATGCTGAACATATATGTTGCAATATATATTGAATGTATACGTCAAGTGGCCCATTTTTCACACATTTAGCCATAAGCTTTTTTTCCCAAAACAAGGGAATTTATGATTGTCTTATTTAAGCCCTGGCATTTTATCTTAAAACAACAACAACAACAACAACAACAACAACAACAAAACAACAACCAAGGTGATTCTGTGTCTTCTCCTTTAGTCTGGAGCCCATTAAATCTCTTTCTAATGTTTTCTAGAAGGCTTTGTTGGAATCCATATCTATCTATCTATCCGTATCTATCTATATCTAATTAAGCTGTGGTCTCACATATCCCTAGTCTTTTACTGATAATACCAGGCTCCAGGAAAAGTGATGATTCATCAAATACACAGTATACCAGCTTAACTGAAGCTGACATAGAAAATATGCAAGGAGACTAGTTAAAGCACAGACAAGCTCATGCCTGTTCTATGAATGGGTGACATTTTAAACAATAGAGCTGTCAGACCCTAGTGTGAATAAAGGGGCTTAATCATAGCAGGAATTAGTGCACACGACAGGTGATTATGTGTTGGAAACACTCCAGGACCATCTGTGATGCTTCACATTATTTGTAATCTCGGTAATTGCAGCCTTGGGGAAAAAAAATTATTTGGGATTGGAGAACCCATGGTTGGGGAAAGAAGTAAACAAAACCACATACAACCCATTTATTTTAACAATAGGGGTCTCTACAAATGGGAAAAGTTCAACCCACATTATCAATTTAAGTCCATCCCTCTTCTCACCAATTCAACAACAAAGCAATATAATCATGTTCCCCCCCCCTCCCCCCGCCTCCTTCTCAAACTCCAATTATAGTGGCTCCTTGCCAATAAAATAAGCCTGCTATCATCTACTTACTAAACTGAGATGAGAATTTCTTCTAAAATTATTTAGGCTATGCTATCTGAAGCCACTCAAGAAAGCATGGGGCCTGGCTGAAAACGTGTTCTCCCCTGGTGGATATTCTGCTGTTTAGCTATGATAAAGGTTTGATTGCCTTCTGCTGAGGTTTATGAAAACAGATAATTCTTTTTTTTTTTTTTTTTTTTTTAAGAGACCAAGAGAGACCGAGCACAAGTAGGGGAGGGTCAGAGAGAGAAGGAGACACAGAATCCAAAGCAGGCTCCAGGCTCTGAGCTGTCAGCACGGAGCCCAACGCGGGCCTCGAACTGACAAACCAAGAGATCATGACCTGAGCCAAAGTCGGACGTTTAACCAACTGAGCCACCCAGGCGCCCTGAAAACAGATCATTCTTTAACCCTGATACAATTTGTGGAGAATGATCTAGTTGGAACCAATGGTGTGGGGAATTCCAGACATAAAAGACTGGAAAGCAAAACCGAAAAATGAAGAACAAAAATACCAGTGAAGATTCGCAGAGTTAGGAAACAAAATTCTGGTCTCATGTTCTAGCTGGCCTATAGCAATGAGGCGGAATGTAAAAGCCAGCTTTGTCTTAGCTGTTGATCTTTAGCCATTTTTAAAAATGTTTATTTGCGAGAGAGAGAGAGAGAGAGAGAGAAAGAGAGAGCGAGAGCGCGAGCGTGCAAGGTAGGGGCAGAGAGAGAGGGAGACAGAGAATCCCAAACAGGCCCTCTGCTGCCCCCACATAGCCCGGTGCAGGACTCCAGTCCACGAACTGTGAGATCATTACCTGAGCCAAAACCAAGAGTCAGAGGCTTAACCGATTGAGTCACCCGGGTCCCTTGATGTTTAGTCTTACTTATTGATTGCTTCTCAATGGAAATAATACCGCCAGTTTTTCTATTTTCTTCATACCCATGTGGTTATCACTACAAAATGCAACTTTGGCCACATAGCTTTCCTTTACACATGTTTTGTGTTTTTTTGTAACTTTTTAATTTGTGATAGTTTCAAATTTTCAGACAGGTTGCAAGAATAGCGTTAGGAACTCCTCATCCTTTTATCAGTTTCTCCAATTATTTACCTTTTGTTCCATTGATTATTGTCCCACTATATATTTGTTGAGATTTGCATTTTTTTTTCTGAGCCTTTGGCAACATGCATTAGCATTTTTACTCCTAAATATTTCAGACTACATTTCCCAAGAATAAGGATCCTATCCTATTATCCACAGTGCAGTTATCAAAGTTGGGAAATTTAACACTGATACACTACTATAAGCTGACCCATAGGCAAAACTGTCAATTTGCCCAATATGTTCTTTGTGGCTAATTTTATTTTATCATGTGGGATGTAATCCAGGATTACAAATTACTCTTTGTTGTTATGCTAATTAGTCTCTTTTATCCCAAAGCAGTTCTACAGTCTTTTAAAAATCTGTATGGACATTGCCATTTTAAAGGAGAACCGACATTTATTTTGCAAAATCGTTCTCATTTTGGGGTCTCTTTCTTCATGATTAGACTACATGCATCTTGTCAGGGATACCGCAGAAGTGATGGCGTGTCCTTCTGAGTGCATCAATTACATCACGGGGCATATGAGCTTGGTTTGTCCCAGTAATGACAGTAATGACAGTAATGACACCCTTGGTTAGCTTTGATCCTTTACTTTATATGATGTGGCCCATGATTCTTCACCGTAAAGTTATTATTTTTCTCTACAATTAATCATCTGGGAGGAGATAGTTGGACACTGTGTAAGTATCCTGTTCCGCACTGACTTTTACTGAGTTGTAACGTCCATTGATGGTTTTCTAGCTACACTATTCCTTCTTCATTGATCAGTTGGCATTCATAAGAAAGTTTGTTTCCATCTTCCCACTTATTTATATTTATTCACTTATTAATGTTAGTATGGAAGTGTAGATTCTTATTTTCTACAATGCGTTATAACCCATGATTTATTTTGAGGTCCCATATTTCCATTTTGGGTAGGCAGAGCTTCTTCAAGCTAGCTGCTATGTCTTTCTGATATGTTGTCGTCATTGAGCACTCCCTTACTGGGTCAATTAGGGTTCCACCAGAGAGACGAAAACACTAAGAGATGATGATAGACAAATAGGTAACAGATAGATAGATAGATAGATAGATAGATAGATAGATAGATAGATAATTTATTGCTGCCTAGGTAAATCCACAATCTGTAGACGAGATCTTCCCCCTGAAAGATGGGAAACTCTTTTGCAGGAGCAGAAATTGTGGTCCCTGAGCGAATATATTCCTTTTCAGAGAAACCTCTGTTTAGGTCTTAAGGCCTTTTAACTAATTGGGTCAGGCCCACGAAGATTATCCTGGATAATCTCCTTTACTTAAAGTCAACTGATTGTAGATGCTAATCACATCTACAAAATACCTTCTCCACAGCACTTAGACTAGAGTTTGGTTTGGTAACTGGGGCTAGGGTCGAGCTAAGTTTGTTACCACTGGTGGGGTGTGCAACTCCTTGGTCCTTGTCTTCTCCAGGGAAATAATTCAGGTGAGAGACTCTGTGGAGAGTTAAACTAGCAAAGCTTTACTATTTAGCAAAAAGTGACAGTACGCTCCAGAGACAGGAGTGGACAGACTGATGGGAGGATAGGTGACAGTGTGCTGAGTTTCTCATTGTGTCTTTGTGTGGGGGTTTATTCTGTCTCCTCTCTCCCATGTCATAGTTACATTTCCACCCTTGGGTCCGCCTTGGTTTTCTCCCCTCCTACCTTTTTGTGCAAGCTTGTGTTAATCATCTCCTCCTGAGGCCTGAGAGCTACCCATGGGGGTGAGGGGCCCCAAATCGCAATGCCAATGGTATTATAATGACATTATAATAGCAGACAAGGTCTTTCTTAAGTGCTCATGCTCCAAAGTGGAAGCATTCTTAGCAGCGTGTATCTTTTGTTAATCAGTCTGTGCTAAACCACAAAGGGGATTGGTCTAAGGGAGATGGGTGGCCTCTGGGGGGACAATTGGTGGTTCCTGGTAATTGTCCATCTGTCATCCTCCTGCTCAGGTCTATCTAACTGCCTACTCTGACATGTTGGTACATGAAACTGACCATCACACTGGTTTTTTCTGACATAAGCTCTTGCAATTTCATTTTGTTGTTTCCCTGCCAATCCTGGAGTCAAACTTTTCTCCCAAAAAGTCTGTTTTCTTTAAGTAGGCAATGGTATTTAGAAACCAAGATCTAGGTGCCAGACGTGCTTATTGCTTTGATGTTACAATTATTTATAGACTTTCGGAGCAGACAGAGCTAGCAAGTGTGTGTGTGTGTGTGTGTGTGTGTGTGTGTGTGTGTGCGTGCGTGCACGTGCGCACGTCCACATACATATACAGAGAGAGAGAGAGAGAATAAAGAAGGAGGAGGGGCTGAGGAGGAGGAAACGGAGACAGATGAAGGAAAGGAAAAGAAAGAAAGTTTTACACGGAGTTAGGAGTACAAGTTCATACTGATACATCCGATTTCATTACAACAATAAAACATCAGAGGATAAATTCTAGTCCTTGCCTTTTTATATTTGTAACTTGCTTCTTCAGCCATGTCACTCCTTTGCTTATTCCTATAAAAACAAGAATGTAGTTTCCAAATTGCTAACAATGCCCAGTGTGGAAAGCAAACTTACTAAGTAGAGTTTAAATTTTGTTTGTAGGGTTTTCTTTCACATAAAATTTATATATAATTATATACACAAATCTTAAGTGCACCATGTGATGAATTTAACAAACCCAACCACCTGTAATAGTCTGTCCAGTTCCAAGTTGTTTCCATCACCTTAGAAAGTTCTGTCATGCTACTCCTAGGTTAAGTCTTCCCTTCCCAGAGCCAACATTTTTGTTCTGATATTTTTTGAAACTGATGAGTTTTGCCTTTCTAGAACTTCCTATAAACTGTATTATATAAGTAGGCACTCTTTTGTGTCATTCTTCCTTCACTTATAAATTGTGTGGAATTCAACTATGTTTTTCACCTGTCAGTTGTTCATTCCTTTTTATTGTTAATCAGCATTACATTGTTCGATATACCACAAATTATCTACCCATGGTTCTGTTGATGAGTATTTGCAATGTTTCCAGTTTGGGGCTAAGTAAATAGCTATGAGCATTCTGAAACAGATAGATATTTTCATTCCTTTAAGTAATATCTAGGGCTGAAAATTCTAGTTGATAGGGTAGGTAAACATTTAATTCATGATAAACTTCTAAACCTTTTTCCAGAATGTTTGTACCATTTCATCAGTAAGGTATTTTAGTCGTAGGCACTCCACATTCTTACCAACTCCACATTCATACCTTGAGTTGAACTCAAGGGTTTGGGTGTTTTGTTTTAATTAACCATTTTAGTGGTGTTAGGGGCATTAATTTGCATTTTGTAGATGATTACCAATGTTGAACACTTCTTCACGTGTTTATTGGACCTTCGTATACATTCCATTTTAAAGTGTCTTTTAAAAAAATGTTTATTTACTTTGAGAGATAGAGAGAGAGCACATGTGTTGTAGGGGGAGGGGCAGCGAGAGAGGGTGAGAGAGAATCCCAAGCAGCCTCCACACTGTTGGCCCCGAGCCCAGTGTGGGGCCTGATCTCATGAGAACCGTGAGATCATGACCTGAGCCAAAATCAAGAGTTGGACGCCTAACCAACTGAGCCACCTAGGGGCCCCTCCATTTTAAAATGTCTTCTGAGGATTTCTCTTCATCTTAATTTTTTAGAGTTGTTTGTCTTAGTGGTAAGAGTTCTTCAAATATTCTGGACATATATTTAATATTCTGGACGTGTATTATGTGTTATAAATTATGTATATTTAATACATAAATATATATAAAATATATGTATATACACAATACTTTTTCTAGTGTGGACTATTTACGTGCCTGTTGGCACGTAGAATTTTTAGGAAATACACTTCACCAATATTTTCTTTTATGGAGAATGTTTTCTGGACCCTAAGAAATTTTCTCCTACCCTAAGTTTGCAAAGATATCCCCCTGTTTTCTTCCAGATGTTCCCATAGAATATTAGGTTTATTTTTAGCTCTATGATCCATTTTGAGTTAATTTCAGCCTTTTGCTCTATCAGAATTTGTTGAAAAGACTTCGCTTTCTCTACTGTATTAATTTTTTTCCTTGGCTAAAAAATCACTTGATCGTATAAAACTGGATCTATTCTATTAGTTATTTATCAATCCTGTATCATTACCACATTATCAAGATTAATACAGCTTTATAGTAGCTCTTGAAATCTGGTAGTGAAAGTCTTCCAAATATTTTCTTTCCTACCGCCACCTGAGATTATTTGGCTATTTTAGGCCCTAAACATTTCCATATAAGTTTTGAAGTCAACTGGTAATTACCTACCAAAAATATCCTGCCGGGATTTTAACTGAGATTGCATTTGCTCTATAGGTCAATTTTTGGAGAAGTAATATTTTAACATTATTGACTCATCCAATCTATGAGTATGGATTTATTTATTTCTCCATTGAATTCTGTCAATGTTTGCTTTGCTATTTTTTAAGCTCTTCAACTATTGCACAAACTTTATAATCATTATGTATTTCTGGTGGATTAAGGTTTTATCATTATGAACTGGCCCTCTTAATCTCTGGTAATAATCTTTATACTGATGTCATTTTTCTTCTGGCATTAGCATAGCCACTCAGATTTCTTGTGCTTGCTGTTATTTTTATGGGGTATCACTCTCCATATTTTTACTTCTACTCTCTATATTTATATATAGATTGCCTTTATATTTAAGGTGTGATTCCCACAGATGGCTTTAAAATTTTAGTCTGATAATTTCTGCTTCTTATTGGGAGTCTTTAATTCATTTATGTTTAATAATTATTGATATGTTTGGATTAGGTTTATACATTTTATTATTCATTTCTCTTTCTCCTATCAGTTTTATATTCATTTATTCCTCCTTCTCTGCCTTCTTTTGCTTTATTTAATACTTGTTAGTGTTTCATTATGATGCCTCTGTTGACTTTGTAGCCATGCCTCTTTGTAGTGTGTGTGTGTGTGTGTGTGTGTGTGTGTGTGTGTGTGTGTGTGTTTGTCAAAGCAATTACAATATAGATACTTAATATTACAATGTACCAGAGCTCATATTGTATCACTTCATGCAACATGTAAGGACAATGTGATAGTTCATTGCAATTTATCCTTCATCCCACTTGCTATTGTTGTTGTGTATCTTACATCAAATACATTATAGATTCACAGCTCCTATCAGCTCCCTTTTACTTTTGCTTTAAACATTCTTATGGCTTTTAAATATGTCTAAAAAGCAACAAATACATATTGCTTCACACATATTATATGTGCATACAAAAATACATAGTCAAAAAGAACAAGAGAGAGTCTTATGTATGTATCCATATAATTAGCATTTCGAACACTCTTTAGTTCTTCCTGTAGATCCTTGCTTTCATCTGTTGTTATTTCCCTTCCAAATGAAGAATTTCTATGAGTACTTCTTGCAGTATAGCTTTGCTGGTGTGCTTTCAGTCGATCTCCACTGCCGACATATAGTTGTTTGTTTTTAAAAATATTTTGCCCAGAGTTTATCTTTGTTGTCTTCAGGGAGGTTAGAGTCATAAAAAGTCCTTTACCATTACCAGAAGTAGAGCACCCATTATACAATTTTTAAAGACATTTTTGGAGGTTAAATAGTGTGCTTAACTAAATATATATAGGTCAAAAGTTATGTACTTATCTTTCAATGAGTATGTGTCACATATCCAATTATGTTGCAAGCCCATTGAGGGTTGGCTCTTGGTTTAGCTTCCTGTAGTCCTATTCCCTAACGCTGATACTCAACAAAGGTTTTATGATGATGACGAATGCCTCTGTTCCTCGTTATATGGTTAAAGAAGCCACGTGCAGGGGTGCCTGGGTCATTCAGCTGGTTGAGCATCCGGCTTTGGCCCAGATCACGATCTCACAGTTTGTGAGTTCGAACCCCGCATTGAGCCCTGTGGTGATGGCTTGGAACCGGGAGCCTGCTTCGTAGTCTGTGTCTCCCTCTCTCTCTGCTCCTCTCCCACTTATGCTCTGTCTCTCTCTGTCTCTTAAACATAAAAATGTAAAAAAAAAAAAAAGCCACGTGCAGATTTTTACTTTTATTATCTTCTACATCCAAGAAGAGAGGTCTCAGTTCTGAAAATGTGTGGCAGATTTTACTTATGGGATTAGAGATTTCATAGCTTTAGTTTTTACATCAGCAAACTATAGCCCACAGGCCAAATCTGGCCCACTGCCTGTTTCTGTATAGAAATTTTCATTGGAACATGGCCAAGTTCATTCGTTGATGTATTGTCAATGGCTGCTTTCACATGACAATGGCAGAATTGAGTAGTTGTAACAGAGACTGCATGGTTGGCAAAGCCAAATATATATAAGGTCTGCCCCTTTACAGAAGAAGTTTGCTGATCTCTGATCTAGATCAATAGCAAATAATCACCAGCACTTAAACGAAAGCAGTTCAAAGTGCATGCTGCATTGACATCGATATTTCGAGAAGCCTTTTTTTTTGTTGTTCAATATGATAAACACTAGACTCATTGTGGTAGGCAGAATAATGATCCTCTACAGATCTCCGTGGCCTAATCCCTGGAACAGGTGAATATGTTACCTTACCTGGCCAAAGGGACTTTGCAGGTAACTTAAGGTATGACCTTGTAAGGGGGCGGGGGGTGATCATTCTGGATTATCCAGGCAGACCCAATATAATCAGAAGTCTTTAAAAGCAAGAATCTTTATGGGCTGTGAAGTGACAGTGAAGGAAGGACCAGAGACAAAAAAGAGAAAGGGGCCATGAGCCAAGGAAAGCAGGTGTTTTCTAGAAACTGAAAAAGACAAGGAAATGCATTCTCCTTTAAAGCCTCCAGAGAGAAACACAGACTTGTGGACACCTTGATTTTAGTCCAGTGAGGCCTGGGTCAGACTTCTAACCTCCAGAACTGTAAGATAATAACTTTTTTTTTTTTAATTTTAAGCCACTAAGTTTATGGTGATTTATTATGGCAGTAAAAAAACAAAACAAAACAAACAAAACAAAACAAAACAAAAAAACTAATGTATTCACATACTATAATGCATGAGGAAATGAATTCACTTTATAATTATTGAAAAACTTCTATTATACATTAAAAATATATTAGCTAATGAAGCAGAGTCTCTCTTGCTGCGTCAGCTTTGTTTTTGCAGGAATGCATTTAAAGCAGGTATTTCCCTGCTATCTGTGATGTCTGTAATCATTAGAAAACCTTCATGTGTGAAAGGAAGGCAGTTCTAAGGGCTTTCATTGGGTTATGGTTGCCATGGAAACCATTTTACTTGGTAATCAATATGTTCAGTACGTCTCTGTGGCTTTGCACTTAAGTCCTGAAGATACCATTGCAGAGTGGGTCCATGGAAAAGACTGAACAGGGAAAAAGGAAAACCTTGAAATGTTAACTTCAGTGAAAGACATTCTGGTTAACTTATTCTCATTCCCATGAAGCAGAAAAAAAAAAAAATAAGAGAATGAATGGCTTTGCTTTGATTTTTGTGCAGACTGAATAGACTGAGATGCATTTTTCAATAGCAGATTGGCAGGGCTAAGTAAGGTCCTCCGGACTCTCTCGCAAGGCCACGGAAGCAAAGATGCAGCCCATCCAGCAGCCAAGCAAGCTTTTCTTTTTTAAGTTTCCCTCTCTTTCTTTGTTCTCTGTCTCTGTCTCTGTCTCTCTTTCTCTTTCTCTCCCTGGCATGTTTTCCCCTGAATTGTCCCTCAATTAAGAAATATGAAAAAATGAACTAGACTTGTTTTTAAGGACTCTGGTCAGTACATAGTATTAGAGTCTGTTCACTGTCACATGACATCCTAGACTGCTTTACACAGCCAAGAAAATGCAGCCTACAGAAACAGAGTAATTCCTATTATGCGGAACTAGAGAAAATCACAGAAATGTTTAGGGAGGAACTCAGGGCACCAAGGGAACATTTCATGTGTTACATTTTGAGGTCATTAAAGTACTTTTTGCTGAAAAAAAAATGTAAAGTTGACACTTGTGTGCTTGATCACAGCCAAGCAACTCAGGATGAGCATAATCGGGTGACACCGTGACTCTTATATGCAAATACTTCCCCCAAATTAGCAAGGGCTAGTTCTTGAGAAATAGTCTGTCTCAGAACCTGAGGGATTTAACATTTGCACATCAGTACAGTTGCTTTTCCTTATTTTGCATGTAAATCGTTTTGAAATACATTATTATGAGCATGATTAAATTTGAAATCATCTTGGTCAGAGAGATAGGCAGGCAAAAAGAAATGACACAAAGTGATGGAGTAATACAAGAGCAAACATGAAAGAGATTTTAAAAATTCCTGTAAGGAAAGTGGAGAATTACAAGTGCATAAATGAACATATTAGTATCTATGTTTATCCAATTCAGTAAGAATTTTACTCTTGCATTACTTTTTGTTAAACGCAATGAAATTTCTGAACTGTTTGGTTATGAAAGAAGAAATGCAGGGTGAGATATATTCATCGAACTTCTCTTTCAAAAGACAACAGTTAGTAAGCGTAAAAGACTAAAGTGAGATTTGTACCTGGTCCTGAAATGGTCCAAAAGGATATCAGAAACAGTTTAAATGGTTTTTAATGTTTTTTTTTAATTAATTTTTTTTTTTTTTTATTTTTGAGAGGGGGGAAGTGGCAGTTAGAGGGAGACACAGAATTCGAAGCAGGCTCCAGGCTCTGAGCTGTCAACACAGAGCCTGATGCGGGGCTTGAACTCACAAACCGCGAGATCAAGACCTGAGCCGAAGTCACTCAACTGACTGAGCCACCTAGGTGCCCTTGTCAGAGACAGTTTAAATGAAGACACAATAGCAACAACATTTCTGCATTGCTTCAAACAAAGAGAATAAAAATTGCTTAAAAGATATATAGTTACTGGGGCACCTGGGTGGCTCAGTTGGTTAAACATCTGACTTTGGCTCAGGTCATGATCTCGCGGTGTGTGAGTTCAAAACTCACCTTGGGCTCTGTGCTGACAGCTCAGAGCCTGGAGCCTGCTTCGGGTTCTGTGTCTCCCTCTCTCTCTGACCCTTCCCAGCTCACACTCTGTCTCTGTCTCTCTCAATAATAAATAAATGTTAAAAAAATTTTTTAAAAGATATATAGTTACCTAAAAGATATATAATTACATAGATACATATTTCCCACGTGAGTGTCCCCTGTGATCTTGTTTTTGAATCCCCTCTGATGACCTCTGTCTTTTAATTGGTGTATTTAGACCACTCATATTTAAAGTGACTATTGATTCTGATGAGGAGACTGTTGCAATCCCTCTCCTATTTCTCTATAGGTTAAAGGTTCTATTTTCCCTAGCTTTTTGAAGTTCTTTTCCTCTCTCTTTGGTTTTCTGCAGTGTGAATTTGATATGCCTAGACGTAGACCTTTTGGTATCTATCCTTCTGTATAATCCTCTGAGTTTGCTGGATTTTGTATTTGCTGCCTAGCATTAATTTTGTAAAATTCTCAGTCATCACTAGTGAAAATATTTTTTTCTGCTCCCTTTCCTCTTCCTTCTAGTTCTGGTATTTCCACTGCATGCATGCTATACTTTTTGGCTGTTGTTGAAAGCGCTACTATAAACATTGGGGTACCTGTGCCCCTATGAATCAGCACTCCTGTATCCTTTGGATAAATTCCTAGTAGTGCTACTGCTGGGTCATAGGGTAGTCCTATTTTTAACTTTTTGAGAAACTGCCACTCTGTTTTCTAGAGCAGCTGCACCAGTTTGCCTTCCCGCCAACGGTGCAAGAGGGTTCCCATTTCTCCACATCCTCACCAGCATCTGTTGTCTCCTGAGTTGTTAATTTTAGCCACTCTGACTGGCGTGAGGTGGTATCTGAGTGTGGCTTTGATTTGTATTTTCTTGGTGATCAGTGACATTGAGCATCTTTCCATGTGTCTGTTGGCCATCTGGATGTCTTCTTTGGAAAAGTGTCTATTCATGTCTTCTGCCCATTTCTTCAGTAGATTATTTGTTTTTTGGGTGTTGAGTTTGTAAGTTCTTCATTAGATTTTGGATACTAACACTTTATCCTGTATGTCATTTGCAAATATCTTCTCCCATTCCGTCGGTTGCCTTTTAGTTTTGTTGGTTATTTCCTTTGCAGTGCAGAAGTTTTTATCTTGATGAGGTCCCAATAGTTCATTTTTGCTTTAATTCCCTTGCCTTCAGACATGTGTCGAGTAAGACGTTGCCGCGGCTGAGGTCAGAGAGGTTGTTGCCTGTTTTCTCCCCTAGGGATTTGATGATTTCCTGTCTCACATTTAGGTCTTTCATCCATTTTGAGTTTATTTTTGTGTATGAAAGTGGTCCAGTTTTATTCTTCTGCATGTTGCTGTCCAGTTCTCCCTGCACCATTTGCCAAAGAGACTGTCTTTTTTCCATTTGTCCTGCTTTGTCAAAGAGTAGTTGGCCATACATTTGTGGGTCCAGTTCTGGGTTCCCTATTCTATTCCATTGGTCTATGTGTCCATTTTTGTGCCAATACCAAGCTGTCTTGATGACTACAGCTTTGTAGTAGAGACTAAAGTTTGGGATTGTGATGCCTCCCGCTTTGGTCTTCTTTTTCAACATAACTTTGGCTATTCAGGGTCTTTTGTGGTTTCTTTCTATCTATTTATTTATTTATTTATTTATTTATTTTTAACGTTTATGTATTTTTGAGACAGAGAGAGACAGAGCATGAACGGGGGAGGGGCAGAGAGAGAGGGAGACACAGAATCGGAAGCAGGCTCCAGGCTCTGAGCCGTCAGCCCAGAGCCCGACGCGGGGCTCGAACTCGCGGACCGCGAGATCGTGACCTGAGCTGAAGTCAGCCGCTTAACCGACTGAGCCACCCAGGCGCCCCTCTTTTGTGGTTTCATACAGATTTTAGGATTGTTTGTTCTTCTAGGTGTGCCTCCAGTAGCAGAGGTCAGGCACGACTCTCTGGATTCTGCTGTTTTTTTCCAGATCTCTGGGTAGAGGTTTGCTGTGCAACCTCAGTTCTCTGATCAGTCCAAGAAAAGTCATTTCTTTTCCATTTGTTTCACTTTTTCGTACATTAAGGGCCGGAATGACAGATGTCTAAGCTTATTTCACGTCAAAGCTGAAACTGGGAGTGGTTTTCTATCTATTTTGTCAAACCTAATCTTTCGTCTAAGGCCGCACTTGTCAAGGGAAGTTAAAAAGAAGAAAAAGATACTACAAAGTAATTATAAGCAGTTATTTCCAGCACATTTTGGGGGGACATGGACTCTCTCCTTTAGGGAAACAGCCTACATAATGAATTGAAAAAGGCACTCTTAGACATCTCTTCTTTTCCCTTTTTCTCTTTCCTACTACAATTTGTGCCTTTGGTCTTTGGTTCGCTGGGGTTTAGACTTAGAAAATTGACATTTTGCTGGATTTCTTTCTAGTGTTCCCAGATTACCGGAGGAGGTGGGGAAGAAAGAGAAGCCTCTGTTCCCACCACCATCCATCCCTCCCATCTGGGTGATTGTCTCCAAGGAAAGCCCTTTTTCGTAAATGCTGCCGGAGTTCAGGGAATGCAGTTTTCAATGGTCTTGTGTCAAATCTCCTTTGCAGCGACTTCACCTTTGTGTCCCTGTTTGTACAGCCTCTCCTTAAATATGGGTGGAAAATTTTGAACAGCGAACGAGTCAAAGACAGGGTGTGCAGCTTTGAGAGCAAAGACCTCTACTCTGCACGTCTCATAATAAGATTTTCTTTGTGAGATGAAATTTCTAGGTCTTCCCCAAAGCCCCAATTTTCCAGGCCAAAAAAAAAAAAAAAAAAAAAAAAAAAAGAAAAAAGAAAAGGAGTCTAAAGAAATGGCACAACACCATTAAGGAGAAAGCGTCCGTGTGCCACAGTTTTCCCTTATGTGATAGTGTCACTTAATACTTCAACCCATTTCACATCTCAGATAAACAACATCTTGCCTTTCAATTTCCTCTCACTCTATTCAGCCTGGAGTGGCCCTCTGGTACCGTGTTAGAGAATCCGGCTCATTTTGCACAAAATGGGTTGAAAGAAAACTGCTTATGGTGAACTTGCCTTTGCCTGTAGCAAAAATGTGAAATGTGGAAGGTTGTAATGGAATTAATCTTGTGGGCATGTGTCGCTAAGAAACTTGATGCAGAAGTGCTTATCATTAGAAATTCTTTAGAAAGCGCGTATCTATGAGGAAAAGGGCTCTTCCTTCTCATACCATTCAATAGAATTCGGTTCCCATTAACACGCTGAGCTGCCAACTGCACATTCAAAAATGAAAGTTCCTGGAGTGCACATCAACTTCCTATGTTCAAAGGCTAACCTGCCTTGGGGGCTTCCGAGTGGAGTCCAGCTAGGGGGGGCTCATCATGAAAAGGTTTAATAGGTTAAAAAAGTTTGACGGTGATGAGAAGGGGGAGGGGCAAGAACAAAAGGACAAACAATATGTTAGGATTATTCATAACGAACATTTCAGAGGTGACTGTCTCTCTAGGGCAGAAGAACAGAAGTGGCGAATATGGCGATATTAAGTATGAGTAGCGGGGCTCCTGTTTACGTTGCACCTTCTTTCTCCCGGTGCTTCAAGACCCCCCAGTCATTACCACCCATTTTGCCTATGTTTCCTCCAGGTGGACGGGGGGCTCTGTCCCTTGCCTATAGCTGGGAAGTGAAAGTCACCCTCCAGGTTTGCTGTCAATCCATGTGTTTTTGGCTCTCACGGTTAAATTTGTTACAGCCCCGTGTTTCCTAATCAGTGGTTTGCAGGCAGCACTGGTTTAAGATAAAGTTTCCACAAGTCCTTGAAAAAAGAGAGTTTTCATAAAGCCAAATTAATTTCATTGGAAAGACTGACAACCTCTAAATTGCAATTATGTCCTTCGTATTTTTTCGGTTCTTGGAAACTTACCATTGTTTGCTCATTTAGCAAAATTAAAAGAATGTTGGCTCTAAATTTTTTTTTTTAATTATTGGTCCTGAAATCCTAAAGACTGTTTATTGGTCCTTAACCCCCAAATTGGGATATCCATACTGACTTGTCTGACAGTCAGATGTAAGTAATGAAACACATTGAAGAAATTCCCACGTGTATTAATACAGGTAATTTTTTCCCTACTGACGTTTCCGAGGGCCTGGTCATTATTTACTGGAGTATTCCATGCTCCTTCCGGCTACTATATATTGAACACTTACCCTCTGTTAAGCATTGGGTTGATTGCTTGACATGAATCATCCCATGTAAGCTTCAAACACCATAGGAGGGGAATACAACAATTATTCTCGATTTACAGATGAGGGAACTAAACCACATGGGGTGTGGCTTCTCAAGATTCCACTGCCTTTTTTTTTTAATTTTTTTTTTAATGTTTATTTATTTTTGAGACAGAGAGAGAATATGAACAGGGGAGGGGCAGAGAGAGAGGGAGACACAGAATCTGAAACAGGCTCCAGGCTCTGAGCTGTCAGCACAGAGCCCGATCAGGGTCTCGAACTCACGGACCGTGAGATCATGACCTGAGCCGAAGTCGGGCGCTGAACCGACTGAGCCACCCAGGCGCCCCAAGATTCCACTGCTTTAAGTGAAGAAGCAGAATTCAAAAGCAGGCAAAATTCAGAACCTCCCCCCTTAACTATAATGGGTTGTGCCTTTTGACCTTTACATGTGGGAAATGTTCAGAAGGTAACAGAACCGTTGAGCAGTACGTTCAATTGGAAAAAGTGACTGGGTGCATAACTTATTTTACAAATTTTCCTGGTTTTAAGAGTCTGTCAAATTCTGGCCATGGACTGAGTCAGACTAATAATAAAAAAGATAACGGTCAGTATTTATCTGCGCTTACTATCTGCCAGGCACTGCCATGGTCATCACAAAGAGATGATCTGATTTAATTCCCACAACAACTCCATGGGATAGAAGCCTTTATTACCCCCATTTTCAGATAAGGGAAACTGACACTTTGAGAGAATAATTTGACCAAGATCTCAGTTAATAGAATGGATGCATACCACCCTGTTGTAAAATCCTGTGCTATTTTCTCTTATCAAGTTAGGTGAGTAAAAGCTCTAATCTTTGGGCATTGGAGTAGAATAAGGATGATGAATCAAGTACACTTTTTTGAGGGAGAAGTTTGTCGACTTTTTAAAATTATCATCCGAACGTTCTAACCTGGCTCTTCCTCATTCCTTGTTTTTGGTTTTGGTTCTAAATGTACACTCAAATTGTGCAAAAGCCGAGAGTCCTACCTTACCTTACATGCCGTATACAAGTATCTGCCTTGTCTATTTTCTTTTCTAATGCTAAAAAATACAAGCGTTTGCTAAATCCATGGATATTGGACTCAATACCAATCTTGGTCATGAATGTGGCAGAGAAACCACCAGTGATTCCCACATCCTGGTATTCACACCCTTGTGTATCTCCTCTGCTTGAATGTGAGCAAAACCTTTGGTTTGTTCCTGAGCAAAAGAATATGGCTGAAGCCACGGGGTGTCGTGTCCACGATTAGGTTATGTTATAGGGCAACAGTCATGGGAGTTCCAACATGTATAAGGCTGTCTTTCTGGCACGCATTCTAGGAGGAGTCCCTTTCACTGGCCTTGAAGGAGCAAGCCGCCATGAGGTAAAGGCCCATGTTGGAGAAGCCCATGTGTCAAGGGACTGTGAGTGACCTCTAGCAGTTGGGTGTGGACTCCAGCAAGGAACTACATCCTCAGTCTTATGGTTTCGCGAAAACAAGGTCTGCCAACAACTTGAGGGGCTGGGGAACAGATCTTTCCGTAGTGTCTCTGAGGATACCACAGCCCTGCCAAACCCCTCAGGCAGAGCACGGCCAGGTTGTGCCCAGACCCCTGACTGACTGATAAAAGCAGGGAAATGGCATGTGGGTGCAGTTTTAAACTGCTAAATGGGTAATTGTCTGTTAAACAGTGAGAGGGAGCTAATACAAATAAAGACCGGAACATACATCAAAGCTAAAGTGTTCTGAAACTTCAACATAAAGTTTTGTTGCTGATAGCACTGTTCGCGAATTGTCCATGCCCCTAGGTAAGGTGAACCCCTCTGCTTGTCTGCTACTCCCGATCCCTTCTGTCCTACATGAAGGCATTTGCTTCAGCAACTCTCCCCTCTCCTGCATTATTATTTTGACTTTCCTTGTTGGATCACGGTCATCTGCTTATGTGATAGGCTGATAATGGCTCCCAAAGATCTGTTCATGCCTTCAACCCTGGAAACCGTGGGTGGTCAACTAATGTGGGAAAAGGGTCTTTACAGATGTGATTAAGTAAAAAAAAAAAAAAAAAATCTCCATATGGGGAGATTATCCTGAGTTATCTTGGTTGGCCCTAAGTGCAATTACACGTATCCTTGTAAGACAGAAGCGGAGAGGATGGGGGGTTGAGATACACAGAAGACGAGGAGGCAGTGTGACAATGGAGGCAGAGATTGGAGTGATGTGGCCACAAGACAGGAATATGGAGGCTGCCAAACGCTGGGAAGGGTAAGGAAGGATGCTCTCCTTGAGTCTTGAGGAAGCATGATCCTGCTGATAGCTTGATTTTGGACATTTGGAACTCTGGAACTGGGAGAGAATAAACTTCTGTTGCTTTAAGCTGCCCAGTTAAAAAGACACCCTCAACTCAGCTCTACTTTCCCTCTAGCTGTCGCCATTTCCTTTAGAGCAAAATTCCTCAAAACGGTTGTCTACACTTACGGGCTCCAGTCTATCCCCTCTTATCCTCTCTTGGATCTACTGCCATCAGGACTTTGCCTCTCTCATGCTACTGAGATTGCTCCTCAATATTGTTGGTGACTTCTATGTCATTAAAGGCAATGGTCAGCCATCTTGGACACAGAGAATTACTCTCTTTCCTGAAAAACATTCTTCCTTTGGTTCCCAGGACATGGCACCGGGCTGGTTCTCCTGTGTGCTCTCAAGAAAGAGGTCTGTGCTGGTTCCACTTTCTGTTCTTGAGGATGGGGAGACGGAGGGCTTTTCTCTCTTCTCCCATATTCCCTTTTTCCAACACCCAAATTTATGTCTGCAGCCCAAGTCTTTCCCTGGCATTCCAAACATGCATCTTCAACTGCTTACCCAACCTGTCTGCTCAGCTGGCTCACAGGCATCTCCAGCGTAGCCCGTCCAGAACTGATGTGAATATCACTCGAAGGTTGCTTCTGTTTGGACTCTGTCACCAATCTTGCAGTTGCAGCTGTCAAAACATTTGGGGCCCTCTTTGTTTCCCCCACCCCCACATTGCACATCCACCCGACTGCCCATCTTGTTGGTTCTCCCGTCCAAATACACTCGGAATCCAATCTCCCTCATGCGTTGTGGCACCCAGGGCCACGTCCCCTTCCCTTTTCACCTGGATCATTGCAGGACTTCCTTCCTCACTGGCCTCCCTGCTGCTCCCCTTCCCTCTTTTGTGCTCTTCACAACTCGCAGCCAGAGTGGTGCGGCCGCATCCTACGTGAGGTCCTGACATGCCTCTGCTCAGAGCATCCCGGCACTTCCTGTGGCCAGCTAGTTCTCCATGGGTGGGTCACCTGTCTGACTTCAACTCCTAATGCTCAGCCCCGTCTCTCTCCATGGCTCCCCGCCAGCAGTTTCTCCCAGCTGTAGGTGCATGCACCTCCCCCATTTGCTGTTCCTTCTTTCTAGAAGCTTCTTCCCCTAATAGCTCCATGGCTTGTTCCCTCATTCCTGTGGTCTTTACTCAAATGTCACATTTCCAGTGAAGCCTTGCCTGAAGGTTCTAGCTAAAATGTTAACTCTCTTGAGGTGCCTGGGTGGCTCAGGTCATGGTCTCGCGGTCCATGGGTTCGAGCCCTGCGTCGGGCTCTGCACTCACACACAGTTCAAAGCCTGGAACCCGTTTCAGATTCTGTCTCCCTCTCTCTGCCCATCCCCCGCTCACACTCGGTCTCTCTTTCCTTCAAAACTAAATAAACATTCAAAAAAAATTTTTTTTAAATGCTGACTCTCCACCCCTGAACCACCCAACACTTTCAAGGCACTTTCTTTGCTTTATTTTGCCCCTTGATGGTTACCCCTTATATTTTACTCATTTATTATCTGGCACCCACTAGAATGTTAAGTCCCCTGAAGGCAGGGAATTGGGTTTTACTGGTGCAATGCGTGCAACATGAAAACACTGATCAAATATCTTAAATAAATGAGTATATGAACATGACACATGAATATTATAAACAGCATGAAGGCACAGGCAAAAACAGATACACTGAGTGGATAAGAATAGCCATTACAAAGGCCAGCGGAAGGAAAGTATGATTATCATGTAAACAACATAAGATAATAACATATCATGTAAACATATCATATCATATCATAACATATCATATCATGTAAACATATCATGTAAACAACATAAGATAAATTGGGCTTATATGTTACATTAAGACCATTTGCCTCCCCTGTGATGTAAGGCCTTCATGGTTATTATTTCCTGTATCTTCCCGATGTCTCTGGGAGGTGGGCCAAGAGCTTTATTTTTGTTTCCTTTATTTAATTGTTGGAGCTCCTTAAAATGCTATTTGAATCTTTCAGATCGTGGCCTTGATTTTTCCCTTTGTTTTTGTAGTGGAGACAAGGCCAGGGGGTTCTTGGTACATTGACAGATGTTCTCATCAGGGACCAAGGTGAGGTCTATAACCTCGTGAGCAGACACTCCGATTCCTGTCTCAGTGGTCAAGGATGGTTTTCCCCTGCCGGGGGTGGAGCGCGGGAGGGGGTTTACATAACACAACACTGCATCTGCCGAAGTCAGACCGCTCCTCCCCACTGGGGACAATGTCACTGGACGTCTCTTTCTTGATAGAAACCAGTTTCCGTTTCAGTTTAACCAAGGCCAGAGTCAGTGTGAAAGGATGCAGTCAATGGCAGCTGAATGGATATTATGAGAGAGAAACATCATTGCCTAATTCTCGTGAATCTAGAAGGATGAGGAGAATACTACAACAAAGGTGTGCACGAAGAGGTTAGAGGACATTCACATCTGTTCATTGTGCCAAGTGCAGGGACTCAGAGAGGGGTTGACAGAGTGTGAGGACACCGGGCACGTGACAAGACAGCTGCCCAGGCTCCAGGCTGGAGAAAACCGGCCTCGGTTTTAGCGCCGTCGAATAGCTTTGCTCCGCTGAGCATCTTTTCTGGGTGTTAGGCTCTAAAATACCTAAATGAACACATACGGACTAATGGAAAATACAAATCATTTGATGTCAACTGCGTTTTATTGGAAGACAAAATATTTCCCCAGTCTGGGGAACATTTTCTTTTGTACGTGCCGGGTTTGGGGAACTGGGGGATTCCTACCACTCCACGGGTACCAGTGGCCATCGCCTGGGCTGTCTACCTAGATTTTGACGCCTTTGCTCACATTTTGAGGGTTTATAAGTAACTTTATTTTCCCATGCGGCTTCGGTGATTATGTATTGGAATAAACATACCTGATGGCATGGAAATGGTTTAATGTTCTGGGACATTAGGACATGTTACACAGAAAACGGGTTAGGAAGACGTGGATTTTAAGCTCCTTCGGGGCAAGAAACGTACCCAGGGCATGTCTGTCTCCCCCTCTGAGCCCAAAACGAATGCTCACTGTGTATTTTCTGTGGAGTCTGAACTGTGGCCCCGGTTAAGGAGAACAGTGACAGTGACGACGAGGACTCGGTAGAACAGACATGTCCGGGCACATCAGCGGGCCTGCCTTATAAGGAGCTGAACGGGCACTGGCAGGATACGACCTGACGAACTTCCACTGACACTCGTGAGGGAAGAAGACACCAGTCCCTGAGAAACCGATCGTGCCACTTGTCATTGGGGAGGGCACCATCCTGGTTCTATCGCGCCCCATCTTCTCTCCTTAAAAACATACTACAGGTGTTCTGGTTGACTCAGCTTTTAAGAATTGAGTATATCACAGAGCGCCTGGGTGGCTCAGTCAGTTAAGCGTCTGAGGACAGAGGAAATCAGAAGCTTCGGTCAGTTTCCTTTGCTATTGGGGGGTATTTTCGGTATTGCAGGGACCGCTGGCCTCACCGAGCTCATTAAGCTCGATAAGCTTTGTGCCAGGAATCGTGACTTGGTCCAAGGTGACCAAAGGCATCTCTTCCCTACATCACGTAGGAGTGGTTTACAGCCCTGGTCAGAGAGGCCTGAGGCGTGAGGTCATAGACGCACTCGAAGCTTCGTCTGTAGGAAAACAGGTTGAAGGGAGACAAAACATGCAGAATGTGACCAACAACTGCAGAGACGTAAGCAAATATGAGCGCCTGTGGGTGCGTGTGTGTATTTGACCGAGAGTCAGACGGGCAGAACGTGAAGAGAGACATACAGTGCCTGAGAGTTGTGTTTGGTTGTTTTTGTTTTTGTTTTTGTTTTTTTGATAAACTCAAGTGTTTTGGATTCCTGCAACTCAGTAGTACTAAGTACCAAGAAGCCGGACTCAGAAGCGAAGCCACCCCTGGAGCTGTCAGGCTGCACCATGCACCAACCAGATATACTCCATTCTTTTTTTTTTTTAATGTGTATTTATTTTTGAGACAGAGAGAGACAGAGCACGAGCAGGGGAGGGACAGAGAGAGAGGGAGACACAGAATCCGAAGAAGGCTCCGGGCTCCGAGCTGTCGGCACAGAGCCCGACGCGGGGCTCAGACCCATGAACCGAGAGATCATGACCTGAGCCGAGGTCGGACGCTTAACGGACTGAGCCACCCAGGCACCCTGTGATATACTCAATTCTTAAAAGCTGAGTCAACCAGAACACCTGTAGTATGTTTTTAAGGAGAGAAGATGGGGAGACAATGATGCCAGCTACTAGACTCACTGGTCACTGCCATCACATAGCGGGCTCTTTTCTTTTCCCCCTCACATACTCCTTCTCTTTGAACAGTTGGCAGAAAAAAAGCAGGGCAGCAAACTTGTTTAGTGCAAAACAGCTAAACAGTGCGTCACCTGGTCACCCCTAGCATGCGCCCCAGCTTCCCGTGCAGCACAATGCTTCTCACCAGGGGACTCAATCCAGACAGGCTCTTGAGAGTTTTCCATTTGGTGGATAAATACTTAGAGAGCTTTGGCGGTCACCAAGCACTTTTTGCAACCCTGGAGATCCGTTTTATTATTCCCCCGTGAGGAGACTGAAACTAGAAGAGGCGGGCTGTCTTGTCCCCAGCTCTACACTCGGTAACTCGAAGAGCTGGATTGTGATCCAGACAGTCTGGCTCCAGACGCCATGCTCTTAGTCACCACACTCAAGTGCCTCTCCGTCTCAGGAGCTTTTCAAACATCACAAAGCATAACTTTGGAAAGTAAAACAACGTTGGAATGTGTAAGGAAAATGCCACTATTACTCCCCAACTGTTCTAAATTAACATACGACAGTAGGTTGGTCTGGCTCTTTCCACATCACCTTTTACTCCATTTTTTTCTGCAGGCGCAAATGTAAGGATTTTGGTTCTGTCTTTGATTATACAGAACGGGATGACGTAATGATACAATATGCATTATAGCACCACTTGCTTTTTTCGCTCAACAGGATGCTATGGACATTGCTTCGGGTCAATATTCATAGAGCTAGCTAATTCTCTTCAGTAGCCGAACCACATTGCTTACAGACCACGATGTGCCATAAAATATTCAATCATGCTCCTAGTAATAGATATTAAGACTGTGTGTGTGGGTGTCTTTTTGTGTTTTTTTGGGTTGCTTTTTGTTTCGTTGTGTTTTTGCTGTTCTGCAACAACCGCTGGAAACATTATTGAAAAAAACTCTTTGTATGTGTGTCCATAAGTACTGGAATATTTGTTTCTATATACGGACCCCCCCAAGTTAAAATCATTAGGTCAAATGGGATGCAATTATTGTGGTAAAAGTTTAATAGATATTGACAGATGTACGCAATTTGATCTCTACAACGTACAAAAATGTGTCTTTATCTTCAACTTCAAGGCCACCAATTTCTTCTTTCAGTGAACTAATTGCTCTTGCCAGAATCTTTCAATTACAAAATATTCCATGTCTTTGGAGTCTCAAGTTAATGAAAATATCTTACTCCCCACATGGGCCTAGTGATTGATATCAATGGCATTTCCCAACCAAGCCACCCCAACTAAGCTATCTTAATGAAATGTGTGCTCATAACTTCTAGGCAAGTCCCCAGCCCTGCCTCAACAGGACTGCCCCTTCCTAAGATGCTCCATAGTGGAAAACCCAGAGCTGACCCTCTCACCTTGATGATTTCCTTGAAATGATGAGTCTGTTTATTTTAGTCTTCACACGATTTTTATCTTCTATATCAGAGGGTAGTTGATAGAAGATTGATTCTAGAAGATTCTCCAATATTGGTCTTGGGAAAAGGGCGCAAATAGATACGGTTTAGTAAAAATATATGGAGTATGGCTATTAATGTCTGTAGGCTAACTACTAAACAAACAACCTCAAATCCCAAAGACTCAACCAATAAATTTTTTTTAATGTTCTTTATTTTTGAGAGACAGAGAGAGACAGAGTGTGAGCAGGGGAGGGGCAGAGAGAGAGGGAGACAGAATCTGAAGCTGTCTCCAAGCTCCGAGCTGTCAGCACAGAGCCCGATGTGGGGCTTGAACTCACACACCCGGAGATCATGACTTGAGCCGAAGTCGGACACTCAACCGACTGAGCCACCCAGACGCCCCTCAACCAATAAATTTTATTTCTTACTCCTGTCATTATACAGTGCCACTCAGTAGGGGACAAAGAGAGAGAGCTGTAATGGGGGTGTCATACTCCACACAGTCACTCGGGATCCCTACCCCTTCTGTTTAGGGCTCCATCCCTTGTTGGTCTTCTGCGTTTGCTCCAATTAGCCAGTGGAGTGGAAACAATCAGGATTGGGAGGAGGAGAATCAAGATTGGGAGTAGGAGAATCATCACATCGCAGTGGAGAAGAGTCCATGGTCCACGGCTCACCTAACTGCAGTTAGAAGTACACTCCAGCTGAGTGCCCAGAAACAAAAAGTGCAGCGTGGTTTTGTACTTCACTGTCAACTACAATGAGAGTAAAGAGTATTTGTGAGAAAACAATGGAGAGTTAGGGTAATCAGTAATGAAACGCTGATACGGGACGCAAGTTACCAGTGACTGAAGACAACAGAGGAGATTGTTGTGTTGGCTGGCCAGCTCATATAAAAGGAGAGGTGGGATGGGCAGCATTGGTGTTGAGTGGGAACCAAGATAGAAGCTCCTCATCTTGACTCCACCATGAGTTCTCTGGGCAAGTAGCTTCGCTTCTCTGGGCCTCCATTTCTTCATGGATAATAGACTTGAAGCAGAAATACATATACTCTAAGATGTCTCACTATTCTTAATGGATTGACTGCAAAAATATGTCCTCGTTATCCACTTAGGCTGTGATAGGATTGCCTTTTTTTTAATAAAGTTTTTTTTTTTTTTTTTTTTTTTTTTAGCGTTTATTTATTTTTGAGACAGAGAGAGACAAAGCATGAACGGGGGAGGGTCAGAGAGAGGGAGACACAGAATCTGAAACAGGCTCCAGGCTCTGAGCTGTCAGCACAGAGCCCGACGCGGGGCTCGAACTCACGGACCGCGAGATCATGACCTGGGCGAAGCCGGCCGCTTAACCGACTGAGCCACCCAGGCGCCCCAATAAAGTTTTTTTTTAATGTTTATTTATTTTGAGGGAAAGAGAGAAAGAAGGGGCAGAGACAGAGAGAGAGAGAGAGAGAGAGAGAGAGAGAGAGAATCCCAAGCAGGCTCCGTGCTCAGCGTGGAGCCCAATGTGGGTCTCGATCCCATGACCGTGAGATCGTGACCTGAGCCAAAATCAAGAGTTGGACTCTTAATTGAGTGGACCTCCCAGGTGCCCTGATATAATTGCCTTAAAATTTTTTTTTATATTATTTATTTTTGAGAGAAAGAGAGAGAGAGAGAGCAGGGGAAGGGCAGAGACATAGGGAGGCACAGAATCCAAAGTAGACTCCAGGCTCTGAGCTGTCAGCACAGAGCCTGACACGAGGCTTGAACTCACGAACCATGGGATCATGAACTGAGCCAAAGTCAGACGCTTAACTGACTGAACCACCCAGGCACCTCTATAATTGCCTTTTTGCAGAAATTTAGATGCCTACATTCCATAGTTCCAAATAACCCTAAAGAGTCCAGTTTGTTGTGTTTACTTTTTGTCATTTGAAAATTTAAAATCCATTAGTTCAAGATTTGAAATCTCTTTGATTTAGATTGTCACTTTAGTTTTGGATAATAATACCCACACTTTGCCTAGCACTATCTCTGGGCCAAGTCCTTTACCTAGTATATCCTTACAATAACCACTGGAGATAAATGTCGTTAGCCCCATCCTCAAGATGATGGAATTGGGGAGGACAGATTGGCATGACTTCGTATGCCACGGAGCTGGAGTTAGAAGACAGGCATATCTATGCTCCTTTTGACCCACGAAGAGTTTCAACAGCTAACACAGAGTGATTAAAGTTTCAAATTGGCCTTCTGTTTCTGAGTATTCTATATTCTCACATACATATTTCTTGTTGCTTGTATTTCTTGTTAACATTTTGAAAATCTACAAATGTTGGTATTCTTGATGCTATTGTTTGTAGCTATTTATCAAACTTCCTCACTCTTATTCATGTAATATACTCTTTCCATAAATTTCAGGCATGCAAGTAATAATGCTGCTTAAGCATTACTCTAAATGCAAGTTTGAGAATGCTTTGTAAAATCAGGACTGATTGTCGAAATGAAATTGGAAATGACGATCTCAAAGCCAGCAGACAAAAATTCTTGAAGCAAGAATGTGGATTCCATTGCTTTGCTTTCCCAACAAAGTCATTTTACTTTATTTTTTCAGTACTGGTTTATTTAGTCTGATAACATTTCCAGAGAAATAATAATCCTAAAGAAAATAGAAGGTGGGGGCCTGGGTGGCTCAGTCAGTTAAGCGTCTGACTTCAGCTCAGATCATGATCTCATGGTTTGTGGGTTCAAGCCCCACATCAGGCTCTGTGCTGACAACTCAGAGCCTAGAGCCTGCTTTGGATTCTGTGTCTCCCCGTCTCTCTGCCCTCTCCCACTCATGCTCTGTCTCTCTCTCTCTCTCAAAAAATAAACATTTAAAAAAATGTTTAAAAAGAAAATAGAAGCTGTTCTTTATATTTATGATGTTGGGGAGATATTCCCTATGTTCATTTAGAACACTGAAAATATAGTTGAATATTTTCAGTAAGTATGAGAATGTTAGCTGTGTTTTTGAGGAGGCTGGTGGGTTTGCATAACCAATTAAATAGCTTTTATTTATATATTATTAATATTAATATATTATTAATATATTATTATATTTTATTATATATAATATAATTATTAATTAATTATTAATTAATAATAATTATTAATAATTAATATTATTTAAATTAATATATTGATAATATATTATTCAATATTTTGTATTGAAATAAAATAGCTTTTATTTTATTTATTTTATATTGGGTAACAATATATTGGTATTTTGAATACTGTTGAAACAGAAGAGCCAGTATATTAATTCCATCTAAAGAAGACATTTGCTCATACTTTATCACATATAAGAGAAATTTACAGCTAATTTTCTGTGTAAAGAATTGTTTGGGCTTATTTAAATATTGATGCACAAAGATGTTCATTTTCCTCTCTGTAGAGATGCCCCAGTAAATTGCTCTGTGAATATTGAATTACCTGGTTCTTTATCCTACTTTTTTGTGGGTTTACTCAAAATGTAAATATCATCTATAGGAATATGTATAGTTGATCTGTATATTACACGGGAAGCTCATTTTCTAAAACTTTCAGAGATTTTATCAGATTTTATCAGGGTTCTGCTGTAACATTTTCTAGGGAGGTTTAGAACAAGCAGTACCATAAAATACATTATATATTTCTTGAAAGTAGGCAGAGTAAGAAAAGCTTAAATTGGAATTGTCATGCCTTTAGTTGAAATACAATTTTGAGAGCCCAATTTGTATCATTAAAATGTAGGGCTCGGATTAGCAGTACAATGATTATCTATTGTTATTACCCCAATTTGTCTTCCAGGCCATACATTCCTTTGGTTCAATCTCTTGCCTGCCTGCAAAGGGAGGTGGCCAAGGAGCTGTTTGTAGTATCAATTTTCAATTATCACAATCATGCAATAGAAAATAAGATAAGAAACATTTCGACGATAATAGTGTCTCAAAAATGAGCTACCAAATTGTCATGTTCATTCATTGTCTGGCATGAGATGTTCAAATTACTTTCCTAACCTTTAAAATCTGTAAGGCTCATGCTGTTGAAGGAAAAAAGCAGTGTTACAGATTTTGTTTACCCCTTTGTTAAAAGCATGAATATCAGCAACTTGTATCAGTTGGGAAAGAGATGATTAAAATTAAAGGGATTTGGTGGGGGGGCAGGGACAAAACAGACCCACAGGTGCAATCACAGATTAATGGATCTCTCCCCCCATTTGTGACGTGCCTCCTTCCCAGACCTTAAGTCATCACTTTGCCGCTTGCAAATGTCAGCATGGCTTAAACCTGTGGTCTGATGGATATTTGTAAATACAGATTTAAAAACATAAATAAAGTTCTGGGTCCAGTACGAGACACTCTAAAATCTGCCACCGCCTATTAGAAGAAATCTGAAGGGCTTATAAGGATAGTAAAAATGTCTTCTTCCAAATCTTCTGGGAAGCCAACATTTTTCATTGGGGAAAAAAAAATAGCACCCTCTTTCAACAAGAATTCTTGGTAAGAATCTTTCTAAATATAGCGTGTTTCTTCAGAGCGGCTCAGAGTACTGACTTCTATATTTTGGTTTTTTGAAAATAAGATGTAAAGGACAAGAAGAAATAACCAAGGAAAGGATTTTGTTTGTTTGTTCTCCGGCCCTGTTTACTCTCAGTTCCAGTCACCCACGTGAATCTGTGCCCCCGGTTCCCACGACTACAGGTTACAGGAGTTGAGAGATCTTGGTCCTTAATGTTGGTAGATTTCCACCAGAGGACACGACAAGCGTCCTGTTAATTTTAAGCCGCTACGACCACCTGGGCACTAGACTCCTTGTGCCAGGGGACCAACAAGCAAGAGGCTGAGTCGTCATCCTGAGGGGACAGTTGGCCCTGGTCCCCAGCAGGAGGTAGGGCTGCTGTTACACGTGAAAGAGACAGGACTACGTTGGACATCCACTGTCTCTTTCTCTTCTTCCCCAAAGACGCGAGGCCCTCCAAAGTCCTAAAGGAGGTGCTTCCCGAGCTGGTATGAAGCAGTGGCTCAGGGCATGCACTACAGTGGACAGGAGGCGGGTACTGCCCAGATTACTGTTGGAGGAAAGCCTTGTGCCCCAGTTTTCAGCACCAGGCCCACAGCTTCAGCTCCTCAAGAGTTTGCTTTCGCTGCGAAGACGAAGACGGCTCTCCCAAAGGCACGCCCACCCAACCACTGATTGTGGCCCTGCCACGTCATCCTGAATCCAGACAGCTCTGCTGGGCCCTAGAGCTCCCGGTTGGGCTTTGTTCAGGCTTTGCTGCGCCTGCCTCATGATCTGACTTTTCCTCCTGTCCGATTCGGCTTCCTCACCCTGCTGTCCGCGGGTGCCGATTCCCAGGAGACATCCTCTCGGCATCTGCCTCTGGATAACACGACCTGTAGCAACCGACTCCACCAGTGGCGTTTTAGCATATCAGATAGGGTCTCGAAAATCTCTTATGAGGATTTTGATTTAAACGGGACCTGAGTTTCACGCCCTTAGTGGACTCTCCAAACCTCCACCGGGACAGCTGTACAGGCATAGCAAAGAATACAAACTCACAACGTCGAGGATCAAACTCTTGCCATGTTAGGGAGTTTTTACTGACGGCAAGGCCAATGAAACTGGATTGCAATACTGAGTCGGTACAAGTGAAAGCCGAGCCCAGGTTCCTGAGCGTAAATATGGCAAAGTACTGATACAGCCGGGGCAGCCGGCACGTCATGGCACAGTTGTATGGCTCCCTGACAGCCAATTTTTATCATGTTTACTAGATCAGGTAAATTAGTAAATTGCTAGGGCAAGTACCTCACCAAGCCTTAGCTTACAGAACGCTAATGGCCAGTCCTGCTGTAGAATGTAGGGGAGGGTACACAGAATGTGCCCTTGGGTCCTAATAGAGGCTTATCACCAGGGAGGAGGGATGTTGTCTCAGATCCCTTTAAGGATTTAATAATGCTCTTGACCACAGCTGCAGACAAATGCATACACTCAGCCACATTTATATAAAACTGAAGTTCACCTATGACTCCTCCAGGGATCCACGGATCCTTGGTTAAAGAATGCTTGCGTTAAGAGTTGATCATTTTTTTTTTTAACTTTTTAAATGTTTATTTATTTTTTGAGAGAGAGACACACACACAGACAGGGATGAATGGGGGAGGGACTGAGAGAGAGACACACGCACAGAATCAGAAGCAGGCTCCAGGCTCTGAGCTGTCGGCACAGAGCCTGACGCGGGGCTCGAACCCACGAACCGCAAGATCACGACCTGAAGTCAGACGCTTAACCGACGGAGCCACCCAGGCGCCCCAAGAGTTGATCATTTTTAAATGTAATTTCTCAATAATAGATATTTATTAAAAAAAAAAACCCAACACTGAAGTAAGCAATTATCTATTAGGTGCTATTTCCCACTTGATATTTTCTACCTATGTTTTCCCAAACTCAAATCCTGACTCTGCCATTTACTTGTGGCAAGACCATGGGCAAGTCACTTAACCTCTCGATATGTCAGTTTTCTCAGCTATAAAATAGAGGTGATAATAATTCCTACTTCATGGGGAGATTGGAAGAGTAAATGAGCAACACAGAGCTTAAGACAATGTGGGCTCCTAGGATGTTAGCCACTGTTGTGGTCGTGGCGGCATTAAGTACCTTGTTAGCACTCCTTCTTTGTCCCAGTGAAGGGTAAAGTGCACTTTTTCATTCTTGTAGATGACAGTTTATAGAGAAAAGGCCATCTTAAATTCCATACATCACCGCAATATTCTTTATTCAGGGCAGCACAGCAAATAGGACTTAGCTTCCCATAGACCCTGGGGAGGCAGACTCTGTGAGACAGCACACCCAGTGCTGTGCCTTCTTGACAATATACTAGGAAGTCTGGATTTTTTGGATCTCACTTGCCATGATGCAAAGTAAATGATTTTGCACAGGGACCTTGCAGGTCATTTGAAATCAAACTGAAGGGAGGAATTAGCCATTTCCTAAGTCCCCAAAGAGTACATGAAGCTTTAGAAGGAATTCAGGTGGTGGCTTGTCTATTTAATACAACTTCTAAGAAAAACAATCTTAAAAATATTAAACGTGTCCTTGGGATAATGGGGAATGAGGCTATGATGCTACAGAAGATCTTTCGATTGAAGAATCAGACAAATTCCAGTTGGCGAATGGAAAGAAGTGGAGATGAGTTGTAATATAAATGAGATGTTCTTTGATTTTAATTGTTTATTTATTTGTCCTCCCCTTAAAAGGGCTTAACCATATATGGCTTATATAGAAAAATTTAGAAATAAAATGGGGTTTCCAAGGTCTTTAACATTATCCAAGAGCACATAGGAAGAAATAGCCAAGAATACCAGACCCATATTGACCTCCAGAGGGAAATGAAAGAGACAAAACTGCTATAATTGGATTTTTCCCAGAACATGTCAAGAGTTCTTGCTTTTGCAAAAATTTTCATGGGTCAGTAATCATAACCTAAGGGCTGTATCTCTCCTGAAAACCAGAAGATCCTTCTTTGGTCATGGCCTAGATGAATTCCAAATGGCATAGAATACTTAATTTTCAATTTCCCACATGCTTATTATTGACCCAACACTCAACATATCTAAAAAATAAGTTCCATTTATCCAAATGGTATTATTTCACTCTAAAATATTTTTTCTCTTGCACAACTACGCTGTGTTCAAATGGTCTCAATGGATTCCCTGGGACAGGAAGCATTAGATGCGGATCAGGCCCTTCGAGAATGTTCTGGCACTTAAAATCTGAGTGCCAAGGGCCATGGCATGAACATAGCCAGAAGAGCCATGTTTCCACCTTCCAAGACTTCAAGAGCAGCCCGGATGCTTTCTGAAGAACTGTGCCTGCTTGTTAGATTCTCCAATGGGAGATGTTTATCCAATTTTAGAGACAAAGGTGTCTCATGGGGATTCTGGCAACTCCCATATACTTCAAACCACTCACAAGTGACAGGGACTGGGTAGAGGCAGAGATATTTTCACATTTTATTTATAAGCCTGTGTACCATGTAGAGCAATAACTTCTCCCAGTTATACATTATATACATATGTATGTGTGTATATATATATATATATATATATATATATATATGAATTTTTTAATGTTTGTTTATTTTTGAAGGGGGGTAGGAGAGAAAGCGAGCATGGGGGGGCAGGTAGGGGCAGAAAGAGAGGGAGACACAGAATCTAAACCAGGCTCCAGGCTCTGAGCTGTCAGCACAGACAGAGCCCAATGCAGGGCTCAAACCCATGAACCTTGAGATCATGATCTGAGCTGAAGTCGGACGCTTAAACAACCGAGCCACCCAGGTGCCCCACATTTCGTGTAGTTTTTAAAGTCACATACTTTAAACTTGCCCCCCAATTTTTGTCTGAGAAGGTGCACACTCTCTTCAGAATAAAGATATAAAATAAATTAAATGGAATATGAAAGGGTATATCTTGGAAAGGCCTATTATATCTTATAGTAAGAGCATAGTCTTGTTTTATTATACCTTCTAGAAACTTCTGTAGTTAATTTCACAATCACAAAATGTTTCATAATCATCTTAATTAGTAATTCCTTTTAATAATTTAGCAAGCCACTTATCATCTGCATTTCGTGCTTGGGCAAACAGCTTGTGGAACCAGAAATAGAAGAAGTTGTGCCTTTGAGCTTTTTCTTTGAGGTTTATTCCACTAGGCAGGGATATCTCCATGTGTCACATTTTTTTTCAAAGATCCCCACAAAGCTCCTCCAAGAATGTCTCTTCATTCCCCAAACCGAGTTCCCCTATGGATCCATCAGGGAGGCAGTGGTGAGAGAAAATTTCAATATTGTACATTTATGCTCAAATATTACCTTCACGGGAGCCTGTAAACTACACATCACAGGATTTCTGGCTGTTTCGAGTGTCTTACAAGCAGCTGGAAATTCACACAATGCTTTGGTTCAGGTCTCTTGGTAAACAAGACCTAGGTATGTGGGGCAGCCTTGCCACACTGATTTATAAGGAGGCAGCAGGCCCGGTAAGGCCAGAAAACACCTAGCCCTGCAGTTTGAAAAGTGGCGAAATGCTCTTACTGCAGACAGGGTTGTGGATTTATGGAATATGCGGTCTGTGCTCAGCATATCGCCACAGAACGTGCGAAGCGGTGAAGATTTCTCCTTCTCCATCCCAGACAGACCGATGTGATTTTCTTGTCCTTCCTGCTTTGAAGCCTGACTACTTCATGTCGGACCAGACTTCAGCCTTGGACGTCTCATAGTCAATGTCCCTTTGGTGTAAGCATGACAAACAGCACGTACTTCACTTCCCAAGTAAATGTCAATTGGGACAATCCCGTGGGGCATTGCACTTTGGTGCCCAGTCTTACTTAAATGAGCCTTAAGCAAAAAAAATAAAAAATAAAAATAAATTTGAATATTTGGTCTTCAGAAAAAATAAATAAATAAATGAGCCTTAAAATCCTCAGCTGCTTTGCTAATATGGGTCAAGATATCGATTCCCCGGGTTTGGGCTGTGAGCGGCTTTTTATGAAAAGCGTCGACTCAGCTGTTCAACTCAGCCGAGCTCCTTTGAATGCTCAGAATGCGCTGCTTTTGCTGCTGAGTCGTGAAAATCAGAGAGGATCTTTTAGTCATTGGAAGCCTATTCAGATCCCTGTTGGGTTTGAGCTCTGTGTTGCAGAGCTGGGAAAATAAAAATGAAAATGATTGCTTTCATCATCACGGGGTCCTGCTCTGTGCTTCCCCGCACACAGAAGCATGGGATATCTTGAGAAGAGACTTTGTCATATGTGATTTCATTATACGCTTTCAGGGATAGTGTTTACAAACCTTTCCCGGAGTCACGGACTAGCCAGTTTGCTACCGTGCTCTCCCTTGTTGGAGAGCCAGCTCAGCTCTGAACATCAACAGCTGCGGGTTTCTTTGGCTGTGTCTTTTTGATCATTCAAAAATCGCTGATTAAACGGGGTGCAGAGATGCTGATAAACATGATTTCACAGTGTAAATTGACCAAAAAAAAAAAAAAAAAAGGCACCAAAACATTTACTTCTGGAATGCAGACTGTAAATTCCTTCAGGTCAGAGAGGACTGGGCTTGAAGAGAGTCAGTAAGAGGCTGCTGCGTACCACAGGGCTCGGTAAGCATCTCTATCATTGACATCATGATCAAGTTATTAAGCCCTAGTCTTTTTTTTTAATGTAGATTTATTTATCTTAGAGAGAGAGAGCGCACACACAACCAGGGGAGAGCAGAGAGAGGGGAAGACACAGAATCCGAAGCAGGCTCCAGGCTCTGAGCCGTCAGCACAGAGCCCAACGTGGGGCTTGAACTCACAAACTGTGAACTGAAGTCAGACACTGACTGAGCCACCCAGGTGCTCCTCAGCCCTAGTCTTGAGACCAATAGTATCCTCGGAGGAGCTGGTAAGAATTTAACCCTCCTTGGAGGATCAAGAGAGGGCAATAAATTCTTCCAAAATATTAAATGAGTATATTGCGGCCCTAGGCAGTGTACCTGACTACATGATATGCAGGGGCTCTAGGAATGCCTTCACCTCCTTTGGCCGAGCACTCTGGCCTTAGGTCTTCTGTGACTCACCCGTAATGCAACCGGCCCTTCTAGAGCTTTGGAGAGGCTCATTTGCTAGTTCTTATTATGCGGATCACATTGCTTGAATGCCAAAAGTTTGCCCACTCACAGCTCCTAATGTGAGGTTTGGAAAACCTCAGTCTCAAACATATACATATATATGTGTATATGTGTATATATACATATATATGTGTGTATATATACATATATATGTATATATACATATCTATGTATACATATATATGTAGATGTGTATATATACACATATGTATACATATGTATTTATGTATGTGTATATATGTATATGTATACATATGCGTATATATATACACATATGTCCCAAAACCCAGTCTCAAACACATATATATGTGTATATACATACACACACACACATATATATACACACACACACGTGTGTATGTGTGTATGCATTTCAAAATCTAAATAGAAGTGATGTGCTTCAATGGTCCAGCTTTGCCATGAGGCTAGATGGCTTAGCTCACACAGGTTCATGGATGCCTTCATTCTATGTGGAATGTAGATATTCCCACATTACGATAATTGTTTTTAACTGACTACAATAGCTGCCCTCTAGCAATCCACGATGCTGCCCTCCTAATGGCACTCTAGCCATTTATTGAGTATGGTCACAAGACAGGTGGCGTGGAAAGGGTTTTACAAACAGCCTTTATTTTAATCCTCACAAAATTCTAGAAATTAGATGTTATTCTCTCTAATTTATGGAAAAAGGAAAAGTTAAGGGGCTTGCGTAAGGCCATGTCCCTAATAAGCCTACAGTTGTGGTTTGAACAAAAATTGGTCCAATCCAAAGACGGGACTCTTCCCCTTTGTGTTAAGCCTGCAGGGTCTGGTGTGAAAGTGCTCTGCTGAACACTAGAAATGAAGAACGTGGCCAGTCCAAGGTGACCTGTGAGGTACACACTGGCTTCAAAGACGGTCTGAATAAATAGGTCAAATGTCCAAATAATTTTACATATTGATTAAACTCTGAAATGATAGTATTTGGGGTCCGTTGGATTAAACAAAATATGTTATTAAAACTGATTTCAGGTTTTTCTTTTTAAAATGTGGCTACTTGAAACATTTAATGTGCCTACGTGCTTCTCTTTGTATTTCCAACGGACGGAGCTGTGACAATCTGTATTCCGTTCGAAGACTTTTTCCACTTTCACAAATAAATGTAGGTTTAGATCTGAGAAATTCTTTTCTCTCTTCCAAAACAAAACGAAACAAAACACCCCGTTATTAACAATAAAGAGTGAGAGACTAGTTTTACAAATTCCCCACCGTTTCTAAGGATGAAATATAATTTTGCCTTGAACATTCCTCTTTTAAAATTTTAGTGTCATTGCTTTCTGTCACCTGAGTTTTCTTCAAGTGTCCACAGTTGTTCGTTGTATTTGTTTTGCCTTGTTTGTTTGCTTGCTTGCTTTGGTTGATCAAACACCATGATGGGGGGAAGGGGTCTCTCTTGATGTCTCTTTCTTTTAGGGTCTCTTTTGTAATCCCTCCATTTAAAAACTGTGTACAATCCTATGGAACCTTCCCGAAATGCTTGCAGGCAGGACAGGAGACACCCAGCAGAGAGCTATGGCACTGCAGCAAGTGTTTAAAGTCTGCACTTCTCAATTTCTAGAGGCATGAAATTCAGAGTATTAGACTCTTCTTACCACATCCCACTGAAGCATTTCTCTGGGGACTGTCATTGTGTGTGTGTGTGTGTGTGTGTGTGTGTGTGTGTGTGTGTAACAGCTGAAAAACAGAGTTCTGATATTAAATCACGTGACAATCCCAGGTGTTCCGGTTTTCAGTTCTCTCCCTGACGGCCCTTTACTGCAGTCAACAGAGGCTCTCAAGACTTCATCTGAACCACCATTTCAAGGTGTCTGAGAATGGCGTCTTCAAAAACCGTGGCACATTTTTCAGATCAGACATTGCACTCAGTTTAAAACAAATAAACAAACATGATCCTGAACCCTTGCTGATGCCACTGGGGAGACGCCCAGTAAAGACCGGTGGGGCCTATTTTGCTCATTTCTGAGTTGGACCGTCTAGCTTCAGAAACAGCTTCTGATTCTTAGAGAAAAAGGCACCCCCAGGATAAGGCATAGCAAAAAGAGCATTGCCCACCTGATTCCATACCCTCTTGAATGTGGAGGATTGGGGGTTTCTTTATTCTCATGATGTACTTTTTTGTATATTGTTTATTGTTGTTGATCAGACCATTTAATCTTGTTTCCAATTCCACTACAGAATCTGAATCCGAGACCTCTTATAATCATGGATTTCCCAAGTTCCACAGTGGATTAAATGCTTCTTTCCAATAAGGAATGTGAGTGAAGCACCAAGTCTGTCCTATCACAAACCAAACCAAAATGGGACCCACCATGATGGGCCAGTTACCAAGGACCAAATTGCTAGGTGACTTTCTTAATCTATCGCTAGTAATCATCTATTTGCTAAATAGCAAAATCCCTATATAACAAATAATTAAATTCAATCTTTTCTTTTAAGGCACTACACTGGGTGTAATTTCCCTCTCCTATACATTAACCTTTTATCACAGGGGAGGTTAAGATAATGGTTCCACTGGTACAGAAAAGACTTTCATAAACAACTTGTAGTTTGCAATGATCCTTTGGATTTTCTTCTAATTATTTCCCAAGGGGACAGTAGAGACATACTACTTTCATATATGCAGCACATTATAATCACAACCTTTGCCCCCCAGTTGCGTTTAAGGAGCATGCTGTTTTTCTTCACAAATAGTCTGGAGGATACAAAATACCATTAGAGTGACTTTTCTGTCTTGGAATTTGGCAGGATGCTTTTGAATTCCACCTAAGAAAAAGTACTGCTCATACATAGAACTACTTGCATTTATTTGAGTCCTTCAAAGTAGCCTCCTTCTTTACCTGATAAGTGTGTGTGTGTGTGTGTGTGTGTGTGTGTGTGTGTGTGTGTGTGTAGTCAAGCAGTGAAGCAAAATTTACCACTACAATTCACTTGGGCATACATCCCATGAAAGAATTTATAACACTTTTATCAGGAGAATGCTGACATCTAAGAAACATGACAACACAGTGCTATAATGAATGATATTTACAGTATAGGTGTGATGAAGAACCCACCTGGGAGAGGCAGAGTTGAAAAGACACCACGATCTATGAAAATCAGGAGCAACCTTGTGTTGTACGTGAACCAGAGAAAGATGGCAACCACTACGGCTGAGTTTCTCAGTTCACCTCGTGGAAGCTCCAAGATGTTCAGACCCATGTAAGACGGTTCCTTTTGACTGTCCCACCCTAAAAGCCCCCATTAGAAAGTACCATGTTATTTATTTATTTTTAGGTTTATTTATTTATTTTGAGAGAGAGTGCCTGCAAGCAAGTGGGGGAGGGGCAGAGAGAAGGGGGAGAGAAAGATCCCAAGCAGGCTCCTTGCTCAGCATGGAGCCCAGAGCAGGGCTTGATATCATGAATGTGAGATCGTGACCTAAGCTGAAATCAAGAGTTGGACGCCTAACTGACTGAGCCACTCAGGTGTCCGAAAAGTACTATTTTATTTATTTATTTATTTATTTATTTATTTATTTATTTATTCATTCGTTCATTCATTCATTCATTCATGTATGTATGTATGCATGTATGTATGTATGTATTTATGTATTTATTTATTTATTTATTTATTTATTTATTTATTTATTTATTTTTAAGAGAGAGAGAGAGAGAGAGACAGAGAGACAGAGGATGAGCAGTGGAAGGACAGAGAGAGAGGGAGACAGGATATGAAGCAGGCTCCAGGCTCTGAGCTATCAGCACAGAGCCCCATATGGGACTCAAACTCACAAACCATGAGATCATGACCTGAGCCAAAGTGGGACCCAGGTGCCCCCCAAAAGTACTATTTTAAATACTGGCCAGAATGGCTATAACTATGCCCTCAACGGAGAGATCAGGTAGCCCTCTTGGGACTAAGGTGATAGACATCTCTCCTTCTTTTCTGTTTACTTCTTTGTCTTCTGTCCTCATCTAATACTGAAGCAATTGGTGAGAATAGAGGTGGAGAAAGGGATTTGTTCCCCAGGTATCTGTTCTTCGCACTGTAGTACAAATAAGTTTTATAATTTTTACAACAATCTAACAATGTATGGTAGAAACAAAATAGAACAATTAAATTGCAAACCCTTATTTCAAAGTGTGTGTATATTAAAATTATTCAATACAAGTGTGTGCTAGTTATAACACTTTCTTAATTAACCTTGCCAAAGATTAGAATTTACAAATACATTTAAAGAATGTTTATTTATTTATTTTTTGATGGGTGGGAGGCACAGAGAGTGGGAGACCGAGAGTCCCAAGCAGGCCTGATGCCGGGCTTGAACTCACGAATGGCGAGATCATGACCTGAGCCCAAGTCAAGAGTAGGAGGCTTAACTGACTGAGTCAGCCAGGTGCCCCTGTAATACATTTTTAAGTTTGAAAGCAAAATAAAAGAAAAATGAGTTTTGAGACTGTCAGAAATATCAGCTCATATTTCTTCATCTTAAGTAACTTAATTTTCGGGCTGGATTATTTCTCCCCATAGAGGTGGCAACTATTAGGCTATCAAAAATGTAGACTTAAATAAATGCATGATAACCTCAACGTTACCGTCATCATATCTCTAAATAGCGTTGTCTTAAGAGTAAAGCAATGATCATATGTGGATGGCATGGGAAACAAAGCCAGATTTTTGCTGTTTCGGTTCCTCATGCTGGGGCCTCCTTGCATGGCATGTAACATCTCTGTGCCTCAGTGCCTTCATTTGTTTAATGGAGACCGTAACATTATGTACCCCATAGGGTCGTATGAAGATTAAGTGTTTCAATACATGTTAGAAGCTCAGGGCAGAATGTGTTAGATGTGCTCAGAATATATTAGCAGTGGTTATTTGTGAACCTGGTTGGAGACTTAAACTTGGTGGCAACTCCTCTGACAAATTTGGACACTAACACGTCTGCAGTGTCACAGACTCTCTTGTTTCCACAGAAAAGTGCTCACCATGGACATATCCATGGATATGCCAAGTAGGCGATAGAGGCAAATATTTAGGAAAACTTAAAAACTTAGGGAGTGTGAGTTACGCTGTAACATAATATTCTTAATCAATTAAATACGGGCCCATACAGATTATTGAACCAGATACCTAAAGAATACCGGTGTTCCAGAAAATTCAGAAAAGTAGTATTTTATTTCCGAAAACGCTTTTTACTTGGTCTGTCTCTCGCACGACTGAAACAAATTTTGCTCAAGAGATATGGTAATAATAAACGGAAGACAAAAACTTTCATTGATTGATTTAGACAACAAATAAAAATCTGAAGGTAATTAAAGTAAAATTGTAAAAGCTCTCCATTCTATGATATAAGAAAGAGTCTCTAAATCCCAGTTTAATATTTCCTGTCATGTAGAATATCCAGCTGCAATAAAAAGATGAAATTTTCTAGTCTCTGCTTTTGTGTATAGATTTGGTACTCTTTTCTGCACCTTAAATGTTGTCAATTAAGTCACTAGTCAATTAAGTCACTATCCCCAGAGCCAAGGCATTTTGCTTTAAATTCAACAGAGCTTAAGGTTTAAAATAATGAACTGCATATGTAATGATTAAATATAAAATCGCCATTTATCATATTTTATTAACAAAGATGGCTCGGAAATGAGTTCATACGAAAGAAATTTTTCATTACCAGCAAAAATTATTTGCTAAATGAGACAGATTCCCATGCTCCGTCTACAGGAGGGAAATTTTCATTGTAAATGATTAGGCGTTTTATAGATTAATACTGTTTACAAGCAACAATACTTTAAATTCTTCAGGATCGGGGACGGTGGGCAAAAAATATTTAGATAGAATTGGCCTTGTACGCCTGTCATGGGAGAGGAGGAATGAACTTCAGAGCAAAAAATACAGAAAATACAAAAAATACAAACATTTTTGATGCTGCTGAAAATAATAGTCCTGGCTGTTCCATGATGAGGTAGCTGGCCCCCTTCCTTCCCCGGCTTCAGGGCACCTTACGTGGGATGAAAGAAGGAAAGTTCCCTTTTTGGCTTTCCTCTTCCACACCCAGCTCCTCTGCCATATTGTCTGCCTTCTGTACTGCCTCATCGCCACTACTCTGTCTTGTTGTGCAAGACTCCTCTCCTACTGACCAAATGTAATCTCTGTGAGTGCTAAATGTTCCTTAAACTGTACTAAAAACAAACCAAAAATGCTTATCGAGATCTCTTTCTCATTTTACTTCTTCACAACCCAGCTCTATCTTTGGCTGTATTTTGTCCGCACTCTCGAGTGTGGTGAATTAAGTTTTCTGGAATGATCTCTCCAGGTTTCCCCCGTCTGAGTTTTTACCCCCTCCCTTTGTTTCCAGCTTTTTACTACTCTTGTTTAGGATATTTTTTTTATTGAATCTTGACTTGTTTTGCAGCAAACTAAGTCGTACTGTCCTTACCATTTTTCTGTTTATTTCACCTCTTTCCTTACCTCCTTTGGTGGCTCCACCAACCGTCATCAGAAGCATTTAATCTCTTGGTCAGAACTCTCTTGTCAACACCATCCCTTGACCCTGACTGGAGGGGTCCCTGCCCTGTGCTCTGCATTTTAGAGAGCCTCTCATTGGCCCTCTTCTGGAAATACCCTTCCCCAGGGGCTGAGGAATCTGTGGGGGAGAAGGCAACATGGCCAATTGAAATCCAAGCCCCCTTTTAGAACTCTTAAAGTCACATTTAGGCACCCAGAACCCTCGAATTCCCTGCCCAAGCCCATGTCCTGGGCCTCCACAGATCTCTTCACGGAGACCATGCTCCCAAGTGCAGATACAACCTCCCAAGTGGCCACAGTTTGCCGGAATGTAGAGCTTTTGCACTCAGACATCCCCAGGCAAGTGCGGATCCCTTGTATATGGGATGAAGTCAGAGCGAAAAGAGAAGCGATGCAGGGCTTCTCCCCCAGGGAAAGTTCTCATTGAAGAACTCGAGAGAGCACAAACATTCTATATTTGACGTGGCTTTCTAGGTTACAAAATAGGAGCCTAGAACACATTTTATTTAGCAATTTCTTACCTTGATTTGGATCTTTTGACTATTTAGTCTTATGCTATCTGGTCTTCCTATCCTACAAAGTCTGCCTTATGGTCTTAGTTTCTGTTTTATTTCATAGAGCCCCTTTAAAAAATATTTTTGGGGGAAAATGAAAAAGAAATATTTTTGTCCATTTCTCTGCTGCCTCACAATAATCCCAAATGCCATTCTTCTGCTTACTTTTACCCCTTGTTGCAATGCTCTGTTTCCATCTGCCTCATTCTGGAAATAGTTTCTGATAGATCAGTTTCTGATTCAGCTGGCCAGGGCTGCAGAACTGACTAAGCTATTCCATAGAAGCCTTAAAGCCCAGCTTTGGACAACCAGCAACACCTTTCTATCAACTCCTTCAGGGCTTCTGATGACAGCCAGGTGTACCTCCTTCTTTTGTTTCGTGGAAAAACTACACAAAATTGTTGGCAGTCAGAATGTGAAAATAAATGGCAGTATTATTGTACTTCCTGACTTAGGAATGCCAACACTCTTGATAGGAGCAACAACTATTATAACTTAAGATGCAGAGATCAAATGCCCCAGGAATTGCACAAACAATTTGCGTTGGCTTTTTAAAAAGTTTACCCTTCTCTAACAATTGGATTGCTCAGTTCATATTTCAACCAGTTGGCCGTGATCCTTGGGTCGTTAGTATCAGGTACATAGTATTTTACTACCATATTTTACATACTTTACAGCCATTTAATTTTTAAAGCAAATGTCAATTGTCTTTACCCTGGCTTCCTTGTGTGAGATTATCATAAAATCCCCATAGATGTGGCCAATTTTGCTCTCATATCTTTCCCCCTAAATCTGACATGTAATTGGAGATTTAAATCTCTGTAAGTCTACTGTTTTGGTTTTATTTCTAACTCTAGGACCACATCTCCAGGAGCTGTGGTTCCAAGGGCACTGGGATAACACAGGATTGACTCATAGAATCTTGGGGGGTTTGACTGATGTTATGGTGTCCCCAGCATCGTAAGTGCAGCTTACATGAGTGGGAAGCTGGAGATCTAGGCTTGTATATTGAAACTCCTCCTCCTCGTCAAGCACTTCACAGACCACTTCTAGGCTGATTGCCTTCATAGGCAGGAGAAGAATCCCTTGCCACTTCTACTGTACCCCGATTGCACATGCTTGCTTAGAAGTCTCTTCCTAGCTTCTCCTTTGAACTATTAACATCTCATGGCCTTTAGCTCAATGGTGTCTTGTGGGGCCTTCCCCATGTCTCACATCCTCTGATCAGTTGAATAAGTGAGAACCTTCCACAGCCACTAGAAAAAAGGTAATTCGTCCTAAAACAGAGGGTTGTCATTGGTTGAGCTGGACAACAAACAGTAAGAAGTAATAGTAACTGAGCTGATTCATTCGTTTATTTATTTATTTTGTTTAGCTCTTGGCTCAGGCCATTCCAATGAGGATCCCCAACATAGTTCCTTTGATTTTTTTTTTTTTTCTAATTTAGGTACAACTCAGGGCACCTGGGCTACTCAGTCCGATGAGCATCTGACTCTTGATTTTGACCCAGGTCATGATCCTGGAGTCGTGGTATCGAGTCCTGCATTGGGCTCAGTGTTGAGTGCTGAGCATGGAGACTGCTTAAGACTCTCTCTCTCTCTCTCTCTCTCTCTCTCTCCACCCCCCTCTCCTTCTCCCCTGCTCATGCACTCTCTCTTTCTCTCTCTCTCTCTCTCTTTCTCTCTAAAAACCAAAAAGAAAAAAATTAGGTGTGGGGAATAAGTTTAAGGAGTCTCAAAGCTTGGCACCAACGGATTAACAAAGCTTAGGGTGGAAAGCCACCACGGGAGGAAAGCGCTCAGCATAGAACAAAGCTCAGTGCAGAAAGCTGCTTCCACAGGATGAAAAGCGTCAGAGAACAGGTAGGGGGGGAAAGCCACCGCAACAGGGCGAAAATGCCCAGAATTTATCATTAAGTAAAACAAAGCATAGAGCAGAAAGCCGCTGCAGGGCGAAAGTGCCCAGAGCTAATTAGCGAAAAAATGCCTTGTTAACCCTGTGGTATCAGGGTTAACCTGATCATGGTCTACCTGTCTTAGCCCCTAGAAAAATTAAGATAGGGGCGCCTGGCTGGCTCAGTCGGTTAAGCGTCCGACTTCGGCTCAGGTCATGATCTCACAGTTCGTGAGTTCAAGCCCCGCGTCGGGCTCTGTGCTGACAGCTCAGAGTCTGGAGCCTGCTTCACATTCTGTGTCTCCCTCTCTCTCTGCCCTGTCCCTGCTCATGCTGTGTCTCTCTCTGTCTCAAAAATAAATAAACATTAAAAAAAAAATTGAGATAAACAGACACGGTGCCTGGTGCCTGCAGTAAATGGCCATCTGCTCGGTGCCGGGACTTTGATTTGTATCGGCCCTAACCCCTAATGCCACATACCTTCGAAACCCCCCTTTGCTCACACACGAGTTAACGATCACTGTCTTATTGTCTCCTTCTGCACGTCCATCACATATGTCAGCCTTCTGATCCTAACAAATATGGAGCAAGGACCTTTACTGAGGGCTCTTGTCTCCTCCCGGACATTAGCCTCTCTCATAGTCAATGCTGCGCCTGCTCTCTTGCTGGACAAGAGAGAACTCCAGACTCAAAGTCGGCAACATTTATGTATCATTCACATACCATAAAATTCATTTTTTAAGGGTGTACACTCCAGTGATTTTTTTTAAAGTTGTGTTAATTCTAAAACATTTTTGTGATTCCCAAAATAAACTCCATAACACATTAGTAGTGCCTCATTCCCTTCTTCCCTCAGCTCTTCGCAACGACTGAATCTGTATTCAGTATCTATGGATTTGCTTATTCCAGACCCTTCATATAAATGGAATCATGCAATATATGGTCTTTTGTATCTGGCTTCTTTCATTTAGCATAACGTTTTCAAAGTTCATTCACGTTGTAGCATAAATCAGTACTTCGTGGTTTTTTTTTTTTTTAATTGCTGAATAATATTGGATTATGTGGTCATACCACATTTGGTTAGCCACTTGTTGGTTGGACGTCTGGGGTTGCTTGGTTGTGTCCAACTTTTGGATTTTATACATAATGCTGTTTCTTGACGATTCATGAATTTATGTGGATATATGTTTTCGATTCTTTTGGGTACACACCTGGGAAGTTGAAATTGTTGGGTGATATGGTAAATCTATATTTGAGCACCGGAGGAACTGCCTGACTGTTTTCCAAAGTGGGTGCACCATTTCACATTCCCACAGCCTCATTGACATTTGTTATTGTCTTCTTTTTTTTTTTAAATATAGCCATCCTAGTAAGTGTGAGGTGGCATCTCATTATTATTTTGGTTTGCATTTCCGTAACGAGTAATGATGTTGGACATCTCTTCATGTGCTTACTGGACATCAGTAAATCTTTGAGAAAATGTGTATTCAGATTCATTGCCCCTTTTTGTTTCGTTATTATTTTGTTTATTATTATGTTTTTATTTTAATTCCAGTATGGTTAACATACACGGTTGCATTAATTTCAAGTGATTCCACAATTCTATACATTAGTCAGTGCTCATCATGGTAAGCACTTTAATCTCCTTCAGCTCTCTCACTCATCCCCCCCTCCCCCGCCCCACTTCTTTGGTAACCGTAGTAGTTAAGAGTTTGTTTTGTTTGGTTTTTTTTTTGGTTTGTCTCTTTTTTTCCATTTGTTTATTTATTTTGCTTCTTAAATTCCACATATGAGTGAAATCATTTGGTTTGTCTTTCTCTGACTGACTTATTTCACTTCTCATTATACCCTCTAGATCCATCTATGTTGTTGCAAATGGCAAGATCTCGTTCTTTTTTATGACTGAGCAATATTCCAGTGTGTGTATGTGTGTGATAAAACTTGAAGTACCAATTCAATATCTTGTTACACGTCTATTCATATTTTTAACTTTTTATTGAGTCAGTTTCTGCAGTTTATATATTTCTAGGAATCTGTCCATTTCAAGTAGAGTTTCTAATTTGTTGGCAAGTAAGGGTTCATAGTATTCCCTTAGAATCCTTTTTTCCCCATAAAGTCTGTAATGATGTTTCCCTCTTCCATTCCTGATTTTTGTAATTTGAGTTTTCTCTCTTTTTAGCTTGGTCAGTCTAGCTAAAAGTTTGTCAATTTTGTTGATATTTTCAAAGAACCAACTTTTGATTTCATTGATTCTATCGTCCTTTTTTTCCTTTCTTTCTTCCTTTCTTTCTTCCTTCCTTCCTTCCTTCCTTCCTTCCTTCCTTCCTTCCTTCCTATTTATTTTTTAAAGAGACAGAGAATGTGCGTGAGCTGGAGAAGGGGCTGAAAGAGAGAGAGAGAGAGAGAGAGAGAGAGAGAGAGAGAGAATAGTAAGCAGGCTCCACGCTCAGTGCAGAGCCCAACCTGGGGCTCGATCCCATGACCCTGGGATCATGACCTGAGCCAAAACCAAGAGTTGGACACTCAACCGACTGAGCCACCCAGGTGCCCCATCTTCTATTCTCTATTTAAACTCCACTCTGTCATTTCCTTCCTTCTGCTAGCTTTGGGTTTACTTTGCTCTTCTCTTACTATTTCCTTCAGAAGTAAGGTTAGATTATTGATTTGAGATCTTTTAAAAAAAATGTGTGTGTTTACTGCTATAAATCTCACTGTGAGCCCTGCTTCCTCTGCATTCCATAAGCTTTGGTGTGTTGTGTTTTTGTTTTCATTGGTCTTTATGTACTTGCTAATTTCCCTTAAGATTTTTTCTTTGACCTTTTAGTTTTGTAAGAGTGAGTTTTTTAATATCCGCATATTTGTGAATTCCAGTTTTCATCATGTTATTGACTTTTGGCTTGATTCCACTGTGGTCAGAGAAGATACTTCATGTGATTTCAATCTTTTAAAACTTATCGAGACTTATCTGGTATCCTAATGTACAGTCTATACTGAAGAATGTTTCATGTGCACTTGTGAAGAATATACATTCTGCTGTTGTTGGGTGGAGTATTCCATAGATGTCGGTGAGTTCTAGTTGGCCTATAGCATTTTTCAAGTTTTCTGTTTCCTTATTGATCATCGGTACAGTAGTTTTATTCATTATTCAGAGTGGGACATTTGACTATAACCTGTCTGGTGTGGCTCTCTTTGCAGTTATTAGTTTTGGAAGCTGTCGAGCTTTTCGGATGTAAAACCTAATGTTTTTCCTCAATTTTGTGAAGTCCTATTTCTTCAAATTTTCTTTCTGCCCATTTCTCCCTTCCCCCTTCTTCGGGGACTCATATTACATGTATGTTGGGACGTTTGATAGCGTTTCACAGGTCTCTGAAGCTCTGTTTATTTTTCTTCAATCTTTTTCTTTTCTGTTCCCCAAACTGGATAATCTCAACTGACTTAGCTTCAAGTTTGTTTATTACTTCTTCTGCCTGCTGAAATCTGCTATTGAAATCCTCTCGTGAAATTTTAATTTTAGTTATTGCACTTTTCAACCGCAGAATTTCTAGTTGATTCTTTTTTATAACTTTTCTCTGTTTATTGATGATCTCTGCGGGGTGATTTAAAGACTTCTCCTATGGCTTATGTCCAGGCTTCCTCATGGACAGTTTTTATTAATTGACTTTTTTTCCCTGTGTATGAGCCATACCTTCCTGTTTCTTTGCTAGTCCCATGGTTCTTTGTTGAAATTGGATATTTTAAATAGTGTATCGTGGAAACTCTGGCAATCCCCTCTTCCCCAGGGTTTGTTGTTTTGACCGTTTGTTGGGGTTGTTTATTTTCATAATGGGTTTTCTAAACCAATTCTGTAAAGTCTGTCTTCTTTGTATGGCCCCTGACATCTCTGATTGGTTAGCATATTGGTCAACTAATGATTAGAAAGAGATATACTTTACAAATAAAACCAGTAATTCTTACCAGTATTTACCAGAAGTTCTGCGTGTGTTGAGGCATGCCTCCAACACTCAGCCAGGCAATTTCCCATTCTGTCTGGTTTTCACTTTCTGCTTGTGCAGGACCTCAAGGTCACCCCAAGGTGAGTGCCTAGAGCCTTCTCTGGTCTTTTCTGAGGCATGTGCACAACCAATCCCAGGCGTGCAAATAGCCCTATCCGAGCATGTGGCTTTCTAGATGCCCAGGAATAGGTCATGGCTTTTCAAAGCTCCCTATGGACATCTCATGCCCCTACTTTTCCTATCAATCATTTCGGTCAGGTTTTGTTTGTTCCAACTATCTTCTGTTTCAGGTAGCCGCAATATTCAATTGCTTCTGATTATTTTCAACAAATGTCTATGGGAAAAGGGCTTTTTTGTATGGGGTGAGCGCCAAGGAAGGCCAAATAAAGGGAGTCTTGCAAATGGGATATTGCAGGAAAATGCCACACAGGTCAGATAATGTTAATTCTCTGGGAACAGGTCTTGAAGGAGCTCTAGCAGCTCCATTCTGCCTCCAAGCTGCCAGGTTGCTGATCTTCACCGTGATTTGTGGCTGTTCGTTTTCAAGGTTCCTGCAAAGCTTGAGAGGAGAATGAGGATAGGAGAGGTGGAAACTCCCCAAAACTCACTATTCTTACCGAGACCTCGCTCTTGTACTTGCATAAGTGCTCCCCGGATTGCGACAAGCTCTGGTTAATTTGCGGAGCTCAGAAAAAGTTGATTCTGACCATCTTTGCCACTGCTCTCATCACTTTTATGGAGGAGAGAATTTTTGGAGGTCTTTACTCCACCATTTCCGTTGATGCCCTCAGCGCCTTTGATTCCAACAGAAACAACACCCAATCTTGTCTCTCCTAGCAAATGTATAAGAAAAGTCCTCTTTTTAATTAATTATAGTACCTCTTTGAAAAGTCTCCTGCATTTAAACCTCTTTCTTCCTTCGCTGGTTTATTTTCTGTGTCATTTGAAGCCAGGGACACAAAAACACCACCACCATATACCTTGGCTTTCTCCTGTTCTTTTTCTCCGTAGTACCCATTCACCTCTGGCCCCAATTTTGCAACTGTCTCTCCCGAGCCCCTGCCCTTCAAGGCTGCTGTCTGTGCGGCTGGCTGGAGTTCGCCGTGCCAAGGCAGGAAATACTTCCAGATTGTGTATCTCTAAAATCCTGCTGGTCTCCAGCTGCTCCTGCCGTTTATACTTTATTTCATTCTCCCTCCTCCACGTTCATCTTAGTTGTTTCTCCAGGGCAAAGGCTTTCACCCTGGAGTCTACAGAGCTTGACGTGGGGACAGGGGAGGTTGGGAAAGGCCACCGAGGTGAAGCTCCAAGCCTCAGTCACTCTGATCAGATCCGCTCAGCTTTTATCTGTTTTATTTGCTGAAATCTCCCTGTAAGCCTTCCTTTAAACACAGTGCTCCCTGGTATTTAAAAAAAAAAAGTTTGAAAATTAGTTCTCTAAGGAAAACAATGTCATTGTGGCCACAGATGCAACCGATAGAATACAGAGCCCGATAACATTAAAGGAAAACTCATTATTAAAGAACCCCTGTCTCATAGGACAAACTTGAAACTGCTGGATTCTCTAGAATTCCATAATGAAAGGGAAGCCTTTTGTTTTATACCTGAGAAAACTAAAACCCAGAGGAGGTGAGTGACTTATCCCAAGGTCAAATAATGGTGCAGCCCTAGCCAAAAGCCAAGGCCACGGTGTGTTGGCAGGGGTGGGTCGTTCTCAGTGTCCTTCGGGCAGAGCAGTCTCTCAGCCTTTGTAGCTCCTAGCACGTGAATGCATGATTCTCCTTCGCCCAGCCTCAGGCTCGTTATAGGTATTCTCCGCTCTCCTTCACTCTCCACTTGCCTGCCTTTGGTGAGCCTCTTGTGTGCTTCAGAAGATGTCCACGAAGCCTCTTAGAAGTACTTATTTTCATCAGCCCTGTCTGGTCTGACCATTCCAATGTCTCTTCATTCAGATCCCTAAGGTCAAACACTTGTTTAGTTCAGCCCAGCAGATGGATTAGCCACCCTCCAATGTTCCTAGTCATTATCCACCTCTGGTCCACCTCTGGACCAAGAGGTTTGGGATACCTGGAGCTATCATGACCACACAGACCTGCCTCCTCCCTGGGTCTTGAAAAAATTCAGAGTGGCGAGTAAGCCAGATATTGAGAACAAGGCATATCGTCTCGAGCAATCGTCTTTAGTGTGGTTTTAGAAACCAATAAATATGGGATCCAGAGTTCTATACGTCTACTGATGAGCAACTGGTACAATTGGTCTGTTGATGAATATCGTACTGCATTAGTCAAGGCTCTCCAGAGAAATAGAACTCACACACACACACACACACACACACACACACACACCTCGTGTGAAGAGATTTATCGTAAGGAATTGGATCGCATGGTTATGGAGACTGGCAAGTCAAAATATGCAGTGTTGGCCAGTATGCTTGAGACCCAGGAGAGTTGATGGTAAAGTTCCAGTCCAAGAGCCAGGAACCTGGAGACCCAGGAAAGCCAATGGTGCAGATGAGATCTGAAGCCACTCTCCTGGAGACTGTCTCTTACTTGTGAAAGCTGGTCTTTGTGTTCTACGCAGGCCTTCAACAGATTGGATGAGGCCCATCCACATTATGGAGAGCAATCTGCTTACTCAGAGTTCAGTGACTGAAATGTTAATCTCACCTCAAACACCCTCCAAGTTGGCACATAAAACTCACCATCACGTACGCTTTCTGGGATCTCATCCAAAACAGCTCAGGTACCACAGAGTGAACAGGATTCAATAGTCTTTTTCAGGGACTCATTCCAATTCAGTTTTTCATTAGCCCCGACCATTCCTGCTTTTCCTTAAATAAATTTTATGAACTTCCATATGTATAGAACTGTCACAGAGAGCAAAGAGACTGATATGAGAAGAGTAGAGCATTAAACAGAGCAAAGGGGCTGTGCTATCTTGATAGAATCTCCCTGACGGAAGGCTCCCTGGGGTTTCTGTCAGCCCACCAGTTTGACCAGTGGATAAGTGATTGTTTCAGAATGACCCAGTATATTCTGTAGGGTTGGAAATTCCTCGATTGCTGACTAACTTTTACATCAAGAAACACAATAACAAACAGACTTCCAACTGCTGTGGTCACATGGTGAGATTCATCACTAAAGAATGCCTCTTTTTGCTCTCTCTCTCGACTTCCTCTTGAAAAGCCAGACATCCTGTTTATCATCCAGGATATGTCAGCTATATAAACAATGCCACGGGGCGCCTGGGTGGCTCAGTCGGTTGAGCGTCCGACTTCGGATCAGGTCACGATCTCGCGGTTCGTGAGTTCGAGCCCCGCCTCAGGCTCTGGGCTGATGCGTCAGAGCCTGGAGCCTGCCTCCAATTCTGTGTCTCCCTCTCTCTCTGCCCCTCCCCCGTTCATGCTCTGTCTCTCTCTGTCTCAAAAATAAACATTAAAAAAAAAAATTAAAAAAAAAAAAAAACAATGCCACAAGACCTAATTCATAGAAATGTGGTAGAGGCAAACTAATTCATGATCAATAAATCTTTTAAAGTATGTGTAGTCTATGCTTTTTTTTAATTTTAGAGAAAGAGAGAGGGCAAACGGGGGAGGGACAGAGGGAGAGAGAGAGAGAAAAATCTTAAGCAGGCTTCACTCTCAGTGGGGAAATCAAGAGTTGGACGCTCAACCAACCAAGCCACCTAGGTGCCCCAGGACACATCCATCCTTGCTGCCATAACCACAGGTATCAAACCAGTAATGTTTAGGGATATTGCCCCTCCCACTTCTACAGGTCACATGAGGATCAGTTTCTTTCTTTTTTTTTTTTTTAAATTTTTTTTTTTAACGTTTATTCATTTTTGAGACAGAGAGAGACAGAGCATGAATGGGGGAGGGTCAGAGAGAGAGGGAGACACAGAATCTAAAACAGGCTCCAGGCTCTGAGCTGTCGGCACAGAGCCCGACGCGGGGCTCGAACTCACGGACCGCGAGATCATGACCTGAGCCGAAGTCAGACGCTTAACCCACTGAGCCACCCAGGCGCCCCGAGGATCAGTTTCTTTTCAGAGATGTAAATGACTTATTAAATGTAAATAACGTAAATAATTTATTTGCCACTCTTCTTTAAAAATGACACAACTCTCAAGATAGCACTTGCACCTTAGGACTTCCAGACAGAGAGCTATGTTCTTTGGTATTTCACGGTGCTGAAGGGCATGAGTATACTTTCAATTATATGAAGGAGAGTACAATATGGAATTCATTTTTGATGTTATATCTTTTCCAATGACTAATAACTACTGACATAGGGCCAGTACACTATCCAACGGTGTTAGTCAATGTACAGGAGAAAAAATGAAAAATGGAAGTCTGCTAAAACAGTTATTCTGTTGGTACAATAGAGCAGCGTGGGTTCAACTTAAGCAGGTGAATGTGATAAAACCACAGAGATAACAACGCCTTCAGTGCCATAGCCCGATAGAGACAAACAGCAGATTGCCTGTGTACAACATCATTTTCCAGCTTAGTTTTTGACAGTCCTTTCAAGTTGGACCCTAACTGGAACATTTCTAATAGTGCCTCAAAAATTGCTTTTATGTCATGCTCATGTATGGTAGGATGAGGAAGCATTTTAGGAAATAAATTACAAGCAGGGTACAAAATCTGTACCTCAAAGAAGTTAGAATCGCATTAAGTCTGGTAGAACTTCCTTTTTTTTTTTTTTTTTTTGGTATTCTTTCAGGTTGTTGGATTCTGCAGTGTTAGCTAAGCTGTGTTTTAGAAGTTTGAGGCTGTTGGTCGATATGGCTTCAGGCTACCAGGAATATTGTTAGTAGGCGTTATCCCCCAGTCCCCAATTTCACCATAGCTGTTGAGCACAAAAGCAGTAAGTGTTTGGTTCAGTTCAGTAATTGCTGTGGAGCTTGTACGGTGAGACCTTGGGTAGATGTACACCGAGGGAAGTCAGTCTTGTGCCTCATCCATAAGGAATGTCCAGTCTGGTGTCCGAGAAACGCCCTATGTGACTGTTGACCTGGTAGATATAAGCACAGATGCCTGATAGACGTGAGCGGAGAAGGGGACCTAAACCAGCCTAGATTCAAATAATGAAAGACCTAGACAAGCATTCAATTCTGAGTTTGCGTTTCATAACTCAGCCCGTTGTGATCCAGAAGTTCCCGCATCCAGTGCTTGGGGCAGGCGGGTTTCTCAAGCCCCCTGCCCTGCCCTGGGCACTTCCCTGAGAAGCACCTCCCACCCCTCCATCCCCCCCCCCGCTCCGAAATGTTCACTGGAGAATTCAAATAAACTGCTCAGCCTGGGTACAACAACTCAATAAAAAATGGGCTAGAAAACCTTTGCCTCCAGTATCACCTTCCTGCCATCCATCCTCCAGCCCCTCTCTGAGAGGCAAGCGTGATGTTCCCTTCCCAGATTAAAGCCCTGGGGGGTGGGCAGGAGCCGAGCAGGGTGTCTCTGCCACAGCTGGCCTGGTAAGGTCTGCAGTTCCCTTCCTTCTGGCTCCTCCCCTTCTCTGGCTCTCTTACTAGCCCAGCTCCCATTCCACTGATTTGCGATTCCTCCCTCCTAGAACGTTCCCTTGCTCTTGGTGATAATCCTAATCACCTTTTAAGACCCAGTTCAGGAGTCTTCGCCTTTGGGAAGCCTTCGTCGGCCTTCCCGCAAAGGGATCTCTACCTCCTCTGTGCCACCGCCGTGGCCCATTCGCATCGCTTCGTTGTAGTAGCGATAGTGGTACAAGGTTTCAAGGGTAGTGTCTTGAAATCGTCTATGTGTCCAGCTCCACACCAGGCCTCTAAGCACCTTGACAGTGCAAGCAAATATCATATTCATTTTTATTTATTTTATTTTTATTTTATTCATTTTATCCTGGCATACAGAAAGTCCCCCAAAAGTAGCTTGTGATGAATTACTCTGCTTCGTCATAGCAATTAATTCAGTGTTTTGCAACTATTTATTTACAAAAGCCACTCCACTTCCAGTTTAAGTATCTTGAGGGCAGAGACTGTGCCTCAAATATACTGTTGACCCTTGAACAACATGGGTTTGAACTGCACGGGTCCACTTATACACAGATGCTTTCTGATAAATACGATACAGTATTGTACATGTGTTTCTCTTCCTTATCATTTTCTTAATCACATTTTCTTTTCTCTAGCTTACTTTGTTGTAAGAATACAGCCTATAGTACATATACCATACAAATATATGTATGTTAAGATAACTATGTTACCATTAAGGCTTCTGGTCAACAATAGGCTATTAGTAGTTACATTTGGGGGGAGTCCAAAGTTCTACTGGGAGTTTTGGCTGTGTTGGGGGGGCATCGGCGCCCTTAACTCCTGTGTTGTTCAAGGGTTGACCATATTTGTCTGCCTAGCATATAAGAGGAATGACTAAGCAAATCGATGAATTAATTTGGGAAATTACCAATAATAATATTCTACCTCTGTGATGCCTAGTAAATTTTCTTAATGAGAAGACTTACAGCATAAATACTGCACTACCTGTGAAAGGTATGTCAGGGATGCTATGTGGCAGATGTTACCAAGCAAGGTGATCTTGCAAGAATAAAAATAACCCTGTGTTTTCCCCTCCCGTAGAATATTAACTAACGATGATCTGGAAAAGATGTGGAAGTCACCAAGCAGCAAATGAATTCAAGTGGACTTCGGGGCATACATTCTCTTGCAGAATGACTTCTATGTGGCCGTGCCATTGCTCACAGGCTTTGGGAGAGATCTGAGTCCTGGGGCATCAGCCCATTTTGCTGCTTGGGGTAATCTAACGAGGAGGCTTGTAAAACTCTAAGTGCCCCTGACTTGAGAGAGCTTCCAGAGCATGAGCTAAGAGCCTTCCTTCCACTCACCAAGACTCAGCCTCAGAACATTAAAGGGCACCTGCAAAACTCCAAGGCTCCTGTTCTCATCTGGCTCCTAGCCAATGAGTGTGTTGTTTCTCACAACGAGATGTCAAGCAGCAAACACTCTAAGCACGAACTGCTCTCCTTCCAGTTCCTTTTCATTAGCGTCCCTATTCCAGTAGTTTACTAAACCCATCTAGACCTCCAAGTCATTTGCAATTTGTCACATGCTCCTGTGTCCACGTCGTGCGTTGCCCATTCTCGAGTCCATCACTACAATAAGTCCCTTGCATACACTCACCAATTCCCTGGCCAATGGGACAGTCAACGAAGGTCCCCAGGCCAGATCGGCCCACTGTTTTTATAAATCACATTTTACTGGAACACGGTCACACCTATGAAGTTGGCGCATTGTAGTTGGCTACTTTTGCACTGAAGCGGGGAGCTGAATAGTTGTGACAGGGACTGTATAGCCCACAAAGCAAGTTTAAAATATACACCGCCTGACCCTTTACAAGCAAGGTTTTCTAATCTCCACCCATCGCTGTCTATCATATCCACTTGGAACAACTCAAGTTCTGCACGTGCTGCTTCCGGCCTCGGAGCAATAGAATGGGCTGAGCAAAAGCTCAAGCCGAAGCTGAACATGCTTGCTGTAAATTGAAGGCTGTATTTTTCCAGTAATTCTTCAGCACGGCTCAAAACTTCACCTTAATTCCCTAGCCAATGAATGATTCCACTCTCTGAGATTACAATTTTCCATCTCTTTTCTCAAAACTCCAATTACCCTTTTCCTCTTCGCACTCTGAGATGATTGATTTACTTCTCATTTCGCTCAGAAAATACTAATATTAAGAAAAGAAATACCCTGCCTACCTTTCATCAAATCTACCAACCTATTGACAGCTCGCCCCATCTTCTCTGTGTGCCCTCTTACAAGGCTTGAACCACCTCTACCCCTATAAGAGGCCAACCACTTGGTGAGTGTTTGGATCTCATGTCCTCAAGGACTTTGATCCTCTAATTATTTCCTCCTTCTTCTGTTTCATCAATTTATTTTTCTCTATTAGACCATGACTGTCAATACATATACTATAGTTCCCATAAAAATAAAAATGCTCTTCCAAGAATGCTCACTGCCTTTAGCCTCGGCCTTACTTACCTGTTGCCTTGTCGTCATCCAGCTAGAAAGAATTGTCTCTGCGGACCGTCTCCACATTCTCACCTCGAACTTTCTCTGCAACACACTCCACTCAGACTGTTCCCGTGCCTCCAGACTGAAAACATAACTGTCAAGGCCACAAAGTCATTACACTCACCCTGTCAGGAGCATAGGATGTAGGGATCACTCTTTCCCTCCTGAGGCACTTTCTTCTTTCGGTTTTCACAGCACCGTACCCTCCTGGCGTTCTACCTGCTTCTCTGTGCCTCCTCAGCCTTTATCACTGGCCTCCCTTATCCTCGGTTGCTAAATTGTGAAGGTCTCAGAGCTCCGTGCCCAATCCTTAGAACTTTTCTTTCTTATCTATGCTCATTTCCTAGAGAGTCTTGCCCTGTCCCATGGATTTAAATACCATCCATATCCTGAGGCTTACCACATTCATATCTCCAGCCCAGACCACTTCTCTAAACTCTGTGTTGACTTCTCTACAGGCATCTCAAACTTAACAGGGCCATAATGAAGAGACTTCCAAAACATGCTTCTCCAGTGTTCTGTTTCCATAACTTATAACTCCATTCTTCCAGGTATAAGCCTATAAATATCTGTATCCCACTATTCATCTCTCCCTTCACATTCGGTCCATCAGCAAATCTTATCAGCTCTTCCTTTGAAATGTACCCAAGTGTGACATCTTCTTGTCACTTCTGTCACCATGTCTTGTTCTAAGTCTCAGCCATCATCTCCTGCTCGGTCTTCTTTGCTTCTTTGCTTTGACTCTTGCCCATGATCTCCCCTTCCCCCCGCAGTGATTCCATAACAATCAGAAAGGTTTTATTTTAAATACAAACCTGCTATGTCGTTGCTATGCTGTCAACTTTCCAGTGGTTTCCCATTATTCTGAGATGAGAATTCAAGTCCTTCCCATAATCCGGAATGCCACCCATGATTTGACTTTGGTCAGGCTCTCTGACCTCCTCTTGACTCACTTACTCCATCTTAAGCTTCATCAACATTTCTACTATTCCTTTTTTGTCAAAGCCTCTCCTCTCTCAAGTCTTGTGCATTTCCTCTTCCCCTGGGATGCCTCCCACCCCACCCCACCCAGGCCTTCTTCATGCGGCTCGCCACCAACCTTTGTCAGCATGATTCTGTGTTCAGATGTCACTGCCTCAGAGAAATCTTCCCTGACCACCAGGGAAGTCTTCCTTCTCCCAAGTCATCCTCCACCCACCGATTCTGCTTTTCTTTTCTTCAAAAGCTGTTGTCACTGTGCCCATGGCAACATGTTTAGTTTGTATTGCCTGGATTCTCCCCTAGAACATAAACCCTTTGAGGTCAGTGACTTTGTCTAATCACCTCTGCATCCTGGGGTCTAAAATAGTGCCTAACACATAGTAGGTTTACAGTAACTGTTTTTTTGTTTGTTCTGTTTGTTTTTTAATATTTATTTGAGAGAGAGAGAGAGAGAGAGAGAGAGAGAGAGAGAGAGATCACGAGCAAGGGAGGGGCAGAGAGGGAGGAGAGAAAGAATCCCGAGCAGGCTCCATGCTGGTAGTGCAGAGCTCCACTTGGGGCTCTATCTCAAGATCCATGCGATCATGACCTGAACCAAAATCAAGAGTCGGATGCTTAACTCACTGAGCCACCCAGGTACCCCTATGTTTTGAATAAATAAATAAAATCATTTCTATCTAATTTCATATCCTTGTAATCATCATTAGGAGTAGAATGACTTCTGTAGTCTTAAAGTGAAAGTCAACAGAGGAAGAAAGAATTTTATTCTGTGAAACACAGAAATGCAATTTAATAATGACTTGATGTTCTATTAAAGGTCAATTAAATCTCTACTCTTTATTTTGGCTTCTGCATTGAAGCCCTTATGATAGAGTAGAGATCTCTTTTTTGGTTATGTCTGTAGGTACAGGGGACTTGACCAGGGCTTATGTTAGGAAGGAAAACAGAGGGTGGTTAGAGATGAAGTGAATTGACCTGCAGGATGTGTTTGGCTACCATAGGGAAGACTTAATTTCATTAATTATCCCAGGTCTATGCAGTGGTCACATTTGCCAATAGTCTGTCACTTATGCAAGAATGCATATTTCCTCTTAAACGTCCATCAAGAGAGTGAAAGACTTCATCAAACTGCTAACTCCCATCAAGTTCTAATTCATGGAGGTGATGTGGGCCCAGGACCAGCCAAGAAGGTCCTTGGCTTTGTGCAGGATGGAAATCAAACTCAAGCTGGAGAAAGTGAAAGCAGAGTTTATCAAACAATGTGAGTGACAGACATAGAACAGCAGAGTGTCGGGGAGACTCAGAAAGGAAAGAAGAATGAGTTTTTGTCATAGCTTGGGGTTTGGGCTTTATATTAGAAAGGGCTCTAGGGTATATACTCCTTCAGGAACACAGTGTAGGGTCCAATCAAAGGTCAGTAACAGGTGAATACTCAGTGTTATTTTCTAAATTATCCAGAATAAGGGGTATTGATGTCAGCATCAGCCAAGGTTTGTTTGAAACTAATGTTCTGGAACGTGTTTGGGATCAGGCTCTTCTTAGATGTTATCAGGTGTTTAGGGGGCCTAGGCAAAACTAGAGAATGATTAACTTTCTTGTTTCTCCCTTGGAGGGGGACCATAGCTTCTTTGGTTTATTTAGAGACAAAATACAGAACATGAATACATGGGGCCAAGCAGAAAAACAGCGGAGATAGAGCCTTTCCAAAATGGCGTCTCTTCAGTTTCCCTACCTCGGAGGTAAATTTCCCTTCATGTGAGGCCTCTATGCATCAGACCTTGCCTTTTATAGACCGGAAATTCTAAATACCCTTCATCTATTTCTGATAAACATGTAATTACATTTAGCCAAAAAAAAAAAAAAAATAGAGAAACCTGTTGTTTCAATAAAATGAGTCTTTTGACAAATACCCATGGAGCTATAGCCAAGGAAAAAAATGACATATTCACATTAAAAGAAAACAAACCCTCTGAAGAAAAGCACATGGTAATTATGCACATTCAAGAATTTATCCTCAAAGTACAGTTGAAGAACAACATATGCATTTGATTATCTCCTTCTTAACCTCTAGGCTTCCCCTTTACATCCTTTTCCTGCACAGACACTTTTCACAATCATGATTTTGGTATACAAACAATGTCACCAAGAGTCTGCACTCTCAGTGACACAGAGACAGCCAGTAAAAGGCCAAATAGGAAATGAACTAAAGTTCTGATTTTATCCCAACAGGAAAGAAGATATGTTTATAATTTCCCCTTGGGAAATCAGATCTATTTCTCTGCATAGCTTGACAAGATGATCGTATGTCTTTTCCCTCTCTATTAACATAATATCAAAATAATGGTAACCCAGAGTTGAATAAACAGGAATAGACTTCTAGTGTCAGTCAAAACACCTGCCAACTTCACTTCTACTGTCAGTTGTGTAGAACTCAAGTTTATCACTAAAAGTATTTATAATGTTCTTTCCTCGTTGTCTAAATCAGAAAGAGATTTAAGAGAAAAAGGGGGAAAAAATGCCAGGTGACAGTACTATCGTATCATTTCATTTGGAGGATTGCCTTCTTATGAATTTTTCTCAACTGTTCTCATCCAAACACCCACCCTCCCACTCCCCCCTCCCCACCACCATTTTTAGTTGGAAGGTATTGGTGATGCTCTACTTACATTTACCTGAAAATGTGAGCATAAATCCTTTTATCCAAAAGTGATTCTTAAGTCAAATTTCCAGACTCAGAAACCTCCCGTTTCATTTGCAGAGGTAGCTTCAGATGAATTTCCCTCAGAGAAACATTCTGTTGCTTTCCCGAGTTGAAAAACATATTCTAGATGACTAACGTTTCAGTGCTATTTTTCCCTTAGCAACATAAAATGGACTTTGGGGTAGAAGGAGCCTGATTTACTGACAACAGTTCTCTCTCTCAGTTGGGGGGCCTTGCCAAATGCCTCCATATGCTCTGTACTTAAGATGCTCCTTCTAGGAGGCTTCTATCAAAACAATGTGTAACGCAGTGACACTCCTGGAAGAGTTACAGGGTAAAGAGAGAAACTGTGATCTGGCACCCAAGACTGGCCTGGGCTCTTATTAGGACGTCCATGAATTCCTGACCTAAATACTTCCTTCATCCTGTGTGGGTGGTCATAAAGTTTGTGGTGAGTCTGGAGCTGAAATACTGAAACGAAGAGGGCGGAGGCTTAGCTTCCATACTTGCTTTTATTTACGCATTGGGCATTTATTCAGCGGGCACGGAAAGAAGAGCTTGACAGACCCTGGGCTCCTGGACCCCGTACAGAATGGGCACAAAGTAGAGGGAGAGAAAGGGAGTTGGTTATACAATTTCACATACACGTGTCTGTCTATCTCTATTACCTATCTATCACCTATTTATCTATTAAAAAAAGTATACACCCATAAGATTTATTTATTATCGAAATGTCTTTGGAGAAGGCACTACCTCAAAACAAACAAACAAACCCCGAAAAACCCAACTCAGGCTTGCACTGAGCATGTCAGTGTGCAGTGAGTTAATGACCTTGTTGCTTAACGTCTAGCCAAACGCTTTTTACCTTTAAGGCTGAAAATATTTTTGGAAGATAAAGTTCCAACCATTCTTTACATTCAAATTGTTCTTTTTCACTGTGTTCTTCCATAAGACCCTTTCGGGAAGCTTTATGAAAGGTTAAGAGGAACTCCAAACTTCGCCCCGCCCACCGTGAATGCCGCAGTCATCAGCTGTAGCTAAGGCTTAAATTAACTGGTATAGTAAGACCTTCTAGAATCTCACATGTGGATCTCTTCATATAGGTAGCTCCTTGAAAGAGCCCACAGAGTTCACACAATGTTTGGGAAGAGTCAAAGATTAGGAAGAGTCCTATTCGATTCCATAAATCTAGGGAAGGTTATGGCTTACCAACTACAAATAATGGCTGTATTTAATGTACTACATGAAGTTGCTTCTTTTTAAAATAATACTGCCTCGTAGGTGCCTCATGTAAATCACTTTTACTCTTGATCTCCTGAATTTGATACGCTAAAAGCCTATTTTATGATTTATTAATTAAAATGCACCTCTTATGCCTGCAAGTCTTTTGTAAGCCCCTTAAAACAGGCAGAAGGAAGAGAAATTAAATCAAACTTTTCAGTTGTCGTTAGATTATCCAATCTGATAAAGGAGTCTCAGTGAAATCTACACCAGCAGGCAAAAGCAACAAATAAAAGGAGCTACTGTAAAGTTAAAATCAAAATCAGCTGATTAGCAACTCCTTGAAATTCCTTGGTAACAAATGCAGATAGTCTTGGCTTTGTTCTCTGGGCAGTGATGTTGCTGGAGTCAGAGCTATTTAAATCTGAGCTACACCCATTGGTTAGGAAAATTAAAAAGTTTATTTAACTCTGGCACATAACCATGTGGTGGCAAAACTACTGCGGTTAAAAAGAAATTAATTTAGGCTTTATAAGTAAGCTTTCTCAGCATGTTTTTATCAAGGAAAAAATCATCAAAGTGATAAAGTAGTAAGTACAAATGTAAAAATAATACACAGACTCTCAAAAGAGCCCAGCCAGTCTCTGAGTGCACAAGGAATTTAGGAAGAAGCCAGTTCTCAGAAAATTGAGATTTGTTGCCTATGATCCAGGAATACAGAATAAAATCTATATTTTCTAAAACACAGTGGTTCCCACGCTAAGATTCTGCGTTTTTCTGTTTTGTGTTGTTTGTTTTGTGAATGTATGGTTACCGGAGTGAAATTTTCCCAGAAAAATATTTCCAAAATGTTTCAGTTTACATAAATGGTCAGGCAGATCCTAAACAGATGTATTTTTTGCAATGAGTGCTAATATGGTGTCATCACTATGGAGAGTTTACTTCCAAAAGGAGTCCTACAGAAGCATTTGACGATTTGTCTGCCATAATTTGCAATTAACAATTCACACAGCCGCTGGTTTGTATTGCAGTTCATATGAAATGCAATCCCCTTAATTAATTCTTACCACAAAATATACAGCTGAAATGATAGATAGCATTTATATAAATATTTAACAACCAGGACTTGAGGCTGAGGGTTGGAGCGTTGCCCTGATTTTAACATTTATCTATATTATGGGTGTCAATATGCCCATCACGACCAATTTCAAGCTACCAAGCTGACATCACAGATTGTGGGGTTGGGGAGAGATGTACGATTAGCCAGCATTATGTAGTATTTCTACCAAGTAGGTACGAAAAGAAGTAAAAAACCTCAAGAGCACAGATGATAGTAAAATGCAATAAAATAATCAGAAACTATTGAGTTTCAAGTGTTTATACCTTTTTATAGAACATAATAATGTGACATAATATTGTATAATGTGCAATTTTTAATAATGGCTACCTTTAACAACCGGCTTGAGAAATTCCTGAAACTTTGATAATTGATTCTTGTGAATTAGTGTGAACTGGCTCCAGCATATCACGGTAAGACTTTCAGAGCTAAGTAATATTATTCCGGAAAAAAGAAATTTCATTTAAAAAAAATTTCATTAAAAAAAATTTTTTTTTGACACTTATTTGAGAGACAGAGAGATAGAAGAGCGCGAGTGGGGTAGGGGCAGAGGGAGAGGGAGACACAGAATCTGAAACAAGCTCCAGGCTCTGAGCTGTCAGCACAGAGCCTGATGCAAGGCTTGAACTCACGAACCGGTGAGATCATGACGTGAGCCGAAGTCGGACACTCAACCGACTAAGCCATGCAGGTGCCTCAAATTTCACTTTTAAAGGATGAAAAATCAGACGCCTTCAGTCAGCATCCAGATTAGTACTTTCTAGACATTCCATTTCACTCACCATCCCCTTCACACTTCTTAGGCATCTTCTAACACACGTTTTCAGTGAAGGGGATGCAATGAGGAAATAAAGGTTTCTCGTGAGTGAACACATCATCATTGATCCCTGACATTTCGTTTTCACATTCCCTCCTCTACGGGTTGTATCTATTCTACAGAGCATGTCTGGTGGCCGGCTTTTCCATTTGCCCCATCCCATACGAGCCCACAATGCTACCCTAACTGCTCAGACAGGGGTGCACTGCTTCTAACCCTGAATATGGTCTTGAAAACAGAGATTGCAGAAGTGCCGTAACTTACCTACGTTCTCCTTCTCCATTTGATCTTTTCTATGGCAAAATGGTCAAGTACAAAATGAAGTTCTAAAGATTAAATGGGGTGTTGTATTGAACTCTACCTTTGCCAAAGTCTCTTATACAGCTTTGGAAAACTTCCCAGGGTGTGATCTAATAACAATGATTCCCAAACCACCGTTGGATGACCTATTTCATGGGGTAGATGTGGCCATTGATCCACCGTTCCTCTTTTTTTCATATTCTCCCTTAACAATGCTATACTATCCTGCAACGCCAACTATTGAGCTGAAGTGGATGGTTATAACTAAGAGTCACCATCCATTCTGGGTTGCCTGACGTAGCTCCAATTTATGTTCACTGCCCTGGTGTAGGTCCAAATACTGTCCAGTGCACTCTCAAAGGGGCACATCCTGCTTTGGATGATAAATTGTATGGTCATCTTTCCCCAACCCAACCATGATTTCTTGTTCTGATTCCTGACCCAACTAGATACCCCAAAAGACCTCGAAAGTCAGTTCATCCCAATCTTAACTGAAATTCTGTTCCCAAAACCTACACTTACAGGCTGCTGTTTGTGTTGATGGTATCTCTAATTTATCACATTATTGAGGTCTTTCTAAAAATTGCCCCTTCTTTTCCATGTAAAACAATTTAGGAACGTCTATCCACTTTCCATAGATTTGTATCCTGAACCCACCCCACTGCCACCAACTTAGCTTAGGTTTTCTTTCCTGGGCTGCTGAAAATGTTTTCTAACTGCCCTCATTATTTTGTTTCTCCAATTCATCTTATACAGTCTCACCAGACTAATGAAATATTTGCTAGAAAGGACCATACAACGTTCTCTTTATGCTGCCATCATTTAGAACGCACCTGGCACATTTTAAGAGCTCAACGTTATTTGTTAAATAAAAGAATTCATAAACACACGTTAAAGTAATCTTCCTAAACCGGTCACTTATGCCTAAGACCCATTTTACAATATTCTTTCAATAGCCTCCTTCTATCTCCCACAGCAAAGTCCTTTCTCTGCATCCAAGAGCCTTTGTGTCTTAGGAACCTCCTCTTTCCACCATGTCTGATCATCTGGGTTCCTGTGCCATCACGTGGGTCTTGCCATAGAAAAGGGCACACCCTTCCCAGTATTGTTCCATGTTTATCTGCCTTCAAACTGTTGGTCCTGCCATTACTTAAACACCAATCATCTTCCTCCTTAACTGTCCCCAGCCCATCTTCCAAGAGTGCGATAAATTGCTAAGTAAAAAGACTGATCATTGCAGCAAGGATTTAATGTGATGCAAATCTCAGCGTTCACTCCCAAGGTTTGCTAAAGTCATGTTTCTGTTTCCATAGGTAATCAACTGTACCTTTGTGGGGGGGGAGGGAATCCAGTGTGTTTATAAATAATGTACTTCATTTTTCTAAAATGAAACTAGATAAAAAATATGACACCCAAAGAGATGATTTAAGATGATTTATTTTATTCAGAATATCACAGCTTTAGTAGCTTTTAGTCTTAAGATGAATATAAAATACTCCACATGAAGTATTTTATGTGTTTTTTATGGTTCCATCAGTACATTTCTTTCTCTAGTAGCTTTATAATAGATTCCATAAAAAAAAGTCATCGCCAAAACATAAAGTTAATATTTGTAGGTAAGTCTTCTAAAATTTGAAAATAGGACACAATTCAAGAGGTCTTTTGTGCCTGACTTTTTTGTCAGGAGCATAGATAAGAAACAGAAATAAACAATAATATTTTAAACAAATGAAATGATAGCAAATATAAGAATTGCTTTATTTGTCCACTTAACTCATACCCTTTGGAGCTATTTAAGGAAAATTAAATCAACAGTTTTAGTTCCATTTATAATTACTTAGGAGACTTTGAGAGACAGATTTTATTCCCAATGTTTTTTTCTGTGACTTCTTTTATAAAAAATAGGAATTTTAATAATTCTAAGAGCAAGTATAAATCTGAACTTTGAAGGGGTCATTTGTAGTTCAGGATTTGGAAGATAAAATGTTTAAATGAGACTTGAGCTTAGTATAACACATGTGCTGCTTCTATCCTTTTTTGCAATAATACCTCAGAGCAAATAAAACCAGCTGTGTAAATCAAAAATTCAAATTAGATATGTTTAGAACAGCCGCTAGTTCCAGAGAAGCCATTTGAAAATCTATTCTATTCCTTCTGTTACCAAATACAAGCAAACAAACTGTCGCTAAAACTTCACGAGAGACCGAGTCAAGACATCTCGGACTTATGGCAAAAATTAATGTAACCCAAAGGTTATTCCCTAGTAGAGGTAAAAGGTATCAGAGTGTAAGATATAGACAAATGATAGATGGGTACATAGATAGATTGATAGATGATAGAAATGAATGGGTTTGTGTCTAATATTGTCAATATTAAATATTATCCCAAGAAAGAGTCAATGACCAAGAATTTAAAAATTATATATTTGTTTATTGCCCATATAAACCAGTATGTGATGTAAATTACCGAATGGTGTCATTTTCCCGTGAGACAGAAGTTTGGAGGGATTAAGAAGTTTGGAGGGATTAGTTTATACTTTTGTCTTCGAGAGTCGGTATACAGATCACTCCTCAAAAGTCGATGACCTGTCTTCCTGGAAGCGTTGGCTACATGAATGTTGCCATTGGTCAAAACTCGGCTCTAGTGCGGCCTGAATCCCGTTTTCAGCTCACGCAGATATATCGAGCCCCATGCGTTTTCTCCGAGGAAACGGTATGAGCCCACGGACGTAGCATACTTGTGTCCTTCCTACCTGTCCTGATGTGATTCCCCACTGCGTTCCATTCCCAGAGCACAGCAGATCGCTCCCCTGCATGCTTTCTACCAGGTGGCTAATCCCAGCCCATGGTGGCCACAGAGGTCACTCTGTCACTCGATATTCCATTATCGAGGGCTCAATCTTTAGGAGGGCCCAGTAGCACGTGAAAGTCGCCGTTCAGTTTCCTGCTGCAGAGAGCCGGTCCTCACTCCAGAACTCTAAGCATCTGGGCTCTTAGACTCTTTAGCGAGGACAGCCACGCAAAGAATTTTCTGGCACTGTTGGGTCTGCTGGGCCATGCGGCATGAGTGGCAGGGCATAGACCTGAAGCAGGGGTGCCTTGGGCACCCCTCCCAACAGGCAGCCTTCGGAGTCACGTGATAAATGGTTGGCGCAGTGGTGGTCCCGAGCGTGGTATATGTTGCCTACAAATCCAACCGATACAGGTATGCGATGCAAGGTCTTGTCCTTCATCATAAAGGGGTTGACCTAGCTTGCCAGACCACTCAGCCCCTTAAAACTTTACAACGTGGCAGGCCACTCTATATTTCTAAGGCTGATCTCCTTCTCTTTGGCACTTTCTTGCTTACTAGGGCACCCAGAGGCTGGGTTCCTTCCTGTACACCGTGTGCACAATGTCATCAATATAGGGGACTAACACGCTGTTCTGCAGAAGGGTCAGAGCATCCAGGTCCCTGGAAAGCTTGTTTAAAGCATTATGTAGGCCAAATGGAGAAAGTTTACAACAGCTGCTGGGTGTAGTTGTATGTCTTTCTTTTTCACCTGGTGTTATTCGTAAGTATCTTCCCATGTTATTTAATATTCCTTTAAAAAATGTTTAACACTTATTTTTGAGAGAAAGGGAGCATGAGCAGGAGAGGGGCAGAGAGAGAGAGAGAGGGAGACACAGAATCCGAAGCAGGCTCCAGGCTCCAGGCTGTCAGCACAGAGCCCGACACGGGGCTTGAACTTATGAGCAGAGAGATCGTGACATCAGCTGAAGTGGCCGCTCAACCGATTTAGCCACCCAGGTGCCCCAACATTTAATATTCCTTTAAAGATAAGTCTTAAATGGCTGTATAATACTCCATCATATTGCTATATGATATTTGTTAAACTGTTCTCCATCTACTAGATATTTAAATGTTTGAAAATATTTGTTATAAAAATAGTATTGTGAAACCCTTTTTGCATTTAACTCCCTTTCATCTTTATTTCCTCCAAAGAAATTCCTAGACGTGAAATTACTGCTAGAGTGTATTGAATTCATACAAACGGTTCTCTAGAAATGGTATCCTGATCTATTGCCAACCGCCCATGTTTTAGAGGGCTCATTCCCCATGTGCTGGCTGGCACTGATGTTGGTATCGTTTTTAACTTTTGCAAATTCTCATTATTATTTTCCTGATACAGACCCTTGAACAACATGGGGGATAGGTGTGCTAACTATCCCCGTGCAGTTGAAATTCTGTTTATAACTTCTGACTCCTCCCAAATGTAACTACTAAAAGCCCACTGCTGACCAGAAGCCTTACTGATAACATAGTTGATTGGCACATATTTTGTATGTTATGATATGTGTGTATATATATATATATATATATATATATATATATATACAAATTCTTACAAGGAAGTAAGCTAGAGAAAAGAAAATGTTAAGAAAATCAAAAGAAAGAGAAAAGGAAATTATAGCACTATATTGTAGTTATTGAAAAAAAATCTGCGCGTCAGTAGACTTGTGTACTTCAAGGGTCAATTCTCTTTTATTTTGATATGAAGTTGAATATTTTCATGTGCTTATTGGAAATACTTATTTCCTACTTTTTCCCCAAACTTCCCAGAGAAGGAGATAGTATGATTGCCTTCCTATTATTCCATGTTCTCATTGGCATCAAATCTTTCTCATCTTTTTAAAAAATGTTTATTTATTTTTGAGAGAGAGAGAGAGAGAGAGAGAGAGCAAGGGGGGAGGGGCAGAGAGAGAGGGAGACCCAGGATGTGAAGCAGGCTCCAGGATCCTAGCTGTCAGCACAGAGCCCGACATGGGGCTCAAACTCACAAACCCGGAGATCATGACCTGAGCCAAAGTTGGACACTTAACTGACTGAGCCCCCTGGGCACCCCAAATCTTTCTCATCTTTAATATTGTGTTACTACCCATTCAATTTAAGGCTCCAATATGTTCTCAAGTTTTCAGAAGAATAACTCCCTTTGATTCAATAAAATATTCAAGATACTCATTTAATAACTACTCTGTAAACCGTTTCATTGTCCTGACCTTGTAGGATGAGTGCCTTCACCTCTCTTCTTCCTTATTGTTTTCTTTTATGTTTATTTATTTATTTATTTATTTGAGAGAGAGAGAGAGAGAGAGAGAGGGAGGGAGAGAGAGAGAGAGGGAGGGAGGGAGTCCCAAGCAAGCTCCATACACTGGTAGCGTGGAGCCTGACACAGGGCTCGATCCCATGACCCTGGGATCATGACTTGAGCTGAAACTGAGAGTTGGACACTTAACCAACTGAACGACCCAGGCTCCCCTCTCTTCTTCCTTATTCTTATCTACCCAGCCTATGGATGCCATTCAGTCTGAGGTCCCCTCAGGTTCATGGCCGATCATTCTGGGATGTGATTGGTATGAACAGTAAGTAGGTAATCCCAGGGATTTTCATTTGGAGAGTAAATGTTGATGCAGACCAATGCTTAACTAACCCAATTTTAGTTATTTCTTTATTCTTCTCTAAACTCTTTCAAAGTGTTTACTGTTCAATTTTTACTCTTCAATTACAGAAATGAAAATGGAATGGGTACTACATGCACCAATATGGATGAATCTCACAAATACAGTGTTGAGTGAAGGAAGGTGGCCCCAAAGTGTGTACATACTTTATAAGTGGTTCCATTGACATAAAGTTCGAGAATAGGCAAATTAATCTCCAGTGATAAAAGCAAAATAACAGTTAGCTTTGGTTGAGGGAATATTGGCTGCAAGGGCCTTGAGAGAGCCTTCTGGAATGTCCTCCTATTTTATCTGAAGGAAGGGTTCATTCACAGTATATCCACGTATTAAAATTCATCAGTTACGATTTGCGCATTTTACCTCAATAAACATGTAGATGAAAGGGAATAGGGTGCCCTAATATGTCTTTTGTTAAGTAAGTAAAGAATTTTATGGGTTTTTTTTTTTTTCTGTCTGGATGTCTCTGTAACTAAATAATCTTAAACCTCTTTTGTATGACTTTTATTCTGAGGTTAGTATCTCCTTCCAGGTGAAGTGCAAGAAAATCATTTCTAACTAAAGCTTTGGAAGTTACAAGGATAAAGATCTATATAGTAAATTTTTTTCCCATAAAGCCAAATATTTTACAACAAATCTCATATATCTTTACCCATTTCTTAGGTTACTTTAGCATCAGTAATTCTTAATAAGGAAATGCCACAGAAATGCACTTTGATATTAATTACACTAGATGCTAATACAATTGACAAGATTTGTAACCTCACCAAGTAACTTATAAAGTTGTCTCAAGAGAATAAGAAAGCAAGCCAGAATCTTCATATCACTGTAATTATATCTAGCTGATTAATGGTTTTTAAAAGCTTTAAAAAGTGTTTCTCATCCACTACCTATATATTTTCTCCCACTCTCAAAAAAATAAATGGTAATAACCTTTTGTTTGCATTTTCTTTCTTTTGCCATGCAAGAGAATAATGCATGATAATTGTTTTGTCAGAAACGAGGAGGGTGGGTGTGGCTGACTCAGTCGGTACAGCAGTCAACTCTCCATCTCGGGGTTGTAGGTTCAAGCCCCGTGGTGGGTGTAGAGATTACTTAAAAATAAAAACCTTAAAAAATCTTGACAGCCATTTGGGAAAACTTGATTTTGTTTTCTTCCAGGAAATATCTGAAAACAGTCCATTTTAAAGTGGCTCTCACAAGGGGACCTCTTCTGAGGTATTCTATGCCAGGTATTAAGTAAACAGGTATCATATGGCAAATCGTTTCAAGAATACCTTTACTACTTTACGTGTCTAAGAATGCCCCTTACCCTCCATCGCCTTCATTAAATCCCAAATTAATCTATAAATGTAGTAGAATTCTAATCACCATTCCTTGAGAGATTTTTTGAAACTGGAACATAATTCTGAAATCCAGCTGAAATAACACATGCTAAAGAAGTGAGGGATGTTTAGAAAAAAAAGCAAGACAGGAGCATGTCTACCAGATTCCGAAACATGAACTTGTAATTACCAGCCACCATTTACTGAAGTGTACTATGGTCTACTGGCTGCTGAGCTGTAGCAACCGTGACCACTGTAAGTCACCTTGTGACAGATTGGTGTGCCTTTCACGGGGGAATAATAATTGGTCCTCAGTGGAATATACACAGGTATATTCTGTATTTGAAGTTACTTTCTTGCCCCAAACCACTTGTCACTGATTTGCTGAGGACCTTATTTTCTATCATGAGAACCCAGACAACATTACTTTTGACCAAGGAACTTACTTTACTTCAGTAGATGTAAGATGATAATTATTGTTCATGTGACTTATCATTCTTACTATGTATCCCATGACCTAGAAGCCTATTATTGATAGAGTGACTATCCGTCTTGCCGTGCCTAGGATGGCCTTGATTTATGCCTTGTTGTTCCAGAATAATTAGTCAAAGTGCTCCCTTTTGCTCTCGAAATGTCCTTCTTTAGATGATAAATTGTATGGTTATTCAACTTATTGGCATTTCCATTACAGCTTTAACTGGAAAACCACCCTTGTAGGTTTGTGATGCTATCCTTTAGGATTCAGTATTAGGTCTGAGCCCATCTCCATAAATAAATAAAATACAACCATCCAGGAACCCATGGATGTAAGGGTGAGTGTATCTCTCACTATTATACTTAATGACCCTCTTGCATAATTTTTTTTGCTTCCCATACCTAAGACTTGGACTTTGCTGGCTGGAGACTATTGCTCAAAGGATTTGGATTAGTTACCTATTGCTGTAGAAAAAGAATTCACTCCAACACTTAATGGCTTAAAATGGTAATTGTCATTTATTAGCTCCCATGATTTCTTTGGGTAAAAAATGTGGGTGTATTGGTCTGAATGATTCTGGTTTGTGGTTTCTCATGAGGTTGTAGTCAGGTGGTAGCCTGGACTGGGAAGACTAGAACATCTGGAAGCCAGAATAGCTGGGGCTCATTGAATATCTCATTATATAGCCTCTTCATATGAAGACTTCATATGCCTCTCCAACATGGCAGCTTCAGGGTAACTCAGAGTTCCCAGAGTACATAGAAAGAGAAAGAGTGAGGAAAGGAAGGAGACAGGAGAAAGAGAGAGAGAGAGAGGGAGAGAGAGAGAGAGAGAGAGAGAGAGAAAGAGAGAGAGAGACAGAAGCATTATGTTGATCAAGGCAATTACAAGAATTTTTTCCAGATTTAAGGGGGAGGGGGTCATAGACTTTCAGTGGGGGAGTGTTAATAGCACACTGGGAGATGAACATGGGGAATGAAGTATTAATGTAGCAATAAAATGCAGTCTGCTATAGGATACCATACTTTTTCCATTGAATTAAAAACTGAGACTCAGGGCCAACTCATGGGCATGTGGCCACGGTAGCCGCACAGTGTTCCATGCTTAGAGCACCCCAGGCTTGGTTTAATGCTCAGCTGTTGCCATCTTGAAATCCTTCATACGTTTTTAACCAAAGACCCACTTTCATTTCACAAACGATTCTGCAAATTATGCACCTGGTCATGCTGAGATTGTTACCTAGATATTTCGGGCTCTTCACTCACTGGACAAACAAGTAAGAAAATAGGGTTATGGTTTACTGTGGCATGTAATTGCATTTTATTTCTTGTATTTTCATGCATATATTTATTAACTAATATTGTTCTTTCTTTTATCTCTGTGTATGTGTGTGTGCGTGCATGTGTGTGTGTGTGTGTGTGTGTGTGTGTGTGTGCATGTGTATGTTAGTGGTTGTTGACTATACCATGTAGTCCATAGGCTACAGAATAAAAAGAAAGGATTAGGACAGAGCTAAAGAAAGAATGGACATAGTTTTGACATTTTGAATCATGATGGCTGAAATAATTGAAGAATTTGCATTGATTACTTTTGGGGAAGTGGTGAATATATTTTCAGTTGTGAGAAGGTTAATTGCATTATATGTTGCATTATAATTGTATTGTGTGTGTGTGCGTGTGTGTATGTGTGGTGTGTACCATTGTTTCTATCTTTGTTTAAAAATTTTTTTTAAACGTTCATTTATTTTTGAGAGACAGAGAGATAGATCATGAGCAAGGGAGGGAGACAGACTCGGAAGCAGGCTCCAGCCTCTGAGCTGTCAGCACAGAGCCCGACGTGGGGCTTGGACCCACGAACCATGAGATCATGACCAGAGCTGAACTCGGCCGCTTAACCGACTGAGCCACCCAGGAGCCCCTTATCTGTCTATCAAGAGGTGATTTGTAGTGGAAATTTGTCTTCTTTTTAGACTGTAGCATCTGTGAGGAATCATATGGGGGAAATTCCTTATTTTATGGATCCAAACTTGGCTTCAACTACAGAAGCTGAAAATGTCAGATACTTCTTTCCCTGGCTCTCTTGCTGCTAAGGTGTATATGCTTACCAAAGGCCTTTGCCAGTCAATTGAAGTAAAAATTGGTGATGCAAAAGATGTATTTTGGTGATGGATTGCATGGGTAGCAATAGCCGTATCCATAATTTCCAATTTTGTGGTATCATTTTGAGTGCTGTTTTGGCCAGTGAGCTTTACCCCTGATTCTCCAGTTCCCTAACTGAATCTGCGAGCTACCCAATATCCTTTTCCTAAGTTCCTTTTCTGTTAATTTCAACCAGAATCAAGTTTTGTTGATTGCGAGTAAGAACCTCAACTAATACATGTAAAAAGATGATTATAAAACATGACGAGTAATTGGGAATTTACCAAAAAAGTACAAATATAATCTCATTTTAAGGATAGAGAAGGGAAATACCCATAGCACGAATATTGGATAGAATACACAAAAATTCAAACAGTAACTGTCTCTGGCTTGTGAGACTATGAGAGGTTCTTCTTTCTTTTCTTCTTCCTCCTCCTTTTCTTCTTCTCCTCATTGTCTCTGTTTCTCTGTTATTCCGTCCTTTCTCATCTTTTCTTCTTAAGATATCTTTTCAGGTGTTCCTTTACTGCGTACAGAATAATTGTTTGAAATGCCTTTAGTGATTCTTAAAACATGAGGCAGAAAGAGGGTTTACATTTCCAGATTTTAACAACTTGTAGAAATGGATAGGAACTTAGAAATTAAGTACTCCATCTTCTTCACTTATACAGGACAAGATATTCAGGACCTGCAGGGTTACTAACTCTGGGTCGCACAGCAAGTTCAAGGTGGAGGTAGCTCTAGAACATGGATCTTCACTCCTTCAACAAATATGGATGTGTCAGGCACTGGTCTAGGCATTGGTGATAGAGTAATGAATGAGACAGATAAGGTCACTGTTATCCTGAAGCTTAAATTCTATTGGGAGAGATAAACAGCAATCAGGTAGGATAATAATATATTTCTAAGTAGTGATAAATGTTATGAGCAAAATAAAAGAATTACTTAATAGAAAGCGATCAGGCGAGTTGATAGGAAGCCTAGGGGAGATTCTTTGTAAGGTTTCCACTTCAGTTGAGATGTGACCGATAAGAACGAGGCAGACTGGGGGATTTGGGAAGAGCACAGCAGGAAGAACGAACAGTCAACGTGAGGCACTGAAGTAGACATGAGTTTTGCATAATCAAGGAACAGAGAAGGCCAATGGGATAGGAGCATTGGGGTAAAAGGGGGACACGCCATGACATGTGATCAGAGATGTAGAAAGGGACCAGAACATGTGGGACTGTACGTGCTTTGGTTAAAAAAAAATTTTTAAAAAAACAAGTTGAAGCCATTAGAAGTTTTCTTGTGAGACCGTATGATCTAAGACAAAAATTAAGCACAAAAAGTTAACTCAGCCTTCTGGACTGTATTAGAATCCCCAGGAGGGCCTGTTAAAACGCAGATTTCTGGGCCCCACCCCCAAATTTATGATTCAGCATTTCACAATTTGTATTTCTAGCAATTTCCCAGATGCTGCTGCTGCTGTTGGTCCAGGGACCACACTTTGAGAACTACTGGTCAGGTGCCATATTCTTGGTGACAGACGGTGATGTCTTAGACAAGGGTGGTAGTTGTGGGGTGAAGGAAAGAAACTGGGGATGCATGGTGATAATAAAGCCAATAGGACTGACTTAGTGATTTGAAGTGGGGGTAGTGAGGGGCGCCTGGGTGGCTCAGTCGGTTAAGCGTCCGACTTCAGCTCAGGTCACGATCTCGTGGTCCGTGAGTTCGAGCCCCGCGTCGGGCTCGGGGCTGATGGCTCTGAGCCTGGAGCCTGCTTCCGATTCTGTGTCTCCCTCTCTCTCTGCCCCTCCCCCGTTCATGCTCTGTCTCTCTCTGTCTCAAAAATAAATAAACGTTAAAAAAAAAAAAAAAGAAGTGGGGGTAGTGAAATGGCTTGAATTGCCAGGGGGCAGTGATGCCAATCGCCGAGACGGGGAAGGCTGAGGGGTGAGGAGAGAGGTTGAGAAGTTCAATCAGCGATTAGGTGGTCTTTTGTTACCATGTCTTTCATTTTGGGTTGGAAGTTATCCAGGTAGAGATACCAAGCAGAGAGTGGGCCTTCTAAGTGTGCAACTCAGGTGTGATGGGGGAGCTGAAGATACAAATATGTGTCATCAGCATATTGATGAGACTGAATGAGAAAGCAGGAAAAAAAATAAAGCAGAGGAGAACAATGGCCTCCAAAGCAAGCGCTGAGGCGCTCCACCATTTTCTTGTTTTGGCAAAAGAGAGCAAAGAAAAGTAGGAAGAGTGGCAGGCAAAGCCAAAGGGAAAGCAAGAGTGGGCGGTCCATGACATGGGAGGGGGGAGGCGATTCAAGGGGGAGATGAGCGAATGGGCCCATTGCTGCTGCAAACTTACCAAGAGCCGGGGTGGGCTGGGAAGGCCCGCGTCATCTGGTGACACAGGGGGGTCAGGGAAGGCCCCAGCGAGGGGAGTTTCAGTGACCTGAAAGCATCAGAGTTTGATAGTAGTGAGTTAAGAAGAGAACCTGACAAGAGAAGGCAGAAGCAGAGAATGCAGCCAATCTTCCCAGAAGTGTGGCCTTGAACAGACAGACAGAAATGAGACAGGGTAGCTGGAGGAGGGTACGGATCAATCCCAGGAAGGGGATTGTTGGTTCGGTTGGGCTTTTAACTTCAAGGACGCCCCCACCCAGGGTTAAGTGCTAACAGGTAAGACCACACAGAAGGGAGCATCTAAACTGTACAAGACCCGGGGATCAGCACTGCAGAGACTGAGTCCTTGGGCAATGGGAGAATTTGCCCCGGATGGTAGCTGGGAGGAAGAGGAGGGCAGCAGAACTCAGCTTTCCTGCTCCCCGGTGCGGTGAGACCCCAGCCTTCTTCCTCCTGCCCTACCCAAGGAGACAGCCACTATCATAACACATTAATCAATTGCCGTATCTTTGTCAAACAATTTGGGAAGCCATAAGAAGGACTGATTAGGAGGTAGATGAGACAAGGGAATAGTATATCCCTGATGAAAGGAGGTAAAGCCCACGAGACTTGGACATGCCCAAGGATGTTGGAACTCGTAGGCAAACTGGGTTTAAAATACAATACAAGGGGCGCCTGGGTGGCTCAGTCGGTTGAGCGTCCGACTTCGGCTCAGGTCACGATCTCGCGGTCCGTGAGTTCGAGCCCCATGTCAGGCTCTGGGCTGACGGCTCAGAGCCTGGAGCCTACTTCCGATTCTGTGTCTCCCTCTCTCTCTGCCCCTCCCCCGTTCATGCTCTGTCTCTCTCTGTCTCAAAAATAAATAAATGTTAAAAAAAAAAAACCACAATACAAGGGGAACATTTTGACTGATGAGTGACATAGTGAAAACGTTACATGAGTGACATAGAAGAAAATAAGATGCCTTTATATTATGTTATATAAATAATCAGGGGAGAAAGGGTTGGCATGAAATATTTTACTTCCTCCATCCCAAGGAACAAATTATGTGTTAAAGAGGCTCTATCGTGCCTTTTTTTCTTTTTAACTTTTCCATGATTTGTTACTCTGAGTACAGAATTTAAAGATCTAATCAAGGTGATAAGAATTATGCACTTGAATTTAAAACATTCAAAAACTCAATTTGGTATTTAAAAATAAATCAAATGGCCTGGGATTCAGATGTTTTAATATGTTCCAAGTTTTTATACTATTAGCCATCTGCTTAAGCAGCAGACAAATTGAAAGCCCAGGAATATACACACATCAACTATTCACGGAGATCAAATTCATGGAGAAATACATTCTTCAGGGAGAGACATTTCTACTTCAAGATGTGTTACAACACACAAATCTACCGGATTTTGCTGTTAAGATCGTGTCTGTTAAGGCTACATCACACGCTATTTACTGTGTTTTAGATGTGACCTACATAGGCTGATGGTTGTGGCTGATCTCAAAATATTGTCTGTCCTCCTTCTGCGGGAAGCCACTAGGAGCAAGGGGGCATTTACACTTAAATGTGATTTTTATTCACGAGCTCGCTCAGTCCTACTTATTCTCTTGCTTCCGATCTTTTTGTGTGTGACAGGTTCAGAGGTGTAGTCTTGATAAGCGTGCAAAAGTTGGATGTTTGTGTCAACCTCCTGCATCTGCACGAATCTGGCCAGAGTCTCCTGAGGGCTGCTTTCTTGCAAGTTCGCTGGGCTTTCTTTCATACTGGCAGTCCTGGGCAAATTGTCTACCTCAGGCATTTCGTCACTTCTGCTCTGAGCCCAGGCAGCAAGGGACAGATGCAGGGACTGCGTGAACATCGACATCTTGAGAGAGAAAGAAAGGGCTGCATTTTGGGCATTGGCCTTCGGTGACATCAAGGGACGCATAGGGATGGAGACCTGGTGTGGCTGTTTCAGAGTCGAGACACTGAGTTGTTATCACATTTGAGGGACACTCTGCCTCTGCGTTGGGAATTTTGGTATTAGTAATTTTAATCCTTTGGATAAAAAGTCTTGTTCAGCTCATATGCATCACTTTATATTAATCTAACTTAGTTTTGGTATTCACGCATCTATTTATGTTAATTCCATGCTCGATGCCAGACGCTGGCGGAGGCCCTGGGGATCCACTCACGGATAAGCCTGCATAAATAACGACTCGAGGAGGTGCTCTTCTAGAAGGACTTCTTTCCGCCCCTCCCCCCCCCCGCCGTCCACCGTGTCAGTACCTTTTCTATGCCCCCCATGGCACCAGATACATTATTCCACAAATATCTCTTGAACCTTTTGTGAGTCAGGTATTGCTGAACCATGATGGCAAACCCTCAGTGATACGCAACATGAAACATTTTATTTCTTATTCGTTCATCTTCTGGTTGGGCAGGTGTTGCCTGATGGAGGCTGGCTTTGCCATTTGGTTCTCAACCATGAAATAGTCCTGAGCCTATGCTATTCCATATCTTCCTCAGACCAGTAGATACCTAAGGATCTTCTAAGGGTTATCACAGAAGCACCAGAGGACGAGTGGGAAGGTGATGCTCTTGTGTTAAAAGCTGGCATGCTGACCCATTCTATTAGCCAGGCAAGTCACTTGGTCACGTTCACCATCAGTGGTGTGGGATCTACGCATCTTGCTTGGAGTCTCGTTGGGGAGGGAAGGAATGAACGTCTGCTGAACAGTCATCACCTCTATCCCAAGAACCTACTATGTACCAACCATTTAAAAGTTGCTAAAGAGGCAATGCCTTCCAGAAGGGTAAGGTTTCTCACTAAACAGGCAACTACAATGTGATCAGTTAAAAGCAACATAGGTACGGGTTAAGAATTTGAACCCTGAGGTCAGGCAGTCTGTGAATTTTGCTTTTTCCACTTATGAAATCTATGGCCTTGCACAAGATTTTGTATTCTCTCTGAGCCCCAATCTCCACATCTATACATCGAAAGTGACAATAAGGTACCCATCCCAGAGGCTTCTCGTGGGGATTAAGTAGAGAATGCATGTAAAGTTTTAAATCTAGAGGCTGGCACAGTGTAAATGCTCAATAAATGGGCACTATCATCATCAATCCCAGGCATCCCGAATAAGCAAGAAAAGCATCCTTGCTTTGGAGGTGCGGGGGAGGAAACTTAAAGAAAGCTTTAGTCTGGCATCTATCCGATTGGGCTATAAGAGTCTGTTGGACCATCCGCTTTGCCAACCGAACAGTGCGCCCCTCAGGGACAGTCTCCAGGCCTCCTTCCCCAGCGGCCAGCACTCAGTGCACGTTGATAAACCACTGAAACCCACCCCCTCCCCACTGTGCTCGCCATAGCACTGCTGTTAAAACTAGCTGCAGTGAAGAAGGTTTGGGGTTTGGGTTTGTTGTTTTCACTTCCGATCTGTCACAGACTAGTGTTTCTCGCCTCTGCTCCGTTGGGGGAAATGGATCCCTCGAGCATACGCTGGAGCATCATGGCCGTGTCAAATTGCCGGAGACGTTTGTCAACGATGACTCAGTATTTCTGTACCGATCTCTCTGTGAAGTAGCAGCAATCCTTGTGGAGGCCCGCACCAGTTCCCAGACCCCACCTGCGAAGAATGTTGCTGTACAGTTTGTGAGTTTCCTCATTACACAGTCTGATGGGAAATCCTTGCCAAAGAAGGTATGTGGATAAGCAGGCACACCCTTTCTGCTATCCTTCCAGATACTTAGAGCCCAGGGGCAAAACCATCATTTATCTTGTCAGTGGTTCTCGCTCGGATGCTTCATCCCTCCTTGTTCTCCATAGCCCGGTTTTCCCAAGGAAAACAGCAGAAGCCGCGCTGCAGAGGCAGGTACGGGAGTGTAGCGTTGGGTCAGCTCCAAAGCACCCAGTTCGGGGGTTTCTGTAAATGGCTACAAGAGTGCAAATTGCTTAGCCCTGAAACTACCCTTCCAGTATCGTTGCCCTCTCCTGAAACGCACATGCCCTGAAGGCAACTGAACTGAATGAGACCAGTGGTTCTTTGTACAGGACCGACTTCTCACTCCTTGTGTTTGCCTGTACAGCTCCTTTCTTCTTCCTTCTCTACGTGTAGACTCTCCTCATCGTTATCCCCCTTAGTCTACATTAAACCTTCTTTGGTATCCCAGAGCCTAATGCCTTGCACATAATAATGCTCATTAAATATCCCTGGAATGAGAACATTTAAGCAAAGACTGCTTCCTCTTCATGGTGGGAGCGGCAGTGTCTTTCTGTTGTTCAGATGAGCCAATCAAGACTTAGGTTTCTAACCTCTAGAGGGGTTTTATAGAATGGAGATTTGTTAGAGATGTGGTTTTGGAAGCAATGGATCAACCACATGGTTGACTGATTGGATGAATGAAGGCACGAATGGTTTTGACCTGTGATTGGGAGTCCTGGAAGTTTTGCTTCATTTTCTATGACACCTGGAAGGGTTTGCCTGATGGTGTATGATTTTTCCTTTTTGTTCCTGTCTCAAATCTAAGATATTGTAGTCATTGTGTCAAAACATCTGACTCTGAAGGAAATTGGTTCTCTTAAAAGATTCACAGCAAGTTTCCAAGTCATACGACAAATGAATGGCTGCCAGGTCTATGCATCAAAAGTCTAGACAGAACTATCTACTTCCTGGAATCATAGATGATACAGGAACCATCTTTTGTTGTTTAAATACATTTATTTATTTATTTATTTTGAGAGAGAGAGAGAGAGAGAGAGAGAGAGAGAGAGAGAGGCAGAGAGAGAGAGGGGGACAGAGGATCCAAAGCAGGCTCTGGGGCTGGAACTCATGAACTATAAGATCATGACCTGAGCTGAAGTTAGATGCTTAACTGACTGGACCACCCAGGTGCCCCATTTTTTTTCAGGAACATCTTTTACAGAAAAGGAAGCAGGGGTGCAGAGGACCCCTCATCTGCGTTCCCATGGGTGGTGGCCGGGGTGGGGCTGGAACTGGCCTGCAGACTCCCTCTCCATGCCCTGGAGTCACTCAGTCATCTTTTTTGTGGGTTTGAGGGCCCAGGAGAGGCAGCAGGACATGGAGGGAAGACGCAGGTCAGAGCCAGAAGTCCTGCTTAGAGGTCGGGCTCTCACATTTTCTAGGGCCGATTGTTGGCCAACTCATCGAGTTCCACTGCAGGTGCTTCCTTGTTTGTATTATGGGTACGGGCCCTTCCTAGAATCACAGGGTTTGTGTGTCACTGGGGTTGTCATGAGGACAAGGAAAAGTCTGCTCCTTCCATATTCCGATCCTACTCCACATGGACTCAACAGACATGATGCTCTGTCCTTTTGGAGCATCGCACCAGGAATCACGTGAAGTTGGTTTGTCCCGATTGGTGATGCTAACTTGGATCCATTGGTTAAGGTGGTATCCGCTATCTTAATCCATCCATGGTAAGGGGTAAGGTTACTATTTTTCCTTTCTAATTAACTCGTAATTTGGGGGGAGGCTCTTTGAGGCTATGTAAGTATCCCTTTTCCTCATCAGACGTGTATGTATAAGTTTTGTTGCCTGAATCAATTGTTGCTCTTTTGGTGGTAACCTGGTGAAATCTTAACTCAAATGATGTCTTCCACATTTATTAGTTGCCTAAATTGAGCTCTGATAATATGAACAATGAATAACACAAAGGAGTATACGTAGTTTGTTTGTTGGTTTGTTTTTGTTTGTTGGTTTGTTTTTACTCCCTCGGTAAATATTCATGTCCTGGTTACTGTGGTTAAGCACTGGGGGGACATCAGACACGACATCACTGTCCCTCTCTCTGTGGTTCTCACTGTCTAATGCCAAACATATGACCATCAACACAAGAGCAAATAGCTAAAAGTAGACAAAATCTGCAAAAAGTGCTATGGGATCATAGGACCAGGGTGTCAGGGAACGCTGTTTAATCTCCGTAAGCGGCATTTACTGAGAAACAAAGAAGGAGGTGGCCTTTGATGGTGAGGGCATTAGGGGCTGAACAGCACATTCCAGGCAAGGGTTCTCATGGGCAGAGGTTGGGACAGACAGCTTGTAGGGATACCCCTTCGTACCCTTCAGCATCTCTGTTGGCACTCACACAGAACTGAAAGGCTGAACTCCGGCCCCGAGATAATGTTCTAGACTGAGGATGTACGGCCAAAAGCTTACCTGGGCGGCCTGAGTCTCGGCTTTCGTCAGCCATGCAGAGGGGAATCCTGCACTTCTCTCTCAAGGATGCTGCTAGAACTAAGTGTGATTACGTTTGAAGAGCCCCCTGCTCAGTGCCCCCGCATAACTAACAAGATGCATGTATTAATGGCTGCTTCTCATGATCATTTTATTTCTTTCTCATTTAGAGACAGGGCATATTTTGGGGATTGTTATTAATATGGCAGAACATACCAACAATTAATACAATATAGGATGCCACGAACATGCACAATACAGCAGCACCTAACACATTTTACTTCAATGTAATATTCATTAAGATATCTTTTCGATATAATTTTACATCATATAGAAAGAGAACAAACATAGTTTTTGAACGCTGCTTTGTTTCCAAAAGAGAATTTTAAGATCCAAGCTTGCACTTAGGTTCAGACTATGATTTTTTTGTTGTTGTTTATTTATTTACTTTTGAGAGAGAGAGAGAGAGAGAGACAGAGCGTGAGTCGGGGGAGGGGCAGAGAGAGAGGGAGACACAGAATCGAAGCAGGCTCCACACTGTTGGCACAGAGTTCGACCCGGGGCTCGAACTCACGAACTGTGAGATCATGACCTGAGCTGAAGTCGGATGTTCAACCGACTGAGCCACCCACGCGCCCCCAGACAATGATTTTTAAGGACTGACAGATATAAAAATTAAAGAGGACCTTTGCCCCTCATTGCTAATTATTAGAGCTGGGCTTTTCATACAAGCCTGAAAATTGGTCCTTGTAATCCCTTCGATACCTGGGACTGAGTGAGGTTGAGCAGGGTCACTAGGCCGTGTGGGGGTCGGGCGCAAGACAAAGCACACAGATTGGCTGTGTTCTAGTAACGCTCTCTTAGACAATAAATGCGTGTGATCGCGAGAGACGCTTGACCCCGTTCGAATAGTACATTACATGTTCCCAACCTAAGGTGACTGGGTATTTCCAAAGTGATTGCAGTTGTATGGTATTACGATAAGGACATATGCTTTTCAATAAACTGGCTGGAACTCATACATTTAAACGAGGCTTATCCTGCAGAGCCGTTATTGTGGGAGAGGATACCCACATTCTCACAGAGGCGTCATTTCTTAAAATATCCTGGAGCTCGGTTTCTGGAAGGGCTCTGTGATAACATTTAGTTTTTAAACTGCATCAGAATGATCGATGCATCCTCTACTCTATAATTGTATCGTATCCTAAAATAAAAATCAAATTCGATCGCGGATATTATTTTCCTTTCATTGTTCTCCCAAATGGATCCAATTTCTAAATATCAGGATGAGCCATCCAAAGCCTAATGTATCCCGCTTGAGGTTTGTGGGCCCAGGTTCAAGTCTGCATTCCAAGGAGGGCACTCCCTGTCCCGGGACAAGGGCTAAGGAAAGAAGAATCATGGTTGTGCGTCTTGAGAGGACAGACCCAGCGTGTAAGATCATTGCACCTGGCATTGATTGAAACTCAAAACCTGGTGAGTCTCCGAGCCAATGCAAGCCTGACTCACCCGAAAGCCAACCTCTGTACAGAACTACTCCCGAACTTCTCCAACTGCATTACGAGATGTGCCTGAGATAGCACAGTAGGGCTAGGTCTTCAACTGCCATTTATCCCAGAGTGCTTTGCAAATATGACTTTTTCATGGGAGCCCGGAAGGTTTGGAAGTACTCCATTGTGTCGCACTATTTTCTGCATTCACTCGCTCGCCCGTTATTTTCATCACTTTTCATGAGGCAAGCATAGTGCTACATCTTGGGATTATCATAGGAATAGCCCTGTCTGTGTGTTTCAAGTGCAATGGAGGGACTGACAAAAATTCATGACATGTTTACCTATATGTACAGTGAGAATTATGGCGAAATGATCCCTTTTTTCTTTTTATCCGATCTTTTTTTTTCTGATTTCTTTTTTCTTTTCATCCGATCAGTTTTTCCAGGTTTTCTATAATTACTATGTATTGCTTGCATAATAGGAATAAGCAAGTTTATGTTTTAAAGTGCCCATATCATTTCAGAGGGCAGTTCAACCCATGGTGGAGGGAGTCCTTGACTTGGGTAGTCGAGTGGTGCTCTTTGGCCCAGCCCATTCTTTCTTCTTCTTTTTTTTTTTTTTAAGAGAGAGAAAGAGAACATGAGAAGGGGGGGGAGAGAGAGAGAGAGAGAGAGAGAGAGAGAGAGAAAGAATCTCAAGCAGGCTTCACGCTCAGGTCGGAGTCTGATAACAGGGCTTGATCCCATGAACCTGGGATCGTGACCTGAGCTGAAATCAAGAGTTGGATGCTCAACGGACAGAGCCACCCAGGCACCCCTGGCCCAGACTATTCTTAGCAGTCCAGGGATCGGCTCCTTCTGGTTGTGCCTCAACACTCTCATGACTTTGTGTGGCCGAGGTCTCCGAGGAGAGCATGAGTCCTAGAAACTGGCCCCAACTCAAGGCAACTATTCACCGTCTTTAAACTAACCAACCGTCTCAAAGGCACCATACCCAGGGCATTAGTGGGGACTCTGGTGTTGAAAGTGACAGAAAGCCCAAATCAAACCTAATACAGAAACGTAGGGGGTGGGGTTTGGTTCACAGAACTGGAAGTCGGATGGGCGTGGCCGAACAGTAGCCCCGTCTCTGCTGGGCCTCACTCTTGGCGGTGATCCCCAGCAGCTCCAGAGTCACCACTACTGTTTGTTCTGGTAGAATCTCTTCCCCCTTCTCACTGAGGACCTCTGATTGGGCCCCATGGCCTGAGAATCGGGACACTCTATTATCGACCCTGCCCGGGTCACTGCCCGGGTCACAGCTGATGCACAAGGGTATGTGGTGGGAGGGGGGAGGGGAAGAGGGGAGCCGGGGGAGGGGGTGCGGGGGGGTGGTGGTACTGCACGGTCACACCAACAGTGCCCTCAGGCACAGCCTCCGAGGACTGTAGCACACTGAGGACGATCTGAGATCAATGGAACTTGTTTGCAGTAGCCCGTTTAGAATTCTCTGGTAGTAAATGACACCGAAACAGAGAGAAGGACAGCAGTGTGCAGACCCTTTGGGTGTTCCTCCCTTTTGCTGGCGATGTGGCCAGAGCTCGGGGGGGCCAGGGGCCAGGCAGCCTGGTGGTCTCTCGGGGCAGGCTGCACTGTTCTGTGGATCCGCTTGGGGCTGTCACCCCGGAGCCACCGGGCCTCCTGGGTGACCTCGCCGCTTGACAAAATATTTAAGCACTCATCTTGAAAGAGGATAGTTGTGCGAGGTTAACAGACCCTGAGCGCTTACAAATCAAACCACCACCCACAAAATCTAGGCTGGGAGCATCACTTGGACTGGTTAGACTTGTCGTTCTGGAAGTGTCCTTGGCTTGCCTCCCTCCCTCATTTCTGCCCCTGTGTTTCTTGAGCGGATGTTGCCGTTCGCTTCTTCAGCCGTCTTATCCTTAGAACAGACTTTGCCCTTTGTTCTGGGGAGAGCACCCGTGTCCCATCGTCAGCTCCGCATTCTCGGGGATACAATCTCCTTTTGCAAATTGACAAACTGCAGTCGTTTGAAAGAAATGCCACCTCACACAGAGGTCAGTGCTGGTGGAGTTTTAACGAGCTATGCTGAGCGCCGAGCGCTCGTTGGAGAGACAGGATGATTCCTTGTTTTTGCTGGTCTATGACTGACTGGGAGGGAGGGGACAGTGCCAGTGAGGGTGTGTTTGCAGCGTCACAAGCCACCGTGTGGTGTGCATTCCTGCCTTGTGTGTTATCTGCAGGGACATCCATTGTATCCGCAAGGTCTCAGGGTGGAAATGAGATCAGTGCACTTAAAATACCAGCTCAGATAGAATAAGAATCGGCAAACAAGGGACGCCTGGGTGGCTCAGTTGGTGAAGCGACTGACTCTCGGTTTTGGCTCACGCCATGATCTCACGGTTCGTGAGTTCGAGCCCCACATGGGACTTCACGCTGACAGTGTAGGGCCTGCTTGGGATTCTCTCCCCCCCTCTCTTTGTCCCTCCCCCGCTTGCTCTCTCTGTCTCTCTCTAAAAATAAATAAACTTAAAAAAAAAAAAAAGGCTCAGCCAACAAAACCTATATTGTAGAATCTTGTGGCCTCTATTCACATTCAAATCCCGAAAGTAAAGAGGACAACTTCTTTAATAAATGTATGAACACACACACACACACACACACACACACACACACACATCTCTATAGAAAGCTTTCACACAAAATCCTTTCAGTTCAACACTTCTAGGTCTTCCAAAGTTGTCACTGTCCATCTAGAACATCATTTACTCCTGTTTGACGGTCTTGCAGCTTCTAGGCCTTTCCGGGCTGGCAGTGGGAGCTGTACCTCTAAATCAGCTCAGACAAGCTCTGAAAATATGCTCGTTTTCACTCGGTCGCCATTCTCGGCCTGTTTTCCAGCAGACCGCCTCTTTCGATTTCAAGTTCAGTGCCGTAATACAATTCTGCACAACCAAACCCTGACTTACCGCGAGTAGACACAACTACCTACCTCCTAGGTGCAGCATTTCTAGCCCGTGGAAAAGCCATAATAAGTAATAAGTTCTACAGAAAGCTTTATTTCAGTCAGTCAAGTTCACACTGGGACACGGCACTTAGGGAGAGCTTCTCTCCCTCTCCTTGGCTTCCCTCCCTCCCATGCCAGGTTCACCAAAGTTCCTATTCCTGTGACAGTGCAGCGCCGTGAAAAACCCAATTGGTTTAAGGGATATTGGACCTCAGGTGTTCACAATGAAAGGAACAGCAGTGTTCAGCTCAGAGCAGGGACTGTCTACCCGGGGTTTTAATTAACGGCACACGTCTATCTACAGTCTCTACATCCCATTTGAATCAAAATGATTATTAGCACTACAGTTAATTTTATAGAGAAACGAAACCCAGAAACTCTTCCGAAGTCAAGTCAAGTGGGAGTTAATTCTGGGCCGCGTGTATGCAAAGTGGGTTTTCCCAGATGAAGCCACAGTGTGAACCTTTAGAGGGGTGGGTTTTCCATCCCTTTCTCGGTGGGAAAAGTTAAATAGACTGGCGTGAGATTTAAACAACATTTTGAAACGACAATTAAAACAACAATGGGAGACGTGCCACAGGGCCACGTGTGATTTATTGCCAAATGTTCTCTGCAATAAATAATTGTCACACACACACACACACGGGAGGGAGGTGGGAAGACCAGCTGTGTGGTGTGACGGGACGGGAAGGCTTAGAAAGGGGGTAGTTTGGTTTGGGGTTCACAGGATTTGAGTTAGAAATTGGTGGGGGATGGGGTAAGGATGCCCCACGAGTTGTGTCCTCTCCCCTCCTAACCTGTTGGATTCCCCTTTGTGTCCCACAAAACCCTGGACAAGCTGGTCCGCAGTGGGAATTGTTACGTAAATGGATGAAAGAAAGTTTTCCCATGGCTAATTGTTTTCTAAAGTTCAGGCCCCCTTCTTGGTGACAATGCATTCAGAAATTCATGAAATGAAAGAGAACAGGGGAGGAGGAGGAGGGGAGACCCCAGGCCCCACTGGGTGCCGAGTACACAGATTTAACCCTCACAAAAGGATGACCCCTTCCTCCTGAGGAGGAAGAAGCACCAAACAGTGTCTCCGTTTTGCAGATGAGGAAACTGAGGCCGAGCAAGCTTGCGTGAGCTGCTGAAGGTTCACAGTGGGAAGAGAAGGTACGGAGAGCAGAGCCCTCAGAAACCAAAGCTGAGTGGGGAATGGTGGTGGGTGGGGGGGGGGGTCTGGCACTTTTCTGGGGATGGGAGAGTGTGAGATGCCACCACTGCCTGGGCCATGGACACGGAAGTTTCCAGTTCGCAGAAATGCTTCTGCCTCCGGTTGGCTCCAGTCTAGGCTACTGATTTTTCTGTCTCCGGGAGCCTCCACCCTGCGAGGGTTTGCTGGTCTGCACTGGGCTGTTGGTTTCCGTGGTCTTTGTTCTGAAAATGAGGCCTGAGCTCAAGTTGTGTGACCAGCTTATGTAGGTATGATATATATACACACACACACATATATATATATATATATACACACACTTGCGCATATATATTTTTATTTATACATTTGTAGTATATGTATGTATATTTATGTACGTATATATGTATGTATATTATATATGTATAATTGTATATGTATGTCTGTTATATACGTATACATAATGTATTTCCATATAGTTATACATGTGTATATATATATATATTTATATACACGTCTTTTACTTTATTATAAAGATATGAAAAAAGGTGTTTATTTGAAATCATGTATTACTTGGTATTATTTACTTTTCTGTTACAGAAATGATTTTAATTAAACAAAATAAAAATAAGACTAGCGTGGGGCACCTGGGTGGCTCAAGTGGGTTAAGTGTCCAACTTTGGCTCGGGTTATGATCTCACGGTTCGTGGGCTCCAGGCCCGCATCGGGCTCTGTGCTGACAGGGTGGAGCCTGCTTGGGATTCTCCCTCCCTCCCTCTCTCTCTCTCTCTCTCTCTGTCTCTCTCTCTCCCTCTGCCCCTCCTCCACTCGCACTGTCTCCATCTCTCTCAAAATAAAGAAATAAAGCTTTAAAAAAAGTAAGACTAGCAAACAGAGGTACTTGGTGGTGATTAAAATAGGACTAAGCAGTCAGTTGAGTGTCTGACTCCAGCTCAGGTCATGATCTCACAGTTTGTGAGTTTGAGCCCCATATCGGGCTCCGGGCTGACAGCTCGGAGCCTGGAGCCTGCTTCGGATTCTGCGTCTCCCTCTCTCTCTGCCCCTCCCCAACTTGTGCTCTGTCTCTGTCTACCAAAAATAAATAAAATGTAAAATAAAATAAAGTAGGACTAAGCAAACAAACGCTCTGTGTCGGGAGAACATAATCTTTTCCCAGGGTGCCTTCTGTCATCTGACGCCATGGGTCACCGTAGCCTTCTTCTTCTCTTTCCTGGACGTCTGACTGTTGTGGGCTGGGTTCGGAGGTACTGGGGACACAGCTGGTGACAAGGGCGGGCCATGAGGCCACGCACCCGCCTGGCCGTCAGCTGGTTTCTGTGATCTTCAGGGAACCGAGCTCCCCCAAAGCGGTTCCTGACTCAGTGCAATAGTCTGCACTACACCTGTCTCTCAGGATGGAAGCGTCCCCACGGGGATTCCAGAGAACAAGCTTGGGTTTACTGGCGTGTCCCAACCCGCAGTGTCCCCTCAAGGGCATCTGACTGATAGGACATTTTCCTTTCTTAGGGACTCACCACTAAGTAGCTAACCCCTTTGTTTCTCCTCAGCCCCCTGGGTCCCGCAGCGTATTTGCTGTGTCTGTAGCTTGGGTTGCTTTTCTCTGATATGTCCGAGGTCCCTCCCTCACCTCCCTCAGTTTTTCCTCAAATGACACCCCAAGTAAGGCCACTGCCTATCACTACGGCCCTGTTGCATTCCTTTGTCCCAAGCTTGTGTGATTGTCTCAGCATCTGTACATCTGTCTATTTCGTCTGTCTCACAGGGAGATCAGAGCTCTGAGAGGGGGCGCATTCTGCCTGCGGGGCTCACCGTGGTGTCCCCAGGCTCAGAGCGGCGCCTGGGACAGGGCGGCCACTGGCAGAAGGGAAAGCTCTCTGCTCAGCCTTTCTGGTCTCTCCCCTGAGATTAGGACTCCTAATCTGAGATCTTGGGTTTTTTTCTTACCTCGTATTCATTCAGTGAACGTGAAGCACCTTCACGCAATATGCGCACCACAGTCAAGGAGGCACTGGCGACACAGCAGTGGGGCAAGGGTCCCCGTCTTCAGGGAGGTTACCTCCGCACGGGCGCATGTGAGAACAGAGGAAAATCGAACGGAACTGTGTTACCACCTTAGCTGTGGCTCCCTCTTCTCACTAGGCAAGACGTTTGTTCTCTAATCTTTTCTTTTCCCCCAAACCTGAATGCGTTCAGGACGTTCAATCACCAGGCAAAGAGGGCTCAGAGTACATATATGTTAGAGAAGATGCTTTACATTTTCTTTTCAGTTCGAAATCGGCCTTCCTATCTGCTGGGCTACATGTCACATCAAATTCCCCTGCAAAGAACCCCCTCCGCCAAATCGCCAGGATTATAATTTAAAAAAAATAACGGAAGTGTAGGGCGCCTGGGTGGCTCAGTTGGTTGGGCGGCTGACTTCGGCTCAGGTCATGATCTCACGGTTCTTGAGTTCGAGCCCCGCGTCGGGCTCTGCGCTGACAGCTCGGAGCCTGGAGCCTGCTTCAGATTCTGTGTCTTCCCCTCTCTCTGCCCCTCCCCTGCTCACGCTCTGTGTCTCTCTGTCTCTCAATAATAAATAAACGTTAAAAAAAAAATAACGGTAGTGTAACGTGACCCCCAGTACATTTGTCTGGAGTACATTCTTTAAGAAGTCTGACATGTGCATGCACATGAACACGTAATCATTTAAGTGCAGAAAGCACAAAAATCCACTTCAGCCATTAAACTGGATTTAAAAGGCATCAGGTGGTGAATTAAAGGCTGGAAACCAAACCTTGGGAACCCGAAATGCTGTCCAAATCTCAACTCGCAGATTCCTTACACCAAAGAATTCTCAGCAGATGGAAACAAAATCCATAAACTCCGAGCAAGGAGTCTTTAGGGAAGGGGGTGGTTTTTAAATCCCAGGCTCACACACCGAGCTGCTCTGAGAAATCCGCAACATGGACAAAACATACCAAGCCTTTGTTCAGACCAAATGGAGTAATTTTCTCGCCACCGCAGACATCCGCCCCACGTTCCCGGACCATGTGCACCTGTCAGTTCATTGGGAGAAAAGAAGAAAAGCCTTTAGTGAACTAGCCACATGCCCAGAGGTTACCGAATAAATGTGTCAACCACGTTTCCTTCCAGAATAAAATGCGTCGTTGTTCTGGTCCTTAACATGGTCGAGAACTCCGTGGGGGAAATGATGTGCCTGCCAGAAACATTTGGAGTTTGGAGCTCGGCAGCCGAGAGCTCAGGGTGCACACAAGACACTCACCTGGCTGCCGTTCTCCGTCTCTTACAAAAAGGGGGAAACCACCGGAACAGATTAAGCACGCCTAGAAATCCTCAGAAGCTTCCAAACTTACCTACACTCAGAAAGGCAAAGCAGGCTACCCCAAGCATCTTGGGAGGCAGAGCCCTGAGAGCCCTCCCTCCTGGTTTCCCTTCTCCCAGTCGATCTTCCGTTGTTCTCAATCACCAGCCACCACAGTTTCATCCAGTTGAGAGAGAAATTACATTCATGCATGGTTGGCCTTTTCCTTTTTTTTTTTTAATTCCCCAGTGAGCAGAATTTCCCAGAGAACAGGATGGTGAGCCCCTGGTTGAGAGGTCAGCGTGCACAAACTGAAAGACTCAAATGGGAGGCGATTCTGAGCCAGTTTTGCCGTGGAGACGGACTGCCAGGGGGGCTTTCAACGGTGTATACCCAGGAGCCTATCTTGAATATGTATTTGCATTCAAAAGGTAAGCTTTTGTATTCAGGTAAGGAAATGGGGTGTGTTACTCCTTGGCCTTTGAGACAAATGGAGGAAGGAAGTCAAGATAAAGATTCTGCATTCTTAGATGGTCACTATCCCCAGCCCATCCCAAGCAGAGCTCCCCGCTGCTTTGGGCTACGGTTTGGAGGGAATAGGAGACTTTTGCTTTCATTTATTTATTTTCTGAGAGAGGGAAGGGGGGGGGGTGATGAGCAGGAGAGAGGGGCAGAGGGAGAGAGAGAGAATTTTAAGCAGGCTCCATGATCATTGTGGAGCTGGCCAGCGGACCCGATCTCACCCATGACCCTGAGATCACGACCTGAGCCGAAATCAAGAGTCTGTTGGCTCAACCCACTGAGCCACCCAGGCGCCCTGATTCCCTTCCTTTATTTATTATTTTTTTTAAATGTTTATTTATTTTTGAGAGAGAGAGAGAGGGAGAGAGAAAGAGAGAGAAGGAGAGAGAGACCTGGGGAGGGGCAGAGAGAGAGAGAAAGGGAGACCATAGAATCTGAACCAGACTCCGAGCTGTCAGCACAGAGCCCACATGGGGCTCGAACTCACGAATGGCAAGATCGAGACCTGAGTCAGATGCTTCATCCACTGAGCCACCCAGGCGCCCCTCCACTTCTTTTGAATGAGTGAGAAATTCTTGCTTATAAAATCCTTTTATGCAGGGAAGTCCCTCTTGTGGACTCCTACGACCTTAAATGTGTTGGTTTTTTTTTTTTTTTAATTTTTTTTTAATTTTTTGCTTTTGTGTTTTCATTTTCCAGAAACAAATACTAAGGCGAGAAACTCTTAGATGCCAACCCCAGTTCTCATCTGTAGCAGGACTCTAACAGAGTGTCACTGTCAGAGACAGGAGGGGCAGAAGGACAAGCTGATGAGGGGACCCTGAAGCCATGAGGTGGGATTAGGTGGGGAGCTAGGTCTGGATTCTTCCATTCATTCTGAGGATACCCCACAGTCAGCACTCCTGTGCCTGGAGCTGAACGGGGTAAAGGGGGCGAAGGAACACCCAAGATCGACCATAACTTACCGAATGAGAGGATTTCAGATTGCGCTAAGTGCCAGGAAGGAAATTAGCAGGGGACGGAGATTAATGAACACAAGGAATCAACTTTATGGCAACAGAAATGAAACCTGAGAGGACAGGTCTGCCACATGAGGAGGGAATTTCAAGAGGACAATGGCCTGTTAAGGAGGCAGCGACCCTGGACCCTGGGAGTTGGGGTGAGAGGAGCTGGTGCGCTCACAAACACGAGTGAGAGCGGAGGGAATGGGGAGCCTCGGTGTTGGGGGGCCAAGGCTGTGAGAGACACCACAGGGTCTCATGGCCTGAGGTGCAGCATTTTAAATTTTGTCATAGTACAAAATTAGTATCGGTGGGAAATCACTGAATGGTTTTGAGCAGTGGAATGATACTACGCACAGTTGGTTTTGCAAAGGTCTCCTTTGGTTGCTTAACGGGAATGAATTGAGGGGGGAGCAGAGTGGAGCAGGCGTTCAGAGGCTACGGCTCAGAAGTAGGATTCCAAAATGTAACAAAAGTATCTCCTTTCTTTCTTTCTTAAATGTTTATTTACTCGAGACAGACACAGCACATGAGTGGGGGAGGGGCAGAGAGAGAGGGAGACCCAGAATCCGAAGCAGGCTCCAGGCTCTGAGCTGTCAGCACAGAGCCCGATGCGGGGCTCGAACTCACGGACTGCGAGATCATGACCTGAGCCAAAGTCGGCCGCTTAACCGACTGAGCCACGCAGGCGCCCCTCAAAAGTATTTTCCAATACCAGACAATGATAGCATTCTCCCTGGTTTCCATTTAGTAACTTTTGGAGGGTACAGGTTAAAAAGGCAGATACCTGGGCCCACTCCTTGGGATTCTGACTCAGGATGTCTGGAGTGGCACTCAGGAATTTGCTTTGTATTGAGAACCTCAAGGGATTCAAATACAATGTTTCAGGGGCACGTTTTGAGAAACAAAGTGTTGGAGCCGGCCCTTTGATCCTGCCTCTTGCTGGAATAATGTGACCATCTTTTAAGACTTATTGGTTGCATTCCAACTGAGGCAACAGTCTGGATGGGCCAGGCTGTGGCTTAGGGCAAAATAATCCCCCAGATGGGGGTCATTTACAAGGGCAGAGTTCATCCCCTGGCGTTTGTATATCCACTCTGTGTTGGGGGTGGAGGGCTCTGTTCTACGTTGTCCTCATTCGGGAATCTAAGGGCCACTCCGCCTTCTGGAACTTTGCTGGCTGCCATGTTTGAGGAAAGAGAAGATGAAAAATCTGGGACCAGCTCCTCCCTCCTCTAACATAGTCACTTCCATTCATGGTTCATTGGCCACAACTAATGCTAGGGGATGTGAACAGGCAGTCGTCTTGTGAGCAGGAAGGAGGAAGAAGCAAATGGATGTGGGAACCAGTGGCAGCGGTCTGCCCCAGAGGACCCAGGATGCCGAGAATCAGGCCGGTAAAAATGGTCCCTAAGCTCCTGAGGAATACTGGGCAGCCACGGACAGCAGAGTTACCAAAATAACACGAAAACAGTGATAAGTCTTTCCAAAATTGCTAGAAGCTTCCTGAGAGAAATTTCTTAATCTCTATTAAGTATTTTATATCTGCTATGGTTAAATTGAGAAAGAGGTCATGCACATTAATAGGAAATCTAATTAAGGTTTCTTTAAATATCTAATAGTTTTTGAGGCCAGGGGCCCTGCAAAGGAATGATAGAGTAGATGGCGACCACGTCACGTGCCGGAATTGTTAGCGGCGCGTGGTCCCACCGTTCCCTGGCCCTGGTACTTAGTGAGGGTGGTGGAGCTCTCGTCTCCCTGTTGTGGCTCCACTGGTCAGTTCACCTGCTCCGCAGCCCTGCCCGAGTCCCACCTCCTCCTTGCTCGGCACCCGTTTCCTCCTCTATAAAATACGATAGAGAGGGCTAGTTGATCAGTGACGTCCCTCTCAGAAGAACCAAGAAGCTTTAGGCCTGATGGGATCAAAAGCGAGAACTAATCTGGACTCACTGCACGGAAGAATCACAATCCAGCCTACGTAACTGGGTTTGAAAGTTCCGGGGAACGTCCCGCAACACAATTTACCTCCCGCAAAGGAGCAAAAGTGGCTCCCCACCCTGCTAGATGCTAATAACTCATCACGGACTGAGTGCTTTATGGACATGGATTTGCATTTCACTCTTCCCACTGACTGGATGGGTGCCTTGGAGAAGTTGCTCAAGCCTCAGATCTCTCATCGGCAAAGCAGATTCTAATTTACTTCTAACGTTCTTGTGAGAATGAAATGAGAGAACGTGACAAAGGGCTTAGCATCGCATCGAAGGCATACTAATGGTTGTCTCATGAATGGGGAATGAATAAAGTGCCCGATAAAGTGAACGACTCCGTCATTATCATTATCACGGCTTTGTACATTGGTGTGCACTTGGCCACGTTCAGTTCTGTCACCTTCTGACACCATGACATGTTTCTGGAGATTCCTTCCATTCAGAGAAGAATCTTTTTATAGGCTTCATTCCTTTCCCCCACTAGAGGCTGGTGCAGACAATGCCAGTAAGTGAAGTATTTGGCCCCCATCAGGCCTTGCCTGCCATCTCACTTGCCATGACAACATGAACCCCGCCTTCTCTGAATTTTCATAACCCTGCGCTTCATCCTAATGTTCCGAACACAGCTCTCGGTGCTGCCACGAAGCCCTGAGGCCAAGGGAACACCCGCGCCAGATGACTTTCCTTCTGTTTTGCAGGTGAGGGAATGGAGGCAAAGTTTTAGGCAGACGGGTCTCAGTTATGGGAGGAAGGGGTCTCACAAGGCTGCCGAGGCCCATCTCTCTTTGGCTTTTCCTTCTGCTGGGTTTCTGCCAAAGCAAGAGAGTGTGAACTACACATATGAGAGAAACCCTCCATGCAGGTGACTTTGTTCAGAGCCAGACACACAACCACAGAGCCTGTCTTTCATCGCGTCACTCTCGGACAGCTGTGTAGAAGCCGATAGAACTCTCGGTCACCTTACAGGGCTAAGTGGACAAGGCAGGTGCCACATTTTCAAAACTGTGGTGAGAGTAATCATCCTTTCTGAGTGAAGGATCTCTTCAGTTTTTCTGGAGCATCCTTAGCCTTCTAATCCCTCCCCCGGCGCATCTTCTGGCCAGAACACTCCATGTACCTCCCCAAGGACGGCAGAAGGGAACCATGCTGATTCACCAAATCGCCTAAATGTGTTCCCTGATTGTTGAATTACGGGCAGACATTTATCTCTGTTTATCCCTTCTGAAAGTCCTTGGTCAGAAAAGACAGGACGTACCTTCAAAACACAGCACACCCAGAACTGAAAGAATGCCATTCTGAACAGCGTTGTCTCTTTGAACGTAGCAGGCTGTGTGTTGTTATTCATAGTGCAACGGCTGAAGTCTTTCTCTAAATTTTATTGGTTACCGTTTTGGTAAGAGTGAAAACTGCAGAAATTCTGACTGTCTGAGACATGTTTGTATATACAGACAGCAGATGAAATTATCAAGATGAATTTAAGAGCACTTTGGTTTTAAAGTACAACACTCAGTCTGCCTTTTTCTGTCTTGAGCTGGAATGGCAGTGTTGAGTTCACGCCCCTTCCTGCCACTTACTTCCTCTGGGATCTCGGTTAAGGGGCTTAACCTCCATGGAACTGAGGTGCTTCACCTGCACAATGGAACAATAACGCCCACCTTGGGTTCATCTGAGAACACTCTGGCGTAACTAGCACAGGACTGAACAGTGATAGGTTAAAAAAAAATCCAGTCGACACTTACGAAGCATCTACTATATATTCTAGGCGGCTGTGCCGTGCCCTGGCCAACTCTGGGATCACAGTTCACATTATACTCTTTGGAGATTTATGAATTAATAGGGCAGTCATTTTTTTTTTTTTTTTTAGCCCGGCAGAAAATCAAATGTTTTGAGGAAGGTATACCTTATAACAATTTACACAAAGGCACCATTTAGGCTGGCAAAGGCTGGGCCAGTGGGCAGGACAAAAAGTTACTATGTAATGGGAGAAGGCAACATCGAAACTCAAAAATCTCACTGGTTGATGGTTGTGTTGAATCTCGAAAAAGCAGGAGTCCGCGAAGTCAAGGAGGAAGGGAAAGGCATTCCTCACAGAATTAAAAACTACTGAAACTCAGCAGTAGTGATTTTAAAAGATGGGTATAAATTCCATGATATTTCTTCCTTTAAAAGATGAGGACTAATCCTCCTCTCTAGGAGTGTGGGTTGTATTTAGTGACACGCTTTTAGTCAATTGAATATGGTGGAGGTGTGTGTGACTTCAGATATTGGGTATCAGCAGATATTGGATCATAAAACGTATCGTGGCTTCCTCCTTGCTGTCCCTGTTCGGTCACTCCCTGTAGAGGAACCCAGACGCCATGCTGTAAGGACTCTTGGCAACATCACGTGATTCATCTTGGACTTTTGGATTCCCCAGCCCCAGTCAAGCCTCCAGCTGATGCAGCCCCAAATGACATTTTGTCTGGAGCCTAATGAGATACCCTGAGCCACAAGCATCTGACTAAGCCACTCCAGGATTCCTGACCCACAGAGAGTGAGCTAATAAATACTTGTTGTTATAAGTTGCTCAGCTTTGGGGAAATTTATTTTGCAGAACAGATCACTACCACACTGGCAAAAACTCCCAATGGAAACTTCCTCTGATTGGAGACTGGGGCTTGAGTGGTTGGAATATGGGGGCCTGGAGACAGAGAAAAGGGGGTCTGAAAAGTAAACACCCCACATTCTCTTAGAAGAAGTTAGGATTTATCCTATCAGCAATATATTCAAGCTGGAGGATGTTTTCACCCAGAGAAGTGATATGATCAGAGTTGATTATGGTATCTTTGGCATGAAGCGGGATGGGAAGGGAGATTGGCTGGCAGCTGAGGGTCCTCCAGTTAGGAGGTTAGAGGAACAGTAGTTCACGTACAAAGATGAGAGCCTGGGTTAAGACAACGGCAGAGGGGGTGGATTCCGGGAGGACTGTCTTAAAATTCGGTGGTTCTCAGAAACAACCAGTATTTGGGGCCATCTTGTGAAATTATGCTTCACCCTGCATTGTGCGTGGGGAAAGTATGCTGAGCTATATTCCTACTAACATTATCATCACACACACACACATACACACACATACACACACATGCACGCACACATGAGATAACTTCTCATGCTCTAACAGAATCAGCACTTTGTGAAACGGACTTTAAATTAGGAAGTCTCTCACGCTTAGGATTTAATAGTAAGCCTCTGAAACAGTCCGTTATAGAAACTCTAATTTCAAGAACAAAAAGGAAATAAGGGGCCCCCAACTTCTATGAAAGGAACCAAAAGGCTCGCATTTGTTCACTATTCTAATGAGGCCACACGGGATTAGACTGAATTATGGTGGGATGCAGATTACATGTGGTTTTCAAATGTTGGAAGATTCAACAGGATCCATGACTAAAACAGCATGGGCAGTGATGTTAAATTAGCTAAGAAGTGCTCTTCTTCCAAAAAAAAAACTGGTTTCCTTAGAAAAATGACACAATTTTTGGTATTTCAATAGCCCTAGAAAGAGATGGATATATAAATGCTAAGCCATGAATATTTCAAATGGCCACATTTCTTCCCTAATGGTTAGGGAATATAAGAATATATATATATATATGTGTGTGTGTGTGTGTGTGTGTGTGTGTATTATATATATATGATATATATAACTATAAATGTTATATATATATAACATTTATAGTTAAATATATCATATATGTTTATATATATATATATATATATATATATATATATATAAAACTTATTTTGAACTAAATGAAAGAAACCTATTTTCATTCTATTATCCTGAATGTGCTGTGTCATCACCCACGCCAAGCTGCATTTCAGAATGTTTCTTCTGGGAAGTAGAAGTCTAGTTGAACTGAAAACTAATCAGAGAACCAGAAAGAATTCAAACCCAGCAGAGAGTCAAGGAACTAAATTTGATCTCCAGAAGGAAAGTGTTACAAACAGTAGTCGTTGGGAATCTTATCATTTCTGTTTCTGAAAAGTTTTCAAAGAATGCTTTCTTCCACACTAACATATCATGTGGAACTTTTGAAGAAGTGTTAGCCTTCAAATAACTTGATTCAGTAAATAGTTGAATACTCAATGTCCTCATAAGAGGAGATAAGGTAGGTCCACTAAGAAGAGCGATGTTTCTCGGAAAGTAAATGTGAGAACCTGTGCTCCTTGAGGCAGAGACCGTGTTGTTGACCACGATAGTCCTGTGCCTACCGTGAGGCCTGAAAAAGGGAGCCGCTCGTCCAATGACCTGTTGAAAGAGGAACGAATGAACGGGTGGGCACGTGTATGGACACATGTAATGTTAACGATGTCGGGCTTGTACAAATAAAGACCATTCAAAGGGATGTCTCCGCTGTATGAACTCATAAATATTTACAACTGGAGTCTTGGAGAAGATGTGAAAAATCCTGATGTGTAAGAAAAGGTAAAAATAACAAACGTGTGAACTAAGTAAAGAAGAGGCAGCATATTTTAGGAAGCCGGATGAAGCTATTTTAACAAAAGCACATTGCTATCGCTATCATTTGGAAGAACTGTGATGTGGTGAAAATAGCTTAATGAAACAATGTGTCTTCAACACGACCAAAAATCCGCTTCTGGCCCACAGTCCAAAATTAAACGTTCAAGGAGGGAGCAAAGAAAAGGACAAAGAGAAACCACCACCATTAGTGCCTGCACCAGAGCTATTTATTAGCGTAACTTTTTTTTGTTTCTTAAAGATTTCATAACAACTGAAGTATGTACAAAGTCTTACAGCATTTACACCATAAAAAGTTTCCCATTAGCCGATGAAGTCTAAGGTACTGCTGCTGAGAACTTCGGGGCATGAGTACAGAGCAATGAAGCAGACTGCCACACGTTTACCTCTCTGCGACCGCACCGCGACTATCAGCTGGTCCACAGCTAACTAACCACCTGCGGGACAGGTTACTGGGGAAAACGGGGAACAAGTTGATAGGCAGCACTAGAGACCAAAGGCGGGGGGGGGGGCGGGGGGGGCGGGAAGCTACATGGCATCATGTCTCTACAGTTTCCTAGAGCTGTAACAAAGGTCCACAGCCTGAGAGAATAACATAGGCAAGACAACACAATCGCACTGCTCGGATATGGTTCAGCTACGGAAGGTATTCACTTCTGCATGGGAGGCTCTATACTGATATGGCTGGTATTTCCATTTGTGTTTATGTCTTCAGAGAACTCAAACCTGCGCAAGCCCCACCCCCCTCTCCCAAATAAAACAACAACGCAGGAAGGGGAGGAGAGAGGGAAGAGAATCAGCACAGAATCAGTTCTTGATCAAAAACCTTTTTGTTTTGTTTTGTTTTTTAAGACATTCAGTATCAGCTTTAGGATGGCCATTCCCGTCAAAAGATTAATAGTAGGAATTTTGGAATCAACCCAAATCAGAACTTCAACAAAACCCCCAACCCCCGGACTCCTAGATTTAATCGCCCTCACCCTCGTTGTATCTGATTGTCTTTCCTCGGGGTCAGTATTACACAGAAGCACCAACATTTTACACACGGAGTCGGACACAGAACGTAGCACGGTTGCCCCATTACTTTAACGAGTGGCAGGAGAATTCCAATACGCGAACGCTTAACATCAGGCTCACCGCTTTTCTTCCTCAGAAAACCCAGCCTGGTTCTCTCACTCAGGTCAGTCACTGTTATCCGTTTGGTAGCAGATCCCATTTCCTTCCCCACTGTTTGGGTCTCGCGTGTAGGCAAGTTGGCTTTTTACTTCGAAACGGTTCTCCTCTCAACTTAAAAGCCAGTGGATAAGATTTTTAATTAAGACACAATAGCGCGGGATAGAAAAACACAAGAACCACATAAATATCGAAGAAGTTGTCTACCGTTTTTCGTGTAAACAGTTTTGCTCAAAAGATCGAAGCCCTAGTTGGATTCCGGATTCTGGCCGCAAACTCTTGGCAGGTGACGGGCGTTCAGCCGGGCTCTGCAGCGATGGCGGACGTGGAAGCCGGGTCGGTCCCCATGTTGACAGGCATGCAACTTGGAAACATTGCACAACAAGCAACACAAAGAGAGTGGAGAAGCTCACAACACTTCAAGGAGACCTCACACCCTTCACGACTGCGGATGCACAGACAGAGACCCACCCCTCCCTCCTTCGCACGGCCTTTCTGTCTTACACGTGGGAGACCTTCTGTGACTCTCTGGCTTGTTTGATGCTATACAACCACTTGATGATCCTCGCGTTTCTTTCGATGGCAGAGATGCCGTATGGCACCCGGTCATTGGCACTGTCGTCATTCCTAAGGTCACTGTTACTGTCCTGAGACTGTTCGCAGTCTGAGCTGATCATGCTTGCGCTGCGGAAGTTGAGGGATATGATGTCGGAGTTGGCCCGGGCAAAGTTTTCCATGCCGAGGTTCTCCAGCTCCTCGGGGTCCAGTCCGCAGTAGTTGAAGAACCTCTCCACGTCCGCGTCCACCCGGAAATACCGGTCGCTCAAGTCCGACTTGGACCGCTGGAGCGAGGGCCTCCGGCTGACGCCGCTGGCCGGTTCCACCGCGTCGGCCTCGGGGGACTTCGCGGTGGCCGCGGCCGCGACCTTGGGCTTGGGAGGCAGGGGGGGCGCGGAGCTGCTGCAGGGGATCGCTTTCAAGGGCTTCGCGCTGGTCACCCTGCGGATGTCCGAGGAGCTGTGCGAGACGTGGAGGAAGGACTCGGCCGCCGGCTCCAGCAGCCGCCGGCCCCCGTGGGAGCCGCCCTCCTGCGGGCTGCCGCGGCCCTGCGTGGGGTACACCTTCAGGGACTCGGCGAACGAGTGCCGCTGCAGGTCGGCGGAGTCCGGCCGGTGGGGCGGCCAGTTCCGGGCGCTGTGCTTGTGCCCCGAGCCCGAGCTGGAGCCCTCCGAGCTGTTGATGATGTTCTTCAGGATCTCGAGCTTCAGGGTCTCCCTCTGCACGCCGCTCTCGGTCTTGGCGTGGCCGCCGAACACGCGGAGCGTCGGGCTGCCCAGGGCGCGCTTGGCGGCGGGGCACACGGGCGGCTTGGCCAGCACGGCCGGCTTCACGGGCTCCTGCTTGGCGTTGATGACCTCCTGGCTCTTGACGTACTTGGCCTTGTCGGCCTCCAGCCTCTCCACGGCGCTGAGTCTCTTGGGGTTGGGCTCGGCCTGCCTGCGGAAGTAGTCGGGGCCTTTGTTGAGGATGCGCAGGGGCACGGCCGAGGTGAAGGTGCCCGCGGGGCTGACCGGCTTCACCATGCTACCTGTCGGGAGCGTCTCCGTGGGCATGGTGGGTGGCCTCTCCCCGGCAGCCGTGTTGGATTCTCGTCTGGGCGCCTCCGGGTGCGCGGGGCAGACACATGTACATGAAGCACGCAGGGCGGCGCACGGAGCCTGGGGTCTGGGTGTCGTCAGCAGCAGCGGCAGCAGCAGCGGCGGCGGCGCCTCATCTCACGGCTCGCCGACCGCCCCCCGCGCCCCCCGCCTCCGATCCGCTCGCCCCCCCTCTCCGGAAGGCCACGAGCCACGAGTTCCTCTGCTGCGCCCGGCCGCCTCCTTTCTTCTCCCCGAACGACGTGGGAGTCTCCTCCAGGTCTTTGTGTTCGACTGCAGGCAGAGCTGAAACACACAACAACCAACCGCGGGTTAGGACGGGCGAGTGACATCACGGCTGTAGCAACAGAGAAAGCCCGCGGCGCCCCCGCCCCCGCCGCCCCCCCACCGGCCGCGCCTGGGCGGCGGGGCCCCGGGGCCCGGAGCGCGCGCCCCGGGCGCCCTCAGTCGGACGCGGGGGCTCGGGGCGCGCGCGCACGGGGGCCGCGCTCTCCCACGCGTGTGGGCTCTCGCGGCTGCCTCCCCGTGGCCGCCATCCGCCCCCCGATCACGCCCGGCGGGCGTCCCTCGCACCAAACCCAGGAAATCCTGGGTGGGTGTGGAAATGCGGGCTTGGCCAGGGCCGGGTCCCCGGGGCCCTGCACCGCGCGGCGTTGCGAGGCTCCCGCATCCGCGCCGGCGACCGCGTCGGGGAGTCGGGGAGTGCCGTCTCCTTCCCTCCGGCGGGGCGGGCGGGCGGCCGGCGCAAAACACTTCGGGGTTTCTTCCTACCGACCGCTCAGTAACGTCTGAAACGAGCGCTTCCTTCACTCTTCAAAAGCTGAAGATAACGGGGCGAGCCACGGGATTGGCAGCAGAGATGGAAACAAGTTTTTTAAAAGCAGGTTTCAGTTATCTTACTTTGGACAACCCATATATTTGAAAGCACTTTCTCCCGAAAGCCAAGTCTACGGTATGGAGCTCCTCCTGTTCAATAAAGCAAGCTTATTTTATTTTATTTTTTTTAATTAAAAAAGAAAACTAGAAAGACCTCCGGATTAACCAAGTTAACTAATTTGATTATAAATGCTCCATAATGTTTCACACTTCATGAGCAGAAATCAAGGGTTTCTCTGTGGTATGTGTTTTCCCCAATCCCCTAGAGAACTAAGAACTAAGAACATGTGAAGACGTCAATCATACCTAAGCATGTCTGTGCTATAGAAAACTGGTGCAAGAGTTGAGTATTCACGGATTTATTATTTGTGGTTTTCTGAACAATCTGACCACCCCGGCCCTCAACCAAAACCACCACAACGAAACATTTATCAATACTCCCAGTATCAATCTATCGGCTGTCTCTCTACTTAGTGAACGATATATGTAGCGTTTTTCAAAAAAAAAAAATAAAAAAGTTTATTTATTTTTGAGAGAGAGAGAGAGAGAGACAGAGTGAGAGCAGGGGAGGGGCAGAGAGAGAGGGAGACACAGAACCTGAAGCAGGCTCCAGGCCTTGAGCTCTCAGCACACAGCCCGACACTGGGCTCGAATTCGTGAACTGTGAGATCATGACCTGAGCCGAAGTTGGGCCCTTAACCACCTGAGCCACCCAGGTGCCCCTAAAAAAATTTTTCTTAATGTTTATATTTGAGAGACAGAGACAGTACAAGCAGGGGAGGGGCAGAGAGAGAGGGAGACAGAATCCGAAGCAGGCTCCAGGCTCTGAGCTGTCAGCACAGAGCCTGATGCAGGGCTTGAACTCATGAACCCTGAGATCATGACCTGAGCTGAAGTCAGACGCTCAACTGACTGAGCCACCCAGGCACCCCTAACATTTATTCATTTTTGAAAGACAGAGAGAAACAGAGTGTGAGCAGGGGAGGGCCAGAGAGAGAGGGAGACACAGAATCCGAAGCAGGCTCCAGGCTCTGAGCTGTCCGCACAGATCCTGACATGAGGCTTGAACTCACGAACCATGAGATCATGACCTGAGCTGAAGTCGGAGGCACAACCCACTGAGCCACCCAGGCGCCCCCTAAAATTTTATGTTTATTTATTTTTGAGAGGGAGAGAGAGAGAGAGAGAGAGCACAAGCGGGGGTGGGGCAGAGAGAAAGGGAGACATAGAATCGGAAGCGGGGTCTAGGCTCTGAGCCGTCAGCACAGAGCCCGAGGCGGGGCTCGGACCCACGAACTGTGAGATCAGGGGCTCCAACCCAGGAACTGTGAGATCATGACCTGAGCCAAAGTCCAGCGCTTAACCGACTGAGCCACCCAGGTGTCCCATGTAGCATTTTTCTAAGAACGAGTCTCTTTGCCTGTTACTGCTGACAGAGAACATTTATGAATACGTCAGCATCCCAGGGTAACTGGTTACAGCCCTTTTCAGCATCTTTGGTTATAATAAGCAATATTAAGGGTAATGTATTCACTAACATCAAATAACTAATTTACAAAATAAAGTGGCGTACGTATAAAATCATCTGCTCTCACGTTAAGAAAATGAAGGGTCCATTAATAACAAGCATGGAGGTGGGGGGGGAGGGAAGCCTGAGATTCCTCTCTCATCATCTTTTACAAGCTCAATCTCCAAATACACCCATTGCCGTGTTTTGTTAAGAGACGATTTTGGGAATCTGCAAAAGGATTTGTTCTAATAAAAATATTTTCCTATGCGAGAGTTGAGAAGCCCCAAGGCAATTCCTACACAATAACTTCCTTTAATTGTGCGCTATGTAGTTTAAAATGTCACCGCCTCCTCCCCCCTCTCATGGATTCAGTGACATTGTTTCTTTGAACACATTTTGAGCGAAATGCCAGAAGGGAGCGACTATTTCTCTGCGGAGCCTTCTGCGTTTGGTCATCCACCATCCTGGGCCCACCTTCCTGGGAAGATGAACTGGGGCTCCCTTCACAGAGGGGCTCAGGGCCAGAACAGGCAGGAGAGCCTGGGGTCAGAGGCAACCCACCGGATCACAGACGGAGTGCGCGACAGCAGGCTGCCCCCGGGACAGGCCACGTTTCTTCCCAGCATGTGTAACGTCTCCTCTGATTAGTTACCTCTGGAGTTTCCAACCGTGTCCACAGAGGGGACAGGGGCGGTACATCTGGGGACACAGTGAAGGACAGGACTGAGATTGGCACCCACCAGCTCTGTGCTCAGGGACCAAAGCCAACCTCTGGCAAGGTGAGCCGAGGGGAGAGGATCGTCCAGTGGGTTGCAGGAGACAGAGCTCCTGGAGCCTCTTCTGCTGGGGCCTCGTCTCCTCATCTGGGATAGGAGGTGCTTGGGTGAGATTCTCACCCAAGCACCTTCTATCCCTCTAAGTCATGTGGTTCCCTCCTCCCTCCAAGTCATGTGGTTCTGAGCAGCCAAGAAGGAGCGAGCTATTTCCAATTTCAAAATGGCATATGGGAATATTGGCTCAGGACTGCATTGTGGTTCCTGTATTTACCGTTCTTAGGACAATATTCTCCGCATGATGAGTTGTCCTTATCACGTAATGTGAACTGGCATTAGAGCCCATGCTGGCCTGCTCGACTATCTCCCCTTCTAACCCTATCCTGCTAAGACCAGAAGCCCCAACCTCCACCGCTACTGACCTGACCGTACCGCATGGCCCTGTCTGTTAAGGCGGGCTTTCGTGTCGTTGAGAACACGAAACAAAAATCATTACTTTCGGCTCACAAGACTGGCAGACACCAGTTTATTTAAATACACGGGCACCCGCCTCAGAAAGCTCCCTGTCTTGCTTTCACAGTTTGCTTTCTTCGTGGAAAAAAAGGCGAGGCAATGGGTAAACAGAGGCAGACGCTCAGGATGGCTCCCGCAGGCACTCCCATCTGTTCCACGCCATCTAACCTTCGGAAGCACGCACTAGAACAAAACCGGTGTGAAAAGATTATGTTAGAAAGGTCGTGACTGGAAGCAGTTTGCACTGCATTTCCTTGTTCTTTCCACCCCTTCCTTCTCCCTTTTCTCTGGCACCCCCAATCTCCCTAATAACTTTCAACACCCTGATATTTACAGATGACCAGGTTCTGAGCCTACACGTTTTAATCCGGACTCTTTGGAGAGGAAAAGGAAAAGCATCTTCCTGGAAGAAACAGGGTGGGTGCTACAGGATCTGTTTTGGCCAACAAACTACAGCTACTTCAGACCCAATGAAGGTGGCTTAGGTGCTCCTTCTTTTAATGCTCCCATAATCCCTAACTTCTCTTCTTTTCCTTTTCAACGTTGACACGGTGCTGGCTGAGATCGGTCAAATAGTAGATGCCGTGCCTGGAACCCTGGGGCCACATCTCGAGGTCACGGATGTGTGACAACCACGATCTCTGCTCGGGGAGCAGATGACGCCCCTCTGACCCCTGGACAGGTCCCTCGGGTGCGGCCAGGCACCGGCCAGGAGGGGCTTCTATTTCTTTACCTTATTCTAGGAAAGGAAGATCAGAGCTCGGCCGCCTAGAATTTCATCAACAAAGGTAATTATACAGTCCTGCCTGATCCCTGACTTACGGCTACTAAGAGGGAACATAAGCCCGAGGCAGAGAGACACTTCCGCTCACCATTTGGCTACATTCTCCCCTGTTTAATAACCATTTGAACATTTCACGGAAGTAAAAAATGAACCGGAGAACAAAGCTTGGCAGAGGTGAGACACAAAACGGTCCACCGTATCAGGGTGCACGTGAACTCCACAGCAATCTGGCCTCGGGTGACAGGAGCGGGGCCCTGCCAGTTCCTACCCCCCACCGTGGAGCAGGGGGGCTAGAGGGGTCACGTTACCTGCGGGGGTCCCGCTCTGGGTGGGGAGGGCTGGAGGCCACAGGCGCAAACGGTGACTCTCACCCACTTGAAGCAGTGTTTCTCAAGCTGTTACGTGCCTGTGCACCCCAGGGGATGCCCTGCAAACGCCCACTCCTGAAGTAGATCTGGGGTGGGGGGGGACCTAGATCCTGTGCCGCTCACAGATCCCAGGCGAGGCCTAGGAAGCTGGTGCACCTTTGAGGGGCAAGAGGAAGCCCACCGCTGCACTCGAGAGCATCAGGTTAGAACCCAAGTGCCTCGGACGCAGAGGAAAACGAGCCAAGCTTTCTTGTCTCTCAAGTGAATTCAAGTCTGGGGTCTTTGGGGCACGTAGGAAGAAAGCAAGGGAGTTAGAGCCAGGACCTTGGGATTCAACACAGTCCCGGATTCACCCACAGACATTCCTTAAATAGGTGAAGACTGGCCATTTCCCACGTGCGTTACTACGGAGAAAAGGTGGAAATGTTGCCGTCAGGTGGGAGCTGAATTCCACTTGCGGTCACCAAACGTGACCTTCTCTATGAAAACTGAATGTGTTGAATTTGGCGAGCTTGGAAATGCCTTCAGTTCAAACATTCCTGGAGGCGGACAACAAAAGAAGCGGTTTACCTTCGAGGTAAGTAAGAATTCTTGAAGAACCGATCTTCTGATTTCCCACCAAGTCAGAGCACAGAACACTGACAGTACGTATCAACCTGGGCCATGCTGCTTTCTGATTTTTTTGTTTGTTGTGGTAACAGTATTTGTGCTACTGCCTTTAGGCATCAAACCCCAACCTGGTAGGAGGGTCACTCTTGCAACTACAGTCTCGGTTTTTCCCACTTAAGGACAGACAGACATCCTTGTCGGTGCGGCAAAAATGCACAGTTTCACATGACAGTGTTAGCCTTTGAATTCTTTACAAACGTTAAGAGAAATGCACTCACAATAGAAGAGTCAGAACCGTCCGGGGGAGGGAGAAGGTGGCTGGGCTCGGAGTAGCTGCCTCTGGGTCTGGATCCCGGCTCAGCCCTGCAATGGCTGAGCCGCCGTGGGCAGGTTACAGCATCTTCCTGGGCCTCAGGTTCCCCGTCTCCAAAATGGGGACAATAATAGTACCCACCTCTTTACAGGACCCGAGAAGGTTAGATAAGGGCACAGACACTTTTCATTCACATAACCGTTATGCGGAGGGTGTCTCTGGGGATGGAGAGAAGTGTGGACAATTTCGAGAGACGTTGGAAGAAGTACATTGGGCTGACCTTGGAGACGCGCTGGGTGTGGAGGGTGAGGGGGGCGTGTTGAGGACGATTCTGGCTCCCAGTTTGACTGCCCAGAAGTGGTTTGTGGGGAGGTACACACTCTCTCTTCCATCCCTCCCTCCTCTGCACCCCAGGCCTGAGCCAAACCGAACTATGGCAGTCTGTCCCTCCAAACCAGCTGTGTGCATTCACACCTGTCCTCCCCTCTGCCTCAGATGTCTCCTAACCAGCAGCGTCTCACAACGTTTGTCACGTCCTTAATACCCATCACACATGGTTAACGATATTGTGGTTCTCACAGAAAATTATTTTATCGAAGCAAAATGCATTCACAAATAACGCTCAGTTCTGTGGGTTCAAGGGAGCAACGCCATTCCATTTGGAAGACGTTAATGCGTCCATTTTAATTAACATGCCATGTTCTCAACGTGTTCCCGTCCTAGCGCATGCTCATTTTTATTCCTTTCTTTCATGCTGGGAGAATAACTTGCAAAAAGTGCAAAAGCAAAGGAGAATATCAAGAGTGGAAAAGTAACTGGGTAAGTCACAAAAGCAGGTTTGAAAAAAAGACTGCATTTGCACGCTACAAATTGCACAGAAACTAAGAAATCAGAGGGCCCACCATCTGGAAGCATTAAGTCAAAACCACTGCCCTTTCTGGACCTGTACTTTTTCAATTACCGAATGACGTGCCTCGTTCTGTCTCATCGCCCGGTGAATCCCTCTCGTCTATAATTCTGACGGCTGAATCTTCTCTTTTTTGGCCTCAGTGTTGCCATCAACATCAACTCCAGGCTGTTGGTGAAAGAATCCTCTTCCAACCACACTATCCCTTCGTATGTTCTTGGCAACCGGGGACTTTTCCCAATAACATCTTGACTTTTGATTCCAGTATCCTAGTCCTTTTTCGGCTGGCTACAGAGTAGGTCTTCACAGATGATACTCCAAGGGTTTAACAAACCCTTGCCCTAGGTTTCCATTCCTTTGTTTTAGTCTTCCACAGGTGGCGTAAACCGTTACCCCCCTTTTGCAGCACCCCCTTTCAGCCCTGTTTCTTCTGGCACATCCATTCTCTACAACCGCGGGATAGAAAAAGATGTTGGAATGGGTGCAGAGATGATGGACAGGCCAACTCTTAGCTTTTTTTTTTTTTTTTTTTTTTTTTAACATTTATTCATTTTTGAGAGTGAGAGAGACGGGGCATGAACAGAGGAGGGGCACAGAGAGAGGGAGACCCAGAATCCGAAGCAGGCTCCAGGCTCTGGGCCATCAGCACAGAGCCCGATGCGGGGTTCGAACTCCCCAACAGTGAGATCATGACCTGAGCGGAAGTCGGACACTCAACTGACTGAGCCACCCAGGCGCCCCGCCCCCGCCGTTAGCTTCTTATGACTTTATAGATACGGACGAAGAGGAACTGTCTCACTGGCTCTCCTATGTGCCAGGTGCACTGGTGGGGCAGCACACAACTTGTGCCTGCATTTTGATCAAGGTGTGAAAATTACTGGGACAACCGGGGAGGCCCTGTGTTATGGAAATATCCCCCAGGTGGCGCTGTGAGCTGAGCAAGGCTGGAGGGAAGAGTGGAGGGGGGTGGGTGCCACTTGCTATGCCCAGTGTTTCCTCATGAAGCCCAGGGGGCACACAAAGGCGGCTATGGGAGACAACTCTGCCGCAGGAAAGCAGTATGGAGGGCAGTCTCAGGCTCTCTGCTCGTAGCTATGATGGAGGACAGTGGCTCTGTCTGTCTACCTTCGTCTCAGACAGTGAGATGAAGCCGTGTTTCCAAGAGTACAAGAGTGGGGGTTTCCTAGGTGCACCTAGGTATTTGGGAAAAGGTGCTCTGGGGTGATGGGAAACAGAATTGCCCCCAAAGATTCACCCCCGAAAGGAAGCCCCCAGCCCTGCACTGAGTGGAAGGCCGTGAGCACCCCCTAGCGGTAGGAGGGGTGCGGCTGCCCCCAGGGAGCCCCAAAGCTCCCAAAGAAAGGCAGCTCTGAAGTCCCCCCTCCCCAGGGGACCACACCAGATGACAGGTGTCAGAGCCCAGGGCAGGAACCTTGCGATCCTCCCTTTAGCACTCTGCCTGGCCTGCACATTCACACAGCCTCGCGGGACCTACTCAGGTCAGAAGGGACGCCTGCTCATGAGAGGGAAAGAAGCTGGAACAAGAAAGGAGAGGAAAACCCACGATGTTTATTACGTCCCCTCCTCCACAGTAAATCCTCACCCCCCCCCCCCCCCCTTCTCTCCTGAGCCAACACAGGCCTGAGCTGGAAGAGGGAGAAGCTAATTTAAACCGGATGAAAGGCTGGAGTTTGGGTTGAGACAGAACGATGGACTGGGCTCTTTCGTTCCTGAAACTGATCTGAGAACTTTCAATTATTTAAGACCCACTGAAGAGGCTATGGGTGCCATCTGAGATTTCATCCCAGGGACGGAAAGGAGAACTCAGCAGGCTGAATTCTTCAGGCACAGAGAAAAGCGCACACTCACTTCCTGTTTATCCCTCCTGAATCCAGGCCAGAAAACAAAAGGGCTCCATCCACACAGTATCCCTCAGGTTTTCTGTTCCCCTGTTCACTCTCTGCCACTCCTCAGTTCAGAGCCCAGGTCCAGGGGTCAAGGTCAACCACACCTAAAGGTCTGCAACCCTGGGAAGTTACTCAAGCTGAGTGTGCCTCAGTTTCCTCTCTTACGCGTAATGACTGCTACACTCCATAGGGCGGATGTGGGAACTCTGTGAGGTATATAAACGTGCTCAGCATGGAACTCAGCACCACGTTTGTTCAGTAAATGTGAGCGGTTATTAAATTTCGTCCCCAGTGTCCGCAACTTGGCACTGATAATCACCGTCATCAGATCTCGAGCTTTATGGGAACTGAATGATCTTTTGTCTTAAAATGATTCCATTGCTCTCAAGCCATAGTGTGTGTGTGTGTGTGTGTGTGTGTGCGCTATTTCTGTCAAAGTGGATTGACTATGCAGTTTCTGTCTGAAAGGTCATTCGCATGACCCCATTTTTATTCGAGTTACAGAGAAAATATGTGGTTTCAAATTTCAAAGCAAACAGTTATGTGAGTGAACCAGGCTAGAGTAAATAATAGAGCCATTATTAAAAATGAAATCAAACCTAAAATTGGGAGGAGAAAAAGAGCAGGTCAAATCTCAATCCATGATGGATTCTTTAATGTCATTCTCCAAGGTCATTTAGAAAATGCTTCGTTTTCATTTTGAAGTCAATCCGTTATTTTAAAATGTTATGGGTTCCCTTTAAAATGCCATTCTCCTATTTAAGACAATTAGAATGAAAACAGAATCAGAGGGGGACAAAAATCACATTTCTGGTCCAACGTTCTTCCTTGGCCAAAGGCGAAGAAAATGCTGCTAAGAGAGGCCCAGCAACTTGTTCCACTGTGGGGGAGCCCTGCCTTTCACCTGAGATTACAGAAATCAAGGCTGCGTGTAGCTGGGCCCCCAAAATCATTTGGCAATACAATGGCTCGCTTAATGACAATAACTACAAGTAATTAAAAAACAGGGCCACTAGGATTCCTAATGAAAATCCAATAGGACTGCTTGCCTTATCCAAACAAACATAAAACGATCCCACTCGCAGCCGCTTTTTATCCTCTCCTAGAGTTTTATGTGGTTTTACGTTCCGCTGTGAGAATGCGGGAGGCCAAATTCTAAATGAGCGTCAAGTTCAAGGGACCACTGTCCTCTTTTAAAGACTAGTGTGCTCAAATCACAGGCTTTAGAAGTCTTGCTAATTAACGTGGGTCTCAGTGTTAGCTGGTTCCCTTAGCTGGGTAGACCAGGCGACCCTTCCAGGGGCTCAACGATCTCAAAGATTCGGAACTCTAAAAGGATCTGTGTTGTGCCTGCAGACGCTGTCAGAGGACCACCTCATCCGTGTTCACAACTGCCTCCTCGAGGCTGCCTGGTGCCCGTGTGTAAGCAAGAAGTACTTGTGAGTGGCCCCTGACGGCCGTGACCAGAATCCAGGGTTGGGTGCATCTGGGGACCCTGCACCTACGTTCTCCCACCAGCATCGACGCTAAGCACCTGCACTGCGCATACTGCTTTTTCCTTTAGCTGTGCGTTGACTTGTACTCTACGGCAATCGTAGCTCATATATACGATAACAAAGATTAAGGGTGGCAATATAGATCGAACCCTTATTTCTGAAAGTATTTTTAATTTCTGGTGATCAGCCTTGGGGCAGAGGAGATTTTACTCTGGAATAAACCTTAACATGTGTTAACATTGTGAACCATTTTTCAACTTGAAGGGAGGAAAGGTAAAGCAGCATTTTTTTTTTTTTTTGTTTTTTTTTGGACAGTGGGCCAAGTTCGCTGTAAGTGGATTAGGTAAATTCCTTTGTATTACGTTTGAAAATTAACCTGTTAATCATGGCCACTTCTTATAAAGCATATATAATGTCCCCAGGACTGTACTAATGCATCTTATAGGTTTTTAAATTCAATCCTGCCGATATCTCTAAAGCAAGTATTATCCCCATTTTGCAGATGAGGACACGGAGGTCCAAATAGTCTAAGGTATTCAATACTGAGTGGCTGTTGGCTCTACACCCAGGTCTGTACAGGTACACTTCGGCCCACCTCACCGTGTCACACTGTCACCCCAGAGCTCTTAATGATGTCGCTTTGAATGTTTTATATTTGGGTAATATGGCCATAGGAGTCCACACTAATTATATTTTAGTTCCTAAAAATCTCCTCTTTTGGCTGTTTGCTGTTCAGTACCAGCTTCCCCCAGAAGATGGAGAAGGAACAGAAATCTCCTTAATTTTTTGCTAAATCAAATAACCATGCCATTTGCTAACAGCTTAAATGCACAAGCGGAGAAGGTGAAGTGTTTATAAATTGGGTTCCATTAATTTAATTTTCTTTCGTGATACCACTGACTGCGGATCTATGAAAGTTAACCGAACTTTGATGAAAATAATGAGAGATATTAAAAGGAACAACAAGCAACATGAGACTGTGATTTCATTCTGTCTTACTACACAGAGCATCAGAGAGCAGGGATAGCACACTTTTTTTTGCCATTTCCAGTAAAGCTGCCCGCCTTGCACATAGTAAGCACTTGAGCTGAACTAAAACGCTAACCACTCCGTAGAATATCTAGCACGTCAATTTATATGGCAGAGACTCAGTGAAGATGTCAGATATAAAGCTTGGGAAGTGAAACTTGGAATAAACTGTTTAGAAATTTGAAACCACACTCAAATCGCCTCCTTTTTCTTTTTAATGTTTTTTTTTTTTTTTTTTTTTTTTTAATTTCTTTTTGAGACAGAGAGAGACAGAGCATGACCAGGGGAGGGGCAGAAAGAGAAGGAGACACAGAATCCGAAGCAGGCTCCAGGCTCCGAGCTGTCGGCACAGAGCCCGGTGTGGGGCCGGAACCCACGGGCCATGAGATCATGGCTCTGAGCCGAAGTCACTCAACCGACTGAGCCACCCAGGCGCCCCAGAGCACCTCCTTTGGACTGCAGAGTTTGGTATAATAGCACACAACTGCACAGAACCTGTTCTTTCACAACTTCATGGGCACATTAGCCCGGAATTGTGGTTAGGGAACAAATACGCTTGCAAAAGGACATCAATGCAAGGTAGAATTTTCAAGCATAGCCAGTAGGTTCACTTAAAAACAAACGAACAAAACACGTGATCTCCTTTGCCAAGGAACACCTAGAATCGTTTTCGAGTTCTCGAATAGCTCTTAGTATCGCAGCGGTTCGGACGAGTTCTTTGCCTCAAACGTACTCAAAAAAGGTAACAGCATTTTCTCATTTTCCAGGATTCAGACTGCACCGTGGGAGAAAAAAATAACCTTCAAAATAAGATACGTAAGTAGCCAGACGCGTGTTTTCTGCAGCACATCTTTTAATCTTGAACGTTTTGACGCGTCTCACGCGAATCATCTCCAAACCTAGAACGCCACGAGGTAGGGCTTCACCACGATTTGCGCTTGAAGTAATATTTTTGGGTCCAAGTGACAAGGAGCTCAGGAATGACTGGTAAGTTCACTCTACTTGCCCGGGCCCATTCCGGCACCAGAGCACCAGGCACGGGGCCAAACTGTTGGCTCTGCTGGGCAGTTTAGCCTGGAGGTGTCTGGGGGCAGGCACTGGGCTAGGAGGGACGGGAGATCCCGGGGGCCAAGGGTAATCTGGGTGTGTGGCCGCAGCCCCCTCCCACCTGCCGCCAGGACCCCGTCTTCCCGGCCACGCGCTCTGATGCCTGCTTCCAGCTCCGGCTCCCTCCTCTGCCAGGCCTTGACCGGAGCCTTCCTGGCTGGAGAAAGTGTCCCGAGGCCCCTGAGAAGCCTCGTCTGACCTCTCTCTCCGCATCCTGTCCTTCCTCCCTGGCACTTCCCTTATGGTCCTTATAGTCAAGGGGCGGTCCCGCCCTCGCGTCTCCCAGCCACACACACCTGAGGGCGGGCAACCCGGCTCTCGTCTGTCTGTCCAGCCCAGCACTTACTGCTGGGGACGGCAGGCTTCAGAGATCTCTCGCAGGGACGCTTGTCTGACCCGAGTCCAGTTCAGGACGTGTCTGTGCCTCAGTGTAAAAGAATAAAAGCTAACGCTATCCCCAAGGCTTTGCTTACTTCCCCGTCTCCCTCCTCCTGCTGCCCAAACGCACAAACACACAAACAAAAAGCTGCTCACTTAAGAGGCGCTCTAAGGATTACAGTAATCTTAAATCTATATTAAAAGTAATCGGATAAAGACTTAAAAAAACCACAGGCATTGCTGGATGAACAAAATGCATCTTTCACGCGCTCTGAAAACTCTGCCTTTGGTATGCACTCACATACAATGTACTTTTTTACTGCCCTCCTTCGTGCTTTCACTTCAAAACGATGCTATCTGCCTCCATCTTGATTAATTTTAAGCTTCTCACTCCTGTTTACTAAAGAAAAATGACTCATTCAAAGTGAAAAAAGGGGGTAGGCTTTTTGAAATAGTTTTTTTTCCCCCTGTCTCTAGCATTGTTTTGTTTGTTTGTGTGGCAAGAAATGGGAGTTTTCCATTACTTTTTAACAGGGAAGAATTATTTCGCTTGTGCCAAAAGGTGGCTGTTGATGTTCAGTGCTTCACGATCTCTCAAGCTTTTGATTTTAGGCACAATCCCTGGGTCTAAAAAGAGAAATACGGCAGCAACCATTTGTGGGCTACCTTTCCTCTGTCAGACCTCATGCCGGATAAGTGCCTTACATTTATCAGCCTCGCCCAACGGGTGTCATGTGTCCCCCTTGGCAGATGGGGAAACTGAGGCTCGGGAAGTCTGAGGGGCTGGCGTGAAGCCGGTCAGTCGAAGGAGCTCAGTGTCGACCTCAGGTCTGTTTTCTAAACCTGTGCTCTCCCACTGCTCTGCGGAGACATGGAAACATCTGCGGCTGCAGGGAGTGAAGACGGGCCGGATCTGGACGAGAGCCAGGAAGGAAGGGAGGACGGAACAGACAGGGTGCCCTCCTCACCACCCCCAACCCAGATGATGCCAGGCCTCTGGCTGCTTTCCTAACGAAACCTCCTTCCTGCTGCGGTGGCAGAATCTGGGAGACACTACAGTTAGCGGCAGTGGCCGCACCAGAGGATAAAACAGTGAGGGGGAGTAAGAGGCAGGAAGATGTTCTGAAAACTTTGTGAGACGGCATTCGTAAAATATGAAAAATCGGCCCGATAAACCCAACTTGTGGCAGTGCCCATAAAAGCTCTGCTTGGTAAGATGCTCCAAGGGGATCTCAAAATTGCACTCTACCCTCCTTAGTGGGAAATAATTCTTCTCCTATCTTGCTAAGGAAACGACAGTGTCTTCCTAACGACCGAAAAATAACAATCCAGTCATCACCGGATGAGATAAAAGCCACATTCTGTCTGGACGAAGCTGGGCCCACCCCTGGGCATGAACCCTTCGGGTCACGGAGACCCACTCAATACGGCAAAGACAGCTTCCTATCCTCTCCCTGCCCTCAAGGGAACAGGCCCCTAAAGGGACATGGTCCAGCCAGTTTGTACAAAGAGAACGGTCTAGAATGCAGGAAGCGCCAGAGGCGTCCCGGTTCATTCAGAGGATGTTTCCTGAGCACCTACTATACGCCGGGCTGTGAACAAGATGAACGATACAGACGGGGCTCACATACATGGCAATACCTAAGAGAAAGAAAGAAAACACGTAGTCCGGTAAGTAGAGCCGGTAAAAGGAAAAACAGAACGTGTATTTTAGCAAGGTGGAAGTTACGGCCGACTTCAGTAAAACAGAGCTTGGCAAAGCGTCGGGCGGGGGGTTTAGGAGAGAATGGAAGAAAGAAAGGAGACGCTGAGGGCTGGCGGCTTGGTTCAGGAGGTGATGGCTGGAGGGGAAGTAGGGTCAAGGGAGGGTTTTTTCTTTAAGGGGTAGAAATGACAGCACGTGTGTCTGTGACATGTTTTTGAGACAGAGAGAGACAGAGTGCAAGTGGGGGAGGGGCAGAGAGAGAGGGAGACACAGAATCGGAAGCAGGCTCCAGGCTCCGAGCTGTCAGCCCAGAGCCCGACGCGGGGCTCGAACTCACGGACCGCGAGATCGTGACCTCAGCCGAAGTCGGCCGCTCAACCGACTGAGCCACCCAGGCGCCCGGCCACCGTTCTTTTTTAATGAGCTGGAGGCGAGGCGGCCGCAGAAGCAATCTGCAGACCGGTCGAAGGAAGCGTTTTTGGAACAATCAAAACTATCCCGAGCAGGAGTTAACTCCTTTGTAACCGAGAGCGAGCTCCTTCTCCCAGGACGCGCGTGTACAGACGCCGACCTCCCACGTGTCCGAGAAACATTAGAGGGGATTCCTGGGGCAGGTGGGAGGGCGCGGCTGGCGAATGTCAAGTGCCTCTCCGAGAAGTCTGCTTCTCTGAAACTTCTCTCACTGCCTAGACTTCATTTACCGCGCTCAGAGCAAGAGGACAGGCACGCGAGGACAGACAGCACGTGAAGTCAGCAGAAACATTTGCAGACAGACTGTCCTAAGATACCGAGCACTAGTTGCACAGGTGACAGCAGGATAGCGGCAAGAATACTTATGATAAGCTGCTGAGGTCTTCCGGGAAAGAGCGAAGAAGAGGAAGGTGTGAGTGAGGAGGGCTGGCTGAAGGAGAGGGGCGAGAAGAGAGAGCAACACGTCTTGTCAACCGTGGCCACGGAGATCGAGCTGTGCCTTGCAGGCCGACGACCTTTCTCCCCGTGCCGTTCTCCTGGTTCTCGGTTGGCACCCGGGGTTGATTTCTGACATCTCTTATGGCCCTGAAATTCTCGCACAGCATGTCTCCCGATGCAGACCGTGCACAGTCTTTCGAGCAGTGCACAGCCCCTGAAACTGCCCCATGAGTTTATGGGCTCACCAAGGAAATCACCACGTAGGAGCCGTTCACTGGGCTAAGGAATGATGACAGGTGGTTGATACCTGAAGGTCAGAGGCCGCCTCTAATGTGACCCAGAGCCGGGCGGTTAAACGTGACACCGTGCTACCAGCAGCATTTCGTTTGCGTGTGATGCCTCAGCTCATTCGGGAGGTCACGTCCTCCCCAAAGGCTTTCGGAAAACCTCCATCCACGACTGCAGTTCAGAGATGGGAGTCATTAAATCCTGCAACAGGCGGCCACTGGCTCTGAACTGAGAGATATCACCCCAGGAATCACTGGATATAATGCCTGCCTCTCCAAAATGAATGTTTTGATTCATGTAATTTCCCCCTCCATTAGCTTCGAGGGCATCTAACTCCTTTGTGATATTCTTTTTTCTTTATCGATTTCTAGAGGGAGGGCATTGGATTTTTCTCTTTTGTTTAAGAGCTTTTTAAAGATAGATGGAGGCTTTTCAATGTTCACCTGTTTTACTCACCAAGGCTCTCTCGATCTCTGCAATTACTGTTTCTGGAGCATAAGGAGGTTAGAGCCTTCTTGTGTTTACAAGTATACCTAGAAAAGTATTTCAATAAATGAAGCCAAAATATATACGTATGAAGGCAAAATGACTCCTTTTATCAAGCCACAATTGACCATTAAATTGAAATTTATCTAGGGAGGAAACAGGAAAATGGTATTTTTTTTTTTTTTTTTTAAAAGCTAGTGTCTATCTCAGAAAAAAATCTCTTAGTAATCCATATCTCGTCTTTGGACGAAGAACTACTCAACATGCAACTTCTCATTTTTCAGTGTCAGCTTTTTCAAGTATTATGATAAATACTATAAAGTGACCTACTTCCTGACACCTACAGAAAGTAATGCGTCATTCCAAAATCCATTTCTCCCACTTGCGGGACAAAACACACCTTCTCTGACAGATGGGAAAGGCCCTTTTACATAATCCCTCCGTCGCCCCCACCCTGACACACGAAAAAGTTACTCTACAAAGTATCTATTAAATGTTGCCTTATAGCTGGACAATTTACTACAACCTTCGGGTCCAACTCTCTAGCCAGAGCTGGAATGTTATGGTACAGTGGGGATATTCAAGATATGGCCTTGCTGGGAACTAGGTAGCAAAATGATACAAGGATTACAGTGACTTTCAAAAAGTAGGATTATCTGAGAAAGCGGTTGGTAGGAGTCCCTCGCAGGAACCGAGGAAGACAGCAGGACCCCTGAGTGCAGGGCAGGCTCTGGACTCGAGCGGGTCTGTGTTTCGAACCTGCTTCCCTACGCCCTAGTCCTGTGACCTTGGGTGAGTAACTTCCCCCGACGCGCTATCCTCTACTTCTCTGTCTCTTAAGTGGAGACGACGACGCCTTCCTCCCTGGGCGGCTGTGAATTTGAGGTGATAGGAAGGACGGAAGGCCCTTAGCCTGGGGCCTGGCACAGCCAAGGTGTTTGCTCAAATTTTACAGTAAAGGTGTCACTTCTATGGAAAGTATTAAAAGCACTTGGTGGTATTGGCAAGTCATTTCTTTGGTCGTCATTTTCCAAAACACATGGAAATTCTAGATGTTCTTGTTAAAATAAATGTAGGAGAATGAAAAGCGTAGCAACAAAAAACAATCTTTCTGGGGTTTCGGGAGGCATCGCATTCAACCTGCTTAGCAATTTGGGGACCACCCCTTGATATTCTCCAACTAGACGATATGCCAGACGATACAGGCAACAAGAAGAAGCCGGCAGAAGCGAAGCAGGCCAAAATGAAACAGTGCAAGGCAGGAAGAGTATCAAGTAAAACCTCCTATCTGTGAGTTATATGCAAACTCACAGAAGATTCCTGTAAGATTTATGTAGAAAGGAGGGGCGCTTGGGTGGCTCAGTTGGTTAAGCATCTGGCTCTTGATCTTGGCTCAGGTCACCATGACCTCATGGTTTGTGAGTTCGAGCCCCATGTCGGGCTCCGTGCTGCCAGCGCCTGCTTGGGCTTCTGTCTGTCTGTCTGTCTCTCTCTGCCCCTCCCTCTCGTCCGCGGTCTCAAAAAAGTAATAAAATAAACTTATATGGAAATATAAGCTTATAATATAATATAAATTAATATAAATATAATATAAAATAAATTTATATGGAAAGGCAAACGAACTCTAATAGCTAAAACAATTTTGAGAAAAAAAGAATAAAGTGGGGGGAATCACTCTACTTACTTTCAAGACTTATTAAATAGCCATAATAATAAAGACTGTGTGATACTGTGAAGGGACAGACTTACAGAACAGTGGAACGGAACAGAAAACCCAAATATAGTACCAGTATACTCACACACGAGTACAGTCAGCGTATTTCGACAAAGGTTCAGAAGCGATTCAATGAAGGAAGAATGGTCTTCTCAACAAACAGTACTGGAACAACTGGGCATCCACAGGCCAAAATGTGAATCTTGACCTAAATTTCATACCTTTTGCAAAAATTCAGAAAGGATCACAGATCTACTTGTAAGACATAAAACTATAGGATTTTTAGGAGACAACACAGGAAAAAGTCTTTGGGATCCTGGGGCTTGATGAAGCAAAGTTCTTGGGTATGACAACAAAAACGTGATCCAACAAAGGAAACATGGATAAGTCGGACTTATTAAAATTAAAAAAAAAAACAACTTTTGCTCTGCGAAAGACCCTGTTACCAGGAGGAAAAGACAAGCTACAGACTCAAAGAAAAGAGTCGCACAACACGTATCTGACAACTCATGTCTGGAATATACAGATAAGTCAAAACTCAGCTTAAAAAAAAAAAGACAATCCAGTTGGAAAATGTGCAAAAGATATGAAGAGATACTTCGACAGAGAGGGCATATGAAGGGCAGAAAGCACGTGAAAAAGATGCCCCACGTCACTAGTGGTTAAGATGACAAAGCAATATCTTTACACGCTTGTTAGAGCAACTAAGATAAAAAAAGCGACACCACGAAGATCATGCTGGTGAGGGTGCAGACAAACTAGATCACCGTGTGCACCGAGTAGGAATATTTTCTGGTACAGACATGCTGGGAAAGAGTTTGGCAGGTTTCTGTTTTTGTTTTTTGTTTTTTGAAAGCTAGGTGTAGACTTACATAGAACCCAAGAATTGTCCTCCTGGGCATTCATTCCAGGGAAATGAAAACTATACCCACATAAAACCTATGCATACTTGTTCACAGCGGCTTTATGTGTAATAGTTGAAAACTAGAAGCAGCCAAAATGTCCCTTAATGGGTGACTGCTTCAGCATAAGCATCCCATGGAATGCTTCTCAGAAATCAGAAAGAACTACTGGTCCATGCAACAAGTTGGACGCATCTCAAAGGCATTACACTGGGTGAAAAAAGCCAATATCCAAAATCGTATACTGACTCATCCCAGTTATGTAACATTCTCAAAATTATGTAACTATAGTGATGGAGAACAATGCATACATGGCCATGAGGGGCTGGGGGCAGAGTACACATGTGTGTGTAAGGGGGTACGGAAAGGGAGACCTCTGCATACAGAAGAGGATCTTGACTGCGGTGGTGGTTACATGAAACTATACATATGATGAGAGTGACATATGTATGGCATCCCACACATTGTCCCAATGTCCATTTCTTGGCTTTGATCTTTGATACTATACTATAATTCTATCCGACATAACCATGGGGACAGAGAGTGCTGGGAGACGGTACGTAGCTTTTCTGTTATCTTTGTAACTTTCTATGAATCTATAATTTCAGAATAAAAAGTGAAAAAAAAAAAAAAAAAAAAGCCTGCCCAGGACACAGGGCGGAAACACACAATCTGTTTCCGGAATAAGTGAAAAATCATTACTTTAAAAATAACAGAAATTTGGGGGCACCTAGGTAGCTCAGTTGGCTGAGCACCTCACTTCGGCTCAGGTCATGATCTCATGGTTTGTGAGTTCAAGCCCCGTAAGCTCTGTACTGTCAGCACAGAGCCCAACTGCAGATCCTTTGTCCCCCTCACTCTCTGCCCCTCCCCTAGTTGCGCGTGCGCTCTATTCTCAAAAAGAATAAACGTTTAAAAAATTAATTAAAGGGGCACCCGGGTGGCCCAGGTGGCTAAGCATCCGACTTCAGCTCAGGTTATATCTCACATTTTGTGGGTTCGAGTCCCACGTTGGGCTCTGTGCTGACAGCTCAGAGCCTGGAGCCTGCTTCCGATTCTGTGTCTCCTTCTCTCTCTCTGCTCCTCCCCCGCTCGCCCTCTGTCTCTGTCTCTCAAAAATGAATAAATGTTAACAAAATTTTTTTTAATTAAAAAAATAAAAATAAAACAACACAGATATAAAACATAATAGGTTTTACGATAATAGTTCTATAAAATAGGTTCTACTATAGAAATTAACATGTTTGTCAGATTACGAGACATTTTATATGGAGAAATGGGCTTTAACATTTCTCAGATTTTCATATTGAGAAACCAACCTGAGACTCAAGCTTTGGCCTCAAAATAAAAAAATGGAACCGTGTTTTCTAAATTGCTAGGAGTTTCTAAAATGAAACTTTGTTTCGAAAAAAAAAAAAGTGTTTTTCCCTTATTACAGTTCAGAATCTGGCCTGGATTGTAATATGCCATTTAAATAGTACTGAAGACAGTAATGTACTAACCTAAGAACTTACTCATGCTTATGAAGGTACCAAGCTGGAAGTATTGGAGATGAGGTTTAGAGATAAAAGAAATTTCACACATTCATAGTGTTCTTTGAAATTGTTTCCCAAAAAGTGTTTTCAAGGAAAAATTTCATATGTAATTCAAACAGAGAAAAAAACAAACAAACAAACAAAAAAACCCAAACAGAACAATTACAGATTTCAATGATTTCCTACTCCAGATTGAAGTGCTTTAAACTTATTTTAACAATAAATTTAAAAAAGAATTAGCATCAAAGAAAGAGGATTTGGGGCAGAGCGGACTTCACGGTCTAGCAAACTTGAAAGGAACAAATCATTTTTTCTTCTGAAATTCCCCAGTAACTGATTTAGAGGAATAAGATTCAATGATTTCACATTTGGCATTTCCTAAGCGTTCCCCATTCATTCTATATTTTAAATGACCATTCTAACACAGATGTACGTAAAGTCGGTGGGAGAGTTTTAAAAACACGTGCTTTGCGAATTTAAGTTCTATTTAAGTATGGGATAGGTGATGTAACAAAGGCGATTTTCCTACCCTCTGGCACATCTTAAAACGTACCGATCAAGTTTACGGTGTTGCCTCCTCCTTGCCTCTGCCTGTCTTTACACGCGTCACTAGGGTGCAGCCTATTACGGCGTTTCTGGGATTGAAAGACTGCGAGCAAAGATAATGAAAAAAGTGAGGTGTGCATTGTAACATGCAATCCCAATGTTTACGTATAGCTAGTCTATCAGATCCGTTTGGATTTGGGAATGAAACTTTGTTGGTGGACAGTGCAACCCAAGAATAGATCCAGTACAACTTTTCTGAGCAATGGTCTACTATGCTTCGCTAGCAAGAAAGCTGAGGGGTTCACGGTAGATTTTACCATCAGAACGGCATGAAGAATCTCATCTGGTCCAATTCGTTTTACTTCAGGATGACTGAATATCCTAATTAATCTACTGAAGGTTCTGCCAATATACGTATGGCCTCTCATCTGTAGACCAGAGACCAGGGCTAATTATTACACCAAGAGTGGCCAAGAAGATGTTACTTGGGAACCCTGTCTTCCTTTTTAGAGCTGAATGCTTCCATTATTATCTTCTCTAGATTGACACTCATATTAAATAACCAGGGATCCTCTCCCCAGAAGAAGAAGTTAAAAAAGATAACAGAGAGATAAAGTAAGGCAGATTAGCAGAGGCGCAAACGAGCAAATCCAATTAAGAAGAACTGTTTCCTATACGGATCTCATATCCTCCTCATTTGTGTAGATTCAGGAGAACACGTTTTCTCTATAAATAGAAGAGAATTGAATCCCTGTCACAAACACTATTAATTAACTTAGAATCTGCTTTCATACTGTCTTCCCGAGTAAGTCCGTACAGCAAGAAGCTGTGTCTCAGACTCTGCAGTCAGGACAGCTCTGCAAACGCGTCTGGCACAGCTGACAGATCCTTTCTCAACTGATCCTTCTAAAACATAAGTCATGTCAATTAAATAATCTATAATTAGTCTCGGTGTACAAAATCTTTACCGTATCATGTTGATGTGTTACAGAATTTAGCATTTTCTGCACGGTGTTTTCTAAAGGTGGATGCCTCATGTGGAGAATACCGTTAGAGCAACGGCTATAATTTGAACAACGCAAGATGCATCTAAAGCAAATGGGGGGAAAAATACCAAATGTGACTTTCGGTTCAGAATGGTCGCGTGATTTCTTGCATCTCCTTTCATTCCGCAAATCTTGTTAACATGAGACGAGAAGAATAAAAAGGGCAAAAAAAAGAGTAAGAGGAATGAATAGTAGAAAGCAAAGGAATAGTACAAAGCAGAGGAATGAATAGTAGCTAACCTAACGGGACGCTGGAAATTAAATCGAACTGTGTGTCAGAAGGTCCCAGTGACAAGCCAGTGGATGTTCCTGGCAACACCCCCAAAGAGGCAGGACCCTTGCACAGGACAGGCCCAGAGTGGAGGGCTAGAAAGCAAGCTGAAAGCATGGAGCCTGTGAAACTCCGAACACAGTACTGGGGGGCCCCTGGGACCCCCACCCTGACATGGCATGAAGGCAAGTGTCCCCCCTCCCCCATCTCTGCCATCACCTGCGGGACTCCAGGTGGGCAGCGCTGGGCCCAAAGCAAGACTGAGACACAGTGAAGGCACCAGCACGGGGAGGAGGAATAGGCCTAGGTCTCACTTCCTTTGCCAAACTCTCAATGCCAACAGCAGGACATAAGATGCTTTCCGGGAAGGAATTTTTTCCCTCGGAAGAAACCGATCAGATCGGGTAGGGGTGTGTGTGTGTGTGTGTGTGTGTGTGTGTGTGCGCATATGCATGCACGCGTGTGCTGAAGCAGAGGGAACAGGGCACCTCCTGAAGTTTAGGGGTTCCAATCTGGAGAAGGTGGCTCAGCACAGGGTTTCATACAGTGCATTTCTCCATCCACAGCCTTTACCTTCTCGCACGGAGACCCTGATCTGATTCTCAGTAACTCCCTTTTAAGTGGTAATGGGCGGCCAAGACTCTAACATGAAAGCCAGAGACCAGAATAATCAAACCGAAAAAAAGAAACCTGGAGGAAAACAAGATATTCAAAGGACATTTGAAGAAAACTTCAAAAGGCTTAGGAAATCATCGAGAGAAATAAGTAAAGATATTGCAGCCCCAAAATAAAAAACAAACGCTCCCTTAAAAAAAAAAAAGCAAAAATAAGAGCTGTTAATTAAATACTGAATTGAAATAAAGATTCCGTAGGAGAATTTGAAGGAACATCAGGGAGCCTTCCCAGAAGGTAGAGCCAAAAACCAACAAACAACAAAGTTAGGAAATAAGAAAAAAGGTGATGACATGAGAGGCTCCGTCCAGAAGTCCCAGTATTCAAGTAATAAAGATTCTAGGCAAAGACAACAGAGATTAAGGTGGCAGAGAAATTATCTAAGAAATACTACTAAAAAGTTACTCATGGGGGTGCCTGGGTGGCTCAGTCGGTTAAGCATCCGACTTCAGCTCAGGTCATGATCTCATGGCTCGTGAGTTCGAGCCCCACGTTGGGCTCTGTGAGGACAGCTCGGAGCCTGGAGCCTGCTTCGGATTCTGTGTCTCCCTCTCTCTCTCTACCCCTCCCGTGCTCACACTCTGTTTCTGTCTCTCTCAAAAATAAATAAACATTAAAAAAAAAAAAAAAAAAAAAAGGTTAGTCATGGAAGGACACAGGCATCCAGGGCCAGGACGAGCAGTCCCAAGAAGAAAGACCAAAGAAACCAAAGACTAAAAGAAACCAAAAATTCACGGTAAGTCACATCACTGTGAAATCTCAGCCCATCAGGATCAAGAAAACATCTTTTTTAAAAAGCTTCGAGAGAAAAACAGGACACATACAGGCGCCCGAATGGCACTGTCCTTCTTAAGAGCAGCACCAGATGCCAGAAGACCATGGTGCCGTATCGCCAAAATTGAGGGGACGTGCTTGTTTAACCCACAGTCACATGCCCAGGCACTCCTTCTTCAAGCAGGAGGGTCGAATAAAGACACTTTTTAGGAATGAGGGGATTCAAAAGCACCCCTCCCAGGCAACTTTATTTAGGGAACGTACAGAGGGTGTGCTTTGTCAGATGGCAGAACAAACCTAGAGAGAAAACGCCCAGGAATCCAAGAAGAGAGACGGTCTCTCCCTGACCCCCTCCGCTGTCTCGCATTGTCTCTCACTGTGTTGAAAAGTCACAGCACAGAACCTGTGGAGGGGCTTTAAGAGTAACCAACTGGCCCAGAAATGACCCTGGGGGATAAAGAGCTCCAGGAAGCAGGCACGTATGAGTATTTATAATTAAAGGCACCGCGTATGCATACGGGCAAAGGCGATCGATGGCCCTCCGGTCTCCTCCCCAGGCCTCGGCTCAGATGTCACTTCTCAGACTAGCAGCCACACAGCATGTACATTCCCATTACCCCCGTCCCATTTTTCTGCATACGCTTTCTGCATACGCTTGCGACTAACCGAAATCTTATGTTTGTCGGTCTCCTGCACCAGAAGGTAAGGTCCCTGAGGACAGCACGGCGTCTGTCATTCGCCTCTGTATCTCAGGGGGGCATCACTAGAGTCAAGTGATTGGAGGAGCAAAGGGGAAGTGAGGAGGGAAAGAGGATTCTCATATGCCTCCGGGGCAGCTTCGTCTGCGCATCCCCTGAACTGGAGCTTTTCACGGGGGACACTCTGCGTCCCTAACCCTTCAACTCCACCTCACGCGGGCGTTGTCTGGACAGGCGAGGGATGTGTCTGTTGAACAGCTGCCTCAGCCAACTCTGATTGCAGTCACCCCTCCAGTGTTTTAAATCACTGTCCCCTCTTCTCCCTGTCTTACGGCTCGGTTTCCTCACCTTGGGGACTTCGTGGATCCCAGAGGCATCTTCTTAAAGGCTAGATTCTTTATATCAGGGCTCTTGGGCAGATAAGGCAAAACCTCAACAATGTGGGTGACGTATTCCCTCCCTTTGAATTCTTGAGCAGATTATTCGCCGTGGATTATCCTTATCTACAGCAAAAGGGCAGCCCGCTCTGGGATGGGAAGGCAGTCCGTAAGCAAGTATTCTGATACAAAAATAAACTACAGACGAAGAAGTTCACCTGTTGAAATACCAGACTTACTCCCGGAGGTACCCTGCCCGGAATTTCTCCTGGTAGATAATAGGTATCAGTGGGGCTATTCTCTTATTCCTACATCCCCCATCATTCTTCACCATTAAATAGCGTACAGGGCATTCCAGACAAGAAAAACTAAATCAGGTAGGTCAAAAGGGAACCACCCAGAAAAAGTGATTTCCCAAAGCGATCTCAGTAAGAAAGCAACATGTTAGGTACGGGGTGGGGGGGGGGGGTGTCCCCCATAATGATAAATATTTATGAGCACCTACAATTTGCCTGTCTTCTTAAAATACGCTCAGGCCATGGGCCCTTCCTCAGCCTCTGATAGAATCATCAGAAATCGTGTGCCCTTGCGGAAGGTGCCCTTGGAGTCGCTCAGTCAGGGACACAGGTCTGGGAGGCAGGATGTTCTGCCCACTGGTTCGGTGACGGTACAAACAGTGACTGAAAGTATGAACCTGGACGTCAGACGGATCTTGGCTTCACTCTGGGCTCCACTGCCTACTGACTGCATGTCCCTGAAGCAGATTACGGCTTTCTTGACAGCAAAGGAATGGCACATACAACCTACCTTACCAGATGGCCGTGGACTGAAAATGATGTAACACGTACAGAGCACCTAGCAGGCAGGTGAGTGCCGAAGGGCACAGCTGTCACTCTCGCCGCACAGAGAAGGCTGAGAAGCAGGACAGTCCCAAAGAACGTCTGAAAACAAGTCAGCGGGAGGAAGCAAAGCCACCGGAGTCGTCTGAATCTATTTTATGGCGACTGCGACGAGACGACTACAAGGACCCACGAGAAAAGCAAAGCATACGTCTCAACCAATTTCTCAAAACCCTGCCGATGAGAAGTGAGTTATTTGGAGCGTTGGATCTACTATCACAACGAGAAATTTACGTACCGCCATTTCCCCAAACCCCGATAAAGAGAAAACAAATTAAGATAAAAGGAAGCATGCAGGCTAACTTTTTTCAGATTTGCTACTCGATTTCCATTTGTTCCATCCTGAATTTCAGCTCAGCCATCCCGAGACAGCAGGCATGAGGATGGGCACGTATCCGAGTTTCTCGGGCTACAAGAGGATGCCCTTACCCTCCCTGTTCAGAAGACTCATGGATCATACGAATTCTGAATGTTTAAAGTAATAATGTCTGCAGGCGATGTTAAAACGAGGCTCTGCAAAGGAGATTCGAAGGCCAGAAGCACAAGTACGGCTGAGTGGTTTTTTTAGACGTGTCAGTATTATGATGTGTTTTAGCGTCGTCAAGTTAGATGGTTTTCCCCAGTCTGCACCAAGCTAACATCTGAAATGGTAGCTGTAAAAAAAGAGGTGCTTTGCTAACCACACTTGTAAGGTTCAGAGGGGGAAGTTTTGGAGTCTTTACCCTCAATGGCACGGAAGATATTTACAACAGTAGTCGCTACAGATCCTGCTGATTTGCAACTGAAAGTATGAGTGTGTTGAGTAAAAGCATCCCTCTTAACGCAGGCTCTGTGGAAGCATCTTGGCAACCGGTACCGTGGTCACGCATCCCCCTCGATGAGAAGCCCCTGCTTAGAAGTAACCGTTGGCAATGAAGCTTTCCACGGAAGCTGGCCACGTAGCTAAGCTGCCCGCCACTATTCTGATGCAGCGCTTTGACCTGACGTTTGGTCCCTCCCGCCTCCTGCAAAAATAGATGACCAGTTTGGGGGAATGAAAAGCGTTTGAAATCTGAATGCCCTGGAATGTATCTGGCTCCTTTCCCTTTTCGTTTTCAGTAAGAGGCCAGACGTTTCTAGCTCTTGAGATGTGAATGATGTGCGCTTCCTCACTGTGTCAACCTGCAGTACCCCGAGTACCGGGGATTGGCGTTTCCAGGATAGAATACGCGCATTCATCAAACTTATGACAAATGATGTCATGGAATAAGGTCAGTAGAGAGAGGAGGAAAGAGACAAGGCATCTCTTGGGATCATGGCAATGGTATTATTATCAATATAGAGATTGATGGTAACCAGGTAAACTTTTTTTTTCTTTTTAAATTTAAGGTTCCTGACATTAGCACACATAAGATCTATCTTTTTTATAACCAAAGACCTTATTCTAGAATCTTCCTGAGACTTTTTGGAGGCCGAGAGATTTCACAGTATTGCATAAGTGTTTATAAAGATACTTTTTGATTTAAATTTTTAAAATGCTGTCCTTTATTTAATCTCTTTTTGTTTTCTAAAGAAACTAAGTTTAATGCGGATTAAATAGGGAGATTGCAAAAATGCCTTGGTTATAGACTATGTTTATTAATATACACATGCATTAGGTGCCTCATACATAGGAGTAATGATTACAGAAATAGCTCCTGGCTGGTGCTTCCTGTAGGTGCCTTATGAATATGAACACATTAGCTCCTACAACAGTTAGGAGGGGCTATTACTGTCCTTCACTTTACAAATGAAGAAACTGAGGCCCTAAGATATTACGATGTTCAGTAATTTCCTCAAGAAAATGCCCGCCCGACCACGGCTAGAAAGAAGTAGGGCTCGAATGCAAACAAGGCAGTCTGGGTCCGTGCCAGACGTCTCTCAGGGTCACGTGTGGCCAACAAAGGAAGTGCAGTGCTCAGAGGCAAAGAGGCCCCCCATATCTGCCATCCCCACTTTTGGCAATCGTTCTGTGGCTCTGTGCTTCTCCATGCAAACTGGGGCCTCTGCAGCTCTCCCCTTTCTAAGTTTTCTCTGGCTCTTTTGCTGAATGTTGGTTCATGGATTGTCCCACTGGGGAGTAAACTTGAACAAACCCCTCTTTGTTCCCGTATCTGCGTCCAGCTGCCACCAAGAAAGCGGTGCCCAGAATCATATCAGCTCTTCTCATGTAGCTCAGCTTGCCTTCTGCTTTATTGGACTCACAGAAACCACTTCACTTAGGTTCCCTAATTGGTTTACCTACGATCAATTTTTTTTTTTTTTTTTTTTTTCCTGCTTAAGGGATTCTGGACAGGGCTAGCACAAAAATGCTGGAAAATAAGCCCGCCACAAAAGAGGCCCTTTGCTTTAAGCCATCCCATGGGGTCCTGAGACACGTGCATTCTAGCCTTACCACTTGTCCTTCTTTAGGTCTTGAGCGAGCTTCTAGCCTTAGAATCCTAGAGGCAGCCCCCAAATGCTGTGTGCATCACACTCAGGAGAAGCTTGAAATGTTTTGCGGTTAACAAACCTTTCCTGATGCTCTACAGTCTATTATATCCCCCAGCCCCCAGAATCCAGAATTACAAGCCTGAAATGGAAGAAATTCTGGACAGGAACAAATAAGGTAACTTGCTTGTCTTTTCCTTATCTCTTCCAAATAGGATGAATGCTCATTCGTTCATAACCTCTGGATTTATTATCATGACACATCTGAATAAATGTCAGCGTCTGTAGAAGAAGGCTCCCGAAACTTTCAGAATAGGCTTTTATTCTACTGATGGGTTAGCGAGCTATTAAAAGTACTAAGGAACACATCTGGTCTGAGTGTTAGGGTTGGCATATTTGTATGTTCAACAGGTATGGTAGCTCCTTCCACATTCAGGCAAGATTCTGTATGTCAAAGAGGGAGGCCTCATTGAGGAAGAGATCTCTGAGCCAAGTTCTGGAGGAGGTGAGGGGGTGATCACAGAAATGCTGCAGAAAGACAGGTGCAGAGGCCTGAAGGCACAAGTGTGGTGAGCATGAGAGGGAGGAGGGGGGCCACCTAAGGGGCACAACCTCGCCATACTGTGCGATGCTACAAAGGCCGTAACCACCTCCATGGGAACAGGTGCCACTGTAGCGTTTCGAGCCCAGGAGTGAGGATTTGGACTCAGGAGTTAGCCTGGGCTCTTTGGAATAGGCTGTAGGGGCCAGAATGGAAGCAGGGACCAGTTAAGAGACTACTGCAGTGATCCCAGCGGTTTAGATCTCAATCACAGCAGTGGAACCGTAAGAACCAGTCATTTCCTGGAAACGCACCGAAGGCGGGGCCAACAGGATGAGGACATATTTATTTATTGACTGTCTGTCTCCCACGCTAGTATTCAGTTGCGCTGGAGCAGCCTTGGTTTGCTTTGTTCTCTGCATCTCCAGAGCCCAGAACAGTACCGGGCTCACAGGCCCCTGGCAATGTCCGCTGAATAAGTAAAGGAACCTGCCAGAGTCTGGAGTGCTACCAAGAGGCTAAACTAGGATTCCAGTCCAGGGGTTTCTCACTCCCAAGTTCCAGTTCATAATCACTATGCTGTTCTGCTTCTACTAACATATTCTTTTATCAGGAATAAGAGGTTCCCCCCCCCCCAAGTTATACTCAGGGTAACACACTTCTTAGCATCTGAGTAAGGCACACACTGTATCATTAGTGTGTGTGCAGTGTCGACATCTGGAAGAAAAGGGTCAGAAACAAGGCAAAGGTCCCAAGAAGCTCCCATACTCTAACATGACCTTAGCATGGCCTTGGTTAGTGTGTGTGTGTGTGTGTGTGTGTGTGTAGAACTTACTATCTGGTAAAGATACTATATTAATAGCACTCTATAGTTACACAAAAGACATACAAGGGGAATTCTTTTTTGTAGTTCCACAAAAAAAAAAAAAAAAAAAAAAAAAATGGAAAGTGAGCTAGAGAAACAGTCTTTAAGAAACTGAATGGGATGGGGCATTGAGGTCGGCACAAGTAAGTGAACAATGAAATATTTTAAACAACGGTGTTAGTCCAGATGAGTCACAGGTTCGGACGAAAATGGGATTTTCCTGGAACTTACAGTGATCCAACCACAAATTAAAACAACAAACCTTCCGGGAGACAGGAACAGGTAGCCTCAGAGCACCGAACTAACTCTAGAGGTCTGATGCCAATTAAGATGACCTGTCATATCGCCCTTAATCAGAGGACAGCACAGCATGAAGTCTGGAGAGACACCTGCTGGGTTTAGATAGTGCCTCTACCCGACTAGCTAAATGTCCTTTGGCAAGATACTTACATTCTCTGTCTCAATCTCCTCATCTGTAAAAAGAGATAAAAAATATTACCCTTCTCCGAGGATTAAGTCAGGATTAATTATACTAACACATGCAAAACATTTAGAACTGCTCCTGGCTCATATCGATAGTTAGCCCTTACTGAACACTTGGTTGTTTCACCTAGTGACTTTGTCTCTCAGCTCAGGGCCAGAAAAGGCCCCTAAAGCAACCCCCCCCCCCCCCCCCGCCCCTACCAACGTGTCCAGCTAACTTTAAGAAGGGGAATCCCTTTTCGGTGTTTGAGTCCAGAAGGAGGAGCCTTGCGTCCTGTGCCTGGGGTTCAAAAGAGGTGAACGGGGAGTCCCATCAAGAATGCAAAATCACTGAGGTCAACGTGAGGCTGGCTGGGACGAGGAAGGCCACTGGGCCCGAGAATGAGCACACTTGGAGAGAATGCCAGTGAGTGTTACACATAATTACAGCTTTCAAAGACAGTTCTGAGAATCCATGGAAATATTTCATTTATTACTCTATCATTACCAGAATAAATCATTATGAAATATCAATCTATTTGACCTGAGGAACAACAATGATGATTCTAGGAATAACTCTCTCAGACTGATACACTCTCTTGTCACGGAAAGTGGACAAGTTATAGATGGAACCTAGCAGGACTTGTGATTCCGTCTCATATCATAGTGATCATCTGGGAAAAGAGTGTCTCCCTCTACAAATATTAGTCTTTGAGTTATTAGTGAGTCTTTCCCTTCTTAAGGGACAGGGTATGCTCATTAAAGACCCAGAGGGCAGGACAGAGCAAACTTCCTAAGTTTGCAGATGACATTAATGTAAAGGCAGGATGTGAGTTACTTTAAAACAGAGAATACCAAAATAAAGCGACAAGGGGCTGTGAGTGAGCACGAACCTTTTAAAAAATGATGAAGAAGTCACTTAAACTCTCCTCTGACATTAATTTTCCATGCTTACTAAGCTTTAGCCAAGACACGAGTCCAAAGCAATTCTGTGCACGGATACCTATGAAACACCATTAAAGATCTGTACCCAGGAGACCCTTCTTTATTAACGGATCACCCCCACTCAGCGATTTGCTTCCTTCTTTGCAGGAAACTATAAAAGATCCCTTAAAACCATAAAGCCAGAGGATGTTTCCTATGGGAGTGTTCTTGGGAAGACAAAGCTAGAAATTGTTTCCAGGTTTCATGGGAATCAGCATGCATCTGGAATGAGGCCGGATCAGGTCAGGGCTGCATGTACCTAAGAGGTGGGGCCGCAAACCCGCCAGGGGGACCCAGGGACCAGGTCCGGCCCTCAGCAGCACCCTATACAGCACAGGGTGTCACAGGGGAGTCACAGACAGGTGACGTTCACCTGCAGGGTGAGTGAGGATTGTTACCAGACCTACAAATGCTCAAGGTACAGATCTGGATACTTGGGACTTGGAACTCTAGCTTTTTACAAGGTTATATTCATGATGTTTCAAGCAAAAACGAATTAGAACTTCCTTGTAAAAACTACTAAGTAAGCTGCCGACAGGATGATATTAATTTTAAACTTGAATATCGTGATTTTAAACAGCACGAAAAAACAACGCCAAAAGGATTTGCTTTTTACCAATGACCTTTTGCTTTACGTGTAACTAATCTGAATTACGGGTATCTGGATAACTGAGGGTGAATTTGTTTTTAGCTCAGTTAAACAAGACATGGAAAGTGCCTACCACAGTGCCAGGCACAGACTGTGTGCTCAGCGAGTGACTGACAGAATGCAGAATTAATCCCTCACTACTTTCCACGGTTGGGGGAGGAGGGGCTGGTGCACAGAGAAATTAGAATTCGTCTTTGCACTCAAACTCATCACATGTCTATTTAAGGATCCAGACAGTTTGCTTAAATAAGCATTTGTGACGGTATCTTTTACTTATTAAAGTTTATTTACTCTGGAGCTCTCGAGATAGAGCAGGGGAGGGGCAGAGAGAGAGAGAAAGAGAGTCCCAAGCAGCCTTTGTGCTGTCAGCACAGCTGACCTTGGGCTCGATCTCACGAACCTCGAGATCATGACCGGAGCCGAAACCAAGAGTCAGACACTTAACTGACTGAGCCACCCGGGAGCCCCTGTGATGGTATCTTCTCAAAGTAGTTTATATACTTGCATATCTGTGTTTATTGATGATTCATGGTTATTATATAACTATAGTACATAGAAACCCTGCCTGGAGATGTCTGCTGTTTTAGGTTTCTGGTGTTCCTCATGGAATCAGGCTATTAGTTCTAATTGGCCATTATTCTTGGGTCCAGAAGTTTCCTCACCCCTTTGCAATTCCTGCTTCTAATCTACTGAGTTCAAGAAGAATTAAATTAAATTAAATTATAAATTAAAAATTTTAAAGTCTGCATTAAATGTGAGCCAACAAGATATCGATTGAATGGACAGTTTAGGAGTGGAGAGCATATTCCGGTGCCATTATATCTAGACAGCCATTTTCTGAGCACAGCATTATTTTTTAAACTTAGGGGGTACATGAGGGCAGGGTCTCGTACAAGACGAACACGTGTGTTTAGAATGTTGCTTTATATTTGCAAAAAGAGATTCACGGAATTGTAAATAAATACAAAACATAAAATTATCTTCATAAAGATTAATTAATTCTCATTATTCAGAAGTCCAATGTTTTTTGTAACATAAAATTTATGAATTGCTATCATCAAGTAACAATATTCAATCAAATCCGTTTCATACAATTAAGCATTACACTATCTTCTAAAAGTGATGTTCTAAAACAACGTTTTAAAGGTTTTATTTTTGGCCTCCTATAATTTGGAATCTATTTTCCTGGAGCAACTTTTATAGCTATTTAAAGACTAACCTTTTATTTGAGGAATAATCACCATCAGTGTTCCCGCCCCGCCCCCCACCACGTCACTCAAAACGTCTGGCACAATTTTACACTATTGTTCAAGTGACATGTTCAAATGCCTGACGTATAATTGACTTTCTGTGGAAATTTTCTCAAACACTGAAAAAAAAAAATCCCAAAAATCTGTTCTTTCAATCCGGTTTTCTAACCCCTGTTGGTCTGCATTTGAAAGAAAAGAAAGTGTAATACTGGGCTGATAACACAGTCCAAATCAAATTCTGAAGTAATTTTTTAGAAAAGAAAAAGAATCTTTGGTCAGAGCCTCTGATTTATGGTAAAGAAAGAGAGAATAAGGAAGATAATGCTACCACGTAAAATACGCAAAAAAAACCACTGTTACCTTTACTTAACACGGAATTAACTTTTCATTACACACAACTTAGGGTAACACTTCCAACTATGACCCCTTTCTGAGCCATTTTATGGGCCACCGATTCTCCAAAGAAAAATTGAAGTTTTAATCATCGTAACCAGTTCCTTTCTTCTCTCCTAATTAAAATGCACAATAATGTCAGCAATAAACTTCATCAATAAACCAACAGATTCCTTTTTTCCTTTTTCTAATCATAGCAGTTGGTAGTACTTTCTGGTTTGGGGCAAACAGACTGATAAGTACATTTCCTCGTCCAAACAAATGAGTATGACGATACGATCATCTGCCTTGAAGAGTTTCTGGAATAAATAATTGTAACCAGCCCAAATGTAAACAATGGCTATGAAGTAGGTAGCAAGTGTAATTCCCGCTAGCCCCAAATCTTGGATTACTTCTGTTGGATGGAACCTTCAGGCCTCTGGGAACCCCACAGCTCAGTTTCTCAGGACTACCGTCCCTTCTGTGCTTTAGTCGATAACCGTGGAAGAGAAGAACAATCAGAATAAACATGGAAGGCACGAGGTTCCCAACTTTTCTGTTCGGCCTTGTCTCTGAGCCACTCACTACAGCCTTCGAATGAGTAGACTGAATACGTTACAGTAGACTGTTCTCTCCAGGCCAGACTCACTTCCACAGTAAATGAATTGCAACGAAGGACAGATTAATGACTCGAGGGCACTAGGGTGTTATTTAGTTGAAGGGTCACCAATCATGGCAGGCGGGATGGCGCTGGCTCAGATGGCCACTCTGGCAATCCCACAACCTTCTGCTTTTCTGATGGCAGGGGGCATGCCTGCTGGCCCTCTGGATTCTCCATCAGTGTCCCGGGCACCTTGCCACTGTGTGGGATCATCTGGGATCTTCCACGTGTGGCTGGGCTGACGTATGAGGAACTCTAGACAAGCCCCCCTCCCCAAACTGCCCTTCACATGCTGCTTGGCCAGTAACCAGAAAGGGGGCCTACACAGAGTTAGCGCTGTAGAAAAACTAAACTCCCATGTTTCAGGGCCCTTCATTGAAATCGCTTCTGTGCCTTTGTTTGAGGCCAAACGAGTAAACTCAGCCCCAGAGACTCTAAGAGTTCTGTTTACGTAGACTCTCACTGTGGCCAGATACGTACAGCCGAAAAATATTCCCGCAAATACGATGTTCCGTTTATAAAACTGGATTTTAGTCTTTATTCTTACCCTGTGGCTACCTGGGAGTGGATTCAAACTTTCGATCACTCATCTGGTCCTCCAATAAACTTTATTCATGGAACAAGGACCTTGGGCCAAGGGTGGTGGTGCTAAATGTTTAGGGCTGAGGTAGAAGTGATAAGTCGATTAAGACAGAGAACCTCACAGTCTAGCGGGGAAGAAAAAAATGAAGCAGGCACACAACCACACAATGTGTGACATGCTATATGAGAGAGCAAGTATTTCAATCCAAATTTCCTAATTACTGGTGACTTCCGGAGCGAGGTGGTTGTTTCCTCATCTATCAGAGTCTGTAACAGGGCTGAACAGGGCTGCTGGGTGGGTCGACATCACTCGTGTCAAGTGCATTGGTGCATAACAGGCACCCCCCCCCCCCACACACACACACACCCAAACAGGAGGTGTCATGGTGGCTAAGAATAAATTACTTCCGGAGGAAGGTAATGAAGGCAAAGAAGTAATAAAGTTCTTGGGGAAGGAAGGAAAGAATTCCTTATCACTATCTGTGGTTCACAGAGTGACAGAGTAACAGTGACCAAGTGGGAGAGGGGCAGGCATTCCTGCAGAAGGCATGGTCTGAGCGAGGACATGAACCACTAGAAGCCGAACCAGGGAGGGTGGGAATTTGCAGCTGCCAGAGGAGGGGGTGGGGAGGGAGGGCAGGGCTGTGGCACCGCAGGCTGGCCTCTTGGCCATCAGGGGCAGCGGGCTGCAGTCAGGAGGCCCGGGCTGTGACGCCCGGTGTCCCTGAGTGGGGGACACCACTGGCCAGGAGGCTAATGAGAAATAGCACCAAATTCCAAGTCACCCATTTTCTTAAAGGTGCTAGAAAGCCTCCCGTGGGATCTGAGGCAACGGAGAGGCTTTCTGTAACGTTTTAGACCGAGTCTGAAGTGCAGGCCTGTCCCGGAGGGGCTCGGGGTGGCCTTCTGTGGGCCTACGAGGATTGCTGAAGGTCTCACCTATGTCACTGTTGCCTCAGGTTTGTGCCTGACTCATTGTCCTGCTGCAGGAATTTCCCTTTTTACAGATGGAAGTCAAAGAAAATAACTGGAATTTGAGAATTAGCGAAGGATCTTCAAAATCACCATTTCTGACCCTTCTTTATGTTTAATGCTTAATCATTTACTTTGAGGGAGAGAAAGAGAGCATGCGGGAGTGAGGGAGAGAGAGAATCCCAAGCAGGTTCCACGCTAGCAGCACGGAGGCCGATGCGGGGCTTGAGCCCATGACCCCGAGATCATGACCTGAGCCAAAATCAAGGTGCTTAACCGACGGAGCCACCCAGGCGCCCCAGACCCCCTTCTTTATTATGTCTGTCACCTTCTCATTGCACGTCATGGAATCTCCACCTCAGATTCAGGAAACAAATGTTCTGGAGTAAGAAAAAAAAATTTTTATAGAGCTGATAAATATGACAGGATAAATTACATGATAAACAGCCATGTGCAAATTCATGTACATAAAGGGGGCAGGTCCCGAAAAGAACAAAAGCATTTCATCTCCTTGCTATACCCACAGACCACAGCACAAGACATTAAAGATAACCCAGAGGCCCTTAGTATTATTCATTATACTAACATCTTTCAAAACCAACCAATTTGGAGGTTTTAAATTACAGGCAATTATTACAAGGTTGAATGATACAAGACAGGTTTAATTATTTTAGAGGTCTTCAAATCAAAACGATCTGCATGCATTAGCATGAGATACACAACAAATCCCCTCCGCTTGGTGACTTAAGCTAGCAAACAAGATTACATTTCTCACCCCTCAAGAGACTGCAGATATGAACGGGAAATCTAGTAATCACGACAGAACTGTCACTAAAACTTGCTACGTATAATGCAGTGATCTGCCTGTTTGCCTGCGAAACATAGCAGCGGGGCCTTCTTTTATGATGAAAACAAAGAAACAAACCACTTTCGTTGTGCAAAAATATTTCACTAAGAGCACCACAAAAGTAGGAGTCTTCGAATATTTAATTTCTGGCCTTTCTGAAAATTCAAAATAACCGATATTGAGAAGTCAGAAAAAGGTCTACGATCAGTAAGGCATCTGTTACTAGATGAACTGCCTTTAAAAGGCGAGGACAGTAATTGAGAATCATGACATTAAAGAGGGTATGTGAGCTAATTTTTCAGTAATGGAAAATCCATACGGCAATAGGATTTGTTTTGACTATTTTTCACTGCAGATGGCCCTCACTTTTTCAAGGTTATGGCTAGAAAAAGAACCTCAGGGGCAACTGGGTGGCTCAGTCAGTTAAGCATCCAACTCTTGGTTTCAGCTTAGGTCATGATTTCAGGGTTCGTGGGTTTGAGCCCCCCACTGGGCTCTGCTCTGACAGTGCAGAGCCTGCTTGGGATTCTCTCTGTCTCCCTCTCTCTCTGCTCCTCCCCCACTCCCATTCTCCCCCACCTTTCAAAATAAATACATAAACTTAAAAATAAAAAAGAAAAAAAGAACCTTATAGGCTGAAACCATGCAGTGGGTACTTACTAAACAAGGGCAAAAATTATGAAGGCTCTGTGGTCTCTACAGTTTCTTGTCAAAACCTTGAAAACTTGCTTCTTGTCAGTTATAAATGTGTAGGGAAATGAACGCTACAATTGAAAACACTATAATCGACAACATAAACACATTGAGAATTTTTAATTTCTGGTGGAAATTTAGCAAGAGTGACCCAAACGATCAATGCTTGTTGCCTTCTCCACCTCACCCGACAGGAATGAAGTTGAGCATCTTTTCTACGCCTTGGTGAACGGTCACACTGCTCCCACCATTTAATCCTTTGTGCTTTCGATGCCATGCATATCCCCGAAAACCGCTGTAACAGGAAGTCGCTTTAACAGGAAGTCCCCCACTTCCTCTGGGACATCTTCAACCTGGTCACATCCGCTTCCCTCACTGACGCGGTAAGCGTCAGCTCTCACTGCACATCTGGAAGTCTCTCAAACAACGCAGGGTCAACACTCCCCACGGAACTCTTTCTTCTGTGTCCCTTTGATGCCAATGTCATTGCTCTGCGGCGCTCCCATCCCGGCTTGGCCAATTTGCCTTTTTAAGTATCTACTTTCATAAAATGTCGCGAGATATTACCAGGAGACACGGGGGCACTGCAACTACACCTACAGCTGTCGGTAGATGCTCGATGAGCCGTGACTCTGAAGGAAGTGACATGACTGTGACATTCGCCAGAAGGAGCACCTGCTATTTCTGTAGTGATCTGTGGCCTGAAGGGCTGGCTATGAAGTTTGCTCTTTATGCAATTATGGTCAGCACACTAATGAGAACTCAAATCTGAACTGTGGTGCGGGGTAACTGTTTTTATGAACTAAACGGCGTGACTGAAACTCATGTAGACTGCAACCACGTAAAGGAAAGAGAAAAGACTGGGCACAATTCCAGTCCACTAGACAGTTTTATTCTAACTCCATGGCCTACAACTATTTCGCATTTGTTTGTGCTGGGGCAATCACCAAATTCCCAAGCTTTGCGTACACGCTCGGAGTTGAAATGACACTTGAGTACTGGAAAAAATGAAACACTGAAACACAGTTCAACCCTTTCAACGCAATGAAAATTGGCCCATCAAAATAATAACAGAATAACACGGTATACTAAGTATTTTACATCCAAATTCCCATTTAATACATCAAACCTTAGGAAACAGAGGCTTACAGAAGTTTCCTGACTTGCCAAGATCACTCCCCTAATTGGTGGTAGGGCTATAATGAAACCCAGGTGTTTCCAGCTCTAGACCTTGTTCTTCAACCTTAGGTAACATGGAGGCCAAAGCCATTTTAGACAGACTTTGGTTTCCTCCATTAATAAAGTGTTTTTCTAGCCTTTAAGAAATCGCCGAGCCAAGTCGTCTGAGAAACTTTTTGGAATATAACTTCATACAATGTGCTTTTATTTTGATTGGTTTTATTTGCATATGAAACCGTAATTTCCAATATTTAAAGAAGAGTGAAAAAGGCAATCAGATACGAATTTTTGGAAAATATGTAACGGTAACACCAAAGTAAAGAATATCCGTAGAAAAACTGTGGGGAGTAATTATTTCAAAAGCAAGTAGGTACCGCATTACAGCACAGAAGACTGCAAGCAAGTTACTGCAGGTTGACTTTGAACAGTGAGAATCAATTTTACACGTTATAAAAAAAAGCCTACGATCACTATCTTTTAATCTAGTCTCACTCTGCCCTATGGTCTTCCCCCTCCCAGGTGCAAAGAGGATGAGGAAGAAAATGGCCTGTATGTAAAAAGATAGGTTTACATTTCATTTTTATTTGTAGTTTCAATAGATGATTTTCTACTTAGTCCTAGAACCCAGCTTGCTCTCAGGTGTTCTGCAATCTTCTTTACCAGACTTCCGTTTTAGAAAAAAATTTTTTAATGTTTATTTACTTTTGAGAGAGACAGAGACAGAGACAGAGTGTGAGCAGGGGAGGGGTAGAGAGAGAGGGAGACACAGAATCCGAAGCAGGCTCCAGGCTCTGAGCTGTCAGCACAGATCCCGACCTGGGGCTCGAACTCACGAACTGGGAGATCATGACCTGAACCGAAGTCGGACACTTAACCAACTGAGCCACCCAGGCGCCCCTTCTTTATTAGACTTTCTTAAAACCTGTCGCATGCTCACGCGATTGCCAAGGCTTTGCTGCAATTCTTGGAGAAAAACAGGTGGAACCATAGTGTCCCTGTCTAACCACAAGATTCTGTACAACCAGGAAACATCTGAGCCGATCAGTATGTTTCTTAAGTAGACAGGTTAAACCTCGAAAGACTAATCCTGGGAAAAATCAAAGCGTGAAATAGAAGTATGCAGAGAAGCAAAGATTAAGGAGCTGGCTGGAGGCTCAAGACATCGTTGTCTTCCTCCTTTATTCGTTCATTTTGCAAACACATATTGAGTAATAAACCCAGCGCTGGGTGATGAGAAGTGAGTCAAAGAATGACACAGTCTCTGCTCTTGACACACTGGGCTCTAGCTGGGCAAGGCAACCAGACAACTACATTAGAGGGCGATATGCCATCTAGTAGAATTATGAGCGGGGCACTAGGGACGCTTCAAGGAAAGGCTGGTAAGTGTCAGGTAAGGAGACAGAATGTGCTGGGAAAATAAAACTGTTATGACTCATTTTTGTCCTCTTATGGCTCCTGGAAGGAGTCAAAGTAGTGAAAATGATGGGGACATGGGGAACTGCACCCGTGCAGTTTACTATCAAGACTGATTGAAATGTTCGGGACGTAACACGGGTACTTGCGTATAGAAATACACGGCAGGACTCTATATACTGCATTAATTGGGTCAGCTGTACCAACCGTTCTCTGTATCCCCTTACAAAGTTTAATTAATTTTGAGAACTGAAACCTGCCTTAGACAAAATAAGAAAAATTTAAAATTAAGGCATAAGACCCTCAGGTATATATTCAACCCTTTTATTGCCTTATTTCATTCAATAGGTCTTCTTTTTAAGATGCACTATACTCTATAATATTGCACACGGAAAGACGACGACAGGCTTTTCTAAAGCACGAGTCTCATCATGTCACTCTTCTTTCAAATCCCTTTACTGGTTTTGAAGTTTCTAGCCTGGGTGACCAGTATCCATCCTGCGTAATGGCACGGCTAAAGCATGAGGAGTCGTACGTGCGAGAAGGCAGTGGGCTTGTGTGCAGGTATGACGTGAACCCCACTTGGGGGCTGAGAGTGAAATATGTTGTTACGACCTTGGAAATCAACTCGTTTCTGCAAAAACGTAAGTAGCTTTGTACTAACACTTGCCCAGATAAATTTCTTTCCATCATTAGAACTCATGTATTCTGGTTTAAAGGAGCTGGCTACATTAAAAAATATATATATTCTTAAACAGTTTATTTAGATATACTCTGAACCCAGGGTCAGACAGGAGAAAGCTGTATTTTATTGGAGATCAAATTATATAAACAGTGGTAAACCTCTAGGATGAAAATCAAATTACATAATCAGAAATTGGTATGCTGCGAACAGATAATTTCCCAATTTTGGCTCTAAAACAGAAGTGGATTGATTCGTGGGAATATCCATTTGTTGCTCCGTATCGTCTTTTCCAAGTTCTGTCAATCAGAGCCCCTCTTTCAGTGACTGAGGCAGGGTGACTCACTCTGAATGCCACTGAAGCAGCGCAAAGTTATCTGCAATCTGGGTCTTCTGACATCCTGGCTGTGCTTTCATGTAAACACATTCCTGAAAAGTGTTGGTGAATAAGCTAGCATTGCTGAACGAAGGGAAAAGCAGATGTGACGGTCCAGAAAGATAACTAAAAGCAGCATTAATACTGAAGATTTCCTTGCCTTTCGAGTTTTAGATGTAGGGCCCGAGCACCATTTAAATAGAATAAATAGAAGTTGGTGGATGCTAGAGCTCCAGCTTGCCGCTTTAGTGTCTCCCCTTGGGGGGCGCGTGAAGCCTGCGCCCTGGGACTCCAACTGGCAGCGACAACTGCCACATGGCTGGGGGGCACAGACTCGCAGCTTCAAGGAAACGGGTACCAAGAGTGCCAATGGTGAGCCACTGGATGCCATCTGCCACCGAGAACCTGGCCCTCTCATTGGCTGGTGACTTACGTAAGAAAAATTTTAAATTAAGGTTTAAGACCTGTAGGTATATATCCAATGCTTTCAAATCCCCTGTGATTAAATGACAGTGTAGTCGAGCACGATCAAGAAACTAATTCTTGAAACATGAAGAACATGAGGTTTCGGGGGAAGTGAGTTCATCGAGGTTGGAAATCAATACGGCTCTCATTAATAATATACCGTGGTTTACTCAGTAAATATTCATATGGTCCTGGTTATTTTTGGATTAAAATGGAACCATCATCTGATGAAAAGGTTACAGTGACGTTGAACGATCTCACTGTCATGTGAGGGGGGTAACGATCGCTGGCACAAATTTAGACACAGTTTGTTTATTTTTCAAATGAGGTTGAGCTAGTATGATTAGGAATGAATGGACCCTCCAAGTACATGAACAATCAGAGTGCCAAGCAGAGCTGGCCAAGGCGTAAACGCTCACGACTTCATTTGTTAAAAGCACCCACACCAACTGTGTTTGATTTGTACCGCGATCCAGACACAAGATCTACCTGTTGTAAAACCACGGAGTAGACTCAGGATACAAAACAAATTTTGTTGTAATGATATGAGCTAGGGGTTGAATCGGGTCCCTCTAAAACTCATACAGCGAAGTCCCTCCTACTCCTCAGTAACAAAGAATGTGACCCTGTTTGGAAATAAAGGTGTGCTGATGTAATTAGCGAAAACGAGGTGATACTGGAACAAGGTGGGCCTTAGCGCAATACGATTGGGGTCCTTATAAAAATGGGGAGATCTGAACACAGACACACACAGGGAGAATGCCGTGTGAATATACAGGCAGAGATCAGGGTGACGCTTCTACAAGCCAAGCAGTACCAAAGATTGCCACCAGAAATTGCCAAGGATGGCGGACCACCAGAACCTGGGGGAGAGGCAGGGAAAAGGGAACGAGCCCCGGACACCTTCACCCAGACGTCTCTGTTTCCAGAACAGACAGGGAATACATTTCCGTTGCTGTAGCCACTCAGTCTGTGCTACTTTGTTATGGCAGCGCTGGCCGACTAATATGTGAAATGTATTCCACTGAGAAGGGGACCAAAACCTAACAACTTGTATGCTGCTCTTCGAAGGAGTCCATCCTCCTTCAGAACACATCCTGTGGGAATAACTTCAAGGACCCTAAATTGAATTAACGATTGTTTTTTTTCCCAAAGGATAGGAGGAAACACCGAACGAAATTTAGGGCGTGCTATTTCAGTATCTAGAGCTTGGGAATGTACATGGGCTGGATAGTACAGAGAACTAGAGGAACAGAATCCCTGGCTTCCATGAGATTTCTAGAATCTACATGACAACAGAAAAGAAAGGGACGGAGATCGGGGAGTGGGGAAAAGAAAAGCTGAGCGGATGGCACTGACACGGCACTCTGGCGGAGCAAACCGTGCACGGATTCCCCAAATGGGAGTAGGACGCAGGAACAAAAGGCTGATATCTCGAATGCTTAGCAATCGGGTGGTAGGAGAGAAAATGAAGAGACGGACAGGAATCAATGAAAATTTTCAAAACTGGAAACGCAGCACACAAAACACAGAGCCTTCGTTCGGCCCACTCGCGTGTAAGGCCATAGGCTCCATGAGAAAACACAAAACACACTTAGGAAATATTATGAAAAGTACACAGGAAACAGACGAGATATACTCTGAAAGATATACTCTGCCGATATACTCGGCAGTGAGGTTGGATACGTGTGTGTGTGCATAATGTATCAGTACGGTATTCATATCTATACACACTTAAACATCTAGACGACAACTAAATCCGCCCAGGGAGACCAGAGGATCGGACCCGAATGAACTTAACAACCAGAACGAAGAGAGAAACTTTCCTCGGAGTTTACTGAAGAGATTTACATGCTGAAATTCCTTGTGTTCAATTTTTTGGAATGTAAGTATTCACTTTTAAAAACTACATTTAAATATTTAATATACCCCAATTAATGACTATCAACTTGAATATTTCTGTACATTCCTTTAGATTCTATTCTCACTTTTTTTTTTAATTTATTTTGAGAGAGAGAGACAGCGAGTGAGCAGGGGAAGGGCAGAGGGATAGAGAAAGAGAGGATCCCAAGCAGGCTCCGTGCTGTCAGCTCAGAGCCCGATGCTCAACTCACTGAGCTGCCCAGGTGCCCCTATTCCCACTTTTAAACTAACGAGTTAGCAGGCGTGTAGACACCACGCACAAAAGCTACTGTCGACGGGGAAAAGTGAACAGTCACTTATCTTGTCTGTGCAGGGACAGTACGCTTGATAAATATAGCGTGTCTCCATAAGGAAGCTGAGATTTAAGAGACAAAAATAGTACATAAACAGCAAAGTATGACAAAATAAAATTATGTTCTCCCAGATGACTCCGACGCCAAACCCAAACTATGATACGGGAAAAAGAAGGCTTAGTTAGTGGCAGGAGAACATCGACCTCCTAGCGGTGGTTACTCGGCTTATGGGAAGCATTTTTATTAATAAGAGAAATTGCAATACCCCTCAGATGGAGAGTCTATTTGGAATTTGAAATGAAAGCTTTTCCTCCAATAATGATGCATATTCAAAAGCCAGCTATGAACCTTTGGTTTATTTTTTTAGGACTAGTATAGAGTTAATGTTCCTGGAACTAGCCAGAAGGGCTTAGAAACTAGTAAGTGCGTTTCCATGGTAACGGGCTGCTCTGCCAAGGAGAGATCGGTTCACACATTCCCTATAACCCAGCGACCGCATGGGAAGAAGGGAGATCTGCATTTGGGGTTTTCAGGGTCACTGCCAGCTATGATTTTTGCTAGGTTATTTGTTTTCATGAGAATTCACGTGGCATTCATGTTTACAAGTTACCTAAGCTTAATGGCGACGGCCATCGGCATGGGCTCTGGGGGAGGTATGGTGGTGACAAAGGCACCCACGGATTTCACTTTAATTCATGCTCTGGGTTACAGACCCCTGGCTGGAAGAGTCCAACGTGGAATCCCGACAGAGGAGGGGCTGCGCCCAACAGGTGCGGCACCCTTCACGTAGATGAAGCGCAGAGAGCGGCTGCTGTCCAGCAGGGGCTTCGTGTGCCCCGCTGGACAACTGACTTGTGACAACTGACCAGGGGATCGTCAGAAGGATCGGGCAGAAAGCATGGTTTCCAAAGACACGGAAGACAAGTGCGGGAGATGCTCCGTAACCCGGAAATGAACGATCACAACTTCCCGAATAAGGGTGTCTTCTTCAAGGGAGATTTTTTTTCCCAAAGGAAATGTTCTCATTCTGCTTTGCTTCAAATGTAATTCTGGGTGGCGAGAGGAACATGAAAATGGCCTTCTCTTTTGTCTTACAGGGTTCGCCTTCTGGAGTGGCATTAACTTTGGGCCCATTACAGAGGTTGTACGGTCAAGGATTCACTAGACGGGTGAAGACAAGGCCACACCTATAATGCACGGCTGCCCCCCCCGCAGAGAGTGGTCCCACGAGGACAGCACTTGCGTGCTGCAGTTTCCTCCCCTGTACCAAGGGCATATTGTGAAGATGAAGGGGGAAAATCCAGGTTAATGCTTAAAGTGGGGCCACGAGTATAGCAAGCATCCAACAAATGTCAGCGGCTACATGTCATTACCATGGATGTTATCAGATTGTTAATATTAAAATTGAGGCAGGGTCTCTTACGAGGCCTTGGGAAAAACGCAGGTCAATCTTCTAAATGATGAGATGAAAACACAAGAGATTCTCAAAGGAACTCTCCAAAAGTGTACACAGATACCTTAGACTTTATTTTGAATCAAACTAATTAATTGAAGGTCTTCTGAATCTTGCTAAGGTAACAGCACATTGGGGGAGAAGCACAGAAACTGTACTTTGAACGTGTAAATAAAATGTCCTAAAAGATGCCATCACGGCAAAAATATGTTTTTAATGTAGCGGTTAGTTTTGGTGGTATTTTACTTCTATGAAACGCTTTCTCCTAAAAGGTGACTGCCTGATGTAAAAATAAAGAAGGACTATGTGAACTTTCAATATGAATAGCCAGCTTTGAAGCAAAACTTATCAATGCACACCCATAGTATATCTATTTCTCAAATTATCTGTATCAAATCATTACAATGTCAGGATGTTTATGGCTTTCTCCCACCCAGTGAATGTGTTGTCAAATTGCCATAATTATTTTTGTCTTTATTTCGGTCATAACCTATTTATCATGCCAAATAGAGTATCTGCAAAGCAGAGCCATGGATGCTAATCAGAAGAAAATGACCAGGGAAAGAAATGTACTCTGGGCAGTAGAAGGTAATGTCTTTGGACTCAGCTTTTATTCTAGTTTTTTGTGGAAAGCAGAACTCCTAAAACTAAGGCACCCACAAATAGATCAAACCGTGAAACTAAATCACTGCGAATTTAAGGCACAGTGTTTTAAGCACTACACTGAGGGAAGCAGCTGCCAAAGAGAAGCAGTAAACATCGAAACAGATCCCCAGTGCAAATGACAAGGCTGGCAGAGATCTGGAATGTTCTCAGAACTGTAGAGATTATACCTCAGCCACAGATGACCTTCACACGATGAAATGCTTTATGAGCCTCGCCCACTGAAGTTCACCGATCCACGCGGATGATACACAAAGGCAGCAACTGATAGACAGTATTAAGACCACAGAGTTGATGTGAAATAAAACCAATCATCTGTGAAGGTTTTATTTCAGCTTCTCCCTGCCCTTTGTGGGACCATTTGATTGTCACCTAAAACTTCAACGCCTTACTGCAGAGTTTTCACGACCGCTAAAGGCATATTCGTGGCACTAGCTCTGATCCCGTCAAAGGCAGTATTTATGTACACGGGAATATAAAACTGTTGTAACAAGGAAAAATGTTGCAGATTTACAAGGGATCAAATTTACAAGGGAGCAAGTTGAGGTGCATGGGTTTTATCTTGTAAACGCTCCGATCAGAAAGGCAGCATGAAAAGCAGAAAAATCTGTCCTTGATGGTTTTCGGATAAAATATCGCTTCCCCTTGGAACATGCTCGTAACTTATTGTTCCTCCTCACATCCAGGATGGGGCCACGCCAAGCACCAGGCGTAACTTGGAAGCAGAGTTCCGTGTTCTTGGGACTTCCACATAAATTCTAGCGCGCGCAATCAACTGACAATCATGTCTTTCTCAAGTTTGGAAAATGGAGAACATACGATTCGGTTTATTAAACTAAGTGTTCATTGCATCCCATAAAAAGAAGCAAACACAATCCCCCCCCCCCCCCACTCAAATCTCCTCCAAGAATGAAGAGAATACAGACAATGGGTTATGGAAGGCAAAAGGACCATTTCACTGAATTCAGAACTGAACTACAAAAGATGGGGAAGCCTGTCTGGAAACGTCATTTTATCACAGGAGTTCTAAACTGGATGTGTGAGTTGAAAACATTTAGGCCTTGCTACAACTAGAAATTCATCAGCTCAGGAAAACAAGGAAGACAGCTACGGAGTGACTGGGTAACTGGGGAAATGCACTGTTATGTACAAACTCACTGAGTATATGTATGCACATAGCAAAATGAGATTTAATGGAAAAACCGAAAGATGTGATTATCCTTTAAAATCAATTATGAAATTATTTATCATCCTCGCGTACTTTAACAGGTATAAAATAAGTACATTTTTGCTATTCTGTGCACCGCTTAAAATATATACTATAACGGAATTTAGTTTTTCATTTAATTTCACCTTAGCAAACATTTATTGGGCCCCTCTCATGAGCCAGGTGCTAGACTAACCACGAGGGATACAAAAATGACTGATTTCTGTGCTCTGTCCCTGAGGAGATCAGATTAGAGAGGGAAAAAGATACCCCTGGAATTGAAACATTTGATCTCAGTGCAGAAATAAAGTATGTAAGAGCCACGAAACCACCCAAGAGGAGCACGTGGGGGTAAACTGTAGAGTCAGGGGTAACGAAGTCTTCCTGGAAGAGATGACGTCTGGGCAGACTCCTAAAGCTGAGTGCCAGGCCAGAAAACGGTCTAAAACCCAAGCCCAAGAGCATTAAGAATCTGCTATTCACAGAGGCTGTGAGTCCTTTCATGATCCTTCGGGGAAACCCTGTGTGTGTGTCGGGGGCAGGGGCGGGTGGGGGGAAGATGTGCAGGAGAGGTAAACAGACCGTCATGGGGAATCTCATCTGAAGTGAAGCGGCCTGAACCTGACCTTGTAAGTGATGGGAGCCAGTGAATAGTGGTGAGTGGGGGCCAACGTGCCACTTGAAATCACCTGTGCTCTTTGGAGCGCGCAGGTAGACCTGGGCAGACAAGGAGAGCAGCAAAACTTCAGAGAAGGTAGGACCAGGGCTTGAAGGAGATACGTGGTATTGAGCTGGGTATCAGATGTTTTGCTTCCGGGGATCCCTGCTGGCCTCACCCAACAGAAACATCGTTGGAAAGCTGCAAATTAATTTGGGAAGCCAAATCAGATTTGGTAAGCCAAACCACACCCCTGACAACTTACTCGTGTTTCTATTAATTTCATCGATTATTAAGTTGGCGCTGGGCCCTAAAGGGTAGAGCTTAGAATATAATACGAATGGAAGTCTTCAAAGCATTTTGTCGGCTGCAGAAGTTGTCTCTAAAGTAAAGGTTATGTGGAACATCGGCGTGTAAAACAGACAGACACACGGTGGTTTTGGCTAAAGCAGGGCCTCAAATCTCAATGCCCCGTCAGCCTGGAAACGTCTGTGCTCCAGGGAACGGTGCTGAAAACCACTGAAGAAGCCCCATTCATTGACTCCACTGATAAGCAAATGAGGTCTCCTGGGCAGAGGCCTTGTTTCAGAGTTGTGATGGAGGAGGAGACAGATGGGTTCACACGCACGGCTTTTCCAGTTATGAGCCACGTTACTTTGACAAGTCACTTTCCTTCTATGCTTCTGTTGCTCATCTATAAAGTTGAGGTGACAGTGCCCCCCGTTCCTCAAAGCGTAAGCGCTTTGTAAAATGTATACGTCTATGAAAAAAAAAAAAAAAAGCAAATTGCCAACCTCCATTCAGAGAGCTGGCAGCAAAGCCCAATGATCCGAGTCCCAGATGGCCGGGTGAGCCATCCAAGACCCCTCCCCTAAGGATAAGGATGGAGGTGACAGAGAGCATGGGTCTCTTTGAGGCCACTACATAATCCACAGCCTGGAGGGGAACTGTTGTTGGCATCTACAGCAAGTTTTGTTGTTGTTGTTGTTGTTCAGAGAATCCTTTAGCAGATCTAATCTGCCAAAAGAATATGGTTTCTAAATAGGAAGAAAACATTTAGCTCCAAAGTCTGGGATCTGGCACGTACACCATCACTCCTGACACGCTTTGGCAAGGTGTACAAGAAGGCTGCATCTGCAGCCAAACATGGGCTTGTATCTTGCCCCCTGATTACCTGCTCCGTTCCAACAACTGCCGGCTATGAGAATTAAGCGAGACGATGCATAAAGGCCAGATGACTGGCCTCTGAAAAGCGCCTAGTAAATGCTAGGCCAACACCGGTTCCACCACCTTCCGCTCGTGCCCCATCGTGTAAGTCACTATGTTATGGAGCTATTTGTCCATTAATATCCCACTGTCTTCACCGGGAAACACAGCAGCATTTAACACGTAGTCTTAGAGGATCACCATCTATTACTGACCAGTGAGGAGACCGGAAATCAGAGAGGGCAGTTTGTGAAGTATTTTACACAGCAATAAGGCGTGAGCTTAAAACAGAGGTAGCACCCTCTACAAAATATCCTAAGAGGCGCGCGGTGGTCTTACTTATGTATGAGGCCAACTGTCAACGACATGGCTACTTATTACTTTAAAATAGAAGAACATTTCAGCTAGCGATTCAAAACCAGGTTTCAACAGTCATAAAACATAAGATCGACTGGATGTAAATGTCTAATGATCATAAGGTGCTTTGAAATACGGTTGTTGTATTTAAGGTGAACGCATGACGTCAAGTGTCATTAATACGATGAAAAACCCCCAAACGTTGCAGATTTGGCATAAAGTGTCTTCAGGGAGAGACTTAAAGTCACATGATGAACAGCAGGGCAGCGGGCAGGTCCTCATTTGCAAAAGGACAGCATCAAGGAATGCGGCAAGGAATCAGTTACACGAAAGCAGAATGCAGCACGTTACGTAACAGGGACGAGTTCCAGGGAAGGTTCAAAGTGCAGAAACACACGTCGGTAGGGGAGGAAATGCACGCGGCCTTCAAATGCCTTATAAGTAAACGTGCCAGGTGTATTCTGAGATCATTTATTACATTCTCTAAAAACCCAATGTGAATAAAACCTTTTCAGGCTCAAGTTCAACAAACGCATGCGTCTTTCTGGTTCGCGACAAGCCAATGGTCAAAATCTTAAATCTATGAGGGTATTGGCTTTCTAAGATCTCCTCATTGATTGCATGAAGAAAAGAAAGGGGGGGCGTTTCTTAAAAGTATAGCATGAAATGAACCACAAATAAAACTAGGAGAATAAAAGAAAATGAAGCCCTGTCTTCTCCCCTTAGTTTTTGCTGTCTACTGCCAGGGTTCTGGAGCAAGGACACAGAGCCTGAGACAGAGGCAGAAGAGGCAGTGGGATGGGGGAAGACAGTCACGTATCAATGCCAACCCTGACTCACCAGGGATGTCCATTCTGACATACTCTGTAAAACAGTGTGCAGAAGGGGGTCTTGAGATCGCACTATGGGAGCTCACGCCTTTGCTAAGTTTAGGATCAAGGCTACTAGGTGGGGATATTGACCATGATTCCAGCAATCAAGTATAAATATCCCACCGGCACCTCGGTGGAACCTCTTGGAAAGTAATCCACACTAACAGATGGAAAGAACAGCCTCGCAGCCCCCTCTCTACCTGGGAGATGGAGAGTGGCAGGGTATAAAAGGTGTTAAGCTTTGCAGTGAAAAGTCATGTTTTCAAAAAACGGGATTCAAGTCCACGGTTCACTGGATGGAAAGCAAGCACGAGAATCTTACAAAACCACTTAAAATCTCAAACTCTGCCACGACGTATGGGCCAACTGCCTTCAAAACGATGCTTGAAAACAGTATGTTTGTCTGTTAACCGGGGTGCACACCATCAATGCGTTGTACTTCCTCCTTTGCACGTCCACTATATGAGATGAATGTCAGCCGGCAAGGTCTAGGTCACAAACACACCTCTCAGGAAAGATAGCATGGAGGTTTCAGAGGACACAGAGAAGAGACCCTTGGCATTCACAGACAATGCGACGATCTACGAGAATAGACCAAAGATTCGAATACACAGTTCAGTCGTACTGGAATCTTCCATAGGTCATGGATCTGAGCTACCCACGATTTAGCCATTCTCTTCTGGCATGTGATCAGGGCTCCTGTTCTGCCTAAAATCCATCATTTTCTTCGATCTTTTCGCATTTTCTTTACAACCAACCCCGAGATGAGTTAACGGACACCCTTCTCAAAATTAGTTTTCAAACACAAAGTTTTTATCCCTTTACGAGAAGGACGGAGAATGTCAGTGTCTCAGGGGGC